>NC_051176.1:323792826-324495905 GCF_013339695.2 Rhipicephalus sanguineus | reverse complement strand
ACAAGTGAAAGAGACTGCGCCTACAGAACATTGAAGGAGAGCTTCAGGAGAGCTTCCAGCCCATTAGAGTAACCTAATGGTGTATCTGCGCCAACAGGATTCCAGACAATCCCTCCAGCATATGAGTCAGTCGACCGTGAGAAACAATAAAGAAAAAAAAGAAAAAAAAAGAAATGCAATTAGCATAGATAAGTGCCTTTTTAGCGGGATAGACGGAGATCTAGAGATTATTACACAACAGATCAGTCGTATATGTTCTACTATATATTCCATTCCTAACAAAAAATATCAAGTCACAGTTCCTTTCTTGTACAAGATCATCTTTGAACGACTGTATCATTTTTAACACCCGCTTAGACGGCGCCAAGCTTGCGCTGGCAGCCACATTTCAATAAGAACTAAGTGAGAACAAATAAAAACTATCTTTAACTTCTTTTTTTACTCTCATTCCTAGCGTTCTCAAAGTTATCCAGTTCTAATTTGAGGTAACGCAAGGAGCAAACGAGCATCACCCAAGTGGTACACCAAAGGAAATTCGGTTTATTTATGCAACCACAATATCCTGTTCGTACCCAAACATAATGATTCCCGCTAGCTGAAAAAACAGTCACAGTTTCGCCGCAAGGGCGAAGCAATGAATGCGATAGCAAGGAACTAATGCTATACGAAGTGAGGCTCGCCAATGGATACTCTCAGTTTGAACAGCGCTTCTGTTGCAAAGGCGGCCGAAGCAGAGAAGGAACTAGCGTGCTTCAAGTGTCGAGCTGTGACACTTGATAGTTCACGCTCATCTTCTGTTTGTTCGTTTGGCGGCGTCCCTGAGCTCGAGTGACATTCGTACGCGCCGTAACATGAGCGCGGACATCACGGTGAAAGCGTGAAACATTCCTCTACCCCTCGCCACGAGAAAACCGCGCGAGCAGACAGCGGAAGGGTAAGCTTCTCCCATGCGCAAATATAAGAAGAAGCGAGCGAGCTCCGCACAAAAAGAGCCGTATAAGTAGGCCGCTTGAAGAGCGATTTATAAGTGTCGAAAATTTGAGCTACTTTCCGCCTTACATACGTTGTTTTAAGCGGTCGTTTGCTAAGAGTGCAGTTACAACTCTGTACTGAGAAGAGTCGTTGAGTAGCTGGCAACGTCCTCCTCATGCGGGTTATGACGGCGACGGCAAAGGCCTACCGAGAGTGTCGATATAATTTCTCTTGCGATTAAACATGGCTCAAGCTTGCCCTAAGCCCGGAATTCTGATACACACCAAGCTGATCGCTTTCATGCCTATTGTTTGCTGTATGTACGCAAACTTTGCTTGAACTTGGCTGTAGCGACGTTGACTCGGCCTGAACTTGGCTCTAGTGGTGTTAAACTTTTGCATGAATTTCCATTGACCGCGGCTGTAGTGAGGTTGAGCTTTGGTTGTTACGACGCATGAGACCGATCAGCTTCGCTGTGTCTTTTAGCATTGCGCGGCTAGTGCAAGCTTTGAGCCATTTTTTAAGCAATTAGAGGCTGAAGCATTTGACATCTTTGTGCCCCGCACTCACTTCTGTTTCGTTTCTCGGGCATGATAATCCGCATCCATCGACTACCATTGCCGTTCTCGCGCAGCAGAAGCGGCTTGCCTCGCGGTCGATCTTCTGCGGGTGTCCATATCTGCGTGCGATCCATGGTGTACGTTGCGACGCCGTGTACACTAGCTTTTGTACCCAAACTATCACGTGACCTTGGCGTGACTATGGTTATGTGCACGCCTTTTTAGTGGTAGTTCTTTAGTGAGTTTGGACAACTTATTGGCACATACGCGTTTATGACGATGATAGTTTTCTGAGTGGCCGCACAAATTTCGTTGGCACATACCCATTTGTTGGTTAACCTTCTTCATTTATTATTGCACGGTGATGAGTAGTGGATTCACTTAATTTCTGTGGCGCATACCCATTTTATGATGCGACTTCTTTTTGTGCGGTGGTGAAGAGAGGATGAATGGATGGATGAACAACTTTATTTTAGTCCTTCGGTACGCGCGATTAGCGCGCAGCGGGCCGCTCCCACGACGGTACAGAGAGGCCTTTCCTCTCTGTCTCGACCAGCCAGCGAGAAACTGCCCAAGCTGCAATTTTTTTCGCTTCGGCTCAAGCGTTACGAGGTACTCGACATGAATTTGTAAATGAACTAGTTGTGTGCACATCGTTGTAAAAACTAAGAATACCGCCTGGCGCAATCATCTCTTCTGCTGTTTTCGACGTGGGAAAGCCTTCATTTTAACATCATCAATTCGGTTTCGGCCACTTATGGCTTAATCATGCCGCAGCGCACGTTTTGTGCCTGCTGAAACGCTGGGGTAAAGTCGAGATGATACATGAAGACGTTATCTGCGACGCCGCCGAAAACATGTGATAGCGGGAAGTGAAACAAACTGCTCGGAAATGATTGAGCTAACTTTTTACAATGTTGTTTAGGCACAGTGTGCGTCAAATGGGGAAGAGATGGTTAGAGCGTACAATGCACGTAATGGAAGGAAGCAAGCAGCCAGTGTGAAAACAACTGCATAACAGCGCGCCTGCTGATTGTGGCGTTTAGTTACTAAGTTGGCCTTCGCCGCATACAGATGCTTTATTCGGTAAGCAAGGAGCGTTCTGACAAAGTGACCTAAACCATGTGCTCATGGTGAGTCGCGTGCTTCTGATTAGCGAATACTGGCGGGGTAATTTGAGGTTGTAAGCTGCAAACTGCGTACGTTTTAGCCCTTTAGAGAACCGCAGCCCACCCCCGCAGACGCTAGGCACCAGTAAAGTTTGAGAATACATTCTTGTTGACGACAAGTCACCAGAGCAAGGTTTTACTTCAGGAAAATCATTAAAACTAGATTTACGTGCAATGCAAGCTGATGGCAACCGTCAATCGCACTGAAGTGAGCATGCACAGCAAGGGTCAATTTGGCCAGTTAAATCTCGTGAACAAAGCGAATGACGACGTAAATATTAACACGGTGTTTTCACTGACATAAACGCTCTTCAATGAAAAAATGTCGTCAAAATTGAGACCTGATTTTTTTATTTTATTTTTTAATGAGCTTTTTTGAAAAATCTCGCTTCTTTAACGCTGCCTGTAGGGAAACGATCTGCCGCATAATATAGCAAACGTTCCTTGCAATCCTTAACACAGTTTGAAGATTCTGTGTGAAATACGAAATGCGCCAAGGCGCATCAGACTTAGCGAACTCTGTTGATTTGGACCGGGTTTGCCATTTTTTCACAGTTTTTTTTTTGCTTTTGAGGACAGCATAAAAATGAATGGATGTAATTCAAAGTAATGCGCATTAAAACAACAAAACATTTTCGACACATCATTTATATTTCGCGTTAAATTCGGCCGTGAAATCCGAAAACATTGCAGTGAACAAAAACAGGACCCGGCCCGCGCCGCCCCCTGAAAATATTTTTTGGGCACGATGGGAGCGTTCTTGGAAATAAAACTCAAACTTCGGTTCCGTGCACTTTCAATGTGCCCATTTAACATATAAAAACCCAGCAACACAAAAATATCGACCAGAGAGGCATGTTCGATCTCTCGTGGAATCACCCTTTAGAGGGCGGCAGCAGCCACTTCGCACACGCTAGACCAAATAAAATCTGAGAACACATTTTTCTTGACGAAAAGACACCAGAGCAAGGTTTTCCTGCAGCAGAATAATTAAAACTGAGATTTACGTACACTGCAAGCTGATAACAACCATCATCGCACTGAGTGAGCACACAGAGCAAGGGTCACTTCGACCCGTTATATGCCGTGAACAAAGCAAATGAGGACATATGATATTAAAACCGTGCATTTACTGACATAAGCGCTCTTCTACAAAAAATTGTCGTCGAAATTGAGACCGGAGTTTTTTTTTTTTTTTTGAAAATGACTTTTTTGAAAAACTCGCTTGTTCAACTATTTTCTGCTGTTCTTGTACTGCCCGTAAGAAAATGATCTTCCGCATAAATGTTCCAAAGGCTCTTCTCTATATTTGACATTGTTTTCAAGTTTCTGTCTGAAATAGGAAAGGCGCCAAAGCGCCTCAAACTTAGAACATTTTTTTTATTTCGGCCGTGTTGGCCATTTTTTCACATTTCTTCCTTTTGAGGACGGCATAAATGCATGCATGTAGTTCACAGTAATGCGTATTAAAACCAGCAAAAAATATTTTTGACACTCATTTAGAGTTCGCGTAAAATTCGGCCGTTAAATCAGAAAACATTACAGTGAGCAAAAACTGGAGGGCCGCGCCACCACATTCAAATATTTTTTTGGCGCACTGGGAGCGTTCCTTGACGTATAAAAAACCCAGGCAAAACAAAATATCGACCGGACAGGCATGTTCGATCTCTCGTGGAATCTCCCAGTTGACGTTACCCCGACATTACGCCTGTATCATACGAGTGTATAAGTAATGTTTATCATTTTGTCATTAATTTCGATCCACAATTAACGTTTCACGGACATACGCCTGCATAGGATCTTTTTTCGAAGGAGTTAGGACACTCCCAAGCAATTAGAACATGTGGTAGAACACTTGAATGCCACAAGGATGAGTGGGTTTGATTTCTGCTGGAATTTTTGTTTTCATTTTTTAACACGAGAGTGTTTTATGCCGAGGTCCACCAAGACCTTCATGACGTATTTCTGTCACGGAAATACGTCAGCAAAATGACCGCCATCAGATGCAACAAAAATACTATACACAAGTACTGTTGACAGGAGTCGAACCCATGACCTCTCGCTCCGGGACGATTGTAGGCAGGCATTTGGCCCACTGAGCTACCGCAAACGCATAACGGAGGCTACACGAACGCGCCTTTTGTCTTTCACACTTTCATCTCACAGTGCTCTTGGATCGATGGATGGATGCTATGAGCGTCCTCTCTATAACGGGGCGGTGACATGTGTGCCACGAGGCTCGAAAAAAACTTCGTTGCCGCCGGAATAAGGTCTGGCAACCTGCCGTTGCTACGACCGTCCCATTCGGCGCCTTTCCAGTAGGAGAAGTGTAATTTTTGTCTACGCTTTAACACACCGCGAAGTTGCGGCTTTAGGCCAGTTTAGCCCAAGCTTCGCTAATAGCATCCAACCATAACGAAAAATTACAGCATAACTACAAGTGAATGATGATGAAGGAGCTGGCTCCAGATGTTAAATTCGGTAAACCGTGAATCATCTGTAGATCTTCTCAATCATCATCATATACAGAAGAGACACGAGATTTGTTGTGGTGGGACGGTGTATAAACACAGTGATTATAACACAATGTTCTAACACAATGCTTATCATGTACATATGCATGCACTATATACATCAATTTACATATTGATACAGTAAATACATTTTGTTCAGGAGCTTATTTACGGGTCACATAAGCTCGGGGGAACGTTTTCCTTTTAGTATAATGGCTTCTGCTTTGCGGTCTCTCAGCGCGGGGTCCGCTTGTCTTTGCGCCCGCTTTGCTGCGGCCTCCGGGCCCTGCGAGAATTAACGGCCAGGCCTGAGGGAAGACACGACGCTCGTCGCGTTTCACGACGCTTTCAAGTAGTGCCTATCGAGTAAGTGTTTACTATGTTGTTAATGCCATCTTTGCGCGGGATTCATCATATTGCGGTGTCCAGGCATACCTTGACAACTGCAGCTACCGCAAGGGTTAAATAATGATCATGAGCGTTAGTTCTCTTGTGCGGGGATGTGCCACTAGGCGTCAACATGGGTGCGTCCACATAAAGTGGTGCTATATCTGCCAAACTACAATAGACATTATACAAGCTCTCATATATAAATGCACTATAACCAATCAAGTACTTGTGTAACAATACATATTAGTTTCGAGTTATACCGATTCCTATGACGGAGGGATCAGCCATCTTTTTTTTTCTATTAGCGGGGTCAACACGCCCGAAGCCGCATTTTCTTAAGACTTTCGCGTTTAAATTGACAATGTCTTTTCTCGCCGTTCCTCGGTATACATAAACTGCAAATCACATGTGGCGTATACTCGCATACAGCGGCCCGTTCTATACTAGGTATGCGTTTACATGACTGGAGAAAAGGGTTTCATGACGTACAGGACAGGATTTTCACGTTTTGCTTTAGCAAATATATGGACACTCTCGGCTGATTTTTTCCGTCGCCGTTGCCGCCATGTGCTGTATATGTATATAGATGTATATATAAATAAAAGCCACAAATAAAAGTAATTCAGAAGAATAAATCCTGAAGCGCGCGACCGGGATTCGAACCAGTGACCCCTCGATCCGCAGCGCGCTGCCTTAGTCCATTACGCCATGGATCATTCGTTCTCCAGGATACTAATGGCAATATACATGCGCACGCGGCGTTGGGATAAACTCACAAGAGGCCACACGTGGCGAAATTAAAATTATCCGAGACAAGGGCCATGCTGCATTGTATCCCGCGCTGCGTTCGGGTCGTATCGCTGGCGACCCGCGCTTATTTTCCACTTTGAGCTTGTAGTGCCGCACCACTCGGGGCCGGTCAGCCAGGGAAAAAGAAGAGCATGCCGTAGCTTGTGGTGGTGCGAGCCAGGGTGAACGATTTGGCTCTTGTGGGCTTATGCCAAAGGAGGGAAGAATCGAGATGGCTGGACCAGAATCACAGTATGTATCTTACACCGTGACCAGAATCCTTAGGCTACACTGTAAAAAAAATCACCGTAGTTTTTACGGTGAAAGTACTGGCAGCTGATGCTGCCAAGCTTTACCGTAAAAAAAATGTGACCCATATTTCAAGGTTCTACGGTATGCATGCCGTCTATATCTGATATCGTGTAGAAAAATCTAGCCACTGTTTTTGCACTCCCACAGTTACTTTCCAGTAAAAATAGATCACCAAACCGTTAAAATCGACGTTGCGCCAATTTTGGTTTTTTAGTGTTTCAGCCGTTAAGTATACGGTGGTTACACTGGTATATTTCATCGTTATTCGATCCTACACAGTGGTGTGTAAACCGGTGGTGTGTAAATTCATCGTTACACAATGGTGTGTAAAACCTCAGCAGCAGCGTTTCCTCGTGTTGCAGCCGACTGTAAAACATGGAGTGCACTGTGAAACATGCATACCAACATTTTCTGACTTTCTAACCTTTAAGCTGTAATATATGGCAGGCCCTGTGAAGTGAGTACAATGACATTTTGCTGGTTTTCTAGATTAGCAGTGCAACATGAAGACTTACGTTCATTTTACGTATAGGTCACTGTCTACCCATACTACTGGAAAGTAAGTCATGCATATTTGTCAACTTAGGTGCTTTGTAATGTACACAAACATATTCTCGATCTTCAATGCCCAAGCTACTTCATGGTGTGAAATTCATTCGACCTTATTTACACAGTTGCAGCGCTGCTGTTTTTCTACTATGCAGGTACTATGGCACTCAAAGCCTAAAAACTGCATGCTTGGATTGAGGCACTGCTTTAAAATGTGAAGTGTAAATATGGTGACAGGTAGACAATGCAGTGGAAATGGGCAATACTGCTATTTATTAAAGTTCTCCACGCACCTGGATTCTGCATTTGGCATGTGTTCATTCCAGGCAAAAGAAATAAGATTATCATAATCTCTTTGTAACAATTTGATCGATCTTGTTCTTATTTAAGTTTCACAAATCTGCAAAAAGAAACAAAAGAGCGTAAGATAATACAATATTGTGCTTTTCGTGCAGAGACTATATAACACTGCCTACGATGGGACTTTTAGGCTATTGAGGTTTAAATTACAGTACTCAGGCTGTTAGTATATAATGAGCGGCCACAGCAGAATATAGAATTGAAAGAGTAGTGTGATTTCAGACATTGATCTTCTCACGGCACCTTTTTATGAAAGAATAAATCGGTTATAAGGAGACTGTTGTCTAAATACCTCAGTCTGTGCTTTACTTCTATCATCAGCCTTAACATGTCCGCTCTGAAACAAGGCATCTCCAACTTTCCTTCTATGAACCGTTACCAAGTAGCTGCACCAGCATCAGCGCTCTAGATTTCATAATTTCAGCTTCCCGTGTCCTTTATTCTCCACTACAACACTTGCTGTTGCTTCGAATCCACACCTTCATCTAAAGTGACGATCCGTTTATTTTTTACACTTAATGCACTGCCCATTCATATATTTTTCTTGCTTTCAGCGACTATATCATTGCCAGCATTTATTTCATAGTTTATTCGGTTCTCTTGCGGCCCTTTCATGTTATTCTTTCATTTAATCTCGGATGGATCTATTATCCTGTCCTATGTAGTTGAGTAGTGGTGAAATATAGCTTTTTCAAGCTTTCGTCCTGACAGATACTGGAAAGCCGCGACTATGAGACCAGCGAAGTGTATTTCACGCGATTCTTAGCTTCTTTATTATTTTCACTCTCATTGGCTTAGTTAATGGTAACTCCACGGTCAAAGCAAATGCACTTATTTATCGGTTCTATTCTTTCATGTCTTAGCGTTAACTGGTGTTCTATTCCTTACCAGGTGAACAATAGGTTTTCTTCCAACTCCTTGTTAGGACCACCCTAGTGCTTCACTTTTTTGTTTCTCCATCATCCTCTGAAGTTGTCTCGTGATTCAAATAATGAAACGTTATCACAAGATTTCAAATCGCTCAAAGCTTCACTATAAATTTTTATTTAAAAACTCTCCAATTACATTTATGTTATGCCTCCTGTAAGTATACAGTGAATACCATTGCATAGGTAGTCGCTCTATACCTGACACTTTTGCTAATTGCCATTTTCCCACTTTTTCAAGGGGAGCATAGCTTGGGGCACAGTCACAATAGATATTTGACATATGCCTCACCTGTAGTCTAGTTGCAAAACGGTGACCGCCTAGTTACATTGCTTGAAGTCGACAAAATATTTTGCCTTCTAAGCAGGCAACGCAGCTGCTCTCAGCCACTGCACATCAACTACTGTCAACTTCTGATGAGTGTAATGAAATCGAAGTAGGTGGACGACGGTAACAAGACTGCGTCAAAATTAAATTTAACAATAAGATCTACAAAACTAATGCGGCTAGCCAATCTATCCAGATGACAAAGTAATCGATGCGCCCCTTAGTAATCTAACAGTAAAAATAAACGGCACATGCTTAATTAGTTTATCCCTCATGGTTTCTATGTTGCTAAGCCAACATTTCCCTCTCTTTAACTGGATGTGGGTCCAGTTAAAGAGAGGGAAACATTGACCAGCAAAATAGTTTAGGCTAGGTTGTATTTGCAACATTGTGCATCCATACAGAACTCCTGGAAAATGCACAAATGACATCTCTAGCAGAAGCTACTCGGGCATAGAGCGAACCTAGCTGCCCAAAAAATGTGTTTAGATTGTTGGCTTTATTTTTGTTCACTGACAAAGCTAGACTTTAGCCAGAAGTTTCAACATGTGAAGTTCGTTTGCTGTAGTAGTAGGATGGACATCTGCTATGTCCGTTGTATTCAATACTTCTACCTCAAGGAAATGCAGCCAGGAATTGTGCTACTCACCTAAACATTCCATTCAGAATCCATGAATGTTTTGTCAAACTGACACTTTTGGGTTGTCTTTCCTTGCTTTTCTGTCAGCCTTGCTTCCATGATCTAGGTTAATACCAAAAGTGCCCTGTACTAAAAGCAGGAAGAAACAATGCTAAATATTGCAGTAATGAAGCTGCTCATGCTCTTGTACCCAGGTTCGTAGTAATTTCCAAAATGCATTCCAAAAGTTATGCAGGTTTAATGTTGAAATTTAGTGTCTCAAGGCTATCCATAAATGTTGTTTATAGAGAGATTGCTCTTTCTTAGAAATCACCCAATCTAGCATAAGTGTTAACCACTGATGTGTAGCAAGGTTTCACTGTACTAGTATTGATTTTATGCTGCAGCAGTGACTTAGTGATTAAAGCATCTCCCTCACACGCGGATGGGGCGAGGTTCGATCCCCAGTGCGGCTGGGCGTCCGCCAGTGATGCAACGGGTACAAGCTTCCCTTGGCCTGCTGCTCGGCATATCTGCGGTATATCTGGGAACACTTGGAAAATAGGTCTTATATTTCACCTTGAGTTAAGAAACATATCATGAGCCATGGTCCTCTTTGGCCAGAGTTGCCTTTGCACCAATAAATTTTTCGTCATCCGCGGCAGCATTACGCTCTTGCCACGTTGCTGGCTAGTTGCACGCACGCTCATTGGCACCATCTGCCAACTTGAATTTGAGGATGCAAAAGACCCTAAGCATAAGTGCTACATGATGGTGGGGCGCCACTGGCACGTTAAAACCCCCGACACCCCTCAATAAAGGCATAATCATCATTGTGTAAAATAAGACCTGTCTTTACTGCAACAGCCTAGGAGATAGCATTCAGGACATGTAGTATATTTTATACACTAATGCACCCCTTGGATGTGTGGGTTATGCGACTATTGTAAAGACCTCATTTTTGTTTCAGCCCACGCTGAGAATGAGCATCGAGAATGAACGAGAAAGTACAGAAGTTGGGTGCTTTAACTATGGAATACTGATGATAACTGGGAGCTTCAAATAAGGCACTCAGGGCAATAAAGCTTGGCGTTCAATGGCAAATTAATGCGCCCTGAGATCGTTTTGTTACTAAAAATTGAGTTTTTCGTACGCTAGAAAAGACAAATGTGTAGTGGAAACGTCACCATTACCGGCCATCTCACAGGTGCACTGCAATAATTGTGGATGTGGATCACAGACAGTGGCCAGGCTTTTACTGCCACTTATTTCAAAACTAAAGTCACGGGAACCATCCCCTCATAGAAGTATGAGTTTGAATCAAATCGGAGAGCTTGAATCAAGTAGGAGGACAATCTTTTTGAACAATTCTCACAGAAAACACGTAATATGACAAGAGTATGAAGTTGGGCATGTTGGTAATGCATAACTGATCACGTAGCGCATCACGTAGCGATCGTCCCTCTCTTGTCCAGTGTCAATTTTGCGCTACGTGATCAGTTACGTATTTTGCTTTCAGACAAACGTCCTCATGGTCAGAAAGAGACACAGGTGATTTTCGCTGACAATAATCACGTGTCCTTAGAGCTGCTTTGAAGTGCCAGCACTATAGGTACAGCAGGCTACTATTGGGAGGTCTTTTCAAGAGAAAATCTGTTGGATGCTAGGAGATGCCACAGCAAGGACGAGACACCATCTTTGCAGGTCCCTTGACACCAACATTAAAGAAAGAATGCTTGTGTTAGGAGCTCTTTTTCTACAAAAAGGAGAAGAAAATGCTGTCCAGAATGATTTAAATACACACCTTTGAACAAATTCCAGAGTAGACTACAATCTTTCAGCATAACAGGCATGAAACGAAAAATAACTGGTGAGTAACATGCGGAATACTGTAGTGACGTTCTCGCGTCTCTCATAATCAGATCGTGGTTTTGGGACGTTAAACCCCGGATATTATTATTATGTAGTGACGTTCTCTAGCCGCTCCCAACACGTGGCGATCAGCAAGAAGGTACTCCTCTGGGTTCCACAGGTCACCACCTAGGATTAAGAGCACTGACAATGAAATGACATTCTTAATAGTTGAAGCAGTTCCATTTTTAATGGCAGCATGTATGTGCCATTAAATGCAGAAAAAAAATGAAACTAGTGCTAATAAGTTGTGCGTACTGACACAGCTCCTGTATGATATGCTGATGCAACTGCAACAAAATGATGCTAAGTGGCCTCAAATAGATCAGTTTTTATTTCATAATTTTCGTCACATCTTGGAGCTTTGAAGAAACGCAACGTATATTCCTCTGTTTAGTGTGCTAACAGAGGAGGTGCACATTTTGCAACTATACAACCATCCAGTGCTGAAATACAAATGCATTTTGATAATCTACGTTAAATACAAAACCAATGAATTATTCAAGTCACAGATTACAGTTGCAACCATCTAACTTGCTCTGCATGACTTCAACAAACATATCCAATCGACACGCATCCAACAGTTAGGCATACGGGCATGCAGTTCGGAAAAGTCACCCTGCGAGCTGTAACATTAAAAAGCAACAGAATATGTACTAAGCGAAAGACAGCTTCTGAGCTCTTTCACTGCAGCCTCAGAAAGTCAACGCAAAGCAAGAAAGTTCAGAACTCGAAACCGTAGCGCAGCAAAAGCGCGCACACATGGAAACTCAATCCTCCTTAACCTGCTGATACAGAAACAGCTATTAAATATAACTATACAGCATGAAGCAACAAATATTACAGCACTTCAACGAAGAAAAAAGTGTTTCCGTAACTAGTACCGTGTCAGGCTGCTTTTCGTGATGGAAACAGCGCGAACTCCAAACTGCAGCGCACCAAAAGTGCGCAAAAGTGCGAATTTCAAACCGATTTACACTGCTGGCACGCAGCGCGCCGTTGAAAATAACTACATACCTGTTGAATGTAGCGAATATTGACGGCGTGCTGTCTGTGGCCGGTACAAGTTGTACCGCTTCTGGACAAACGCCACCTTATAACTGTAACTCTCGAAGGTTCACATTCATGCTGTCTTGCATTGGCACATACAACAAAAATAATCGCGCACTTGGTCGGTGCGTACCCATGCAAGGCGAAGTATACAGCAGTGCATGCGGTGCAAACACAAAGCAAGACGTCTATTCAAGAAAGTAATGCGAGCTAGTGCACAAAATCCAGCCCAGTCAAACGAAATGGCTTTCTTATACTTCCAGAGCACACATATCATTCGCACGCGTCACTGCGCGATTAAGTTTTGATAAAAGAATGCGACGTACCTGCAACGGGTGTACAAACCTGGCCCAACTGCTTCCAAACCAGCACCGATTGCAGAGCCTTCAAAAATGGCGAGACTGGTGACGCATCGGGCGCCGAGCCGTCTGTTCCTTGCCGTATCTGCGCCGCTCTGCGCATGCCCGGTTTCTCGCGTGGACCGTAACACAAGGTGCGCCGGCGCGCCAAGCATTCGTCGCAGCCTCCACGCACGTGCATGAGCGGCGGGAAAGGAAAGGAGAGCGCATGACGCCGCTCCTTCTCTTTACTCTTACCATTCTTCTCTCCTAAAAGCCAATGCGCATGCGCGCGGAGAGGTATACGGTGAGAATAGCGCAGTTTACGTTTACGATGGCGACACGGCCGTTTTTACTCTATATTGGGCGTAAAAATAACGGTCTGTTTTACAGTGTACGTAGCACGTGAGCATAGGGCTATAGACTTTGTCTCACCTCGCACCGACTCCTTGGTAACGCGCGCTTCGTAGTCTTCTCCGCGTTCAAATCCCTTGATCAAGTGACTTTACTAGATCTATTCTCGTAAGTTCCGTGCAGCAGAGCCAACGCTGCGCGACCCTCGAGCGCAGATTGTTGCGAAACGAGATGTAGTGCCCGTGTTCAGAGCCCGTTGCTTGTCCTCATGACCATTTTACTTGAAGGCTTCTGTGCGTGTTGCAACTGTGATTTGTATGGCGATTTTGCCTCATTTTTTTATACAAAACAATTTTTGTGGCTCTATTAATGCTGAAGAAAGAGTTCTCGCTTGTTCGTGTGACAACACGCAAATGGCGGAAAAAACAATGCAACGAATGCATTAGGTTTTCATCTATAAAGTACAAACAATCGTATGACATTGCCTAAATGTGTAGCCGGCACAGCTGCAGCCTCTACAGCGCCGCGGAGGAGGACCCAGTCTTGGGTAGTGATTCACCCTAAGGCAAGATGGCGGCAGCAGATTCACCTTCGTGATGTCGTTCTCGGGTTCGCTTTTATGGCAAGGGAACGAAGCAGTTGGCTTTGAATCTGTTTACTACGGTGCACAACGAGTGCGGCATAAATGCAAGCTCTCTGATTAAGAGAACGGCTGCGTGTAGCAACGCTCTACAAGTGGATAGCGGAGCGCGAGAAGTACGGCACGGTGCTGTCACCCAAAGCTGTTTCACGGTGGCCGCGATCGAGAAAAGCTGTAGGACGACCCCGACCTCGGTGTCTTACGCGCAGTCGTGCTCAGCCTTTATTTTTTTGTGCAACGCGGAGCGCACTTCCATAAGAGAAGGCATTTTTTGTCACGCAAACATGGTAGCTTTACAGAGATTACAGTAAGGGAGCCGTCCTTTCCTTTCCATATTGAGAACCGATGCTGGTGTTCACAAAGTCCGATCCAATCGACACGCATAGACGGAATTTGACATCGCGCGGTGCTTTGGTATTCAGTTTGGCAAGTCCCGTCAATTTTCCGTAGATGGCGCGCCGCTGCAACGTATGCCTGAAAATGTCCTGATTACCAGTTATCTCGAAGACGCGTGCTTTCACGGGGTCCGAGGTTTACCGCTATCACAATTACAGCCGATCTCGCTGCGCAGTTGCACAGTGTTCCTGGCAGCTCCCGCTGCTCCCGCTACTGCCCTCGCCGCTAGCAGGACGACAGGGCGCGGAAGGATACATTTAGATGTGCTCGCCCACCTGATTGGAGGAGGTGCCCTGTAGCTCCCACAGTGCTGAACGGTACTACTGAAACATAGTATGGGAAAGTAGCGACAATCTCCTCCGCGCGCTCGTTTTCTGCTCGATTCTTCTCGCGCGGCACCATTTTTCGCATCAACTCCCGCGGAAGCGCCGCACCGGGCCAGTTGCGCGCCTCAGCGGTGTAGAACGTTTTGAAAAATTTTGTTCACAGCCTGAACAACGCTGAAATGAACGTTTATCAAGGGGCTGGCTGCTTCCCAAACCGGTGTTTATGGGGCATACTAATTAAAAAGGAGCGTTGAGGAGAGTTCTGTACACACGGTGCAGACATTTTTTTTTTCTGGCACATGACAACATTCTTTACTTTTTCATCTGACATAGTTTTGTTTGTGTCATATCCCTCCGTGTATAGATTTTTCGAACGCGAAAGTGTTTTATGCCGGGGCCCACCAAGACTTTCATGACGTATTTCCGTCACGGAAGTACGTCAGCAAAATGAACGCGATCAGATATCAAAGAAAAAACAAGTTCCGTTGACAGGAGTCAAACTCACGACGTCTCGGTCCGCGACGACGGCTCGCGAGCGTTTAGCCCACGGAGCTACGGCCAAACACATAACGTAGGCTACATTAACGCGCCTTTTATTTTTCACACTTTCCTCTCACAGTGCTCTTTGATGGATGGATGATGGATGAATGGATGGATGGATGGATGTATGAAAGCCGAAAGTCGAGCTAGTTGGTACATATTCATCGTGAGAAGCTTTTAAGCGCAAAATACGACAGGGACACAGAGGGAGGGAACAACACCAGCGCTACTATCAACTGAAGGCTTTATTAGGCCAGAAGAAAACTATATACTCGACTACGTCACCCGCGGCACATGCGCACGGTCACGGTGCAAACCAAGGCACTATCTCTCCATACCTATCGTTAACCCCTTTCCTTTAGGAGCGAAACTTCTTTGTTAGAAATCTTTGTTAGAAGTGTGGATGCGAAGCACGCTTCTCTGACACGGTCACCTTATTTAAGCACCGTGATCGCACCACGCGAGAACTGGCAGAGGCTTATCACATACACATCAGGGGATCATCTTGCATCAGTCACCCGTCAGTAACGATTTCTAACAAAGAAGTTTCGCTCCTAAAGGAAAGGGTTTAACGATAGGTATGGAGAGATAGTGCCTTGGTTTGCACCGTTGACCGTGCGCATGTGCCGCGGGTGACGTAGTCCGAGTATATATGTTTTCTTCTGGCCTAATAAAGCCTTCAGTTGATAGTAGCGCTGGTGTTGTTCCCTCCCTCTGTGTCCCTGTCGTATTTTGCGCTAAAAGCTTCTCACGATGAAGATGGTGATGGATGGATGGATGGATGGATGCTATGAGAGTCCCCTTTATAACGTGGCGGTGACATGTGTGCCACCAAGCTTTAAAATAAAAAAAAAACTTCGTTGCCTCCGCAATTAGCTCCGGCAAACGCGCCGTTCCAGCGACCGTCCCATTCGGCGCGTTTCCAATAGGAGAAGTGCAATTTCATCAACGCTTCCACACACCGCGAGGTGGCGGCTTTTGCCCAAGCCTCAATATGAAAAAAAAACATGGCTGATTCCTCTGTCATAGGAATCGGTATAACACGAAAGTGAAACGTGTCTTCACAGACGTAGTTGAGCGTTTGTTGTGCATTCTTTCGCCCCAAGCGCGAAGGAATGAATGCTACAGCAACAAATGGTAATGTCACGCGAAGAACGGCAAGCAGCTCCAAACTTGCAACGCGCTGCTCAAGCAGAAAAGGCACACGGAACGAACATACACAGGATGAGCGCGAACTAACTGTCACAGATGTAACTTATTTCTGTGTGAGCAACGCGCTCCTTTCGCAAAAGCGGCCGCTGCAGTGAGTGAAGTGACCTTCGTGCTCTCAACGCAAACTTGCGCTGAGAGCACAAGACGTAAACACCACCGCGATCATGAGATAAGCCCGCGCACGAGCGACCACGCCCTGTAGAGGCGCGCGCTCGTCCGCAAGGGCCGACGAACTTTAAAGCGCGCTCTTCGAGCCCTTCACGCCATCTCTCTAGTGATAACGAAAACACGCTGATGTACCACCGATCTTTGTGTACCGCCACCGGCAAATGGTGTATATAAATAGCTCGCCGTTTGCATGGCAAACATGGATGAAGGAAAAATAAGGAGAGGCCCTGACGTCACATTCGTGAAGCCTCCACATCGCAACACCCGCATCGCCTCCTAGCGAAGGAGCCTCGAAACATTTCGCGATTTCCGCCGTGTCGTTTGCAAGCGCATGCGCGATTCGAGCCTTTTTTTTTTTTTGCCGTGCAAGTGGCGCCGCGGCGCAGTCGATTCACGCGTGCTGCTCTTTGTGTGTGTTCTTTAGGAAAGCTACGCAATGCCCAGCTGTTGCGTATGGTTGCGTATACCCGGTGCAAATCGCGTGCACTGCGGAAAGTACCGGCTGTCACTTTCATGTGTACGTACACGTTCGCTTCACTGCTGATCACTAATGCATGGTATTTGCATGCGAAGCTCTCGGATGTGCGCTCTGTTGCTTCTTACTCATTGTGTCAACTCAGAACACACGTGAACTCTTGTTTTTGGCGTCTGACGCGCCGTACATAACATGCGCCGAAGGCATCGTACGTTTTTAGAGGCTGTGTCGTTCAACGAAAGGGCAATAAAGTTATGTTGTTGTTATCGGACTACGTGATGTATGTATTGTGCGGTGCGCTCGCTGCGTGCTTGTTGTTGTGTGCGTACTGGAATTACAAACTTTACGTGCACGGTCGCTTATACAATACAGCGGTGTCCTCTTTCCGACGTGAAGTTACGTCAACTATAGGTTGGCGTTGCGCCGAATAGCTACTACGCTCACTCCATATACACGATACAAAGAACCGCTAATCCGGCAACAGATCGGGAAATCGGGCTACGAGAAAGGGAAAGCCTAACGCCCAGCAGAACGCGTAAGTCACTGCTAGGTGAGTTCGAATACGATGATGCAGGGGCTGAACGTTTTTGATCACGGCATGTACCGGTATTCTGTACTGTTGCACAAAACGCTCCACGAAGAATTTCAGCACGCAGCGCTCGGGCCTGCCACGCACGAACAGCCTGGTAAACGTCTGCTTGCAACATTTTACTGTGTGCGAACCGCACAATACGCGCTAAGTTTACGCCGGGACTACAAATCTGCGCAGAAGCTAACCACCGTGGAGAGCACGCCGCGGGGCGTCTGCTGTTTTGTTTGCCCCATACCGGTTTGTTTGCCCCATAAGTCTGACGTCACTTCCGCCACACTTTTCGCAATGCATTGAAATACGATAGGGCCTCTCCTTAGTATTCCTTCCTCCATGATGGCAAAGGACGTACCAAGGTCGATCCAAATAGGTCGCGAAGCTTCGGGCGAAAAACGGTTCAGAACCTATTGCCAACGACACCAGCAAGGGGAGTTATGGGTGCCGCGATTGAAGCGCGACTATGTTTGGAGGGAACAAACACTAATAGCGAAAAACTAAGTTTTATTCAAACGTAAAGCGATCTTCATGTTTTACAAATTACATTTATTTCCCGAACATTATTACGTAGGTGCAATGTGCCAAGAATGTACGACAGTGTTTATTTCTTACGAAAAACCTTTTTCTTAGCGCCCCCTGAAGAGAGGCACACGTCATTGTCATTCAGTGCAGCCCTTGCGGTGCATGGAAAGGCGCGCTCGTAAGTTCGTCTGTGGCGACACGCCCCCTCAGGCATAGGCGTGCGCAGGGTTCCCCATCAGGGGGGGCGAAGGTTCATCGCTGCGCCCCCCCACCCTACTGAGTCAATGTATGGGGCAGATTTTGCGCCCACCCCCCATCTTAGGTGACTAGAAGGGTCAATGTACGGGGCAGATTTTGCGCCCTCCCCCCTCTTAGGTGATTTGGAGGGGCGGCCGCCCTCCCCCCCCTGCTCCCCCCTGTGCGCACGCCTATGCCCTCAGGTGTTCTGGTGTTTCGCACTTGCATGCGTTCTGTGAATTATTGTGGTGAGAATTTGATTTTGGTGTGCGCGAAGTTGCGAGGTGCGTTTCATCGTTGGTGAACGTGTTGGCTACGGTGTTCAACGGACAACGGCACGAGGCAGCTAACATTTCACGCGGAATGCTTTCCTCGGTACTCGTGGAAACGATGTGGCGTTCCAAGGATGCAATAGCAACACGCGTACGCCTGGCGAGCCCTCTCTTCTAGATAAGACACCGGGGCAACGGTTCGGAGTAGTGTGCTTGCTGGATTTTCATGGATCAGTATTCATGTTGCCCGGTTTCCTTCGTGAACACGCGGTGCCTACTATATTTCCAGTTATCGGTGAGCAGATCGCTAAGTTGTCTGTCGCGCTACAATCACTACAATTCGCATGTCTTGATACGTTACATGTAAGGTTGATTTATCGGAACAAAAGGCAAAACATAGTGCACGTAGTGTATGCACTTTTTGCTTATTATGGCATTTGTTGCTCATTGTGTAGGGTGTGTTAAATTGCGTTATTGTGACCATTGAATAAAACTGAAATATCATTATTTTGGCGGGACCAGGCGTCATTTCTTCTCGTTAGAACTGAAGCACACATGCAATGTGCTCTTTAAGTCCCCTGCGCATGTACGAAGCAAATAAGCAACGCTGCAAACATGAGAGGTACGCTGTTACCTACCTTATTCACGCTGTGGAAGATGACACGAACGCAGAATAAAAGCTCAAAGAATAAAGCTTCCTGGTAAAACCAAGGCGAATTGAACGGCGGTTACACTCAAACACCGCTGTTTAGTCACGGGTCGATATTAGTTTAGCTAGCATTGGCTTCAAGCGCATTCGCCAAGGGCTCGCCGGCTCGCCGTAGCGCGAGTCCGTAGCGATCAGGGGCCTAAGAAAAATATATTGAGGTCAAATTTCGCGCTAGTACCAACAAAATGACGTCACTTTTTTACTGGATATTGCGTCACATCCGCTTTATTTTTTGTTCCACCGGAAGTGTTCCCTCCTCACACAGATGGCGCTAAGCCCCATGAGCAGCTGATGAGCAGCCATTTTCTGAACGTATCGGCTTCTATGGAAGCTTCGCTACCATTTACATTTACCTTGGACGTACCGTCTGTCGCCAAATCGTTTCGCGCCCCGCCCTACGGAGCGACGAGTCGTAAGTTCGACTCCCGGTGACGTAACTTTTAAAGACGATGGTCTTTCTTGGGGAACTTAAACGCAGAAATTTTGGTCTGTCTTTCTGTTTGTCGGCACGTCACTCGATTCAGCCACCCGGCCAAAGTTGAACCACTTGCTTACCGCCCACCCATCTTGAACTGGTACGGCTGTTCCTACTTGTGAACGTTGTCGATGAAAAAGTAAATATTACGCATATCTGAGGCGCAACATCATTAGGTAAGTAATAGGTGGTGTGTTCCTTTAATAGAAAATACATAGATACGCAATTTTAAAGACCCTAGTTTCTTAAGCTGCGCTGAAAATGCGACTGCGCTGAAACTTGTCTTCCTCCGAGCCCTCTTCACAAGCTCATGTTGTGTTTCGGTTTCGGTTCAGTATTGCACTGTACGAATGACAGGGGGCGCCGCTCTGGCATTCCTGTTTTACCCAGGCGACGTGTAAATAAGAGAGTTTGTGGAGAGTACTCGTTGAGTGCGGACGTTTCTTCTCCTTCGGCGCATCGCGCCAAACCGCGTGTTCGGGCTCGCCGGCGTCCCCGCCGGTCGCGTTGGTCACCGCCGGTCTTCACCTGCCGCTGCGCCGGGACTACCAGCCCGCAACACAGCACTCATGTTTCCCGACGTATTGCCAGATGGCGTCCATATCTCACGCAGTGCCTCTTCTATCGTCTTTAGACGACATTTGCAGCGAAGCACGCAGATACGCGGCCAATTTTTTCTTCACGTTTTTAAAGACGATAGGCTTTTTTGGGGAACTTAACGCAGAAATTTTGGTCTGTCTGTCTGTTTGTCTGTCTGTCACCCGGTTCAGCCACCCTGCCAAAGTTTAAACCACTTGCTTACCGCCCAGCCATCTTGAACTGGTACGGCCGTTCATACTTGTGAACACTGTCGATCAAAAAGTAAATATTACGCATGTCTGAAGCGCAACATCAATACGTATGTATTAGGGCGTATGTTCCTTTAGTAGAAAATACGTAGATAAGTAATTATAAAGACCCTGCGCTCAAAATGCTGGTGTTCCTCGGGCTGCGCTGAAAATGCGACGCTATGGGGCAGATGCGGCGGTTCAACGTAGAGGAGGATTGGATTGGATTGGATCAAACTTTATTTGTGCCTGTAGTTGGGCGCTCGCGTGCCTCGACGAGGGCTGTCGGGGCTGCCGTTACTCGGAGCGGGTCTCCGCTCGCCATTGCCGGCTCGCTGGGTCCCTGCCTTTCGAGCGACCCGAGGACCTGCTGGACGGCCCAGAGCTGTTGATCCTGGTCGTAGCTCTTCGCGGCTTCCTCGAGGCGTGACGGGATCGTTCTTGATCTCGCTTCCTCTGGGTGCTTGATGCAGTCCCAAAAGATGTGCGTGTGATCCGCCGTCTCCCTCCGGCAAACCTTGCACTTGTCGGTCGGGTATGTCTCGGGGTACATGCGATGCATCAGTCCCGGGCTCGGTAGCAATCCGGTCTGGAGCTGTCTCAGCAGTACCGCCTCCGCTCGACTCAACCGCGGGTGCGGGAAAGTCCTGCGGTCCAGGCGGTAGGCTTTTGTGATGTCGTCGTACTCGTCATGCAGTCCTTGGCTCCGAACCACGTCGGACGGTCTGTCGCCGGGGCGCGGTTAGTTAGCGCTCGCGCCGCTGCGTGTGCCGTCTCGTTGTGGTTGGCATTGCGTTCCGACGCGTCACCCGCGTGCGCCGGAAACCACTTAATTGTCACTTTTCTGTCTTGCAGTTTGGCCGCACGCACTACTCGTTCGGCGTCTCTACATACTTGGCCTTTGGCGGAGGTCTCGTGTAGTACGACCGGCACAAGACTATCGTCTTTCGACGACATTTGCAGCGAAGCACGCAGATACGCGGCGACTTTTTTTTTGCCAACTGTTAGTCTTTATATTTTACAACGACATATCAGTGACGGAAATACGTCAGTAGAGCTGTGGTGGACCCTGGCATAAAACACTTTCGTGTTAAAAATATTGGCCGCGTATCTTCGTGCTTCAAGGTAAATCTAAATGGTAGCGAAGCTTCCATAGAAGCCCATACGTTCAGAAAATGGCTGCTCATCAGCTGCTCATGGGGCTTAGCGCCATCTGTGTGAGGAGGGAACACTTCCGGCGGAACAAAAAATAAAGCGGATGTGACGCAATATCCGATAAAAAGTGACGTCATTTTGTTGGCACGAGTGCGAAATTTGACCTCAAAATATTTTTCTTGGGCCCCTCATCGCTAAGGACTCGCGCTACGGATTGACGGCAAGCCCTTGGCGAGTGCGCTTGAAGCCAACGCCCCCCCCCCCCCCCCCCAGCTAAACTAATATAGGTCCGTCACTAAACAGCGATGTTTAAGTGTACCGCCGTTCAATTCGCCTTGGTTTCACTAGAAAACCTTATTCTTGGAGCTGTTATTCTGCACTCGTGTCATCTTCCACAGCGTGTATAAAGCAGGCAGCAGCGTACTTCTTATGTTTGCAGAGTTCCTTATTTGCTTCGCACATGCGCAGGGGACTTAAAGAGCGCATTGCATGTATGCTTCATTTCTAACGAGAAGAAATGACGCCTGGTCACGCGAAAATAATGATACTTCAGTTTTATTCAGTGGTCACAATAACGCAATTTTATCACACCCTATACACAATGAGCAACAAATGTCGTAATAAGTACAGAAAGTGCGTACACTACGTGCACTATGTTTTGCCTTATGTTCCAATAAATTAACCTTAAGTGTAACGTATCAAGATATGCGAATTCTAGCGCGACAAATAAATTAGCAATCTGCTCAGCGATAACAGGATATGTAGTAGGCACTGCTTGTTCACGAAGGAAACCGGGCAGCAGGAATACTGATCCATGAAAATCGAGCAAGCACACTACTCCGAACCGTTGCCCCGGTGTCTTATCTAGAACAGAGGGCTCGCCAGGCATATGCATGTTGCTTTTGCATCCTTGGAACACCACATCGTTTCCGCGGGCGTGAAATGTTAGTCGCGTCGTGCCGTTGCCCGTTGAACACCGCAGCCAACACGTTCACCAACGACGAAACGCACCTCGCAACTTCGCGCACACCAAAATCAAATTCTCACCACAATAATTCACAGAACGCATGCAAGTGCGAAACACCAGTACACGTGAGGGGGCGTGTCGTTGCAGACTAACTTACGAGCGCGCCTTTCCATGCACCGGAAGGGCTGCACTGAATAACAATGACGTGCGCCTCTCTTCAGGGGGCGCACTTCAAAAAGGCTTTTCGTAATAGTTAAACACTGTGATACATTCTTGGAACGCTGCACCTACATAATATTGTTCGGAAAATAAATATAATTTTTAAAACGTAAAGATTGCTTCGTCCTTTAATAAAACTTGGTTTTTCGCTATTAGTGTTTGTTCCCTCCAAACATAGTCGCGCTTCAATCACGGCACCCATAACTCCCCTTGCTGGTGTCGTTGGCAGTAGGTTCTGAACCGCTTTTCACCCGAAGCTTCGCGACCTATTTGGATCGACCTCACGTGCTTCGCTGCAAATGTCGTGGAAAGACGATAGTCTTCTGCCGACCGTACTACATGAGTCCTCCTCTATGTTGAATCGCCGCATCTGGCTCATAGCGTCGCATTTGCAGCGCAGCCCAAAAGAGACTAGCATTTTCAGCGCAGCCTAAGAAACACTAGGGCGTTTAGAACTACGTATCTATGTATTTTCTAGTAAAGGAACACACCACCTAATTCTTATGTATTGATGTTGCGGATCAGATATGCGTAACATTTGCTTTTTTTATCGACAATGTTCACAAGTATGAAGGGCGCTACCAGTTCAAGATGGCTGGGCATTCCGTAAGCGGTTAAACTTTGGCCGGGTGGCTGAATCGGGTGACAGACAGACAAACAGAAAGACAGACCAAAATTTTTGCGTTTAAGTTCCCCAAGAAAGGCTATCGTCTTTAATAAGAACAGCCTGTCGTAAAGGGCGAATTTACGCTTTTTTCCTATAGTAAGATAGATTTAATCGAAGTAGAGACATTAGGCCAACATTAAAGAAACAAGAGAAAAGGGAGTTTTTTTTGTCGAGCCTGGTGGCACATTTGTCTCCACCTCGTTATAAAGTTGACGCTCATAGCATCCATCCGATGCTAAATAGCTCTCCGACGCTCGCCTGGCTGTTGCACCGCGTTGCCCGCTCAACCTGTGAGAATTAACGGCCAGGCTAGAGGGAAGACTCGACGCTCTTCGCGTTTCACGGCGCTTTGAAGGAGTTCATATCGAGTGTTTGCTATGCGCTTGTTGATGCCATCTTTCCACGGGATTCACCATAAGCGGTGTCCAGGTATATCTTGACATCTTCAGCTACAACAACGGTTAAATCGTGATCATGGGCCTTAGTCATCGGCACGGAGATGTGCCACTAGGCGTCAACGTGGGTGCGTCCTCATCACGCGGTCTTACATCTGCCAAACAACAATAGGCGTTGTACAAGCTCTCATATATGAATGTACTATAAACAATCAACTACTTCTCTGACGACATGTTTCACTTTTGTGTTTCACCGATTCCCGTGACGGAGGGATCAGCCATCTTTTTTACAGGTTTCTACAGCTTTGCATGTTGTAATGACTTCGTAGACAGTACACCGTCCGTCTCGACGTGAAAGCAGCTTTGCGCTGTGCTCTCCGAAGTGCAGAAAGGCGGTTTTCAAACATCCGCTATTAAAGCGAGGACTTCCGACCTCTGCCTCAAAGTGAATAACAACAACAAGCGAGCGCGATCATGTGAAGACCCCTGAACATTGCCTGTATCCGTGAGAAAACCAAGCAATAATTATCACCCAGTCATCCGTTCGTGGCATCCAAATTGAAATCAAATTGAAGAACTACAAAAAATGCAGTGTAAGCTAGCTGGTGCTGCTCATCCGCGACACCACGCGCCATTATTTCTTCTTTCAGGGCCTGCGATCGTTGCACTTACGTGACTGAGGCTCACAATAATGTAAACTGGAAGAATAGCGTTTCTACAAGCCGCCGTTTTAATTTTCGGTAAAACTACCAACGGATCATGCAACAGGGCTCTTTGCTGAGCTTGATGGTTCATTGCTTGAGGAAGACGGGGACGAAGCGAAGACGTCACTTCGTGTCTTCGCTTCATCCCCGTCTTCAGTGCGCCAGTTTTAAAGACGATAGTCTTTCTTAGGAGACTAAACGCAGAAATTTTGGTCTGTCTGTCTGTCTGTCACACAGTTCAGCTACCCCGCCAAAGTTTGAGCGCTTGCTGAACGCCTAGCCATCTTGAATTGGTAGCTGAGTTTATACTTGTGATCATTGTCGATCGAAAAGCAAATGTTACGCATATCTGAGGCGCAACATCAATACGTAAGTATTAGGCGGTGTGTTCCTTTACTGGAAAATACATAGATACCTAATTCTAAAGACCCTAGTGTTTCTTAGGCTGCGCCGAAAATGCTAGTGTTTCTTAGGCTGCGCTGAAACGGCGCTGAAACGGGCGGCCGAAAAAAAACGGCCGGCAGAAGACTATCGTCTTTCGACGACATTTTCAGCGAAGCACGCAGATACGCGACCAATTTTTTTCCTCAAGGTGGCCCAAGGATGCTACAGCGCAGGAATAGAGGCGACACGCATAGGTGCCCAATTCCACCTGATGTTTACCTGGGAAAGCACGCGGTATAGCAGCGATGCAAATGCAGGTCGGCGCAAGCAAAATAAAAAAAACACAACTGCTGAGCGGAAAAAAAAACAGCACTGATAATGAAGGTGACCCGTCATATACCAGACAACGACGCAGTTAAGAGATAATCTAGTTTCTTTCTTAGTGGTGAAGAGAATGCATGCTAATACAGGCGTGACCACGACGAGCCATTTCGGCCGCCGCCTGCTAGATAACGACTCACTCTCGTCATCAAGGTATTGTTGTGGTTTTTTTGTTTTGCTTTTTTTTATGCGCAGTGCTCGTGTTTTCCTTTTTTTTCTTGCGCGAGAGTGCATTTGTGTCATAACATTTGTGTTTGAATACCAAAACAAAAAAAAACAGAACTCAGTATTTCCCTTTTTCTTGCTTTAAATTTCTTTGCAATGTAGTAGCAACTCCACCAAACATTCACTTTAAACGGATCCTACACTCCGTTTCATACATCAGGTTCAACGCGCTGGAGGCTTGCGAGACTTCGTGCACTTCGCACCAAGAAATAGTCCAGTGATTTTACCACCCGTAATATTTCTTTTCGTCTAGAGGCTCAGTAATAAATGAATATGCTTTGTGTGTCAGATATAAACAATTATCAATCGGTTCATCTGGACCGCTTGGTGTATCCTTGTTTTCGCTTTTGGTGTTACATTTGCTGCCGTATTCGTTTTAAAGACGATAGTCTTTCTTGGGGACCTTAAACGCAGAAATTTTGGTCTGTCTGTCTATCTGTCTGCCTGTCACCCGATTCAGCCACCCGGCCAAAGTTGAACCACTTGCCCAAGGGCCAGCCATCTTGAACTGGTGTGTAGGTTCATACTTGTGTACATTGTCGATCAAAAAGCAAACATTATGCATATCTGAGGCGTAAGATCACTACGTAAGTATTAGGTGGTGTGTTCCTTAAGGAGAAAATACATAGACACGTAATTCTAAAGACCCTAGTTTCTTAATTAAGCTGCGCTGAAAACGCCGCTGCGTTGAAAATGCAACGCTATGACGGCGACGAACGCCCTCTCCCACGGAAGAAGGAAACCCTCTGCACAAGCTGATGTTTCCCGACGTATGCTAGATGGCTCTCATATCTCACGCAGCGCCCGTCTATCGTCTTTCGGCGGGATTTGCAGCGTAGCACGCAGATACGCGGCCAATTTTTTGTCGATCCTTCAAACACGTGATAAATTGGAATGCGCATTGCAGTTCTAATCAGTGCGTCTCGCGGTCACCTTAAAGTGATGGATGAATTGTTCTAGCATTACTCGGACGAAGGCTGGTCCACCAGCTGAAATGTTCAAAGAATCCGGTATATATATATATATATATATATATATATATATATATATATATATATATATATATATATATATATATATATATATATATAGTTGGCGCGTGTGACGGTGCAAGTTGTAGCGAGCGCGCGCTAAGAAACCACCCTTATATTATCCGCCTACCACAGCAGCGGAGCCGGCGAGTCGCGGCCGAAGCTGATTTCGTTCGCTCAAACCACGCCTGAGAGCAGCGCGTTCGCTGGCGCGCGATGCGCTAGTCACGTAGTTCTTTTTGTATTTCGCTGGCTTTCTTTGCAGCTTGGAAAAAATGATATACGTGAGACTTTCTTTAACCCAAATAATATAATGGGGATTTCTGAAGACTTTCAAACTTTGTAAGTCGCCTTTCTTGTCTAAAGTCAATATTTAGCAATTTAGGTAAATAATCATAATTAACAAATTAATCAATTACAAAACAAAAATTAGTCTGTAGTGCGCAAGGTGACTGACAGCAATTTGCAGCCGATTTCACTCGCCTGCCTCTAATATTGTATTTTTAACCCTTGGCTAAAGATAGCTGAGACACCCGGTATATATAATGTACGAACAATTCTTGAACACTGCGTGGCGCTGGAGCCGACGTTTCGACAAGCCTGCCAACCTTGAGGAAAAACGTTGGCTTAAGCGACACCCCGTGTCCAGGAATCTCTTCCAGCTTCCATCTTGCCCTGAGCTTCTGCCGCATATATACCATATATGAATATCGACAGCCTATCAACATCAATAACAACTACCCCCAAAAAACCTTACCGGTGCCGGCACTTAACGACGGTGCAGAAACTTGGAGGCTTACCAAAGGGTTCAACTTCAATTGAGCACTACGCAGCAAGGCATAGAAAGCAAAAAAAAAAATGACCGATGCAATGCTAAGGAACACAGTAGCGTGGGCACAAATTTGCGCTAAGGACAGCTCAGTGCAAGTCAAGAAGAAATGGGCTTGTAGCGAGGATAACTGCTCGCCATTACGAGTAACAGACTGGATTCCAAGAGTAGGCAACAAGGGGAGGCAAGAGTTAGGTGGGCAGATGAGAAATTTGCGGGGATAAATGGGCAAGCACGGGACAGCGCTCATCGGTGTGGACATCAGAGGGACACCGTGCCATTCTTTCTAGATGACTTGGCGGCCATTAAACGCGTCCACGACCGCAAATGACTGCGCGGGAGTCTGCCTGAAGCCCGACGACGGGCCCCGTTGTCTGAACGCATTTCCGAGAGTAGAACGCTTCGTGCATTGTTCAACAGAACACTGTTGCTGCCGCTTCTCTTTGCCTCTCGGCAACAAACGCAACACGCAGCAGCATATAGCTTCGAACTGCTCAAAAAGAAACGCCGCGCTTCTCTTCGAATACGGGCCGAAAGCAGCAGAGCTTGCTCCGCGTCATCTGCCTCCCATGCCAGTGCTGTCCCTGCCGCCGCTTGCGGCGCTTTTCGGGAGAGGCGTAGCTGGCGCCTTACGACGGCCGCCCGGTGCCTTATACCAAAATAAAAAAACAGCCGCAAGAGCACGAACACATCGTTGAAAATCATGGAGCAAAAAACATCGACGTGTTCAAACTGCGCCATTTGCGGCCACCGCATATTGCAATGCTTTCGATTTGAACATCACTGTGTGAGGCCAGACCAAAGCGAGGAACCAGTATTTTATTTGCCTTCGTCCGGAACTCTCAGAGCAACGTAAGACTCATTATTGCATGTAGCTGGTACTGACTTGATGAATCCATAATGATAGAGCTTTTTCAGTGAACATTCAGAATTTAATTTCAAGAAGATTCGCTCATCGCTCCGGGCTTCGTTTCGTTAATATTTCTATATTCTAGCCTTCAATTTTCAAGCAAATAAATGCACTCGTATTCGATGTCCACCACTACAAAACGCGTCGGTATGAATTTACAGAATACCGGCAGCGCGAGAAACCAGATGGTGCAACAGGCAACAGCCGATTCTGTTAGGATGCTAAGGACAGGCTTCAACACGTCACTCTCCAAAATGTGCATTTTTCATAACGTTCAGACAGGAACGCATATTCACAGCACCCGATAGGAGGCTGATACTAGCGCTCAGATTTAAGCAAGTAACCAACGATTCCATTCCACATTTGTTTGTGTCGCTTTCGGGTCGGTTCTTGTTGCTGCGTTCGGTACATCATGCTGCAATGCTCACTGAGAAAAAATTCGGCAGATCCCACGCACTGTGGGAATCGATGTAATGCGAAGCAGCCAGCAAAGAGCTGCATACATCGCCTTGTTTGTCTTTGAGCCAAATGAAATCATTCATGCCATGGCATCTAGTCCACCATATATCGCATGTTTGCCATGCACGCATGCATGCACAATCTAGTGTACACCACGCCAATGAAACGCATATTCTGGTATATAAATGCATGACCTGTCGTTTATGTTCATCACGCACTCGTGTCATGCCATGCCAATTTTGGTATATATCCAGTTAACGAAACGGCCGGAAGCGCACCATGAGTGGCATGTAAATCATACCGTACATGACATGCATAACATGATTCGCATGTTAAGACCTCTCATTTATGTTCGTCATACAGTCACATCGCGCAATACCAATTTTGGTGTATATCAAAAGGAGCGAAATGGCCGCGAGTGCACCATTAGAGCATGTAAATCATGCCATGCACGACATGAATATTATGGTTTTTCATGTTACCACCTGTCACTAATGTTCATCATACAGTCACATCGCGCAATGCCAGTTTCGCGGAATGCACCATGAGCGTGGCATGTAAGTCATGACATACATGACATGCATGTCATAGTTTTCATGTTACCACCTGTTATTCATGTTCTTCATACAGTCACATCGCGCAATACCAATTTTGGTGCATATCAATCTAGCGAAACGGCCACGAGTGCGCCATAAGCATGGCATGTAAATCATGACGTACATTTCATGCATGTCATGATTATCATGTTACCCCCTTTCATTTACGTTCGTCATACAGTGGCGTCGCGCAATACCAATTTTGGTGTATAGCAAGCTAGCGAAACTGCCGGGAATGCACAATGAGCGCGGCATGTAAATCATGACATACATAAGCTGCATGTCATGATTTCCATGTTGCCACCTCTCATTTACGTTCGTCATGCAGTCGCGTCGCGCAATACCAATTTTGGTGTGTCAAGCAAGCGAAACGGCACAAGTGCGTCATGAGCATGACATGTAAATCGTGTCGTGCATGTCATGCATGTCATGATTTTCATGTTACCACGTCTCATTTACCGTCGTCGTACAGTCGCTTCGCGCAATAGCAATTTTGGTGTACATCGAGCTAGCGAAGCGGCCGCGAATGCATCATCAGCGCGGCAATTAAATCGTGACATACATGACATGCATGTCATTATTTTCATCTTACCAACTGTCACTCATGTTCTTCATACAGTCATATCGCGCAATACCAAATTTGGTGTATATCAATCTACTGAAACTGCCGCTAGCGCATCATGAGCGTGGCATGTAAATCAGGTCGCACATGATTTGCATGTCATGATTTTTATGTTACCACGTCTCATTTACGTTCGTCATACAGTCGTGTCGCGTAACGCCAATTTTGGTGTATATCACGCAGGCGAAAGGGACGCAAATGCACCATGAGCGTGGCATGTAAATCATGACATACATGTCATGGATGTCATGGTTTTCATGCTACCACCTGTTATTCATATTCTTCATAAAGTCACATCGCACAATACCAATTTTGGTGTATATCAATGTAGCGAAACGGCCGCGAGTGCGCCATGAGCGTGGCATGTAAATCATGTCATACATGACATGCATATCATGGTTTTCATGTTACCACGTGTCAGTTATGTTCGTCATACCAGTTGTCGTATGTATCCCTTCATTTAAACGGCCGCGAGCGCCCCGAGACCATGTCATGTAAATTATGCTGCACATGACATGCGGGTCATGATTTGCATGTTAGGACCTGTCATTATGTTCGTCATGAACTCTTGTCACGCCGTACCAATTTTGGTATATATGAAATAACGGAACGGCCGCAAGAGCCCAAAGGCCGTGGAATGTAAATCATGCTGTTCATGACATGCGTGTCATGATTTTCATGATATGACCTGTCATTTATGTTTGTGATAAGGCTATGTTATGACACACCAATTTTGGTATACATCCGATTAACGGAACGGCCAGGGAGCCCAAAGGCCGTGGAATGTAAATCATGCTGTTCATGACATGCGTGTCATGTTTTTCATGATATGACCTATCATTTATGTTCGTAATAAGGCCATGTTATGACACACCAATTTTGGTATACATCCGATTAACGGAACGGCCAGGAGAGCACAAAGTCGTAGGCGGATAGAGATAGATAGATAGATAGATAGATAGATAGATAGATAGATAGATAGATAGATAGATAGATAGATAGATAGATAGATAGATAGATAGATAGATAGATAGATAGATACGCTCAACGTCGCAGAAGTTCGCTAAGAAATGCTTCGCATTTCAAATTGTCGCCACGGGGAAACCAAATTTCTGGAGCTCGGCTTTCCTTGCTTGCAAGGGCAAAGCAATATATTGGTTTACACAGATACATTCTGCCCTGAAAACTAAAGTGTGGTACACACCATAAGTTTATTAATAGATTAGTAAATGAATGTCAAAAGTTTCACTTTTAAATATTCCGCCGATATATGTGATATTGACATGACAAATTTCAAAGTGTTCGTTCGTACTTCGGTCACACTGACTTAACTAAATTTCTCGAAACGTAGTATATTAATTATCTGGCTTCCTTAGAAGGCCATGCAGTTCATTTTTACCTATTAGAATTTACGTCGGCCCCAGTAGACGCCGCCAAACTCTGTCAAGTCCCGGCGACCGGTGCGGGAACTGCAAAGTGGCGTGAGCGCCCGTATTTTTCTTGTAACACGAAAGCATTTTATACCGGGGTCCACCACAATTTTAGTGACCTATTCCCGTCACGGATACGACGTTCATAAAATGGACGTTAACGGACGAGAAAGACAAAACTGTAAGATGTTCCCCCGCCGAGAATCGAACATACGGCTTCTTGGCCGCCGCGATGATAAGCCACCGGCGTTCTAGAGACAAAGCTACTGAGGCGTACGCACGCTACTCCACAAACGCGCCTTATATCCCTCACGTATTCTCTGTCGCACGGAGGGGGGGGGGGGCGCTGCGATCGCCGAGGCGAGCAGACGTGTTTGTATCGGCTCCGCCATTGCTGACCAATTATGCAGTGCCACTTACCTCGAACCAAATTTTTTCCTCGACCAATGTGTCCGTGATGACGAGAGGTATCGACTGATACCAGCTGACCCCTGAGGTACGCTTTTTTTTGTCAAATTTAGGGACTTCCACTGCCGCCGTGCGAAAGACTGCTAGGCCTAGGCGTACTCCGCGGGCGCTCGGCCTGGCACCGTCGCGCCGGTCACCGTCTGCCGTACTGCTCGGTGCCGGCCGCTCGTCAGCTCTGAGATGGAGGCGTCCGCTCGGACAACAGTGATCGTGGACAAGGAAATGTGCGTTCCAGTTCAAGGAGAAGAAATAGCACCAGAGGAATACCACAACGAGGCCGGATGGACGCTGGCGGGGAAGCGTATGTCGAGGCTGCACTGGCGGGCCCCCGCCAGCGGCATGCCCGACGGATCCGGCGGGAGTCAAGCAAGCCCGAAATCGAAATTCAACAGAAACGTGAGAGCCTCGGTGATCAAGGCCGCACGCATGCCAGCCATGCCGCTGGAAGAGAGCAAGATAGTCGACAGACCCAGAGGGGGACTGGACATCGTCAAGACTGGTACCACCACCGTCGCCACGGCCATACTCGCCGCGGCCAAGATCACTAGCGAGGAAAGCGCTGCGGACACCATCTGCCCCAACACGCAGTAGAATATTATGGTCGTCAGTACACCGAAGGAAAACAACGCGGCACGGTACGCTACAATCCAGGAAATTTCTATTCAAGGCTAACTCTCGCGCAAGTCAGCGCATATCGCACGGCACCTCACTACACCGTAAAAGGCGTCATCAAAGGCACCCCCATTGACGCGAACGCCGAAGAGCTCGATAGAAATGTTGTCAATGAGGGGAACCCACTGGCAGTGGGCGCAAAGAGGATCGGCAGCACGACCTCCGCGATCGTGGTGTTCCAGGGACCCAAGGTACCGAACTTAGTCCGATACGCAGTCACCCTGATATCTTGCCACCTCTACAGGAAACAGATCGACGTTTGCCACCAGTGCGGCCGAGTGGGACACCGTTAGGACGTGTGCCCGACACCCACAATCAAGACGTGCCTGGCCTGCGGGCTCGCGAACCCCAAGGAAGACCATAGATGTACCCCAAAATGTAAGCTGTGCGGGGGCGAACACTCGACCGGAGACCGAACGTGCAAGTCAAAATAGAAAATGTCCTACGTTGTGCGCAAGCGACAATGGGTACGGCGACAGGCCGAACTCCAGCTGCTGCCGGAAAGCGATTTCCCGCCACTCGACAAGCCGTCAGCTGTGCAAAAGTCAAGGACTCCATCGAAGAATCACGCGCCAAAATCCAGAGACAGCAGCAAGAGAAGCCTCAGCAAGGAAAGGTCACCATCACATGAGCGAGTAGGCTGGGTCGACGCAGCGAAAGGGAACAATTCAAGGAGCGCCCAGAAAATCATGTAAGCCACGAAGAAAGACGATATGAACAAGGTTCGAGAAGCCAACGAGACCTTAAGGCAAGAAAACGCGGCTCTGCGAACAACCATTAACAACCTCTCGAGAGAGATTGCTGAGTTCCGTAAGCTGCTGCTATGCAACAACGAGTCTCCACAGAGACCCACGCCAAGCTCAAGCGAGACAGAGGAAACAAGCACGAAAAACCAGGAGGCAGCCGTGGAGGAACCGGCACTGAAGAAGCGAGCCATCGAGGCCCCGCGCAAGCAAAAAGAAAACGAACGCAACGACAACCTCGAAACCAAATTCGAAGCGAGATTCACCAAACTCGAAGAGCTAATCACGGCGAACATCGCAGCAGTGACAGCAATGGAACAAACAGTGGATAACTACCAAGCCGAGAACATAAAGATGTTAAGGCAGGTAGCGCAAAGAGACACGGACACAAGCGAAGAATAAGTGCACAGGACAAGCGCCAACTTCAAACTCCTGTGCACTTATTCTTCGCTTGTGTCCATGTCTCTTTGCGCTACCTGCCTTAACATGAGTTCCCACAAACTAGCCCAGTTATCCGTTCTCGTAAACATAAAGATACCGGACGTGATGATACCGGACGTGATATACTAGATAAACAGATTCGCCTGCATCGAAAAGACCCTACAGCCGATCGTGAGCCACCCGACGTTTGCGCCCATCTTCGCGCTACATCTACCCAATCAAGGAACCGCATAGGCGCCAACCCAATTATGGCCGCCAACGCAGCAGCAGCAACAGGCGTAACAGTGTGGCAGTGGAACTGTCGCGGCTTTGGAAGGAAGAAGGCAGTCATCGAGCAGCACATTGCACGCGCCGCGCGCAAGCCGGACGTGATACTACTACAAGAGACACTCACCGACGCACCCTCACTCCCCGGCTACAGAGTGCACAAGGGCCCACCCGACGGCAGAGGCCTGTGCACCCTGGTCAGGAAGGGACTCACGTTCGTCGCGAACACGAGCTCCACAACACTATCAAGATCGAGCACACACTCACCGAAATCATCCCGGGCAAGAAGAGAAAAGGAAGCATATTTCTGCTGAGCGTCTACAGCAACCCATCGAAGAGAAAAGAGAGATTCAAGACACTAATCCACAGAGACAGCATCGCGGCGGGCCGCAACACGCTGATCGCGTGCGGTGACTTCAACGCGATGAACCCAGCCTGGGGCTACAACAAGTACACAGCAAAGGGCCGCGACCTGTACCAAGACGCCACGGAACTCGAGTTCACCCTCATCACGGACCCGACGCATCCGACGAGAATCGGTAACTCCGTGTCCCGCGACACCACTCCGGACCTCACGTTCGTCAAGAACGACGTCCAGGGCGCGATCACCTGGAGAAACACGGGGGCCGACCTCGGCAGCGACCACACCATCGTGGAAATCGACATACCGGAACACAACGACACCAGCAACAGAACACACAGATGGATAGACTGGGATGCCTTCCGACACACCAGAAACCAGAGGGAAGACGGTGACGACGAGATCGAAGACATCAACTGGTGGACGGCCGAAATCACCAAGAACGTACGCGACGCGACCAAAGAAATTAAAACGGACGCCGAGATAGACAAAGTAGACAGCCGGCTAGCGCATCTCATCGAGGCCAAACAGTCGATACTCAATCGATGGAAGAAACAACGGCTCAACCGCAGACTCAGAAAGCAGGTGGCGGAGCTCAACCGAGCGATCGAAGAGCACTGCCGCGCGCATAGTGGAACGAAATCTGCAACGCAGCAGACGGGCAGATGCACAGCGGGAAGACGTGGAACATGCTGCGGCATCTGCTCGACGAAATCAAGACCAAGTCACACCAAAGGGACAGACTCGCCAAGCTCATACATCGGGCGGTCTCGGTACACGGCGCCGATGAATTCAACAGGCGCATCAACGACAAATACGTGCGAACTACACCCACCGAACAACACGCGCCGTACGGCGGCCAACCCAACGCGAACCTCGATCGTGATATCGACGTCGAGGAAGTCCGCGCGGCCCTGCACGACCTCAACAGCCGGTCGGCGGCCGGCCCGGACCTCGTCACGAACAAGGCGCTGAACAACCTCGACGACGGCTCCATTGAGAACCTAGCAAAGTACTTCAACAAGTGCTGGAAAGCGGGCGAGCTGCCGAAGCAGTGGAAGACAGCTAAGGCCATTCTGACTCCCAAGCCGGGGAAGCCACCGCACACGGACAACCTCCGGCCCATCTCGCTCACGTCCTGCGTGGGAAAAGTGCTGGAGCACGTCCTGCTCAACAGGTGGCAAGATTACCTGGAACGAGAAGGGCTGTACCCGGACACGGTAATCGGCTTCAGACAGCACCTGAGCACGCAGGACGCGATGCTGCAGCTCAAATACCAAATCATAGACGGCGATGGCAGCGCCCGCGACAACAAGGCAATACTGAGGCTCGACCTGCAGAGCGCCTTCGACAAGGTGAAACACTCGGCGATCCTGTCCCAAGTCTCAAATCTCAACATGGGTGAAAGATCCTACAACTACATTAAGGACTTCCTCACGGACAGGACCACCGAGCTGCGAGCAGGCGACCTACAGACGCAAGAGAAGAAGCTCGGGAGCACTGGCACACCGCAGGGGTCGGTCATCTCGCCGATGCTATTCAACCTGGTAATGATCGGAGTGGAAGAGAAGCTCGCGGATGTCGAACACGTCAGGCACACCATCTACGCGGACGACATCATGCTGTGGGTGACCGGTGGCAGCGACGCCCACATTGAGTGCGCGCTGCAAACCGCCGTTGACGCGATAGAAGACCGGTTGGAGGGCACCGGACTGATATGTTCGCCGAGCAAATCGGAGCTCCTAATATTCCCACGTACCAACAACGTCAGAGGCAAGACCAAACAACGTGAATACGAAAAGATCCGAATCATAACCAAATCCGGCAACGTTATCCCTGAGGTCGGTAAAATCAGGATCCTAGGCATGGTCATCGAGAAGCACGGAAGAAACGGTGACATCATCGTCCATCTTACGGCGAAGGCGGCCAACGCGACGCGACTCCTCAAACGAGTCACGTCCTGGAAAGCAGGCATGAGAGAGGAGAGCTTACTCAGGCTCGTACAATCCTTTATCATCAGCCACGTCACTTACGTTGCAGCCTACCACAGATGGCTGCAACACGAACGCAACAAAATCAATGCCATCATCAGAAGAGCGTACAAAACGGCGTTGGGCCTGTTTGAGTCCACGAGCACGACCCGCCTCTTAAAACTCGGGATACACAACACGCTCGAAGAAATAGCCGAAGCACAACGGACCGCTCAACTGGAGCGGCTGTCCACGACCAAAGCCGGGAGGAAAATACTGGATTACCTGGGAATAGGACACTCGAACGAAGCGGAGACGAAGCTCCCCGTTCCCAAAGAGGTCCGACGCCAGACCAGAACCGACCCCATACCCAAGAACATGAATCCCGACTACAACAAGGGAAGAAGAGCGGCGAGGGCCAAGGATCTCATCGCCCTGCACGCCAACGACGAGCACGCGCAGTATGTGGACGCGGCCGTATACCAACAGAACGCTTTCGCAGCGGTCGTCATGAAGGCGTCGACCGGCGCAACAAAGACGGCAGCGAGCGTGAAAAGCATTGCAGCGGAACAAGCGGAGGAGGTGGCCATCGCCCTGGCCATCACCGACCCAGACTGCCACACTGTGCTAAGCGACTCGAGACAGGCGGTACAAAACTTCGCCAAAGGCCAACTATGTAGAGAGGCCGAACGAGTATTGCGTGCGGCCAAACTGCAAGACAGAAAAGTGAGAATTAAGTGGTTCCCGGCGCACGCGGGTGACGCGTCGGAACGCAATGCCAACTACAACGAGACGGCACACGCAGCGGCGCGAGCGCTCACTAACCGCGCCCCGGCGACAGACCGTCCGACGTGGATCAGAGCCAAGGACCGCATGACGGACTATAACGACATCACAAAAGCCTACCGCATGGCTCGCAGGACTTCCCGCTCCCGCACCCGCGGTTGAGTCGAGCGGAGGCGGTACTATTAAGACAGCACCAGACCGGATCGCTACCGAGTCCGGGACTGATGCACCGCATGTACCCCGAGACATACCGGACCGACAAGTGCAAGGTCTGCCGGAGGGAGACAGCGGATCACACGCACATCTTGTGGGACTGCATCAAACACCCAGATGAAGCGAGATCAGGAACGATCCCGTCGCGGCTCGAGGAAGCCGCGAAGAGCTACGACCAGGATCAACAGCTCTGGGCCGTCCAGCAGGTCCTCGGGTCGCTCGAAAGGCAGGGACTCAGCGAGCCGGCAACGGCGAGCGGAGACCCGCGCCGAGTAACGGCAACCCCGAAGACGACGTAGGCCCTCGTCGGGGCGCGCGAGCGCCCAACTGCAGGCACGAATAAAGTTTGTTCGAATATAATCCAATCTCTCTCACGGTGAGATGCCATTCATTGCATCTCATCGTCCCGGGCTAATGTCCTGTTGGCTGGGCTAGGCGGTGCGGGGTGGTGCCGCTGTCTGTGAGCGGGGAAGTGAAGTAATGCAGCGTGGCACTTACTAGCGCCGATAGAGAGCGATTCGGCGACGACGCAGTTAAAAGCACGGCATTGGAAATTCAGCGCTGTCGTGCACTCTCGAAGGCCATGGTTAAAGCGTCTCAATTAAAGCGAAAAATACTGGTGGTTATGCAGTTACGTTCTTTGCCTTTCGCTTCGTGTTAGCGTGTGATCGTTCGTTGTCGAGGTACTGCAGCTTCCACATGTACCAACGGTGTTTCGCCGCCGACTGCTTCGAGTATGATAGCACCGACTAATACAACTACTGCAGCGAGTGCTGCAGAAAGGCAGCGATGTCGATGGACGAATCGAATGTCGTACCTTGGTGAAGCGAGATAGAGGCCAGCGGGACGTGGAACGCCTGCGCGCATTCGCGGCTCAACTAGGAACCTCTGCCTCCCGTGTTGCTGAAGCACAGTGTGGTAGTGTATGCATGAGCACAGGCGTACGTTACCCTATTAGTCGGTAGCGCACAGAGCGCCGTTTCTCTCTTTAATTGAAGACGCTTTGAAAAAAGTCAAAGTATCGCCGCATGGGCGAAGCAATAAATGCGACAGCAAGAAATTGGAATGTCACACGAAGAACGACAAGCGGCTCGATACTTGCAGCGCGCCGCTGAAGCACAAAAAAGAACGCCCGAAGTGAACGCACAGGTAGACAGGACAAGCGGGAACTAACAACTGTCACAGTTACGTCTTTGTACTTGAGCAACGCGCTGCAAGTGTCGACAATTTTTGTTTGTTGGTTGGTTGCTTCCCTCAAAATTATGGCACATACCCACTCTGGGGAATTAGCCAAGACTGCGTGTCGACAATGGGAAATCAGACGCTCTTAGATATTTCTTTTTCTTTTAAACTGCGGCGCGTGCAGTGACCCCTCTGCGTCTCCAACCACAATGGGGCGTCTGACTCAAGGTGTGCCAGGTGTTCTTGTCTTTTCGTTCCACCTTACGACTGGGTATAGAAAGGGGCCACTTTCTCGTGCGCGTCTCAAGGGCAGTTTTCAAACTGAAAGAATATGTAGGAGCGTAGCATGATAGAAAACACAATCAAGCTCATCCGAGGCCTGCGTGCCCCCAGCGGTAAATGGTGAACATAAATAGCTCGCCGTTATTTCGCCGGCGCATACATGCATACGTGGCGTGTAGTTGAGTTGTCTAACGCAGCGCGCTGGGGAGCGAAGGATCGCTGGTTCGAACCCTCGGTAGGATAGTTCAGAATTATTTTCTTCTGCTTAATTTTTCTTTGTGCCTTTATATATATATATATATATATATATATATATATATATATATATATATATATATATATATATATATTGAAGGGTTCGCGCCGTCGTGCTGCCAAGGAAGTGATGCTGGCCGGGCGAACTCAAAAATAAACGTTTAATAACACTAACAGAACAATTCGAATGTTACAGGATACAATAACGTGGGCACACGCACTCGCCCCTAACCTTGGCCCCGGCGGGGCACAGCCCTCCCGCGCGTACAGCGTTCCGTCACCGACTGTCCGGGCCGCGCCACGGCTGCCGCTTTTAAAGCCCGAGAGTGGGCCACGCGCATCACTGGTGCGCATCACTGGTGCGCAGCACGTGTCAAGCCGTGGCTTTGGGCGAGATTCCCACACATTCCCCCCCTGTGACGAAAGGGTTTTGTGGTAGTTGTGCAAAGGTCGTGCTCTTCGCGCCCTCTGTTGGCCCGCTGCCACCGGAGTCCGGTCGTTGGATGTGGTCAGCCGGCGGTCGCTTTGCCGAGTCTCCCGGTTCGCCTTGCACACATGCACGGAGGAACGCCGTGATCGCCCTGACGCCGAGGTGACACAAGAGCGCCTCACCTGGTCTTCCTTGCGGCCGTCCTGAAAGGTTCCCGGTGCCTGATCTGTCGGCGTTCTTTACGCTGCCGAGCCAACCGTGCTTCGATCTCACGCTCTCGGGCAGCCGTGTCAACGGGTCGCGCTCCGCCGAAAATGGACGATGAGCCTTTAGGTGCAAGCTCGGGAGCCTTGGACATGGCAGCAGCCTCCGTGTTGGCTTCCAAGGGCACCGAGCGAAGGTTGAGCTGCAGCCTCTTGCGTTCCCGCGGCGCAGAATCTTGATCCCTGTCGTCCCGGTCGCTTGGCTTTCCGCTAACGCATTCCGGCGTGGCCCCGGAAACAAACACCACCGAAGGGGATGGGGGCTGATGTGTTTCTTCGTCGGGACCCAGCGTCAGCCCGCATTCCGCGGTGGGGACGGCCAAAAGGCCCGAGGCGCTCTCGTTCTCTGCGGGCTCCACGACCAAGGCCTCCCCGGTCTGACCACCGCCGTCTTCATCTTTGCGTTCGCCGAAAACCTCGGCCTCTCCTTGAACCTGTGCCGGCGAGATAGTCTGTCGAGCCACAAGCGCCGCCCATCGTCCCTCGGCCACTGTCGGGACCCGAACTCCTTTTGCCTCGAAGTAGGCCGCGGTCATCTTGTCCAGCCGTTGGAACGCCTCGCGAAACTGTTGCATCGCGGCCTCCATCTTGCTGGCAGCGGGCGGCTCAAGCCCCACGTTGGGCGCCAGATGAAGGGTTTGCGCCGTCGTGCTGCCAAGGAAGTGATGCTGGCCGGGCGAACTCAAAAATAAACGTTTAATAACACTAACAGAACAATTCGAAAGTTACAGGATACAATAACGTGGGCACACGCACTCGCCCCTAACCTTGGCCCCGGCGGGGCACAGCCCTCCCGCGCGTACAGCGTTCCGTCACCGACTGTCCGGGCCGCGCCACGGCTGCCGCTTTTAAAGCCCGAGAGTGGGCCACGCGCATCACGTGTCAAGCCAGCCTGGCTTTGGGCGAGATTCCCACAATATATATATATATATATATATATATATATATATATATATATATATATATATATATATACACATATATACATATCCGGGGAATGACGGCGACGGCAAGAACCCGCCGAGAGTGTCTATAAAATTGCCATCGCAATAAAATTGAATATCGAGTACCAGTGTCTATTATGTGCTTGTTGATGTCATCTTTGCGCGGAATTCACGATACGCTGTGTCCAGGTATATGTTAAAAACTTCAGCTATCACAACGGTTAAATCATGATCATGGGCGTTAGTCGTCGCGATGGAGATATGCTACTAGGCGTCAACATGGGCGCATCCACGTCAAACGGTGCTATAGCTGCCAAATACCAATAGACATTGTACAAGCTCTCATATATCACTACACAATAAGCACTACTTCTTTGAAGACGCGTTCCACTTATCCCGACTGCATTTTTGGTGGAGGCGAAACTGCTTGAGACCCGTGTATTTAGATTTAGGTTAACGTTGAAGAACCCGAGGTGGTCGAAATTTCCGGAGATCCGCACTACAGCGTCCCTCATAACGATATCGTGATTTTGGGACGTAAAGCCCTAATAAGTAATATTGTACCAAGCATCTTCCCGCAGTAATCGTAATGTTTTTTCGCATCGTGAAAGAGTAGTTTACTATACGCGAAAAATCATCTTTCTGTTTAGTGTCTGTTGAAGAGAGGACGTGAGACCACTGCTTTGCAGAGATTAAACTTTATGGCATGTCTTGGTGACAGGCGCTTTTTCAGGACGACCACCGCATCTACAAATGCACCACATGAGAACACGTTGGTCGGCGCCAGAAACAAAAAAAACACATTTTTTGCCCTTTAATTCTCTACTTCCATTCAATCGATCTTACTATAGAAAAAAAAGACCATATATTCAGAGCCCAACTCTCCGCCGCTTACGGCAAAATGACCTTATTTGGCCCGGTATTGAATTTTCTCCTTTGTCTCTACATTTCCGCCACCACTCCTCTACCCGACTCTTATTTCTATTGCGGATGTGTTTAGCTTTCCATTGCTGTCTCTAATACCAAAGGCTTTACGTAGGCTCGTGCCCAAACCCACACCTGGGTGGATATCTCCACATTCAATCAGGACATGCTCCATCGTTTCCTTAGCTTCCCCACAACATGTGCCTTTTCCTTCTACTTTAGTGAATCTCGTTTTAATCACTACGCGTTCTAAGACAAACCGACTCCGCTTTAAAGAGGAAAGCGCTTCTCCTTGAATTATCATAAAAATTCATCCCTCTTTATTTCGCCCTTTTGGTAGTTACTCAGAACCGGTTATTTTTTACATGCATGGATAGGTGGATGCTATGAGCGTCCTCTTTATAACGAGGCGGTGAAATGTGTGCCACCAGGCACGGCAAAAAAAACACATTCTTTTTTGTTAGCCTAATGCCTCGTCTACTTCGAATAAATCGATCTTACTACAGAGAAAATTGGCCGCGTATCTTCGTGCGTCGCTGCAGATGCCGTCGAAGGGCGATACAAGAGCGCTGCGTGAGATATGGGCGCCATCTGTCATAAGTCGGGAAACATGAGTTTGTACAGAGGGTTTCGTTCCTCCGTGGCAGAGGGCGTTCGTCGGCGCTGCATAGCGTCGCATTTTCAGCACAGCCGAATTTTCAGCGCAGCTTAAGAAACTAGGGTCTTTAGAATTACGTATCTATGTATTTTCTACTAAAGGAACACACCACCTAATACTTACCTAGTGATGTTGCGCCTCAGATATGCGTAATGTTTGCTTTTTGGTCGACAATGTACACAAGTATGAACCTACCCACCAGTTCAAGGTGGCTGGCCCTTGGACAAGTGGTTCACCTTTGGCCGAGTGGCTGAATCGTGTGACAGATAGACAGACAGACCAAAATTTCCGCGTTTAAGTGCCCCAAGAAAGACTATCGTCTTAAAACCCTTAAATTCACGGCCCAGATCTCTGCCCTTTACGGCTGAATCTCCTTATTTTTCCCAATCTTTATATTTGTCCTTTTTCTCTAGTTTTCTGCCACCAATACTCTAACCGTCTCTTATTTCCATCGCAGACGTGTTCAGCTTTCCATTGTTGTCCCTAAAACCCAAGGCTTCATGATGGCTTCCCAAACGTACACTTGGGTGGATATCGCCACTGGTATGGACGCACAAGACGCACCAGTCATGGACGCACCCGATTACACGCACTGTCCCAGTTCCCGTACACTCAGTGCTGTTTCTACGTCCGATTCGTCACCTACTGATGTGTTTGGTTCCTCCGTTGCTGACAACCTCACATCGGTCGAGCGTTCTCAGCTTCTGTGCCTGTTGGAAAATTTTCGTTCTACTTTCGATGTCGGGCAAACTTCTCTCGGCCGCACTTCCGCTGTTACGCATCGCATCGACACTGGCACCCAACCACCACTGCGACAACGTCCATATCGCGTGTCTCCCACACAACGTCAGGTAATTAATGAGCAAGTCGACGGTATGCTTCGACGCGACGTTATTCAACCCTCGTACAGCCCATGGGCGTCTCCTGTTGTTCTCGTTGCGAAGAAAGACGGTTCTGTGCGCTTCTGTGTGGACTACCGACGGCTCAAAAAGATCACCCGCAAGGATGTTTATCCGCTGCCGTGAATCGACGACGCGATTGACAGCCTGCAAGGAGCAGAATTCTCTTCATCTCTCGATTTGCGCTCGGGATAGTGACAAGTACCCATGGCTGATGACGCTCGACCGACGACAGCCTTTGTCACGCCCGACGGCTTGTACGAGTTCAACGTCATGCAGTTTCGTCTGTGTAATGCGCCCGCCACCATCGAGCGCATGATGGACTCCGTTCTACGGAACATGAAATGGCACACACGCTTGTGTTACTTGGACGACGACGTCGTTTTCGCTCCGGACTTCACGCATCTCCAACGTCTGCGGCATGTTTTGACGCGTTTGAGCAACGCCGGCCTCCGACTCAATCTAAACAAGTGCCGATTTCCAGCACGGCAGGTGACAATCCTAGGCTACGTCGTGTCCAAGGACGGAATCCTTCCCGATCTGACCAAGCGTCGGGCCGTGGCCGAATTTCCCAGACCTACGTCCGTCAAAGAACTGCGCAGTTTCGTAGGACTGTGTTCGTAATTTTGGCACTTCATACGAAACTTTGCCACCATCATATCGCCGCTGACGAAGCTTCATGGAAGTAACGGGCCCCTAAATTCGTGGTCGTCCGAGTGCGACAACGCGTTCGCAAAGCTCCGTCGTTTGTTGACGTCTCCTCCCATACTACGCCACTACAACCCTACGGCCCCAACGGAGGTGCAAACGAACGCCAGCGGTGTAGACCTCGGCGCTGTCTTTGCGCAGCGCAAACCAGGGTTCCCTGAATATGTCGTGGCATATGCAAGTCACGAGTGAAAAACAGCGCTAAAAAGACGGGACAAAAAAGGACACGGAACCACGGCGCTATGGTCCCGTGTCCTTTCTTGTCCCGTCTTTTTAGCGCTGTTTTTCACTCGTAATCATGAACCAGCCAGCCCAAATGCCTACCCTACTATATGCAAGTCATACGCTTACTGGAGCTGATACGAATGACACCGTCACGGAAAAAGAGTGCCTGGCGATCCTCTGCGCCCTTACAAAGTTCCGACCCTATTTGTATGGCCGCCCATTTGACGTCGTCACCGACCATCAAGCACTATGCTGGTTGTCGTCATTGAAGGATCCCTCAGGCCTTCTCGCTCGCTGGGCACTTCGCCTCCAAAACTACGACATCCGCGTGCTGCACCACAACGGACGCAAGCATGCTGACACCGACGCCCTCTCGCGGTCCCCCTTGCCTGACGACAACGCCCCCTGCTCAGTATCTTACATTGCCGTTTCTTCCATGGACGTTCACACCATCGCTACCGAACAGCGTAAGGATAAATGGATCGCCTCTCTGGTAGACTTGCTGACTGATCCGTCCGCAACACCATCTACACGCGCGTTGCGTCGTCAAGCCCACCATTTCGCCATTCGTGACGACCTACTGCGCCGACGCAGTTATAACGCCGATGGTCGCCAGTGGCTACTAGTGATACCCAGCAGTCTGTATTCTGAAATATGCCAGTCCTTCCATTCTGATTCACAATGCGCGCACTCTGGGGTATCCAAAACTTACCACCGCATTCGACAACGATACTTCTGGCGAGGGATGTACCGCTACGTGCCGAAGTTCATTAGCTCCTGCCTCGATTGTAAACGCCTAAAACCTTCAACGCACGTGTCGCCAGCAGGTCTACAACCATTACCTTGCCCTAACCTTCCGTTTGGGCGCATGGTCATCGATTTGCACGGACCACTTCCTCTGACGTCGGCTGGTAACCGCTAGACCCCTGTTGACCATTTCGCGCGAATCGCCGAAACCACCGCCCTCCCAGCGGCTACAGCTTGCGATGCTGCCTCATTCCTGCTACACCGATTCATACTGCGTCATGGTCCACCCCAGGAGCTTCTCAGCGATCGAGGCCGTGTCTTCTTGTCGGACGTCGTCGAAGCCATCATCAAACAGTTCATGCTGTTAACCGCAAAACTACTGCTTACCACCCGCAGATGAATGGCCTCACCGAGTGCTTTAAAAACGCACGCTCGGCGACATGCTCTCAATGTACGTCGCCGCTGATCACACAAATTAGGACGTCATTCTGTCCTTCGTCATCTACGCCTACAATACCGCCCCTCAGAGCACTACTGGCTTTTCACCATTCTTCTTATTGTACGGAAGGCATCCGTCGCACACCATCGACACGATACTTCCGTACAAGCCGGGTCCATCTGAGTGTGCGCCTATTTCTGCCACAGCCAGGCTTTCTGAAGAGCGTCGTGAGCTTGCCAAGAGCTTTACAACGCATGAACAAGGGCATTTGCGGTGACACCACCACTTCTGAGCCCACGTTCCTCCCTGGAGCGCTCGTATGGCTCTCGGTCCCTACTACTGCAACTGGCCTCTCTACAAAACTACTGCTGAAATACGAAGGCCCCTAGCGTGTCGTCGAACACACATACCTGGTCAACTGCCTGATCAAGCCCATTAAGCCATCTTCGGACATGTGCCGTCGAGGGCGCAACATTGTCAACGTCGCCGGATGGCTCCCTTTTCGTAACCGGGGTAATTGTAGCGAAGCCTTCGTACTGTGTAATGGGTTGCGCTCTCCAGCTGCTTCTAGTGGGTCGTCCTCTTCGGCTCCTTCCGGAAAGAACGCCGCTCGCGTTCAGAGTCCGTGCTTTTGCCTTGACTGTCGCCACTACGTACTGCCGCTGAGTGCCGTCAAGTAAACACCTTAACACCACATTCAATCAGGACATGCTCCGTCGTTTCCTTAGCTTCCCCACAGCATGTGCATTGTTCTTCTTCTTTACTGAATCTCCCTTTATAATTGCGCGTTCTAAGGCAACCCGACCTCGCTTCAAACAGTAAAGCACTTCAACTCGAATTATCATCAAATGCCTCCCTCCTTCTTTCCTTCTTGCCGTTTTTCGGTAGTTACTTAGCGCCGGTTTTTTCTTTCATCTCTGCCATCCAGTGAATCCTCTCCACCTCCCTAACTTTTCGGTTAACGCGCTTTGTTGCATATCGCTTACACTGCCAGCCGTATATTTACTGGTAAGCCTCCTAGTTCTGTTTCTCCACTGAGTGTCAACGCTCTTCCTATACAAATACCGGAACACCTTCTCTGCCCATATACCCTCTTTCATATTCCTTAACCTCTATTCTAACCTTATTTTGCTCTGAGATGCCCTCACCTCAAAACTTGTCCATGCCATATCATTCATTCATTTGTTCATTCATTTATTTGTTTGACAATACATGATTGTCGTGGTGCAGGAGACTAAAGGCGACATTATGAGTCGCCTGACTAGGCCTCAAGCACCACCCTGTACATTCGTCACACAACGCAACTGCATTAAAAAAAAAGAAGTGTATGAGTACAACGTTTTGATTAACAGGGGAAGAAAAAGTTATAGAAACATAGTGTAACAAGACAAGCAAAATGGATAACAGAATCACTTGTATCACTACAAAGAACATGCAAATAAAAGAGAGCAGTAGTTATACAAATATGAATATAAATACCGGCGTTCTAATGGGAACATATATGCAGACATTGATACATGAAAAAAACAGGCATATAATACTATTATACAATATAAATTAGCCACGTAAATTGAAGGGTTCAAGTTATGTGAAATATAAAGCAACTAATTATGTCCAAGCAAGTACATCTTCGATTTCTTTCTGAAAGTGGACACGTAAGAGGAATCTGTTACTAAGGTTAGTACTTGCGGATGGATGTTTAACAGATGAGGCATTTGCCATTTTAACAGTTGGTGACCATACGCAGTCCTCGCCTTTGGTTTAAAAAAAGCAGAATGCCTGAAGTATTTTCGGATGCTGTTTGTATAGGTTGCAAAAAAACGCTGACTGTCATTTTTGTACTCCATAAATATAAGCTCAGCGAGACGCTGGCTGTATATCTCACGAACGCCAAGAATGTGATCTGATGAAAAACAGGAGGATGCATGTTCATAGTATGACAGGTTGTGAATGAAACGAACAGCTCTTTTTTGCATAAGATACAGGCTATTAAGATTAGACTGCGACGTACCTCCCCAAATCAGAACACAGTAGTGAAAACGCGAATGAATTAAAGAAAAGTATAATTGACATTTTAACGACTTCGGTAACAAAGTCCGGTACCTGTTTAGCTTACCTATTGATTTGGCTATGTTGCTCGCTAGAAATTCTACGTGTGGTGTCAATCGCAATTTTTGCTGAAATTGCACTCCAAGAAACTTGTACTGAGAGAGACGTTCCAATACCTGTGTCTTAAATAAAAGCGGAGGGGAAGAAGGAAGTGGTTTCTTGGTAGCATGAAATATAATAAACTTAGTTTTGGTGACATGTAAATTCAACTGGTTATGTTCAACCATTCTTCTGAGTATTGTAACCACATGTTGGCGGAATCCATGAGGCGCGGTAAATTAGAAGACGAAAAGAAAACACTCGTGTCATCTGCATAAAGCACTATTCGGGGGTGTGAGGGATAAAAAGAATATCATTAATATATATAAAAAACAAGGTAGGCCTTAAAGCCTTGTGGTAGGCCACGCATAATGGTTTCTAGGTCCGACTTGACATTGTTGGTTAAACCAAATTGGCTTCGGTTAGACAAATAGCTCCGTATAAGATTCAACGTTAAACCCCTGATTCCATGTCCTGGTAGAGAATTTCGTGTTTAATTGAGTCAAATGCCTTCTTAAAGTCTAAAATAATACCAACAGTGTGGCTTTCTATATTTGCTAATGACTTTTCCCTAATATTAAGTAATACGTTTTCTGTAGATATTTTTTTCTGAAACCCGTATTGATGTTTTGATAACAAGGTATGCTTATGCAAGTACGTCACTAATCTAGAGTTAATCACTTTTTCCACAATTTTCGAAAAACATGGAAGAATTGATACAGGCCTATAATTGCTGATATTATCAATACGGCCCCCCTTATGTAAAACAGTAATTTTAGCTATTTTCATTTTGTCAGGAAATATTCCCGTACACAATATAGAATTGGTTATTTCACAGAATACTTCCTATATCAGATCGGCGACTTCTTTAATTGGTAAGGTCTTAATGTTATCAAAACCTGCGGAGCAGTTATTTTTAAGCTCATGCATAATGCTAAAGATCTCTGAGGGAGCAGTTGGATGAAGCAACACAGTATTCGTCATATTAAAATCGATGAAATGGCTGGCATTACTGGAATCCCTAGGGCAGTCGAACTGACCAGCAGTAACAAAATATTGATTTAATTCATTAGCAAGGTCTTCACCTGTGACAGTTTTCTCACCTAGAATGATTTGAGTGAGTGTGTTACAGCTTTTTCATTGGAGAAGATCTTTGAGAGTGCACCAAGTTTTGCTGCGGTCAAAGTAAGTTTGGGCAAATCTGTTTGAGTAAAACTGGTTTCTGGCCTTTTTAATATCTACAGTTAAACAGCTTCTGAATTTTTTGTATTCTTTCCAGTCTTCTACATCTCTGGTAGTTAAAAACTTATTGAAGCGTTTATTACGCTTAGACACGCGCCTTAAAAGAGAGCGGTTCATCCAAGGCTTCTTAGCCTTTTTGCACATCCGTCGTACTGTCACCGGGAGCGCTCGATCATAAAGTTCTATTATCTTGCTTAAGAAGGCGTTATATACCGGGAATTAGGGTCAGTGTGTGTGTCTCTCTTAATAGCAATTATATGGACAGTCTCGGCTGGATTTTGCCGTCGCCGTCGCCGCCGACATGCACCGTATATGTATAAGTATGTATATATATATAAAGGCCCCAAAGAAAAATAACTCAGAAAAATGTTTCCGAAGCGCGGAATCGAACCAGGGACCTCTTGATCCGCAGCGAGCGGCGCTATCCACTACGCCACGAAACGCAGATCCTCCACGTAGCTAACGGCGAGCGTTATATACACAGCATTTAGCGCTGGACGGACTCGGAGACAGCAGGCGATAATAAGCGTTTCTTCATTACCAGCGAGGTGGCGCTAGGATCCCGACGGGCGCATTTAAAAGTCGTCGGCGAGCTCGCTCGCTTCTTCTTATATTTGCGCATGGGAGAAGCTTGCTCTTCCGCTGTCTGCTCGCGCGGTTTTCTCGTGGCGAGGGGTAGAGGAATGTTTCACGCTTTCACCGTGATGTCCGCGCTCATGTTACGGCGCGTACGAATGTCACTCGAGCTCAGGGACGCCGCCAAACGAACAAACAGAAGATGAGCGCGAACTATCAGGTGTCACAGCTCGACACTTGAAGCACGCTAGTTTCCTTCGCTGCCTCGGCCGCCTTTGCAACAGAAGCGCTGTTCCAACTGAGACTATTAGTTCCTTGCTATCGCATTCATTGCTTCGCCCTTGCGGCGAAACTGTGACTTTTTTCCACTCTACGCGAGACACTAGCTCGCGAAAGAACTGAATGCGATCCTGCTTTATGATACGTATAGTTATATTACTGTTAGAAATGCATTCTGAATGGATAGATGTCTTTGGGATCATGCAATAAAGGGACAAGTGGTCACTTATGTCACAGGTTAAAAGTCCAGCATTATTTGTATTTTCCGTCGATATTAAGCATAAAGCAATGAGAGATTCACCAGAACTTGTGATTCGAGTTGGAACGTTAATAAGGTTGGAAAAGCCACCTGAATGCAGTATGTTAGTGAACTGAGCTTCTAATGAACAGGATTGTAAAAGGTTGATATTAAAATCACCCAAAATAACAACAGGCACTTTTACCGAAACAAGATCATGCAGCATAAATTCCAGAAAGCAGAAAAAATCTGCAATAGACCCAGAAGGAGGGCGATAGACAACGCCCAGAACAAAATGTCTCGTTTTAATGAATAACGTTTCATAGCTTGAATGCGTGGCTGAGAAGTGCGGCATAACGTCATACACAAAAGATTTCTTGATATAGAGCGCTACACCACCTCCCTTTTTATCATCACGGTACAATGCCTCGCAGTTGTATCCAATGAGTGGTACAACGTCAGAGCTGTTTGCATACCAGGCTTCACAAAACGCGAGCGCATCAAATTCGTCGTTTAGAGAGGAGAGAAACATTTCCAGTTCTTCTTTCTTGTTTTTTAAACTACGAGCGTTTAAATAGAACAATGTGAAATAATTTGGCGGTTTCTTATCTTGGAAGGCGGTACTGAGGAATGACTCGGGGTCTAGATAAGGTGTGTTAGCCATAATGTATGAAGATCAGTGCAGCTGCGCACTGTAGTAGCAAGTCAAATCAAAAAGTCAGACCACTTTGTCAAGGTCGGTCTCATCGCGAATCCGAACACCCTCTCGCCATCAGCTTTCCGTACGAAAACGTGTCCGTTTTTCTGCCACACGTAGCGATAATTCTTTTCAAAACTTGTGGGCAAGCCACAAGAGCCGCTTGTTCATGGGTGTCAAATTGTCGTAAATCTTAACCCTTGGTTCCTTGTTTCTGAGAACAGAGCGGCTTTGCATCCATTTTTCCTTTAAAGAATATGATGAAAAACGGGCAATTACAACGGCTTCTTTGCCAGCACGAGACGGTAGACTGAATAGCTTCCAGATCACTTTCTGCAAGGACGGGTAGCTCAAGGTTGTGGGCGAGATTGTTCATTTTTGAGGAAAGATTTTCATTTTCTTCCTGAATCAAGCCGTGTACTTCAATGTTCAGGCGCCTGCTGTACTGTTCCAGTTCATTAAGCTGATGTATCACTTCATTGCTCCCATTTGATGAACCCGATTCGATGACCTCAACACGTTTCGTTAAGGCAATCACGTCCTTGTTTAGCTTTTCCAGCTTTTCAAGTATGGTGTCATACCTCTCAGCCGTATGTTCGATAGATTTTTCAATCGCACTCACGATTTTCATTCCCTCAGTGAGGGCATCAACTTTAGCTACAAGCGGTAGAAGCAATACAAGTTTCTCATGCAGCTCGCTTAGTTTAGTATCAATGTTTGTAATCTGAGGATTACATGGTGTCACAGCGCCCTTTTTCTTAGCCAAAGAGCAGGTTGTGCAATTCCATTTGGTTTTAACTGAGTCACTCTTACTGCGGAAAATAGCAGCCGTAACACCGGAACACTTCCCGACATGGTAGCAATATTTACATTACACACATTCAAGAAAAAGTGACGCTTCCGTCACCGGCTCATGACAAGACAAGCACTTGGTGGTGTCCCCGGTATCCATTCCAAAAGTAAAGCAAGGTCTCAGCACAGCAGCAGCAGCAACGGGCGTAAGCGGTACTAGCTAAGAATAAAAATTTGAAAATGAGACCAACCTGCAAAAGCAGTGCACTGTAAGTGAAGTTGCTGCGTACTATCCACTGCATCTGCTGTGCGAGAATGTTCCGCGATCCTTGTGGGCGTAGTCCTTTATGCAAGTCGAACGATGCTTCAAGCGCCGCAGATGGCCCGGTGGCGTACCAGGTGGTCACTTCATCGTCACGCAGAATCCAGCACGAACAGGAGCCTGGCACATGTTACCTGCAAAAGCAGTGCACTGTAAGTGAAATTGCTGCGTACTATCCGCTGCCGCTGCTGTGCGAGAATGTCCCTCCTTTACAGCCTCATTTGTCTTACCGTGAGCGCCCAACGCGAGGCGTCCCACAGTCCTTGGAGTCAAATTCGTTCTGACTGAACTTCTGACCTCATGCACACCACCGAGTTTCCAAATGTAAGCCCCGGAACCACTGCACCTTTCCACAGACCTCGCAGCACCTCGTGCCTATTGTAACCCCATAACGCTCTGTGCTTCATTATTGCAGCATTCCTCTCTCCCTTGGTGCCGAGGCTTTTTTCTGCACCTCCGTATATCTATCACCCTCATTTACCCATACTCCGAGGTACCTGTATTCGCTTACCCACGGTATTTCTTGACCCTGTATGGACACCGCATGATCCTTGAGATCATTGAATACCATCAATCAACATTTTGTTACACTAACTCCTAGTCCGAGAGCTTCACCTTCCATTCCGCATATATCCGGCAGCCGTTTTATATCCCCACGATTCTCGACTGTCCGCAAATAAGGCAATATCTTCAGCATAAAATAAACATAGAAGCTTCTGCTCACTCATCATGCCGGCCTGTTTGCGTGACAGATTAAATCCAATGTTGCTACCTTCTAGCGCTTTTTCCATCCTCACCATGTACAGCATGAATAACAGCGGGCACAAAGGACACCCCTGTCTCAGCGCCTTGCTATTATGAACGCTCTCTTTGCTACTTACTCGTTTCCATTCTACGCAAACTATTTTTTTCGGTATATCTCCCTCAGAAGCTCTATAAACTCGTCGCCTACACCCACTTTCAATATATCTCACAAATTTTCCTGATTAACCTTGTCATACGCCCCAGTGATGTCTAGAAAAAGCACGTACAAGGGCCGGTTTTCTTCTTTAGATATTTCTATACAGTGAGTGAAACAAATAGGTTGTCGTCTAAGTGCCTGCCGATTCGAAATCCATGCTCCCAAAAAATCGTTAAGTTCTGCCCACGTTTCTATTTTTTAATTTTACTGCCTGCATGGTCAACCTGTATAGTACCGAAGTTAGCGGTCCTTTTCTCCCTTGCCTTTGTAGATCAAGTACATTCTACTCCGTCGCCAACTGTCCGGCATTTGCCTGTCCTGCTAGCATTCGTTTACAGCTTTCAACAGTCACTTAATAAAGTGGCTGACTGGGCTAGTTGGTTGTGCATACTTAAGGTTAACAGCGCGAAAATAACACACGGCGGACAGGAAAAAGACGGGATGCGCGAGTCGGCGTAGCAGGCTCAGTGATAGTTGATGTATAGTTATTTTATATCTTTGCTTATGTTTCCACCTTCTGTCACCGATTGTTTTCTGTTCACCCGGGTATATATAAGAACATTCTTGTCAATAAAAATTCGGTTGGAAGTCAGCGCTTGTCTCGTCTTTTTCCTGTCCGCCGTGTGTTATTTTCGCGCTGTTAACCTTAAGTTTCAACAGTCCTTTAGTTCGCTAATGAGGCTGACCCCATCTAAACCCGGGGCGTTGTATGGAGCCAGCGCCCCTGGCGGCATGAAAGACTGCGCCTTTAGCCGCACTGTTGTTTCGCTGAAGCTATTTGGCCGGCGTTGCAAAGGCACGTGAGGCGCGTGGAACGAAGCACCTGATGGGTGCACTAATACGCTGGAGGAACATCGACGTGAATTCATCGGCGAGAACGCAGCTCAGAGACGCTTGCATGACCTTGACTGAGGTCATATTCACAGAACGAGGTGTTTCCTGGGTTTCTGCCAGTATGAGTAGGGCTATCGCTCTAAAATAACAAACTCGTTGGTAGATTAGGCACAGCAACGCTATTATGCACTTTCACCTTTCTTCAACACTTGGAAAATGGGCTAGCAAAAGTTTCGTAGTGCAGCCATTTCTTACTTTGTGGAGGACTGTAGTAGCGAAAAACGCCCTGTATAAGTTAAAAGGGACTTTTGCAGGTGGCGATCACTTGACTTCAGTGTAGGAGTTTATTGCCTCACGAATCGATTGCCGCAAATCTTTTTTTTTTTTTCGAATCCGTCAAGTACGAGCGGAATTACTTATTTCCTCCCGGCGACCGAGCTGGGCACTACACAGGGCGGCATGACAAAGGGCGACGTCACGCGCGCGTCGTCACCTTGAGCTCGCGGCATGAAACGCGATCGCTCTCCCAATGTTATTCAGGTGCGCGCGGGTGCTTCTACTGTGCAATGTTAGCACACCACACAGCGTGGCGCCCGGCACGTGGGCGCATCCAAGAGCAAGAAGCGCATCGGATCCAAACGCCGCTCTTGCTTTATGGGAGCTATTAACCAATAGCAGTAATCTGTTGTACGACGGCCCTCAGAATAGAGGGTGCTTGACAAAGCTTCCGCCTGTGTACTCTCCAGCGAGAGTGTCGTTGGGCGAGTTGGTGCATAGCTTAATAAAATATTTGTGGCGCAACTGAGGCAAGCAAGAAGACAAGAGAAGACCGGATAGGGCACCAGACTTTCAACTACTTTACTGCTTGCACATCACCCAAATATATATGCTTCCAGATATGCGCACAAAGGGCGCAGCACAAGCGGCTATCACATAGCACAATCAGAAAAAGAACCTATCGCACAGCGCTATCTAAAAATAGGCATTCATTCTTGTACAAAAATATCGAAGCGACGCATCATTCCCCTTCTCCTGTATGCGTCAAGTACTACACGCGCTAACGTTTCCCTGCTTCGTCCTGTCACACGTGTTTCTCCGAACAGTGGTGCGTAGCCGCGCGAAGCACAATGGAACGGCAGGTGCGAACCCACACCATTCTTAATTGATAATATATGCTCCCTAAGGCGATCATTAACACAGCGCCGTGTTTGGCCTACGTACGACTTGCCACAGCTCAACGAAATTTCGTAAACAACGCCCACCACGCAACGCAGAACTGGCCGGGCGTGCTTCTTTTTGCATGAAAGCTTGGCTTTCTCAGAAGAAATGCGGGCATAAAGCTTCGAGAGCTTGTTGGGTGCTGAGAAGACCATTGGAACGTCATGCCTGTTTGCAACGTTTTTTTTTTTTTTTTTTTCAAATTATGGGCAATCTTGTGCATCTAAGGCATAACCAGTGCTTTCTTTTTCTGCACAGCCTCGGGCTGCCTGCTGCGTCCTTTAAGCTTCCGGAGCAGAGATTCAGGCACACTGGTTAAGACCGCCGAACGGAAGCCGGCTGCAACCACCCTTGAAATCTGTACCTGAAAACTGTCGTCTATGGTGTGCTCGCACGACATCAACAACGCAGACCGGAGACACATTGTTCCAATGGCTCTTTTCATGGTTTTCGAGTGTGCATGTTTGTAATGCAGGAGGTCCTTACGTGCACGGGGGCTGTACGCTCAGCATGAATGTGTAGCGTTTCATGACAGGTTGATGTCTAAAAAATGCAACCGTTTGCCACAAGAAATTCAGCCGCGGTCACTGATTTTTTTTAGTAGTAGAAGTGGTTTTGGGGGGTTTGCCTTCAATATCGATGTTTTTCCGAAATAAACGCCAGTTGTTAGTGCCACGTCTCTGCGCTCTGTCTCTGTTTTCTGCCGCTCTGCTGTTTTCCGATTTTCGACGTTTTGTGGCTTCTTTTGTAATTAACTAAGTATGTACCAACTTGCCCAACAAGCAACTCTCCTGATCGATGTTGAAGATTTATTTTATTCAGTACCTCACGATGACCTTCTGCCCTGCGTTTGAGAATGTATTGATGGCAATGGTAGCACTGCCTTTATGAGCTCTTCTGGTTTATCAGTTGGCTATTTCTTTTCACTGCTCGAATTTTACTTAAGTAGCACATTTATTTCTTTTAATAACTATATCTATGTACAACGCAAAGGCATTTCCATTGGTTCACGTGTAGCTCCTATGCAACATCTTTCTCTCATCTGTTGACCATGCACTTGCCAGAAACCTCGACTCAGATGTTTCTCCCAAAGTTTTTAGATACCTTGACGATTTTGTTGTATTTCTAAGCAACTCTAACTCTATGACCGCTTGTGGCGATCTAAAGAATGTTTTATCAGTTTTTATACAGCATGGTAAACGCTTGACGTTTACGCATGAGCTACCTCAAGACAATCATTTGCAGTTTTTAGACATCAACCTGGGCGGGACGGTGCCGCCGTCTGGGAGCGGTGAAGTGATGTACTGCGTCGTGACACTAACGAGCGCCGATAGGACGCGATTCGGCGACGACGCAATTAAGGCATTGCGATGCCAGCGAGGAACGCTGGCCGCGCAATCATCGAGAAGTCACCCTAGACGCAGTTACGTTCTTTGCCTTTCGCTTTGTGTTAGCATCTGACGGCTCGTTGTCGGAGTAGAGCAGCTTCCACATGCAACCACGGTGTTTCTCCGCCATCTACGGCTTCGAGCGCGATAGCACCGACTAATAAATCTGCTGCAATAAGCGCTGCTGAAAGGCAGCGACGTCGACGGGCGAATGTCGCACCGTGGTGGAGCGAGAGAAATGGTTCGGCCTTTGCGCATTCACGGCTCGAGCTACGAACCTTTGCCTCCCGTGTCGCTGATGCGCAGTGTGGTAGTGCATGCATGAGCACAGGCGTAGGTTGCCCTATTACTCGGGAGCGCGCCCCTTGCCGTCTCTCTCCTCAAGTGACGACGCTTTGAAGTGCATATCGAGTACCAGTGTTTGTTATGTGCTTGTCGATGCATATTTGCGCGGGATTCACGATATGCTGTGTCTAGGTATATCTTAACAACTTCATGATCATGATCGAATCATGATCATGGGCGTTAATCTTCGGGATGCAGATGTGCCACTAGGCGTCGACGTGGTTGAATCCACGTCAAACTGTGCGATAGCTTCTAAACACCAACAGACATTGTACAAGCGCTCATATAGCAATGCACAATAATCAATCAGCTACTTCCGTGTTATAACGATACCGATGGCGGAGGGATCAGACATGTTTTTGTTCTCTTGGCTATCGCTTTTAAAGCTGACTTTGTCAATTTCTTTTTTTTGCATGTTGTTATAGATCAGCTAGGAAGCATGAGGGAGTTTAATAATTCTTCGAACGCTTTCTGGTGTAGAATAAGGACGGCTCAAAATTATAGGCCATGTATTCACGAAATATTGATTGGACATTCGTAGCTGTGCGCGGGGTAACCGTCTGCTGCCGATAAGAATAGCAATACATATCAGTCACTGCCCATACACTTGGAAACCAACAAGCCCAGTCTAACTATCGAGCCTTGGGTGCAAATTGTGTGTAGAGAAAGAATTTTCTTGCTCTTATTTTCCTTGGCTGTAGTTCACGTGGCTTAACTGCTTTTATGGAGAACTGCAATAGTTTCGAGCCGACAACACTATCTCGGCCTAGTCCGTCTCTTCAGGTGCTGTATTAGTGGTAATGCCGGCGGGGTAATTTCTATTTGATCAGCGTTTTGTGTGTGACGTTGGCATTGAATCCAAGAACACCTGGCAGGCATCGCTCTAAACGTTCAAAGGATTTCATTGCATCTGCGTAGCACACCTTTTCACGCGGCGGCAACACTGCACCCCTCCCTGTCAGTGGGTGCAGTTATAGACGTGCGAAATACGCGTGATGCTGAAAATTTGTTTAATGGCTAAGCTGTTCACGGGCAATTATGAACAACATACACATGTGTCAGGGGCTGACGTTAAAGCACGGGGATCGTACATGACGACTTCGCGTCATACGCCGACAACTGTAAACGTGCGCGGTGCTTACTCCTACTGAAATGCAGGCTGTTGCGGAATCCAAGAGACATTCTCACTTCAATGCGTTTTGAAATCGCAAAACTCGCGTGTTTCCTCCTGTTAAAGAGATCGCACACATTCTTTTTTAAATTGCATTGAAAAACTGAGCGGCATGCGCTACAAGCAGGCAACTTTGTACGTCCGATCAGCCGCATAGCTAAAATCTGTCACTGTGAAACCAGCCGAGAAATATCGCAACGTGTGCACCCATCTTTTTTTTCAGTCACAGTCACGTGAAACAGTCTCATCCTCGTATATTTGCAGTTGCATCCCAATTGCTTCGCTTTCTCAGCTTCCTCGCTGTTGCGTGATTTCCTTATGGCGTCGATTCCGTTTTCACTATTGCGTACGGGTTTGCCAATGATATTTCGGTGATTTCTCACACCATTGGGTTCGCAAGTGTGTTCTTCGCGACAGGAAAGACTTGTTCATTTTTGTAGCGTTAGCTGCACTGGCCTAGCCGAGCCAGTTTCGCGTGGATCCTCAAGAGCCGTGCTGCGCATGCGCGAGGATCAGTGATGTCACGCACCGGAGCCGGCAACTCCCGCGCACTCCGCCGCCGCGCGCGACTCGCCGCCGCCGGTCTGTGCTTTCCAGAGGAGTGAAGTCGTAACCTTGGCAGACGTATTGGCGCCGGCGCGCCCGCAGCTATGCGACTTCGCTGGGCAGTCGCCGTGTGACGCTGCGCTGGTGCCGCTTGATAGCGCCTCTGACTGGCGTTTGCCAGTGTGGTATAGCCATGGAGAAGGAGAGCAGAAATGCTGCTCAACGGCGCAGAAGAGCTGAAAAGCTTAACTCATCGGATCCCGATGTAGTTGTCTGGCAAAATAAATATACATGTGCCACATTATACGTATACCGTATGTGTGTAATTGGAGCAGCAGTAAGCATGATAATCAAGCTAATCCTAGACAATCAGGAATACTAAGAATAATTAGCTGAACCTTTGCTAGCGCTACGTTATCCTGGCATAGCCGAGCTAAGCCACTGCAACATTTTTTTTTATAATACAGTACAACTGACACTTCGAATGGCACATTCTACGTTCCATTACAGGCGGAGTTGGCATGAACAACTGGTGCTCTTATGTTTATTCTAGGGACACCTATTGCTCGCTGGAGTTGTCTTGGACTCTCAAAACAAGGTTGACGTTTCCAGAGGTGAGTGACCTGATGTTTCCTCGTAGCAGAAACCTCAAAGCGACACCGCGGATGCTCTCTGTGGCACTTTGATTTGTAAGAAGGCTACTCGTACCTACGCGCATATAGCACAACGTCTTTAAATGACTCATGTTCGTGCTCCCGCTTCAACGTACGTCCTATCAAGAAAACCTTTCTCCATTATTTGGTCAATTCAGTTTGGATAACCGTGTTTTCTCTATAAGCAACAGCTTTTGATGATGAGGAAGTGGAAGTTGCTTTGCTTCGGAAGCGGTAATAAACTAGACTTGGCACTTCTTGTCGTTAATTGATTGTATTCCATATCATTGTTCTATTCTCATTGGAGCATAAACTAATCATTCTTCAATTTCTCTATATACCCTAGACGACCGATGAATTTCTTTTCCTTCGTCTATATTCTAAATTTCCCCCTTTATATTAACCGCTGGTTTCATGGCCAATCCCCCATAGCGGGTGAGAGCCAAAATTAAAGGATCAGGCAAGCAAGCTAGGCGACAAAAGAAAAGTCCTTACATTACGAATAGAGCCGCAGGAAGATGGTTCCAGTTATTCGCTGTATGAACACAGAATATTCAGGGAAGCGATCAACAGGTTCGACGATGAAGTTCCATGCCCAGGCTCGATGTCATTCTGATGAAGCAGTGAGTGGCATCACTTATGAAAAAACGTCATCTCGCGGTTTTCGGGACGCTGCTAGGTTCACTGATCGCGTAAGTTTAGTGGCAAAATGGTGTTTAAGCAGGGACGGTAATACCGTGTAGGAGTAAGCACGGAAATACCGTGCCATCGTCGTCGGCACGTAGCTTTTTGTAGTCTGTAGGGCCTCTATTAGCGGTCTTGAACGTCTCGTCACGCAATTCGCGCGGCCGAAAAGATTTCACGCGAAGCTAGTTGCGAGTTCCGGTGGCGGCGACAGCTCCAAGCGCCGGCGAGCGCGAATTTGTATGCGCCGTTTTCCAATCACTGACGCTGCCACGATCATGGGCTTGCCTCCAGTCAGCCCATTTCTGGTACGGCAGTGTGATCTTTTATCGCTTTACGTAGCCACATTTCATGGCTGCGTCGATATTAACGCATGACCGTCGTTGTTGCCTGTATCAGCTGAAGTGTTGCGCTGCTGATCACCTCGACGAAGGTCCCGGCATGGAGTTAGGATGGAGCATTGCGCGATACGAAACAAACAAAAGTAACCCCCCCCCCCCTCTATGAGGGTCGCAAGGTCTGCCCCATACATTGATTTAATTGGCCTCGAGATCTTGGAGTGGCGCCCTCTCGCGTGTGACGTCAGAGCGGGGACCCCGCTCTCAACCGCGCTGCAGCAGCCGCTGCTTCTGTATGCGGATCGTCTGCTTCAGGCGGGAACATTGTCGAACGAACAGCCTCGCGACGGTCAACTAACGCCTGTGGCTAGCGCGGTGGCCACGCCAAAGCGCGCGCTCAGCACACTAGCCAAGATATTCTAGGCACCATACTTCACTTGACCGAGTTGAGCACAGCGCCGCTGCTCGACTGAAAATGAAGCCGCGCTTCTCAAGAATCGCTGTAGATTATCACTGATATGCAGCGGCTTGTTCTGCTTAGAGACGGCGCTCCCATCCATTTTCTCAAGTCAAGGTGGAGCGTTGAGTGAAGAGGCGTTCTAGAATATGGGGGTAGAGTGACCTAGAAGAGGGGGAGTGTCCAAAGCGCCGGCTCCCGCGTGGGCCTTTTGCCGTGAACTCCCGCGGCCCGCCGCTGCTGCGCCGGACCCGTGGGCTTTCCGCGCTCGGGAAGCGCGCGGAAAGCCAGGGGCGTCTGCTACGCGCTGTAGTTTTTTGCGCCGCGGTTCCACACAGGGCACTTGTAGTCTACTTAACTTTTATAATGCGGTGCGGAATGGAGCTTACCCACCTTTAAGCGTTGCGTTAGTGCTGGGGCTACAACACAATGCAAAAAATCATGTGTCAAGCGGCATCAGCGTGGCCTAGTTCCGGTCACAAAGTTCGAGAACGTTGGTGCGTGTGTAAAAACGCGCGAAACGGACACGCACAAGCAAAGAACGAAAAAAAAAACCTTATTCGCACGAGTGATCGGGCACTAGCATCACGCACGCATGAATTAAGAGTAATAAAAAAAGTAAATTGCACGCGCAGTCAGCTGAAATACTTGCGCGCAGTGACCGCTTCGCAGTACGAGCTTTTTACTCATAGTCGCCACTGGTTTGCTAGCCATATGCACACCGCTTCATTTAACAATTCACTAGCTCTTTATTATGGACGGAGCACACCGGGAAGGCGCAAGGGAAACAAAAAAAAAAGAAAAAGAAAGAGTAGACACGGCCATACGACCGCAATGCTGTTGGCTTATTTTTGCTTCTGAGGTAGCGTACAACAAGGCTCACCGTGCGTAAACATATGAAAGAAAAGCAATGCCAGGTAAACTAACCTTATTCGACAAGTTTTTGCATAAAAGGCGTAACATAGCAAATGCTTTACAAATATCTAGATATCTTGAAACAAAGTTACAAATGCCCCCATTCTTGCTGTACAAGCTGCCTGAACCGAAAATATGGTAAGAAATTGACAAATAGAAGTGTAATATCTCAATCATTCAGAAAATTGTTCAAATGCAGAGATCCCTTATGTACATAGCCTGAAAAAATGCAACATGCGATAATATATGTATATGCATTGGATCGCTGAACGTTAGTATGGAACGTTCGTGCGAGATGCATGTATTGCTTCAAGCCTTCACCATACGAAATGAAAACAGTTTCAAACAAATCATTCTCAACTTCAGATGTTTTCAGGGTTCTCGGAGGTTAGCGTTCGCTCGGTTCAGAGATTTTACAAAAAGATGTGGACGAGTAGTTACATAAAATACGATTGTTTCCGCGGCAGTTAAGTGCGCGCCAACAGGGCACCCGACCGCCATTTCCCGCTTTTTCCTGATGACCTCAATATAGCGTCCACGACAATTTCGTGCTGAAGCTCCGGAGTACTTAAATGGCGAGTCTGCTCATCTCTTGAATAAATATAAAGAGATGACCAGACGGGTAAAGCAAGCCTCTTTTGCCTCGCAGACGCGTGCAGTCAGCTGCTCTGAACTGAGAATCACGTTTGTTTTCGGGCGATCGCTCGTAACATGAAGTGAGGCATACACGATCTTGCACTGTTATCGTTTGATTTTTTTTTTCTTTTTTTTAAGGCTAAAGCCTTGAAATCATCATCTTGTCCGTGACCGAAAAATCGAAAAAGCTGCAAATAAAGTAAATAATAAAAATGTTGGGTCCAAGTGAGAATCGAACCCAGGCCGCCTGCGTGGCAAGCAGCTGTTCTACCACGCAGCCACGCCTCTGCTCAGAGCTACACTGGAAGTAACTTTCTTGCTTCCCAAAAATACGCGTCCTGCATACAGGTGTCACAGTACGAGATGTAATATCGCAGTAATATTGCGTGGTACAAGCGTACATTGTGATTGGGCGTCACGTCATGTCAATATCATAACGACTTGGTGGTTTAAAGACAGCCACCCATTACAAAAGGCGCACACATTACTGCGCGTATTTCCTTAAGACCACGTAGTGGGTGCATCGCAACTTCGAAAAAGTTTCTCGCGCATAATTGCTCCTGGTTTAAAGCATCCTACCCATTACATAAGGTACACACCTTAGTTCGCGCATTCTGTTAAACTATCGTAGTGTTCGAAGTGCGCACTAGGGGCAGGATATCGCTATCGCGTTAAACTCTTAAATGCGAAGCTTAAGCGTCCCCCAATTTTTTTTTAATGACGATAATCGAAACAAATAGAACATTCAATTAGTGAAAGCGACATTAGTGACAGTCAATTAGCGATAGTTGATTAGTGATGTCGCACTCGATCCAAAGTGCACGGTAATATAACCACACTTGATGGCTTTAACCTTCGAGTCACCTTAGGCGAATGCATTAGGATCCCGAGTTTTTTTTCTTGTCTTTTTGATCGACTTTCACCGGACATTTTGCAATAGGTGTCTTTCGAGGGAACGATAATATATATACAATAAAGTAAGCGTTACAGTGGCCAGCTTTCTTGCGAACCACAGCAGCGGTGGTCGAGTCGTTACAGCGTCCGGCTGCAATGCGGGAGGTACTGGGTTCGATTCGCAGTGTCGCCAAGCACTCACGTATTTTTTTTTAATGGAAAAACAGATAGCAATGCCTGAGGTTATGTGTTGCGGGCACTCTTTTTTTTTTTTTGATAACGTGGCCTTTCCGCTCTCTTCTTTCACTCCCCTTTGCTGCGCCGTGCTCCCTCACGGATCACAGAAATAAGAGTACCTTTTTTTTTCTCTAACTACTACTATCGCAAGAGCGCCCAGTCCCGAAACCCAATTATCATACCTGGGCATTACTTTTCACGACTATGGCTATTCGAGCGCCGGTCAGACATCACGGTGTTTTCAAAAACATCAAGAGACACGTGGCGGCCAAACTGCTTGCGGCCAAGATGACTGCCTTCATCGGGACATGTTTCCGTGCTAGTTGGGTGGGATTCATTACACGCAGCAGCAGGAAGAGAGAGAAAAGACACACAGTGATGTGTTTTCTCTCTCGGTCGTGTTGCGCAGCGCCGTGTAATGCCTCTGTCAATGGTTCTAAAGAACTCTAGCAGGCTATCGAGTTCTGAGGGCGAAACAGTAGGCCTGGGAAAAGATTACGGCAAATTCATTTGCGTCATTAAGGGCTACTCTTCCCTTTGTAAGTACTTGAAAATTTTAAACCCGAGTTTATTCTTTATCAACAGCAGTTACAGTATAGATGACAGGTGGACAAACAAAAATACGCGTATTACGCTTGACTACAGGTTTTCCCACTCACTTTAATCCAAGTGCCAACTAAAATAATTCTTACGCCACTGAAATAATCTGAGTGCCATACTATTTAATCCATGTGCCAAACATTTAATCCTAGCGCCAACATATTTAATCCAAGCGCCAGCACGATTAAGCCGCGTACCAGTGAGTTTAATCCAAGTGCCACCATGTTTAATCCAAGCGCCAATAACTTTAATTCGAGTGCCAGTCACTTTAATCTATACACAGTAAACAGTAATACGGGGCATGAAAACGGCAGTGCAATTGAAATACACTTGCTACAATATGAAATACGACAGCCGGAAAGCAGAAGACTGCACTAATATTTGTATTCGCCGCTATTATTCACGGAAAAAAACTTACTGCCCTAGTTTGCTTGAGCCGTGTTTGGAGGACTTATACTTTGCTATGCATCAGTTTGTGGAGCAATGTTTGGCACGGGTGCGATCATATTAATGGGAACGAAAGAAAGGCATCTGCATGCTGCTCATTACAAACATGTTAACGAATATTTTGTAGTTCAACGAAATTAAGTGTTACTCACTAGAGCTCATAATTGGATTTTGGTTTTGGCACACAAAAGAGCAGCAGCTCCAGGACAGGTCGTGTATGCGAAGGAAAGACAATCTATTCTCAGTTAAAGTGACGCAATGGCTACCAAGATGTGGAAAACCTAGCCGAGGGCGGCAATTGGTCAAATGGAGTACGGAATTAAGATATTATCAGGCTCGAGCAGGGCATGGCGAATTGGAGGTAATTCGAAGAGCTTTTCGTTCTGCAATGTAATAAAACATAGACTGCTGATTAAGATATGTGGAAAACGGAAGTTATATTTATATTCGTGTTAGTTTTTATGTTTTTATTAAAACAAAATGTGTCCAGTGAATTGAACAGTATTAAATGTTGGCCTAGTTCTCACGGTGACATATTTAACGCAGTGCGAGAAAACATACGCAGAGAAAACATAAGGCACAGGGACGAGTGGTGGTCCTTGCTCCTTCTCTTTACTTTATTCTCGTTTTTCCGCGCTGCATTATGCATCTCACCGAACATTTGAATCTTACGGAGGTCAGCGAAATGATAAATTTACTGCATCAATTTTGTATATCTAACGTACTCACACAAGCACATATATATAATTTAGTCAATGAGAGGGGGCAGAATGGGACTATAGGTAAAACGAAAGAGAACAATATTTTTGCACACTCGAGATCACTCGAGAAATGCAACATAAGCAGAGGTTATAATAAGTATTTATTAGAATAGCGCGGTCTCCTAGGGCTTGGAAACGGATGTTCACAAGTCATCGTCACGCAATGCTGCAGGCACAAAAGAAAAATTGTGCCGGTCAAAGGCCGCGTAGTGCACGCGCTGAATCTGCTGCATGGATTGCCGAGCTGCGTCCAGCCGCAAAGAACGCCTGTGCTCCTTTTTCGTCATACCCTGCGGCGTCGCCAGCACTAAATCAGGGCGTTCGCTTAGGTAGGCCTTCACGTGCGACTTGAATTTCGAGAGCACTTCTTCTATTGGATTGAAGAAGGGACTGTACGCTGGCAGGCGCTTGATAGAGTGCATTGAGTTAGCCATAGCTGCCTGCTCTGCCCGAGTATGAGCAGGTGCGCCATCAAAAATGAACACATCTACTGTGTTTGGCTCCTCGCTTTCCAGACGGGCCGAAACATCGCTGAGGAAATCGTTGAAAACAGCCCAATGAACTCTGTCCACTGCAGTCCAGTGAATAACGCCATTTGCGGACATACATGCCATGATGTTCAATTTCGCTCCTTTTGTCGTCGTGGTCGCGTGGACAGCTGGTTGCCCTTTAGCTGTCCTGCCAAAATTCCTGGAACACCAGATATTGTAGTTTGTCTCGTCCAAGTAGAACCGGCACAAACGTGGTCCATCGGACTGCAGCCACTGGGCGTACACCTTACGGCTGTGCTTGATGTCGTCGCGGTTGCGGTCTGCGGGCCTCTGCGTCACCAGCTTCACCGAGTACCTGGGGCATCCAGCAATCGATCAACTGTGCTTGTGCTGATCGTCACTCCAGGCATTTCTTCCTCCAAGGCCGCCTTTATCTGTCTTAAAATAAATGTACAGTTTTCGTCGACAATTCGCCTCAAAGTGCCCCCGACGCCATCTCCAAACTTTTTTTTAGAACCGCCACCCCGCAATGATGTTTGTCTGTCGGTAGCTGCAATCAATCTTGCTGTGTTCATGTTGATGCCCAGGGCCTCCGCCAGTTGCTTTAGGTCGCCACCACGCCTGTAGAAGTCCACAATCCTCGCTCTGTCAAGCACCGACACCCTGCCGTTTTTTTGACGAGGTTCATCTGGATCTTTGAAACGTGGCCCTCGCTTGCGTCCAGCCATGACTTCAAGCAAAGCTCTCTTCTCGTCTGGAAATATTTCCCTCTGAAAACACGCGTGTTACAAGCGACGACGCTTCAGGAACACATCGTCGTCTGTTACATGAAGATGGCCATCTCCTTTGACGCTTTTACATAAATCCTAATTGCATATAAACCCAAATAAATGCACGGTTACTTGTTTTAAATGGTTATTCTTTGATTTCAGGAATGGGTGAATATCGTCCGTAAGTCACCATCGCTCTCATCGAGCCGAGCAGACGACTGCGAACGCTTTCGCGGAAACGTAGCCTTAGTGTCGTCTGCTAGCAGACGACGTGAATCTCTCCCATACAGGTGCGATCAACGGAGTACGTGATTACCCAAAATTCTGCACTAGCGGTAAAGCATAAACTGTCTCGATGCTTAAACTTTTACCACGTGCTTATAATGAGCGTATGCATTTAATACCCGAACATATATAATTAAACCGCACTGCTTTTTGAATTCTAAGATAAATGACACCAAAACGTTCGGGCAAGATACCGTAGTACCTTATTTCCTAAGCACGACCATGCATTGGCAAAAAATAAATATTCCTCTCGCTTCGTGTTTACCTTGTTCCGACATTTAGACTATATAAATTGGCAAGCCGTCTGTTTCTTGTGTATGGATTAAACTGACTGGCACTTGAATTAAAGTTGTTGGCGATTGGATTAAACATGGCGGCACTTGGATTAAACTCACTGGCACGCGGCCTATTTGTGGTGGCGCTTGGATTAAATACGTTGGCGCTGGGATTAAATGTTTGGCACATGGATTATATGGTTTGGCACTCAGATTATTTCTGTGGCATGCGGATTATTTTGGCTGGCACTTGAATTAAAGTGAGCGGGAAAACCTGTAGTTTTGTGCCCTAAATAGTAATTGGCAACACGTATGACAATACGTAGAAATACCACAGACATATGTAAAAGTATGCACAGCCACGGGCGAAAGCTTGGTTATGCTGGTTGAAGTCGACTAATCTATTCTACATATTCGACAAACGCAATCTGCAGAAGCAATGTTACACGGAGGAGCTGTCCTATAAACTTATTTTTGCTGGTTCGTTGCACAGTTTCCAACTTCTTGCTCAGAACTGTACGTTGTAAAATGAAACACCTTGTTTGAATGCACACATTTTATGTAAGGTTACATTCATTTTTGCACAGTAGGAAACATACTTGAGAAATGAAAATGAGATAGAAAAAGGAGAACTAGAAAGCAAATAGCAAAATTCTTATAAAAGTTACAGTAAATAAAACAACGTAAGTTTTTGTTTAAGACACATACATACATACATACATACATACATACATACATACATACATACATACATACATACATACATACATACATACATACATACATACATACATACATACATACATACATACATACATAGGTTGAGGTGTAGTTAATAGGATGAACTGCTCTAAAACAACAATGCTGATACACTCAGTCTTGAGCACATGAGATTTCAAGGCAGTAACTTACGAGAGAAATCTCTCACCACTCTTATGTGCCAACTCGGCATTTCTCGAACCCTCTTGGAAGAATTTGATGCATAGTTCCTGCTGCTGCCCACTCACAAGCAATTTTTATACATTTTCGTGGGCGGTAGCCCACGACGATATATAAAAGCCCCTGACAATGTGATGCCAAGGAAAAGTGCAATGCATCACAATTTGGTACATGGCTGCAATATGACACATAGTTTATTTACATAGTCCGGCACATTGACAACACTATAACAAGCCATGTTAGGCGACGTGGGCTGAAAAATTGGCACAGGTCGGTCAAATTCTGGACAATACATAAATAAAACAATTCGCTGTTACTAAGCTACTCGGTACAAATAATGCTGTTGTTGACATGTCAAGACCCTACTGCTTCTCCTGAAAACACTCCTCAAAAAGGTTTCAAAGTGTGCACATATGCCGACTTCCTTCGAATGAGAGACTGCTGTATAGCAGTCTCTCACCGCTCGAAAAAAATTTCAATGCACTTCTGGGCAAGGCATGTGATGTGAAGCTTCAGTGCCTTGCATGTATATCTTGCTGCTGGCCTCAGCTGCAATGTTTATCAGCAGAAATGTGCAGAACAACATTTTATAATGTACCACGATGAAGTAATTATGTTTCAGGCACATAAAACATGGACAACAATGAAATAATTTAAAAACATTTACCTGGCACACTTTACAGAATCTTAAATACATTTTCATGGAGCAATCACAGCTTATCTGAAGATAATAGTAATGGTTATCAGCCTTGAAATTTGTTCGAAGTCGCCAGTTTCAAGATTAGAGTATACCAACAGCCTTCTTCAGGCTAAACCATTGTACAGACGCATCAAAAGGCATAAGTAAATGCATGCTATAATCACCCTACAAAAAGCAATAAATACTTTCAGCAGTAAAATGAGGCAAGCTGCATAGATGATAAACTATTTGCAGAGTATACAATTACGTTATGGAGAAACCTATGGCAACAAACACTATATGAAAAAAAATTAAAACTTACACAGTACATGCAGAGAGGTCGACTGTTGAAGAGGACAGAAAGGCGACGGGATAACATTACACAGGTGCTAAAGCCTGTTGGCCGTACTAGGAATACTGACGCTCCTCTTGCATCTAAATAATCCGTGGAGAAGCACTTTCCAGAGCTTATATAAACATAAAATCATTTGTGCTATACCAATGCGCGTAACCTGAACGACTATATCGACCAAGTGCAAAATTACCCGCTTTAATGGTTTCATTCTTGCACTATCAAACATGAAAACACGGTTTTGGTTGCCGACCATGGCTGCTGTTACTAATGGCAGTGAAATGCAGACACACACATGCACTTTCATTAACGTGCATGTTAAAAATTCAAGGTAGCCGAAATTAATTTGCACATTTCCACTACAGCGTGCTTTACATTAATGTCAAGGTTTCGTATATTAAATGCAGAATTTAATTAATTTTGAATCCTCAAGTGCAAGGAATTGCTGAATGATGCACTGCTGAACAATTAAACTGCAGCTGTGCAGATTCTCACCGTACAATTCAAAATGTTCCAGATATCACAATGCATTCCGTCTGTTGACGTGCACTTTGAACAGCAGGGCACAGTCACTGTTAGTCGCTGTCTACTTGTTGGCCTTGTGCGTTTTGTCCGAGATACACTGTACAATTAGATGACAGTGGGGCACCTGATCCCGTGTTACTGCTGGAACATAGAAAAATACAGATGATTGTTACAACCGTGCTATGTGTAAAACTGGACAGCTGATATGTGCTAGAAACTCCAGCTCTCGTATTTTCAGAAGCCGATGACAAGTATGAAGAAATATTTAAAAAAAAGGTCTGAACATAGAGCCACCAACAATGAAGTCTTTGAAAAAATATTTTATGATATAAATGTATAACTACGATGTTCATTTTGAAGGCAACAAACTTCTGCCTAATTGTGAGACATAAGCCAATAAAGTATCTTCTATTTCAACTTTACACTAGGTGCAAGAAGCCGACCACAAATGAGTTCACTATGCTATACTCTAAGAAAAAATGAAGTATTTGGGGAGTATTGCCCCCCCACAACTACAATCGTCATCCATCTCACGTACTTTCCTCGCGTTACCACCACGGTTTCGGCACTTCCCGGTCACGAATGACGCGCGTTATTAGAGCGACAGCATTCTTGATAGGAAAGTGCCAAGAGCCAGGTTTTCAAATAAGAAATCCCGAGCAAGCAAGATTACGTTATTGTTGTGTGGCAGAAATACTAAAAAATACTCTATTTTTTTCTTAGAGTGTACTCATGTATTGCTATGTTACAAGACAACAGCTATTGTTCATCACTTTAACGTTATCTAAAATAGCCACCTCATCATACAGTGTGCAGGAACAATTTGGAAGACTAGAAAACACAAAGCATTTGCGGATTATGTGTGTTTGTTTCTCAAAGCCGTTTTTCCTACCAAAAGTACACTTTGAAAAAATGCACTTGATTAGGAGAAATGATTGTGAGCAACAAACACACTCATAATCCACAAATGCATGTTAATAGGCTCTTATAGTTTCCACAAACACTCACCATCATTACTATTGCTGTCAATGCCATGCTGGACGGATATGCTGTGTCCTGCTCAGAACACCAAAGGTGCACTGTATGACTTGTCTTGCATGGGTGGGGGCTGCACTGCACTGCTGGTCAGCTGGGGCAGCCACGGACAGGAGGGTGAGCACCCATGGCTTTCAGGCACAGCGAGAGTCACCTTCAGAGATCAACAAGTGTGTATTCAGGTCACAAACGATTTGTAGAAATAACCGTGCCACTATGCAATTGTGCTGAGAACATGTACGACGGAAATGCAACATATGCAACAACATTGAAAAAAGATCAGCTACGACCGGTAAAATGCGCATTTACTGCTCCTGTGTTGCCTGAGCTCTTTCTCCCTGCATGCTGCGAACAGCCAGGCGATTTTCACCCGCTTGCTATTTCCATACAGAGCACTTGATACAGTGAGTGAGTCACAAGCACAAGAGCTCAATAAGCAATAAAAGTATTTGTGCTATTTCAAAAGCACAACTTTCCAGTCTCACATGTATGAAGTGAAATTCATAAGCTGCAGACTTTACACTTTCGACATTGTCAATTCCATCATAGTTTGCTTCTCCTTAAGTGTCCAATTAGCATTGGTGAGTGAAATTAATAGAAGCATCCACTGTTACTAACAATGTTTGGGTTGTGAAGGTCTGTACATTAACCGATGTTTACTGTACCATCTGTACTTTAAAAAAAAATTAACCTAGCAACCAGCCGTTAGACAGTTTTCTGCCCTTGAAGCTCCCAGGAAGGGCACAGTCCATCCAGATGAGGCTGCCATGCGTGCTTCCAGGCCTCTTTGAGGTCGTCTGGATGATGACACCCCTACCGTTGCAAAAGACTTGTACATTTAGGGAGCACAAGTCCTTCCTATTTCTGTACAGGTGCTCCAAGTCATAAGGTGGCTTGATTTGCTAGTGCTTGCAATCGATGAATTCCAGGACCTTACGAAAGTCTGCGATCTATGAAGAGGCCAAACAGGATATATTAAAAAAAACCATCATTGAAGGCGCTCTTAATACATATTTGGCAGTAACACAAAAACTATCACTTAGTCAAAGCTATCAAATATGCCATATTCAATTTGCAACAAACTGAAGCACGATGTAAGCTTTACATACTGTAAGATATATATGTCCTGGTAAAGTATAGTGCTGCCACAGCAGTAATCTTCTATACAAGTAATTTTGCAATATATAGGGAATTCCTGAAGAAGTGGTACATGGCTCCTGGAGAATAAATTCGCATCAAATAGTTTTCTCTCACCTGTCTAGCGTGGTAAACAGACAGGCTCCTCTTAATAACCAGATAATAACCTGCTTAACCCAAATCATAAACACTGCTGGTGTAATTGCTCATATTCCAATATATGTATATTGGCCATATATACGTATATACAAAGTGGTAGTAGTACATTTTTCGTACTGGAACTTAACATGGGGTGACATTACATCTGCTGGAATGAAAAGCTTACACACGTACGTTATAGCGCTACACGAATAACAACGAAATTAGTTGCGCAAGTTCAACTCACCGATGGCACAACGATATTAGCAGCCGTCAGCGTCATTGGGAATTGAATGTGCTCTGCAGCCACAGGCAAAAGACGTCTGTGGACTGGAAGCTGCCGTACACGTAGAAATGCAAGGCTAGAAAGACGTGTCCGTCCACTGTTGAAGCGTGAGAAATCGCCGTGGGCCGCTGTAGTCAAGGCTCCAGTGCCGTCCAAAACGACAGGACAGATGGACTCGAAAACTTGTAGTTAAAGGTGCTGGTCTACGACTTCATCCAAGGCAAGGCACCAGTGAGAAGTGTGTTCTGTCCGGAGCGAAGCGTGACGTCCACGTGCTTTCGCTGCCAGGTAGAAGTCCAAGTTTTCACCGGAGAACAGTCAAAGCGTACTGCCAAAGCACCACATTTACAGCAGAATGTTTCGGCGTGCGACCTCGGTTCGACACGTTATGACTTTCGGATTATGGTTATCACAAGAAGGAGAAGCAACGAGTTAAAAAAGAAAACGCCAAGCCCAGCGCCAAATCCCTAAAGCCCTCATAAAGTACCATCGCAACTTTGTAGGCCGAAACACGGTTATCAACGCTTTTAATATTCTGTCACACGGGCACAGCCTCTTCACAATTCCTGGAAATGTCAACACAACACCACTGTTCACAACGCACATCGTTTCACTCCCGAACACTGCATTTGCCTGGACTGCTCACAAGAAAATAGAAGCCCACGGGCTAACCCGTGGAGAAGCAAGAACCAAATACAGAGCGTAGTTCATGCGTTACCATGCGAGCACGGAATCACTCAAGTAACGTGCCGAAATGTTGTCAATTCGAAATGTCGCACTGCACCTTACTGAGACACTGGAAAGCGAAGCAAACGAACTGTTACCGACACTCAAACACGCACTGCAGGCTCCTCGAGTGCTAGTTACCGTCGTTACACAGGCGCCGATCCCCGCTTCATAAGCACACCGAGGCACAGGCTTCGCTACGCTTCACCGCACACCAAGAGACACTGCCGTCGGTCTTCACACGGCTTGCGCGCACCGAAAAAGCAGCGGTATTCACAGCACATCCAGTCGAACGCTGAAGGAACCCAAGCGTTTGCGAACATCGGCACAGACACATACAGTTTACGGCTCCATGTTGTTTTCGCGAACTCAGGGGCCCGCTCACGCTAGCGGCACGGCAGCTCGCCGTTTGCCGTTTGACGTTCTCAGGCTGCCGTGCGCAAGCGATTTCGTTCGCGCACGTCTGCCGTTCTTTGCCGTCCGCAGAATAGGTCCGAGACCCATTTTCTCGCCGTCCGCCGTCTGCCGCAGAGCGACGTGGCCAACCAGCGACGGAGGAGCGGTTGCCATGACTACGGCGCGCCGCGTCGTCTGCTTTTGGCTTTCCGCGTCGTCTGCGTCTGCCGCGGGACGATTCGACCTGCTTGCTTTTTTTTTCTGCGCTTTTCACGCTAGAAGTGCGTATGTCGTCCGTGTCGTTGCCAGGCATGGTTTCAGCAGTCGATAAAACGTTTTAGTCTGTCCGTCATTAAAGAAAGCGTCGCGTAAAACCAAATAAAGTGTCCTCAAGCTGGCGCCAGGTCAAGTGGCGCCAGATATGGAGGACTAGAAACAACTAACAAACGCGTAATCCATGTCCTCCGAGCATTCGGAAGCGCCCATCTCGACTCGCTAAGCCTACAGCATCGATTATTTGAGTATGGCTCTCAAAAACGGCGCCGAATCGGCACAAATACTTTGCTGTCGAAGCTTAAGGACGTGAATCTAAAGCAAATGGAAGCATCAGTCCGGAGCTTACACGCTACAGAGCGCACGGCGGCCACTCGATAGATTCGAGGTGGACGACAACCGCTTTCAGCAGTGCGGCCATGTTTTTCGGAGGCTCGCCGGCGAAGCTTGCCGTGCAAGTAGGACAGCTCTCGCGAGTGCGGCGACGGCCGACGTTCTGCGGCACCGCGCCGTTGCGGCAGGCTTGCCGCTAGCGTGAGCGGGCCCTGCTCACAAAAAGCTCTTGCGCGTTTTTCACGGCGAGATAAAAATTTCTGTTATGTGCGAGGGGGAAGATATGACGAACACGACAGGAGCGCGCGATGAAAGAAGTGTTTTGTCAACGTCATAAGATGACCTGATGTAGAGAGTACTGCTTCCCAACCAATCATAAGCCGCGCCAAGCCGTCGTCTGCTTGCGTTTGTCGTCTGCTACGGTAGGCGCCTGCAGCGGGGGCTTCGCCTTTTCTACGCGGCGATTTCCAGGTCAAGCTGACGCTTCTGAGCACAAAATACATATATGAGTGGGTGAAGCCACCTTTAAATGATATTCTCACGCCAAGTTAAATGGCAGTTAATAATCAAAAGGACATGAATTCGGCAAAGGTTTGTTCATACTCGAGAATCGTGAGCATTCGCACTTATTTTCGATGTCATTTCAAATTACTGGAGCCATTCCTTTCTGACTACTTGCCACATAAACGCGTTCCGTTTCGGTTTCCGAACAGTGAAGGTCGAAAAGCTCGATTTGTTTGTGATTTCATGCATAATCACGCACATCTATAATATGCTGTGATTTGCAATGTACGAGCTCGCTCTGGATCGGCCCAAAGTACATAGTGACAGCTGCATTTCGGAGATCGTGCCTACTGGTCAGTTAAAGCCAATCCAACTAGACAAGTTATGGAATCACATAATAGACTTTAATAACGGCTAACTGAAATGCTCCGCTTAATTTTATTTCCAATAACGTGCAGCTGATGTGCTCCTCTGAACCTCTTTGGTGGTAATGTCGACCAATGCTGCGTACATCATCATAAGATGGACGTCTCATTGGAGGAAGTAGGACGCAACACAACAACATAACAAAAAAATGTTGACCATGCAAATACCACGCCGCTTTGACTTTATCGACCATTCATGTAGAACTTTGGTTTTAATCCAATCACAAGCCTTTGCATGCATACTTTTTCGCCATTGACACCCAATAGGCTTCTTTAATTACTGCGACTCCCAGCTTATTGGACGACTGCGAATGCCAATACTGTCCATAGCGTACAAGCGAAATAACACACGAAACTCAAAGCGCCGAAATAAATTAAAACGTAACAGCAATCATCAAGCAGCCTTACATGGCCGTGAATTAGCTTAAAACCAGCCACGGCACCCAGATACCCGCCGCAGTTGCATGTTCTAAACAGCCATATTGTTCGTAAAAGTGGTCCGGACCACTCTTTCGATTTCCACTTAGCCACGCTGTTTCTGCGCAATTTTTGTGCTTCGTGAATCCATTTACGAGCCTTTTTGAGTGACGTCACTGAATATAGCAACTGCATCACCATCGCTGGCATGTTCCTTGACAGTCGCAGTGCGCTTTACCGCAGAGGCCGATGTGATAACAATGGCTCTTACGACGTTTTTTTTCGCTTCGTGAATCGACTTACGCGACAAAATTTCTCTTACGCGACAATTCGCTCGTAAGTGAGCTTTGTGAATTCGGCCCCAGAATTATTTCTGGCTACAGAAAGCGGGTTTGCGCGCCACACACCATAATATTATTGTTAGTCGTTACGCAAACGGCAAGCATGCCAGGATAGTGATGCCATGACCTATTGGTCGTGTTGGCCGCATACGTACATTCGTGCCCCTCCGTGCCAATTTTCGTGTATACCAAGTGAACGAGACGGCAGTTACGCGAGTAATTTTTTACTTTTGGTACCACGGCCACGCCGACTGACACATTCGGCTTCGCATGAAATGGCTTGAAATAGCAGAGCGCCGGAGCAGCCTTGTAAAACAAATCGAATGCACGAAATCAAAGATAGAATATGAAGGGTGCAAACGCGTAAGCATGCATGAGCTTTAGTTACTGTGTGCATATACGTGCTACCTTCTCCTGGTTATCTCCAGTTTATTCTCTCCTGCAGCAAGTTTACGTTCGTCATTCCACACGAAAGTAAGTTAAGTGCCTTTTCTCACGATGAAGTGCGCGCAGGATGCGTTCCTCAAACAGCCACGCAAGTGTGGACCAATGCGGTGACAAACCAGCTGAAAGGATATATACAAAATTCCCGTTTCACAACACACAAACTAACAAACGCGTTCTCCGTGTGATGAGTCGCTGCAGTATTATGTTGCAATAATAATAATAATATCTGGGGTTTAACGGCAGTATTATGTTGCAGTGACGCAGTATTAAATATTGCCCAAATCTCCGCAATTTTAGCTAATAGCGGCCAAAATATCACCTGCGTAGCAGACGCTCGCTGCTTTGACGCGGCTTCCGCCGCGGAGAAAGCCCACGGGTCCGGCACGGCAGCGCCGCGGCGCGGAAGTTCACCGCAAAAGGCCCTCGCTCCTCCCATGTATTCGCGCGGCGCTTTGGACACTCCCCCTATTCTAGGTCACTCTAACGGGGGTACAGTGCCATTCTAGCCACTGTAACGGGGGTGAGGCATTCTAGGGACCGTAGTACAGTGTACTAGAAGGGGGCAGTGGAACGAACGAAGCGGCCGCGCCGCATCTCGGGTGATGCTCCGACGGGCGATCGTAGCGGCGGCGCTGTAGTCACTTCGTACTGAAGCTGTGGAGAGCGTCTGCACTTGGCGCGCGCGCGTCGCAGCCTACGAAAGCTAGTAATTGCGCGTTTTGAGCGCGTTTAATACATTACTTAGCTTTAAGCGGTGTCTCAACGCCTGCTACGCGCGTTGGTGCACGAGTGAATATGCAGGCGTGCCAAAATCGCTCCGACATATTTCCTGTTTTTGGAGCCTGCCGGCCCCAAAAGAAGGCGACAATCGGATTTTGCACCTAGCTGCACACTGATTGCTGTGCGGTTTGCAAACAACACTTCGAGCCGCGCTACACTATAAGTGACTGCGAAGAAATAAAAAAAAAAAACAGCGACGAAAGCCTACCATTCTTCTGCCGGCAATCTCTACGATATCCAGAGCATTGATCCTTATATGAGCTCCAATGCGCTCGACTGTTTCATGAGTAACCTGAGTACAAATAACTCTATCACAGCATTTATATTAGTGACGGCTGAGTTCTGCCAGTTTTGCTCTGTTTCTTTAATGCCGAAAGGCTATCTTGTTTCAACAGCGTGCTTCCGCGCATAGGCGTGCGCAGGGTCCCCCTTCAGGGGGGGGGGGGGCGAAGTCGGGCGAATGTTCGTCGCAGCGCCCCCCCCCCCCCATCCCTATTAAGTCAATGTATGGGGCAGACTTTGCCCCCCCCCCTCTTAGGTGACTAGGGGGGGGGGCGGCCGGCCCCCTGCCCCCTTGCGCACGCCTACGCTTCCACGGTTACTATGCATCGGTTATGCGACCTCTGAGTGCTTAAAATACCAGGAGGCCGAGCCAGCTGCAGGAGCCGAGCCGAAGGCGCGCTCTGAGGCACAAACTTCATGCATAAGTGCTTATCTCAAGCATCCTAAAATGCGCAGATGTAAATATAATCTGTCGGTTAATCTGCCTAAATTCACTGCAACCAGTTCTCATTTTCAATGGGCAGTTTATATTGCACTTTTCCTGACCTATCGCTGCCATTGCAAAAACTTCTTTTTCACAATGCATGTTTTGTATTATAATTTCGTTGCTTTATCTGTAAAGTGTCGAAAGTCAAGCCAGGTGGGGCGGTGGTGCTCTACGCTTTGCGATATTATGTTTATATCTATATATGTGCATATATATTTACACGCACAAATACGGGCAGTAAAGTCTCACCTCCCCACCCGGCGCCAACAACAATATCCATGCAACGCCCCTGAGGACGACCGTTATTTGTACCGGTCGAGGTACCATTGACTTCCAATACCTTTCAGCCCTCGCAATGTCGAAAAAGTCACATTTACACAGGGCATTTGTAAAGATACGCACCGTACACACAGCTTCACCAACGCGCGGTAAATGTTCGGCGTGCTTTCGGCAGAATATCAGCACACAGCTTTCTGAACAGAGTTAAATTCCAATAGAGCAGCTCAGTTACTCTGAATAAACTAGACGCCGAATCACCACCAGAAGAAAGCATTAAAACAGAAGAAATCAGAATAAGGCACGCCCTTTCTGTTTCCTCTGTCTCTTCTGGCGGTCGTTCGGCGTCTATTTATTTTTATTTATTTTATTTATTTAAACATACTGCGGACCAACATTCTGGTCCAAGCAGGAGTGGCAAAAGAAAACATCAAGTGAATGGTTACAGCAAAAACAAGAATACATGACTTTGTTGCAAACAAAAGAACACTATCATTCTTGCGATAAAAGAGGCATCACGTCTGTGCAACAACAAGATTACAACATATGGGAACGCTATACACCAACAAGATAATTTTCCAGTGACGCAGCAAAAAGAAAGAAAGAAAAGACGAACATGAGAACGCTAAAAGGGGCATCACGTCTGTGAAACAACATTATGACATTTTGGGACGCTAGACACCAAAGAGATAATTTTCCAGTGACGTAACAAAATTTTCAGCGGTAAAAATCTCCTGAGGCAGTGAATTCCAATCTGTGACTGTTCTAGGAAAGTAACTATGTTTGTAGGCATTAGTTCGTGCAAATATGGGCGCCAATGATCGGTCATGTCTACGACGGGTTGTCCTAGCAGTAGCTGGTTGGACACAACATGGTACATTTATTGTAATTTTTCCTGACATAATTTTATGTAAAAACGTTAAACGGCTCAACTTTCTTCTTGTTTCTAACAAAGGAATCTTGTGTAACTGCATTAGTGAACTAGGTGAGTCGAGTCTTCTATACTTGTTAAAAATAAATCTGATCGCCTTACGTTGCACTTTTCAAGAAGCATAATGTCCTTTTTTGTAAAAGGATCCCATATGACTGCAGCATATTCGAGCTTAGATAAAATGAAAGTTTTATATGCCAAAGCTTTACGCTTGAGGGAGCATGTTTTAATTTTCTTTTTAAAAACCATAATTTACGGATCGCTTTTGTGCAAATGTCTGTTATGTGTGGTGTCCAAGTAAGGTTGCAGCTGAGAGTAATGCCTAAATATTTATATTTATCTACTTGTAACACTGGACAGTCATGAAGAATATAGGGGAAGATGACGGGCTGTTTCTTCCTCGTAATGCGTAGCAGAACAGTTTTCTCGGAATTCAGCACCATATCCCACCTACTACACCAATCATCTATTGCCATTAGCGCTGTCTGTAAAATGTTTTGATCAGCCGTAGAGGATATATTTTTGAACAAAATACAGTCGTCTGCAAATAATCTAATGCCTACATCCTGGGGTACAACATCGACCAAGTCATTCACATAGATTAGAAATAATAGTGGACCCAGGACACTTCCTTGGGGAACACCAGAACTGACATGGAGCACCGCTGACTCAGAGTTTTTTATTGAAACAAACTGCACACGATTAGAAAGGTAAGCAGCTATCCACTGGATAATGAACCTTGGTAGCCCTATTTGCTGCAGTTTGTACAACAACTTCCCATGAGGCACTTTATCAAATGCCTTGCTGAAATCTAAGAACAGTACATCGACTTGTCCTGCAAGATCCAAAACGCATGAAAAATCATGAACGGTTGTGATAAGCTGTGTAATCGTGGATAATCCTTTACGGAAACCATGTTGATGGCATGTGAGGATTTTTTTGTTTGCTAAAAAATTGTTTATATATTTAGCTACTACATGTTCAAGCAGTCTAGTTAATTGACAGTAATGTAACTAGCCCAGCAATGACTTCGGCTCAATTACACCGAGATCGTGACTCTTGACGGTCGGTATCAGCCCATTTTCATTTTTATATTTTGCGCACCTTCCAGCAGTCACTTCGGCTACAAGAACTGTTCTGCAGTATCTCTCAAAGGCATTTATGAAGCAAGCATCCATTAAAAGCTTTGAAGTTTCGTCCATCAAGGCTTACTACGACAAGTCCTACGCTTAATAATGATAGACACGCAACGAAAGCCGCATTAGTAATAGTGCCGATTAGCCGGGTGCCGCAGACGCGCCCAGCAGTTCTTGCGCGCGGCGCCGCGCGCCTTCAGTACCGAGCGAGTGCAGCGCCGCCGCTACGGTCGACGCGGAAGGCATCAGGCGGCGAGGCGCGTTCACGCCACTCGACAGTTCTAGTACACTCATTCACACCGAAGGCGGGGCGGCAAAGCGGCCATGCGGGCTTTTCAAGGCGACGAGGCGGCGAGCGCGCGTACCTGTTCAGACCGCATGGCTCTATTGGCTGCCCGCGCGGCCGAGGAGGTGGGGCCTCTCGCGCGTTAGCGCACGTGTCGCTATCACGTGGCACGGCTTCTCCCAAAGAGACACCCGCACCACCACCGCGCCACCGCCGCAGCGCGTTCTGATTGGCTGCGGCAAAGCGGCGAGTAGCGGCGAGCGGCAAAAAATTGGTCCGAGAGCGATCGGACCTGCCGCCTCGTTTTCCGCCCCGCTTTCGCTGCCTGGAGAGGAGGTATTCCCGCTTTCCGCCTCACCGCTTTGCCGCTTTGGCCGCCCCGCCTTCGGTGTGAATGGCCGCTCTCCGCAGCATGGAATCACGACGTACATCGGCGTGCGCATGCGCGCGCGCGCGAGACCACGTGGTTGAGGAGAAAAGTTTCTCCTGTGGCGCTTGCCGTAAGTCCGTAAGTAGAGTGTACTAGATTATTTTGAGTGGCGCAACCGGCTGCCGTGGAGCGCCCCATTTTGTGTAGAAAATAGCGGCGGCGCTGCAGTCGATCATTCTTGAAAGCGTCCCCGGCATCGCAGGATGCTGCTTGGCGGTGCGTTTCAGAGGCGGCGAGATAGAAAAAAAAAAAAAAAAAAAAACGTAGAAACGAACGCTCCATCGCAACTGAACTACATTAACGTGCCGGCTGCAACTAATATGCGCGCCGTGCGAGCCCCTGGCAGACTCGAGTTTCTCTGCAACATAGATGCGGCGCCGGCGCAGCAAGACAATAAAACGCTAAGCGCGACGGAAAAAAAAGGCGCGCGTTGCACAAAAAACAAAAGTTCCCAGGCCGCAACGCCCGGCCGAGGAGCAGCAGCTCGCTGCTATCGGGGCGCTGTCATCGCAATCACGCCTTGGCGCACGCTGGCGTCGAGCGTGTGCGTGAAGGGGGGGGGGGGGGAGGGGGAGTGCATCACTCTCGCGTTCTTGCTCTCCTTGATAAGAAAGCGACGTATAAACTTGGTGCGTCATGTTCCCTCACTGTGCGCTCTTCGATGTTTTACTACTGTGCAGCGTGTAGCGAGGCGGCAGTCTTCAGGAAAACTGACGCATCATCATTGCGGCCACATTTAGATAGGCACCATATACATCGCCGTGGATTTCGGCTTCCTGGAAAACAATATCTTGCGTTTAACTTTCCATTGTCACTGCGGTGGTTCTATCAGTCGTCTGCGCAGGCCACTTCGCTGCATACGAGCATGGTCGGAGCCCGAAATGTATTCAGAAGAGCTTGTGTTTGGGCTAGTTTGAACACCTTAGTGGAATAAGCAGCGCTTCACAGTAGTAGTTTATACCTAGCTTCTTATGACGGAGAGCAACAAAGAGAGAGAGATACATCCCCCCCCCCCCCCTCCACGCACACGCTGGACGCCAGCGTGCGGTAAGGCGTGAGTGCGATGGCAGCGCCCCGATAGTAGCGAGCTGCTGCTCCGCGGCCGGGCGTTGCGGCCTGGGAACTTTTGACCACCCCTGTACATGGTCGTTTGCGTTCCATTTCTAAGGAGCTTCGCTCATCGGTTGTGTTCGCACACAGATACACTGCTTATTTTTTAATTGTTTATTTATGACGCGCAGAGTAATTGTATCTTGTCGTGCTGTGGTGAAGCGCGACAATAATGTAATTCTAGAAAACGCTGTTATGAACCTGCCGTTTCTTGAAATTTGCTCTAGGCATTGCTTCAACTTGCACGCAACGTATACACCGTTAAGCTCAGGGAATTCAAGCACTGCCCACGACGTGAATGGAGCGGCGAAATTGTGCAGCTCGTCAACGGAGGCGGCTTGCTCAAAAGCAAAGCCCACGTCCGCACCCGCCGTTTCACTTTACGCTTCATCGCCTTCGTTCGCAGTAGCGACTGTTGAACATTCGTCGGGCGACGACGCATTGCCCTGCTCGATGCGAAGTCGTTTCCTTTCAACGTAGTCGTCAGACGCAAGCTGACGCCGTTTTGTCCGAGGCCGCGGCGCCGGTGTTTCCTTGGAGAGATATGACGGTGCATTCGGTAAAATTGTCGGCACCGCGTCAAGTCGAATAGGCGGCTTTTCTCTCGGCACTCGAACTTCCGCTCCGTTAATTAATTACATGCACGTAGTCTTTCTCGATGAAGTGAGGCTTAAAGTGAAATTCACACACAGCGCAATCGGCACCGAGGGGCTTGTCAAGTCGGCACAAATTTCTTTACCACGCAAGTTGTCGCTCGTAATCATTGGGCGTAGGGTACCTTGATGCGCGCTTTCTCCGCACATCGAGACACACAAAATTGGAGCTTTAAAAAGCGACATCTTGTGGCCTTGGTTCATGCGAGCGTGCACAGTATTGCACCCGGGCGCGTAGCAATGATTTAAACGCTGTTCTTTTTTTTTCTTTTTTTTTCATTGCATTTAGGTCACTGATGCGCGGCGCGACTCGCAGACGCGAACACAAGCGAGTCAGAACATGCCAACTTTCCTCGGCGCGGCCGGGGAAGACGGGAGACGCGCGCGTTCCTTCATTTGCGCGTGTCGCGTCCCCGGCCGTGTTCAAGATTATGCGACGCCAGCGCCGCCGCTAATTTCTTCAAAAGAGTTGACACTGGTTTGCAAGGGGCGCCGCCTTCGGTTGCGCCACTCAAAATATTCTAGTACACTCTACCGTAAGAGGCCGCGACGAGTAAAGCGTCCGCAAAGGAGAAAGTCGCTGAACCGAAGTAGGAACGGAGCCCGTTGCTCCATTCTCGCTCCCTTTTTTTTAGATCGTGTGTGTGTCGGAGGGGGGGGGGGGGGCTCATAGGGTAATTTCGTCCGCGTAGAGAGTGTAACCCGATTGCGGGACAGCCTGGCAGACGAAAGCTGCACGGGACTGTTCACTGCGCGCATGCACTTAATATCGTTAATTTGGCCGCTACGCTTCGTTATCCGCCTCGTGCATCGGTATGGTGGCGCCACCGCTCGGCTAAGGCGGTTGTACCCTCTCCCAACCCCCCGTAGGATCCCATGCATTTCGAATGAAGTTTGCGATTTCGTTGCGCAAAAACAAAATAGCGCGATCTCTCGACAATACGCCACACCGACGACGCAACACTTCCTCTAGCTTCCACCGATACGCGATGCTCCTAGGTGACCCCTCTCTCCACTTTCTTTTATTTCTTTCGGTGGCCGTGAGAGCGCGCGCTGTGCACTATGCAGTAGCGCACCCGACAAGACCGGCTGGGCTCGTCGCTTTCGCATTTCGTCGCGTCTTCCTTGAACGTTGCAACGTTAAGGTACATTCACACCGAAGGCGGGGCGGCAAAGCGGCGAAGCGGGCTTTTCAAGGCGGCGAGGCGGTGAGCGCGCGTACCTGTTCAGACCGCATGGCTCTCTTGGCTGCCCGCGCGGCGGAGGAGGCGGGGCCTCTCGCGCTTTAGCGCACGTGTCGCTATCACGTGGTACGGCTTCTCCCAAAGAGACACCTGCACCACCTCCGCGCCATCGCCGCAGCGCGTTCTGATTGGCTGCGGCAAAGCGGCGAGTAGCGGCGAGCGGCAAAAAATTGGTCCGAGAGCGATCGGACCTGCCGCCTCGTTTTCCGCCCCGCTTTCGCCGCCTGGAGAGGAGGTTTTGCCGCTTTCCGCCTCACCGCTTTGCCGCTTTGGCCGCCCCGTCTTGGGTGTGAATGAGCCTTTAATATTGTGTTAAGGCGGTGGCCACACGCCGGACGATGAGCCCTGATTTCCTTCAGCTGCTATCTCATCAACGGCAATGTTTCAGACGCATCAGTTGTGTACTTTTGTCCGTTGGTTGCGGGACAAGATGGCCTCCTGCAAGACCGCGTTTTTCCAAGTCAGCTGTGTGTGTAGTCTCGGCGTCGTAGCAGTTTGATGACGCGAGGACGTCAACTGGTGCTACATCGTGGGAACCGCTGAAGTGACTGCAAGCTTGACGACATTGTGCCAGAATATTCTAGCGTACTGTACGCGCACGATTGTGCTACACTTAAAATACCGCGCTTGGCCTCGAGCGTCAACCTGGTACGCCTGTGTGCAACAAGCGTGTTGTTATCGTTGTTGCGTCGGTTAATATTGAATTGCAATTGGAATACCGTTTTTGCAAAGGTAAGTGAAGCTGTAAGTAGTTGTCCTGCTGTATGCTCGCTACTCCACGAACATTACTTCTAGAATCGCATTTTATTTTGAGCTGCACGTACCAAAGGAGAATGTAGCATACGAGATACATTGCACGCGTGCGCATTTCCTACATAAATCTGAGTAATGCCACGCGTGCGCATTTCCTATACATAACTTGCAACTACGTCACACCGCGGAACTCTGGGATACTGCGCCGCCATCACCGAGTACATCGCAGCAGACGACACTGAGCGAAGCTGTACGGCGGTCGCTTTTCCCGTCGACACCGTACATCGCAATGACGATTTGTGCAATATTTGGCTGCCGCGCGAGAAGCAAGTGCAAATCAAGTGAAAAAGGACCAGAGGCAGGAATGTACTGTTTGCCGAAGGTGATCGCAAATCAGTGCGCCCGCACAAAAGAGCTGTCAGAGAAGCGGCGAAGCACATGGCTGGCGCGCATCAACAGGAAGGACCTGAAGACCCTGAACAACGTTCGTGTATGCGGGCGTCACTTCAAAACAGGCAAGTTTTATTTCCACCTCTACCCACCTTTTCGCTCAGTGTATCGCCGCGGAGTCGATAATCGCCCAGTTCGTTATGCGCGAGATAAATTTTTGTCGAAAGGTGATGCACCGAATTGAACACAGCGAACGCGCCTTGCTTTTCAGGGAGGCCCGGTAAACTCTTCGATGAGACGAATCCCGACTGGGCGCCGAACATCTTATTGGGCCATGGTTGCATGGAGCAGACGCCGACGAAATTTGCGCGGTACGAGCGCCGTAAAATGCGGGCAGCGAAAAGCACCGCTGTGGGCGACTCGTGCGAAGTTGTGTCACCCAGTACGTGCGACACCATGGACCTGGACGCTGCAGACACGGAGGTTCCGAGTTCCACAGTCCCGAGTTCGCCAGTCAGCACTGCTTCACCAGGCTGCAGTTTTACCGCCGCCAACACAGGTTTGTTATGTTCCAAACTCGCAGTATCGCCATTTGCCATTTTTACTTGCAATTTACGATTGTTTTTGCGATAGCTTTCGCAGATACGGCCACACAGACAGACGTGACTGCCGCGGACCTGAAGGCGCTGGAGGAGGATAATCAGCGTCTTACATCAGAGCTACGGACACTAAGGATTCAGAAAAGTGCACTTGAAATTACCGAGCTGTCATTGCGTGAAGACCCAGAGAAAGTCTCCTTTTACACTGGGCTTCCAAGTTTTGCTGTTCTCTTTTTATCTATCAGCTACTAGAAGTGTCTGTTAAGCATACTCCACAGCGCTGCCTTGGTAAGTTTCAAGAATTCGTGGTGTTCTTGATGAAACTGAAGTGGAACTTCCCATTGCAGGACCTTGGATATCGCTTTAGGGTTTCCGAGTCAACAATAAGTAGAGTATTTGACAGGTGGCTACACACTGCTTTTTGGCGGCTGAAGGAAACTATTGTGTGGCCTTCACGTGATGAAATTTGTAACACAATGCCACAGGCATTTTATGACTCTTTCGGTAGAAAGGTAGCGCTGATAATTGACTGCTTTGAAATTAAAATTGAGCGACCGTCCTCTCTACAGCCAAGATGCGAGACGTGGTCACAATATAAGTCAAGCAATACCGCAAAATACTTAATAGGCATCTGTCCACAGGGGATAATCACATTCATATCAAAGGGCTGGGGAGGTCGAACATCTGACAAACACATAACCGAGAACTGTGGAGTTCTGGACAAGCTGTCACACGGTGATGTCGTTCTCGCGGACAGAGGGTTTGATATTGCTGATAGTTTAGGCTTGTACTGTGCCAAGTTGCACATCCCTGCTTTTACAAAAGGGAAGAGGCAGCTGTCAGCTATGGAGGTAGAAACCACAAGGAAGATTGCAAATGTCAGGGTACATGTAGAAAGGGTCATAGGTTTGGTACGAAACAAGTATGTGATAATGAAAGCTGTTCAGCCAGTTCATTTTGTGACACGTAAAGAAGGTGACAATATTGCCCTGTTGGACAAGGTAGTAACAGTGTGCTGTGCACTGACGAATTTTTGTTCATCTGTTGTGCCTGTGAATGATGAATAGCTTTTTTCTGGATGCAATTGAATTGATGTGCTCTTTACATTCAGCAAATTTGTTTTTAGTGCATGCCTGAAATCCTTTTTTTCCTGTGTATTAATGCAATGTTTACATGCAGGTGAATTTTCGTGAATGAGTATTCATATTGTATTGTTTACATGCAGGGGACTTTTTCGAGTGAGTGTTTGCCTTTATTTTTGAACAATCTTTTCCTATGGCTATGTAAATGTTCGAAGTTTTGAATATATTAAAATATGATATGTTTATTCAATGTTCTCAAAGATTCAATTCTGTTATAACACTATCATGGACGACAGGTATTGTTGCCGTCGACCTTGTTGTGACACTCGAGTTTCATCCGAGTAGATTGCAGAAATAAACAGACCGACTTGGCTGGTGTACAGATGCATTTTATTTTTGGACACCAGTTTACTGACTTTTTGCTAGTCATTAGATTCACTAGTCATACACAGCTGGGAAACACTAATCATTGATTACTTACAAAGCTGAATGTCGTCATCACAAGTACACAACTTGAGTCATTTTTCAGTGTCTCGGGCAGTGTGAGAGTTGGAAGTCACAAATAAAACTGCAAATGACCATTCAATGTATTCTATTGTTAGTGCTGACACCTTGATGACTAAATGTTTAAAGCACCATTAGTGCAGAGCAGCTGCACTGTCTTGCAATCTCATATTGAACAGACCTGTATTTACAAATAACGTATCTAGAAAGTATCAACGAAGCAGCAAGAATATGCGATGTAGCAGCTCATTCCTGCAAATAAACATATAGCACTATGACTGATGCTTTTTTACGCAACAATGACATCATGCACAATCCACAATGTTTACTGCTCAATGAATAACCACAGAAAGTATGGCATGTTTTGCGCAAAGATATAATGCTCCCCTTGACCACATCCCTCGTTATTTCTTTGCGCATAACAGCCATACTTTCTGTGGCTTATTCATTGAACATAAACAGACTAGCCCGGCTACGTATACTTCTAAATGTTTACTGCACTGCAAAAGCAATAAACTTCATTCATAGAGCAGTCTCAAATGGTGATGTAGGTCACCGCTTAAACTTGTACAATACAAATACCGAGCAGATTTCAAGATTTCCTGAATTTTCTACAGGATAAACACAAGTACTGCCTCATTTAGATGTAACACATGACTAGCATCATAAAGAGGAATGGAGACTAGCAAATGAAAAATAAGGTGCTTCTAAAACATCATATGGCTGTAAGACATGTTGTTGCTAAAATGACATAATAAATGCAAAGCAAATTTTGACATTTCCTGCAACAGCTGATGTCATACATAACTACATGCAGTGTCTCATTCTGAGGTGACACCCGACTAGTTCTAAACCAAGTCAACACCAAAGAACTACAAGGAAAATAAACGTTTTGAATGCAGTAACAACCGTGTCATTCTTTAAACATGTGTTAGATATACAGTTAAAACTTTTTAATTATGTCACGACCATGCTCAAATTATCTCATTGAATCGGGAAGTTAGTAAAATCTGGTTTTGTTAGAGTTTTAACTCGCACAACATATGTGAAGGTTTCATGAAACTTCCCACGAAATAAGTAGAGCCTTATCTTGGTGTTACACGTATCAAAGAGTGGATACCTGGGAAGGGAAAAAAAGTTTCAACACACAAGTACCTCTACATAAGCTCTGCTGCCTTTAAAACTACCACTTATGGAGCCTCACTTCAGTAAAATACTAAATAAATAATAAGTAAAATACAAAAGTACTGCCAAAAGTGGGACATGTGGTGTATACATGACATATGAATTCTCATTGTAACAGAAGACTAGTAAGGACATTAAGTTGAACAGTCTGAGCAAAACCATGTCTTCTGCCTTGGTGCCCGCTTGATACCTATGCAAGAGTAGTGAAACCACTTGTAAGGGCACTTTTTGCCATCACAAGCCAACATCTTTCCAATTTCCGGGCCTCTGCAGTAGCAATACGCAGCAGTTGCAGCATCACTTTCTACGGCTTCACCTTTCTTAGTAAAAAACTCTGCGAACAGCTCTGGAAGAACAACGTGTGTAAAAAACCGAGTTGCCTTTAGCAAAATCTCATTAAAAAAAACTGCATCCTCCAATACTCTTTCAGTGTAAAGTGACGTAGGTGTCCACACAACGAAGTCGCAATATTTCACACGACACACTGCAATCTGTGCTTGAATTTGAAAATAATATGCATGAGTTCTTTTCAAAACAAGCTTCCCATTCCTTTGCTCAAGAGAACAGTTAGGACTGTTCAATGTTTGTAAAATGTCACAATCCGCTGCAGAGTACGGACATTTCACTTCCACAATGCCATCACCACAGCATGCACAACTTACAAATGAATCGGGACTAGCTGCAAGATGTGGGTACTCCACACATAAAAAAACACCAGTCTTTCTAAGACGAAAATCTCTATGCTGCTGCACTGCTTTGGCCTTGTAGCTGGAAAGGGCAGTGTTCTCGTGTCGCAGTCCCCATTCTGTTGCCGCTGATGAAAACTTTTGTTTCTCAGGGTAACAAATTCGCTTCACTAAGCTCACTGATGGCTGGCTCACACTCGTTGTGCAGACACTCTTCATTACAGATGCTGTAATTCTTCCAGCTCGGTATGCGTACCACTTTGAACATTTAGACTGCTCTCTCGTGTTTCTCTCAACACGAGTCACCATGTCGTCAGTTATTTTAAGTTCACGTAATACCTTCTCTGCACGAACTAGTAAGGCCGGCAAATCTTCTGTTCTGGCTTCTGTGCTCCCTAGACTGCGAAGGAGACACGGCTCATTCTCTTTTGGTGGATGAAAATTTGAACTGTATTTTGCATTAACCATGAATAATGCAGGATTAGCTCCACTCTCTTTTATCGCAGCATAGCACCGTTCGAGTTCATCTGGTGTTGGAGCAGGAACTTTTGGCACTGGTCGGGATGGCTGATGGGTGTTGGGAGAATCGATGTGGATGGTGTCCATTCTTTTTTTCTTGGCCTTAGACGACGAAAAGTCAATGTCTTGGAGCCGTTTGAACTCAGTCGTAGGGCTGTATGCAGGGAGCCACACATTGCTCTTGTCCGTGCAAGTCGCAGAGTCTCTGATCCGCACTGCTGTTTCCACCGCAAAGAGAGTTGCACCAACATGAGAGCAAGCTTCTCCTGCACCTGCCATGCAGGTACAGTGGGCAGTGATGATACTGCCATCCAAGTCAACCAAGAGCCAAACTTTTAGTGGTGCTTCCCGCAGGCGCTGTGAATGGTTTACCTACAAATAAAGAGCGAAAACAGCATGTCTTTGACAGCCTCCCTCAATCTCTCAGTGAACACACGTGATTGTTTTCGTTTTCTCTGTGCGTTACAATGAAATTGTTATCTTTAACTTTCGTGGTCGGTTGCAAAAAAGAAAAAAAAAAGCGCTGAATGAGCACCAGAACTGCACTTTTCAGTGTGCATGGTTAACACAGAGCTGATAATGATAATGCACAAATTTTGCAAGCAGCTGCTGTGCTCCCGTTGCAGCTAATCCAAAGTAAACTGAAGGAAAAGAACAGGGGCTCAAATTCAGGAAAAACATGCACTTCTACAGCTGACACAATAGAACAGCATTTCGTAAACACCGCACCCGCTAATTCTGCTTTTGTTTAACGCCACGTTACCTTTTAAAACAAGAGCTGTTGTTTTTAAGTTCGTTTAATGTTGGCTAACTTTTTGTGAAGTTTTCACGTTCGGTGTCTCCCGCATTCCCGCTCGGCGACGTCTCCGCGCAGCCCACAGAAGTCGAAGTTTTAATTTTGCCTAGGTTTGTCTGTCATTTTGTGGTTATTGCTGTGTTTTTGTCACGGCTATGAAATGCGGAGTGCACTGAACTCACCTGACTAAGCACGACGACACGCTCAGACGGCAACTTCTTGGCAGTGATGTTCCGGACCCATCCGCTCGTAAAGTAATTGTGTGAGTCCAGCGATTTGTAGGCCTTCATCTGGTCAAGTGAAACATAATTTGTCGAGAGCACCAGATAATTTATAATGTCGACATGGGTAACCGTTGGCAGCAGGCTTGCATCAACAGCGGCTTGAGCACCAACCCGTAGCTCATAGGGATCCACGCCGTCGCACAGGGCTATTTTTTCTTTGTACCTGGCCCGCGTTGGTCCTACAAGTTCATCAAAGTATGCAGGACAATGTCCTGAACGATTCTCCTTCGCCATGCGGGCAAGGCAAACGATGCAAACACGCGCACAACGCCAAACGATCCGCCGCACAGGCGTAAACACAGCACGGTCACTGCGACGTATGTACTCGGTGATGGCGGACGCAAAACCGGAAGACGGGAACTGACGTCACTTGCAAGTTATGTATACAAGTCTGAGTAATGCCATGCTCAATTTAAAGCGCATGTGTTATAGGATTGTGGCTTCAATGGTGAAAGTGATTAGATATTCCGAAATATGTGATTGCAATGCAGTTAGAACTTTCTCATATGTTAACACGGTCTGTGAACAAAAAAAAAAACGCTGTGTGAATGTTTGTTGGTCATTTGCTAAAGTACTTTCACGCATTATTATGCAGCTGTGTGACGGCTGTTAAAACGTTCAGCAGGTTAGATTTTGTTTTTCTTGGCCTAGTTGAGTGCTACGAGTGTTGGGCGAAGATAAAATCGCGTGTCTTTTGTGCGTTTCTTAAGCAGGCATACAGCCGTAATAGTCATTGTTGTTGTACTGTTTGGGGTGTTCAATAAAACAAGAATGCTGTTTTGTACTGCAACAATTTTTATTTCATCTGTGTTAACAGATCACGCAAACAACTCGGACACATGCACGTAAGAAACGTACGCAGTGCATCGCGCGCACGCATAAAAAAACGGGCCTGTCATTTTAAAACAAATAATATAGAACAATCGACGTAACAGACGGCATGGTTGTCTAGTGGAGCAGCGTCGGCAGTACAAATATCAAACCAGAATGAAACATGAATAGAAAAACGGAGAGTAACAGGCGCTTTGCCCACGGCTTCTATGAGCCACGCATATCCACCTATCGCCACCGTCCGCCGTTGGTGGCGCCACCAGTACCACTGAAAGCAGCAGCGCACGAGGCGGATAGGTGCTTATCAGTGTTGTACAGAACGGCGTTCCAAGGAACGACGTTCCGGGAACTAGTTCCTCTTTGGAGGAACGCCACCGTTCCATTGAGGATCGGTGGAACTGTAACGGTAACTGGTTACGTTTACGTAGGAACGGCAGAGGGAACGGCGTTCCTTCTGTAAACGTTCCTCGGCATTGAACAGGCGCACGCACGCAACACATCATGCAGAACAGGTCGGATGGGTGACCGTGTGAGGCGCAAGTATCTACAGCTCGTCTTTCATTTTAATAAGGCGTCCGCCGGGGGCGCGGGAAATATGTCTTCTATATAGTCACCCAGTTGTGTGGATATCGGTGAAGAGGACCGAAACGCAGTGGACGTGGGTGCCGCAGTGGCGCCTGTCCGGTGCCTTCGATGTATTCGTTTGGGCAGGCATCCCTTCAACATGCGAGTTATCCCCGTGGCTATCGATTTATAATTTTTATTATAGTTCATTTCGACAGCCGCCACACCAATGACGTCTGTCATGCAATAAACGATACGCGTACATCCAGCGCTACATTCTTGTTGCACCCGCTGCGCTTGCCCTTGCCCCTACCATGGGCGTCCGGAGGGAGGTGCAAGGGGGGGCGGCTGCCCCCCCCCCCCCTTGGAATTTCGGATAATATAATTTTCTATGCACTACGTAGCTTCAGGATTGCCAGCCAACTTTGCACGTTACACACTACTATTGACTAAACTTGTCGGTGATGTCACGGCAGTGAAAGAAAAGCTACATGTGTTGGATGCGAGCCCCCTTCTCTATCCCCCCCCCCCCCTGCTGATGCACCCCCCTGCAAAAAGTTCTGCGGACGCCCTTGGCCCCTACGACTTCGGTTGACTTTGTTCCTACTTGTATACAACGCGGCAGTACCCTCGAGCGCTTGATGGAGCGGCTCTTCAACATTGCCAATGAAGTGCTGGCGAGAAAACAGGTTCGGCTGTCGGATACCATCGTCATCGTCATAATCATCAGCCTGAATACGTCCACTGCAGGGCAACGGCCTCTCCCATGTTCGCCAATCAACCGGTCCTGTGCTTGTGCTGCTGCCACGTTATACCCGCAAATTCATCTGTCCAGCCAACTTTCTGTCTTCCCCTCATGTGTTTGCCTTCTCTTTAAATCCAGTCAGTTGCTCCTAATGACCAGCGGTTATCATGCCTACGCGCTAAATGCCTTGCCCATGTGCATTTCTTCTTGATTTCGACTAAGATGTCCTCAACACCCGTTTGTTCCCTGACCCATTCTGCTCTGTTCTTGTCCCTTAAGGTTACACCAATCATTTTCCTTTCTATTGCCCCCTGCGTAGTCCTCAATTTCAGTTGAGCACTCTTCGTAAGCCTCCAGGCTTCTGCTCCGCCGGTAAGTACTGGTAAGATGCAGCTGTTATATACCTTCCTCTTGAGGGATAGTGGTACCGTTCATGATTTGGGAATGCTTGCCGAATGTGCTCCACCCCATTCTCATTCTTCTAGTTCATTCTCATGGTTCGGCTTCATGATCACTACCTGTCCTAAGTAGACGAATTCCTTTACAACTTCCAGTGCCTCGCTACCTCTCGCAAAACGCTATTCTCTTCCGAGACAGTTGTGCATTAATTTAGTTTTCTGCATATTATTTTCAGATGTACCACTCTGCTTTCCTTGTGTCCAATTTAGTAATCATGAGTTGCAATTCTTCCCCTCGGTTACTTATACAGACATCGAGATGCAACTCTTGATGAGTGCGAACAAGGGACTTTACTAAGTCGCGAATACCTATCCTGGACATTATTTTCCACTCACACTGCAATACTGAACCAGCACTCATTTGGATCCGGTTTCTTGTGCGAGAAACTTAATTATATTGGTGCATGTGTGGAAATCTCTATTTGAATATCTGAGGCGCAGTATTCTGACTGCGCATATTTGAAGACTGACGCGGAAAGTGCCACAGGTGTTGCACTTGTAACAGACGAGCACGAAAGTTGCAGTTAGCTATGTCTGTAGTACGGCCGGTGGTCTATAAAAAATTCGTCTAGGAGCGTTTCTTTAGATTCCTTTTATCTACATATAACCTGCTGCCGGTGATGTAAAATTGGTAAAATATATGTAGCTTCATGTGAGCTTTAAATTGCGCCCTTTATTTCGCCTCAAGATTATACGGCACTACATTTTGATTAAAATTTCAAATGTAACATTAATGTAACTACACGTTCCAATTTTTGAAATGTAATTGAAACGAGTTCTTTTCGCATTAAAGGAGCTTGTAACGGGAACTCGTTTCAAGGTTGGAGAGGAACGAGGAACGAGCTGTCGTTCCTGCTTTAGAGGAACGTGTACAACACTGGTGCTTATCGACACGGCGGTCGACGCTCGCGCGTTCAGGTTAAAAAAAAATGTGCGGCTGTACAGTAATTCTAGTGTCTTGTATCAAAAACAGACTTCTTACAATTACTAGACACAAACTTCATATCAAAGCACTATCATTCACCGCAGACGAAATACATATTTCTTCATGAGCCTTTCATGTTGCAGTAACACTACATAGGAAAAAAAATAGGGCAAGTCGAGGTTACCCGCTGCTTTTCTTTCGCGTTGCGCAACGCTGCCTCCTGACGCAGCAAACGTTTAGTTTTCTCACAGGCAGCGACCGTCCCCGCAACGCTGTTTTCGGGCTGAATCGGCATGGCGTCTTTCATGTTCTTTCCATCGTCTGGAAAGGCCCGACGAAAGGACCACCACGCGACAATGAAAACGAGGGATGGAATTGAATTTTCTCCAAGCCGAAATGTGCAATTCCTGACATCGACCTGACGCGTTGTCCAGTAGATCTCTTTTCGTCTGCCAACGTGAAATGAAGGGTCCATGGCGGGTGCACTGCTGCCTTGCATCGTCGGCACTCGTATGCTTCAGTTCGCATTGGATAACCACGGGTGCGTGGCCTCGCAGTCAAGGCTTTGGGACCGGGGGGACCCAGGTTCAAACCCCAACACCAGAAAGAGCATTTACTTTTTGGTTTATTTGTTATTTCTTTGGTTCGTGCCACCTGTGGGTGAGGAGGGTTTTCAAGCACCAACTACACAGGTCGGTCAATACAAGCTTCGCTTGAGAACGGGTATGAAAGATCCAAACCTTTAAGAAGGTTAATTGCGTTGACAACTCATCAATATATCATGAGCTGCGTATTGGTGAAGGCTCGGAAGGTTGTAGGAGAACATCAAAAACATCGGCACCATGCTGCCGGATAGTAATTATCCTTGAAATGTGCTTGTTTTTGCCGATACACCTGGAATAAATACACTGACACGATACAATGATAATAAATGTGACTTTCATGCACTGGATATCTCCGACGCCGTGGAAGCGTGTGCTGCTCTTTATTCTTCGAAGAGGCTCGAACGATAATTACTCGCTATTTTATTCCATGCATTGCTCCTCCTACTTTATTATTGGTTTTCCTAAACTTGGAGAAAACGTGGCAGTGTTCAATAGGAGAACTTTGCATTCGATCAGAGTTTATGATCGAATAACTTTAGTTTGAAACCGCTGCTTCGATGTACTGTCAAAGGACGACACAGCACCCGGGCCTCGATCTTTCGCTACTTTATAACAAGTTTCCCCTGTGCCACACCATGTGCTTTTTAGGTAGGAAATGAGGGCAACAAAATGTGAATAAGGTTATTCTCAGAAAGGCCCAAATGAAAAGAATTAAGAGTAGCGAATACATGCTAACATCTTTCTACATGTAATTAAGAACGACGAGATAGAGGATACTAAAATATTGCCGGTTACAACAGCGCGAACTTTTATTTCGGAGCTGCAACGCTGCGTTTTTTGCTTATATCGACAAAAGCTTGCGCCCTTTTTTAAGCCAAGTAAACATACGAGGCAATTTGACATTTCTAGCTCCTAGAGCAATCGTCCCAGTGTTTCAGACGTCATTTGAACAGGGATAACTTCATTGGATTCAGCAAAAGGGCGAGCCTACCTCTCGGCGAGGGCAGCCTGCCGGGCGGTGTAATTCTCTGAAGTATTCAGTTCTTTTCCTTAATAAATTGATGGTATGGTTGGCGCTGCCATTGCTCTCAACTCCGAATCCCAACATCCTAGCAACGGTGACCTCTGTGATTTCCCATTTGAATTTTTATGTTACAATTACCTTTATATCCTTTCCCATGGACGCGAAATATTCCCGATTTTTCGAAAGCGCAGCTGAGACCGACTGCAGTGGTGAATTCTCGGAGGGTCTAGAGGGTAATTTCGTCCGCGTGTAGTCCGAGTGCGGGACACCGTCCAGAGCTCGCACAAGTCTGCCCAGAGGAGAGACTCCTTGCAATGCGGCCTGTGCACGGGGCGCTGTTTCTACCTTTCGCCGCAACTAGCGCTCCGAGCTAACCTTCTCTCGGCCCTTGCGCGCGCAGGGAATGAATGCATCGGCGCGGTTGTTCAAACAAGTGAACCTTGCCTGATAGCAAAGCTTTTCCTTTTTAAGTTTTCTCAACTTAGAGAAATGAGTAAGAAGAAGAATATTACATTTGAAGCGCATATGCGATCGTGCGTCGCACTAAGAAGGCTCGGCCGCCGTCACCGATCAGCAGAAGAAATCGCGCAAAACGATTTCTTCCGGGTAAGGTTGAATCTTCTGGTAGGTTTCTTTTTGGTGAAGCAGAAAGGCGGCTTTTATCTCTCCTTTTTCAGCATCCGCTGATATATGGTGCTTATTGCTACGGCCATAGCTGACTACTTCTCTCGCGTCTTCTAGTTGCTGCTTGGCCTTCCGGCAAATGGAGCGATGGTATGCTACGTGTCACCGAAACCTCGGTATCACTGAAATGTGTTGAACTACTCGCTGCGCATCGCTGTTTGTTCTTGTTCAATTACTGAATCCGGCTTCTCCTTCCGACGAATCCAACACAGCATGCCGGTGATCTGCTTTCTTTTCGTCGGCTTGCTTGAAGGAGCGGAGTGCCGACTATTTGCGTGGTTTCTTTGCAGGGAGGACAAGCTACGATGGGTCCAATACGGTTAGCACCGCGCCGGGAGCACGTTGTTTAATTCTCCTTATGCTGTCACTGAAAGAAAATGCGTGCTGCAAACGACAGAGGAAGGAGACTTGTCATTAATCGCGAGATTTTCTCGGGAAATGTTCTTCTGCCCCTTCACGCGTAGTTCCTCGTCAGGAGGGTATTGGTGAAAGGACACACCGGCATTCTTTCCAGACCACGACTTGAAAGTGGCACACAACAGTACACCATGTGCGCGCTGTGCGAACGTTGCACCAGAACAGCCAGCACACACGCAAGTCACTTCGCATAAGCAGGCGGGCTCGAAAACCAAAAAAAAAAAAAAAGAAATGGCGGGCAGTGTGGACTAATTCGCACAAAGCTTGGCAAAGCTTGGCAGCTTGGCCGCTCGCACTCCCCGTCGACCGACACGTCTTCCTCCTCGGCTAAGCACTACAGAGCGGAGCTTGCGCTATGCACTATTCGCCTCGTGCGACACCGATGGCGGCGCTGCGAACGGCGCTCAGGTGACGCAGGTTCGGCTTTTGTCGCCTGCTAGGCTCTGGCTAAAACAGCAGCATGTTCGTTATAGTTCGCTCGCGTCGCAATGCGTTCCTCGACTACTAGTTGTATTTTCTTCTAATGATAGTTCTTCAGATGGCTTCTAGCTTTACAGGAGGTTAAGAAACGTTAACATTTAACATATCTTCTACATAGCCACAGCCATCGCGGTCAGTATTATGCCCCCGAGTTCGTAGCGTCACTCACTGGGCTAGATGGCGTTGAAATAGCTTACGCGAAAGCGCGAACATCACGCCAAGCGAGTTAAAGAGAGTCTACGCTGCTTTGGAAGCGAAGCGCGATCAATTTTTCGCAATAGTTAGCGTGTAAACACACTTGAGTTGAACGAAAATTCACGCTCCACTCCCAATTGTAGTCATGCGGACATGTGTACACAAAGCGTTTACAGACAAAATAAAATTGATAATATCATCGACGAGTGGGTTATTGAGGACAACTAGCGTAGATTGCGCGAGTTGGATGCACATTAAAACTTGTTACGCGTACTATCGACTCTGAATGAAACGCCAGCAGTGATGGGCGTGGTACAGTTCGCACCCTTGTGATTAGAGATAGATGCGCTCGTGCGGTTTGCCGCTCGTGAACCTCATTTATGCTTTCGATCGTGCAGTGCTGCCTAATTGGGTGTGCGGGCCTCTCAATGGTGATGACTAGAGGCCGGATTTTTAGGCACTAAAAAAGCGCCATAAAAAAGGCAGGTAAAACAACGTTTTAGGCACTATAAATAGGCAGGGAAGCACGTTTTAGGCCTCCGACGTCATAAATGTACGCACAATAAATTTTTACATCAATGCAAACAAGTTCAAAACAACGACGTACCTGTATCTAGAAAGCAAAAAAAAAATGTTCTGATGCCACAAAGACGCCAACAGTTTAACATAATTGTCCTTTGTTCCGCACGGTTCGCAGAAAACGGTCTCTCCTTTTATTATCTAGCACGGTGAGTCTAGTGTACACTGTCGAATAAATACACTCCTGGGCATGGAGGAAGCAAAACTCGGGAGAGGCCCTATCTTATCCCAATGCATTGCGAAAAGTGTGGCGGAAGTGACGTCAAATTTACGGGGCAAACAAACCGGCATGGGGCAAACAAAACAGCAGACGCCCCGTGGCGTGCTCTCCGCGCTGCTTCGCTTCAGCGCAGATTTGTAGTCCGGGCGTAAACTTCGAGCGTATTGTGCGGTTTGCATGCAGTGAAATGTTGCAAGCAGACGTTTACCAGGCTGTTTGTGCGTGGCAGGCCGGAACGCTGCGTGCTGAAATTCTTCGTGGAGCGTTTCTGAGCAAAAGTACAGAAAGTACCGGTACGTCCCGTAATACAAAACATTCAGCCCCTGCATCATCGTATTCGAACTGACCCAGCAGCGACTTAGCGTTCTGCTGGGTGTTAGGCCTTTCTTTTCCTTTCTTGTAGCCCCAATATCCGATCTATTGGCCTATTAACGGTTCTTTGCTCCTATATATGGAGTGAGCGTAGTAGCTATTCTCCGCAACGCCATCCTAGTAGTTGACGTAACTTCACGTCGAAGAGAGGACACCGCTGTATTGTATACGCGATCGTGCACGTATAGTTTGTAATTCCAGTGCGCAAACAGCTACAAGCACGCAGCAAGCGCACCCCGCACAATACATACATCACGTAGTCCGATAACAACAACAAAAGTTTATTTCCCTTCCGTATGAACGACACAGCCTCTAAAAGCGCGATACGATGCCTTCGGCGCATGTTATGTACGGCGCGTCAGACGGCAAAAACAAAAGTTCACGTGTGTTCCGAGTTGACACAATGAGTAAGAAGCAACAGAGCGCACATTCGAGAGCTTCGCATGCAAATACCATGCATTAGTGACCAGCAATGAAGCGAACGTACGTACACATAAAAAATGACACCCGGCACTTTCCGGAGTGCATGCGATCTGTACCGGGTACACGCAACAGCTGGGCATTGCGTAGCTTTCCTAAAGAACACACAGAAGGAGCAGCACGAGTGAATCGACTGCGCCGCTGGCACGACAAAAAAAAAACAAAAAAAAACTGCAAAGGTTTCGCGACTATACTCGCGGACAACTTTTCTTGGCAATGAAGCGAAGGCTACAGAGCCACAATGCACGTATCCTACCGCTAATGAATGTAGTCCCACAATTGCGTCCGTATTTTCTGCGTGAGATATACAAAATACTCCTTGATTTTCTACATGTAGCTTTTTGAGACGAAACGCAGCGCTCACAAGCGAGATATACGTATTTCTTTTACTTTATACGTTGTCACTTTGGGTTTTTGAGTGCGTGAAAAAGTCGCGCCTTTTACCCGTACCTGAGACGCTAAGCAGCGTTTGCGTCGAAATGCAACGCTAGCCATCACTTTCCACGGCGTTACGAGACGCGCACCAAACCGGACTACTTCGCGAAGCAGTACATGTGCAGACGCTCCGCCCCCGTAGCTTTCCCTTCATTGCCAAGAAAAGTTGTCCGCGAGTATAGCTCGATGCGCGCACGCGCCTGCAAACGACGCGACGGAAATCGCGAAATTTTGAGCTGCTCCTTCGCTAGGCGGCGATGCGGGTGTTTGCGATGCGGAGGCTTCACGAATGTGATGTCAGAGCCTCTCCTTAGTATTCCTTCCTCCGTGCTCCTGGGCTTCTTTCTTTTCGGCGTGGATGAGAAGGGCAGCACAGGAGCCAGACCGCTCAAGGAGAAGACGGCAGGGATGCCTTGCATTGGCCGGACCTAATCGCGTGGGGCTCCCATAGAGGTGGCTCCCACGTCAAAACAGAAGCCGCGTCACATTTTTCTTTCTTTTGATCTGCACTCTCCCCTGACGGCTCTCCATGGTTTCGCATTCGGCGCCATGTCCGCGCGGCGGCCGGCGCAACCCATTGCACCGCTGCTAGCGGTTGTTTTCCGGAAGTTCGTTGAACTAAAGCGCCTCTATCTTTCAAAAGTAGCAAAAGGTTTCGATCAAGACGCCGCGCCCTGCGATAGGCCGGTTGGCGACACCTGACCGTTTCGCGCCCCGCCCTAAGGGTCCAGCGGCGGCAGAGCTGTGCCGGGTTCGAATGCTTGTGTTTTCAAGCGTGGAGTTGGACCATTTTAGTAAGGACGGAGTACTTAACGCGCCTCTCGCATTGTTGTTGCAAACTGGAAGTGCGTACGTACCTGATGCTTGAGTGGACGCAGGAATCTTGAGTTTAAATTAGGGGTGTGCGAATATCAAATTTTTCGAATACGAATCGAATACGAATATCCACCTTCGAATATCGAATCGAATATCAAATATCAAAGGAAAAATGCCTCCACAGTAACAATATTTTATTTAACATGTAGCTATTCGAAAAAAACGCATTAACAGCCGGACTGGCAACACAACATACACTGCTATCTCCAGAACACAATGTCCAGGCTAGCACAATGTACATCACAACACAAGCAAATATCACGGCACAATGAAAGTAATGACTAGATGTTATCATGAAGAAATATGAGTGGCTCCACATGATCAGGCAGCAGGCGCTCGCTTGTAACAGAGACACCCCCCCTCCCCCCCCCCCTTGCCACTGAAAAGGCACGCTCGCTTGAAACAGAAGTGGCTGGTATAGGGAGGTACATGGGGCAAAGCTTTGCCAGACTGGAGTATCAGAAGGTGCCTACAGTCCGCCACCAGTCACGTGGGTCACTGTCTTTCTTCAGAAGTGGTCCCGCACAGTGAACGAGTGGTAGTGCGGCACGTTACGGCCGCATAATATTGAAAATGTACGGTTACATGATCGCCAACAGCGCTGCACGTCGGAGATGCACCAGCAATAAATCATACGTATTGGGGCGCTCGTCGCAAGCAGAAATCGTGCCTCCGTGTACTTACGATGTTTATCGCTGCTCCCGGCAACGTTTTTAGCTATACGAACGCAGCAGAAATGTGGAAGACGAGTTATTTTCTGCATGATAATCGAATCGCATATTCGAATTTTTCGCATATTTGAAGTTATCAATTATTCGAAACTTTTCGAATACACGATTTCCGAATCGAATACGAATATTTCAAATGTAATATTCGACGAATATTCGAAACTTTCGAATATTCGCACACCCCTAGTTTAAATTGAATGCTCGGAGTGTGACGTGCTACTATGCCGGGCTTCGGTGTGGCACCGCGCGGAGGACGAAAAAATACGTTTTTTTTTTCGTTCATCGCTGTGACCATATCTGCGGAAAGAAGGTATGGCTGCACAAAATCAGGCGCAAGGAATTTGTGCCTACAGAAAACACCCGGCTATGCGAAGTAAGGAATTTCGCAATGTTTATAATCAAGCCGCCTTTAGCCTGGCTAGCGTGCTTTTGTTCGCGCATATGCATGAGCATTATCTCAGCAACGCTATGATTGTTTCGGCATTCTTTATGCTGCAGATATGTGCGTAGTAATCATTGTAGGGTCACGCCCCGTATTTCTCACAATAAAAACCTCAGGACACCAATACAGTTGCATGTGTTTATCTTACGCGGGGCATCTTCAACACTAAAAGCTCACAAGGAAAGGACCATCTTCGACTACTTTTTTGTCACACCTTGCCATGTTTGGCCGCAATGCTATGCGCCAGGTCGGTCGAGGCGCCTTCGTTAAAGCAGTCCGCGTGATATCTTCAGTGCTTTAGACGAGTCGAAGTAAATAATACTGCAAGACACCGGGTGGAAAAAAATTGAAAACACATGCCACGCCGAGCATCTCTGCTCATGGGCCAAGGCAAAAGGAACGGAAGCCACCCTGCAAGCGAATGAGGGGGTATCAGTGCTTGCAACAAACTTTGCACAGAAAAAGTTTGTTACGAGTTACTGCAATAAAACTCATCTTTAAATAAGTGCTCTTTTATTCTCTTGCATATCTACAAAAGGAAACCTAACCCAGCTTTTCTGGTCATAGCCTGGCTTTAGAGCCCGTAGGTGTATAGGTACCTTAAATTTATTTAAAATTGCATTGGGTAACATTGCAACGTGCCTTTATATCTGCGGCGCATAGAGGCGGCGGGGGTAGCAAAAGGGGGAGTGCTTTGAATAAATGCCTTTATTTAAAAACAGATTAAAATGGGCGAGACGTTAGTGGGCATGCTATATTTCCGAGATCTTGAAAGGTACTGTGGGGATGGAAAGAGGCGCGATCATGCGGCCTCTAAATTCTCCGCTATTTCGCATTTATTTTCAAGCGGTTGTGGCCTGAATGGTGATAAAAAGCCACTAGAGTCATTCATGATACAATCAAAAACCGTGTAGCATCTTTTTATTGCCACCAAGGTGAGAGAGTGATGAAAACGCTGTTCGTGTTTCTTTCCATCCCTCCTGTACTCTGGTTGCTGATATTCCACACATGCGGTGCAACTGTCTCTCCTAAGTAAACCTATTAGAATACTTTGAAAACACAATAGGCTTAGTTGTAACTACCGTGCAACCGTAGGAATACTTCCGAATGCTGGCGAACGCAATGGAACCCATAATAGCGCGTATTTTGCACTGCGCACTATGCAAGGGCGCTATAGGTATCCAGTGAGGTTTCCGAAAGTAGGAGTAAGCTCACAACATGCCTATTTTTTTTTTTGGAACTAGAAAACACGCACTATTAGCTCACCAAAACATCACCTCTACTTCAAGTTAAGCTGAATTTCAAAACGTGCAAAGAACGAAAAAAAAAATCCCCTGCATGACAACTGCTGCGGGAAACTGCTCAGAAGCTGCCTTGGAAACGCAAGCGTTTCATTTCAACGTTTAAATTGATCCGGGCTCGTTCAATTTTTGTCCCTGTAGTTTGATATTTGCTGAGCATGTTAGGCCCCAGATGCTAATAATTAAGCGGTTGGTTCAAGCGCGCACTCAGCTTTGTTTTAGGCGTCTGCAGGACGCACGGGAGCGGGCAGCACGTTGTCCATAGTCTTACTCCTTGGACCCCTCGAAAAGGTGTGTGGGTAGAGTTGTCGCTGCCTTTCAAAAATAGAGGAGCCTTAGGTTGAACTAGAGGACTAGGTTGAACCCCATAGAGTTCTGAACAGTCATTGTTGCCCGGTAACATGAATAACGGTCTCAAACTGCACTCGGAAACGAATGTTGAGGTTAAATAAAGTTCATATAAGCGCCGATTTTAAAAATAGGCATTTATAGTGCGCACGTCCCTGCGTCATGCTAGTAAAAAACGCATTACTCAGGTTACCCCACCAGTCCTTTTTTCCAGCAAGTGTCCGCTTTCGCGCTCTCAAGAAGTATTCATCAATAAGGTCTACGCAAATTCCGCATACACGTCGTATTCCTTAGCTAAATGGCGACAACCGGACATTGCGACAGTGACGTGCAATCACTGCGGGCTGCGCTGCCGCGCAGACCTTCACCACATACTGTGGCAATGTTCCGCATTTGAAAAAGGGCGAATGGCCATACAGGCTTTGCAGTACACAAATTATCGGGAAGCGCTGCTTACGGACCCGGACACGCAGTTAGTATTCGCGCAATATGGAAGTCAGAGCGGCCTGATCAGAGTGGTGTAGGGAGTCCGACAGACCACAGTACTGACCACACACCGCCTCAGTACATGTGATTGTGACTTGAATAAGTGCAAACCCTATGAAATTGTGAAATATTAGTATAGTTTGAAAGTCCTGCTTATCCCCACAAAGGCTATGCGCCTCCCTATTTTTCAATAAAGGACTTTCCATCCATCCATAGGCACTTATAGGAATTTGGGCACAACCGCCAAAAATGGGCATTTATATGCACTATAAAAACACTACAAAAGCCCTCCTTACCCTCTAATTGATGCTCATATATCGAAGTGGGGCGATAGGAACGCAAGGAACACAATAGGCATTTGCCTAAAATCCGGTCTCTACTTATGGCTTCCCTACTTCCCTGTATGAGTGTGTGTGTGTGTGTGTGTGTGTGTGTGTGTGTGTGTGTGTGTGTGTGTGTGTGTGTGTGTGTGTGTGTGTGTGTGTGTGTGTGTGTGTGTGTGTGTGTGTGTGTGTGTGTGTGTGTGTTGACTTAAAGGGAAACTCCGATGATTTTTTTCATGTTCGCTTGATCTAAATGAAATTTTTTGTATGTCTTCATTTCGGTACTCTGATGATCTATGACAAACCATACGACTGCAGGTCATTAAATTTTTCTCACTATGAATTTTGGAAGATTACCTAATTCACGCCTTTAAATGCGGACCATTTCGTGTTTGTGACGTTTGTGTACTAACTGGCTTCGCGCGGCGGCGGCTCAAAAGCAAACGGCAATCCTTGCACCCTCAAGTAGTCACTGCAATTGTCGTATTTAAGTTCCGAAAGGCCGCCACAGCTGGATCTAGCATCGGATGACATCGCCACCTTCTTTATTCTAGCGCTAGAATAACATGTACTATGTCTACACTACGGCAGGGTATGATGTGACGTCATTGTAGATGTTGCATAAAGCAGTTATCTGTTTCGGTTTGGTTTCGCCATATTGTTTTGAGGTTATTTAAAATTACTGACGAGACTAAGCAAATTGTACCACCCTGGCAGTTACAGGACTGTGAATACCATTTTGAAACGGAAATATTATAATATGGTAAAAAATACGTCTGAGTTCCACTTTAAATGGCAAACCCAATTTCTAGAATACTTCCAGAGAATGGGCTACCAAAGGCCCCACACGATCCATCTTCTAGACGTTTCTCCTGCCGGATTGCATAGATATTGCTTTTCACTCTTTGTAACCCGATTTCTGACGATTAAGACTGCATATGTTTGATTAGGACCAATTATGTCTGTTTCGTGCAAACAGGATTACCATCCAACACCCAGCCCCATCTGTGTATCTGCCATCGCGCTCATCGAGAAAGCCAGTGATAAGTTGAATAACTACCAGCAATTCCGCTTATACTTGAAGGATTTAAAAACTGCTTGCGACAGGTGACTGGGCTAAACAGTGGGGTCATCCTACGATTACGTAATAGGGTGTCTCAGCGCATGTTTAAAAATTAACGTGTCTTAATGTAGCCACGAAACGAGTGCACGAGATGAACAATTCTTGAACACGGTGTGAGCCTCGACAAGCGGTCTCCTCTTGTTCCAGACAGAAACGTGAGCCCTTTTTCGCAATAGCGTGTCCTGGCGGGCAGCCTGATCTTGCTGCATGTGCGAAACCATAGGGGAGTCCATTGCGCAGGCACTGGACGCTACTGCGAGTGGAAGCACAAGACGGTGGACATGAGCGACGAGTCTGACACCTGGGAGAGCTTCAAGCAGACCCTGAGGCTGCAGTGCGACCGCGGGCAGCCTGGAACATTCACCTGGACCCCGGACAAAGACACGCCCAACCTTGTCTACTACCAGGTGCCTCACTTTCTCACAATGATTCCGTCTGCTGAGCCTTGCTATTTCTTTTTCAGTGTTTCACCCACTACTATCTCGGCTGGAAGATCGTTGTCACTGACCCGGAAGAAGCGGAGCAGGCCATGGAAAGCGCCGCCAGCCCAGTGCTACTGTCACGGCTGCTGGTGCTGCTGCTGTTTTCGCTCGCTTACCCTGTGTCGCTCTGCTCAGATTTCCTTTGATCGGTTCCGCATAGATCACTGTATTCCATCGTTTTCCATGAAATCAGTACAGCTTATCCGCATTGTTAATCCAGCTCGCAATCAGCATTTTTAAAATTATTTTCCCACGCCAAATTTCATAAGCGCAATTTAGAGCACAACTGTGGGCAGTTTCGCATGAATAGCAGTTACTCAAGGTGCGCTTAATAGTAACGACACAAGTGTCATCTTCTTGTCCGCTTGCACGTGCATGTCCGAAAAAACTATGCTGGCGCATTTTCTGACCACCGAGTTGCAAGCTGCAGCATTTCGGTCGAGCTGTTGCAACAAAGTAAAGAAAGAAAGAAGCCATTCATAAGGGACCAAGGTCTTCATGACGAACGCCTCCTGTTGTTTTCTCTGCTTGTGCATCTGCGTGTGTGTTTGTGTGATGCCCTTTGAAAAGAGCCACTTATAGTGGATGCATCATTTTGTGCACGCTTTTCGCCAAATATTCCCAAGAAATGTGATAATCCTGAGTTTTCTGTTGTGCACTTTTGCATTTCTCGTTTGGAATAAAAAAGACAGTCGGACGTATCCCACGGTCCACCTCTACCAACGAAGTAGTCGCCTTTGAAGTTTGTACCAGACGTCTGCATTGTCTCATATGGGATGTTACTTATTCAGATAATTTTTTTCACGCGAGCTCTGTTGCAAAAGAAAACAATCACCAACATTTGCTGAGAAGAGTGTTATGCATACAAAGGGCCGCTACGTATTACCGGACAGGGCCATTGTGTAGAAAAAACGGTGAAGACACAGTAGAGGGGATGAGATAGTACCGTGCCACCATCTCCGTGACGTGCCATCTCCTTGCGCTGCACGATGTAGCTTTGCCGTAGGTTCTTTTTTTCTTTCTTTTGCCCCTCGAATTCATTTCCAGGCCAAGCATCGTCAAAAGCAGTATAGGACACGCCAGAGGACGTTTCTGAAATGTGCAATTCGGCAAGTGTGGTTGTTCGGCCGAGTGTTTAAGGCACCCGCGTACGCACCATGGGGGTGGGAGTTCGAAAGCCAGAACCTCCAAGGAAATTTATACTGTTTTTACATTTACTTGTCTGCGGCGCCATACGTACGAATGGACAGTTTTATCGAAAACTGGCGCCTTGGCCTTGAAGAAGAAAATTGGCGCCTTGGCCTTGTAAAGGGCGTAGCAACAAAGCAGCAATGAAAAAATACAAGAAAGCTGGTTTTGATGCCTTTCGCTTCAGTTGATGGCAAAATATTTGAAATGGTCGGATATGTCGAAACATATTTATTCAACATCACCATTGAAACGTGAGTTGATAAAACGGAGAAGCGTCGTAAGCGAATTCTGCCTGTTCCGTGACGCCTTGTAACTGGAAAAGAATTCACTCAGTAGACAATTTATGACGTTAGATTATGCAAATGAAGAGGACTGACAGCTTTAGTTGTGCCTAAAATGGTGAACAATGAAAGTCTGGAGAGGGCTCTTGATTTAAGTGTGTCGTAATGGCAGTCGGCGTTCGTGCGCCCTGGTGTATGCCTTGTACCCAAGGAGACGTCGCCGACGCCAGTGAGCCCACTACCCCTCTTCTAGTTAACGGCACACCCAGAAATGCTACTGGTGACGTAAGCAGGTGAATCGGCGCTGTCGGAGTAGCAGCAGCGCGCGCACGGACGCCCACTCCACGGCTACAAGTAACTAGAACAGGGGTTGCGGGGGAGGCGAAGTCACTGATGTTACCGGTGGTCACAGACGCCATGCACGGCAATTTACCCCGAGGCGTTCCTCAACGACACTTTCCTCGCATGCGAGGATGTACCCACGTTAGCACACATGCTCTGGGAGTACAAGAAAATGTACAGTGACCCCGATACTGCCTCGTCCAGGTGGGAGGCGGCCCTGCGCAGCCCACTCTGCACCAACCAGCTCTGGGCGCCCGGGAACGCGTACCTTGCAGGACCATAACAAAGTTTCTCAACCGACCAACACACGCTACATTGATCTCGATGGTCACAACACCTGGTGCGCAGCAGTGGTGGAGGGGAGATGCGGCGCATAGAAACCAATGGTGCTTAAGCCACGTGTCATCACCGTCGAGGGCAATATTCATTCATTTATTTATTTATTTACATAGACTGCCGTCTCTTTGAGAGACATTGAAGGGGTGGGTACGGAAGTTGCTTGCACATAAGACATAAACATAGGACAAATGAGTATGGAAAGTAACGCAAAATTGTGTGAATGGGCGAGCAAATAGAAAAACAAGTGCGCGTGTGACCAATCAGTATCGCACCAAGAAACACGTGCTGAATGTTAGAAAAAATGGCTATAATACACAAAAAGCGCACAGCACATTTAAAGCTCACGAGACATTGGACGATGAGTTTGTTCCCCAAATTGTGCGGAAGGTAAATCCCCGAGTGCACTGTCAAGACCATTCCAGAATTGGGCTGTGGATGGGAAAAATGAGAATCTCAAACTGTTTAAAAGTGGACGGAACGGGACAAAGGGGTGAGTAGCACGAGCTTCACAAGTGAAGGTGGTGCCGCCATAACACACGTTGTGAAGAGTGATACACCTCCTTCTTTGCGTGTCAAGCGATGTGCGTGCGATGAAGTAAAAAAGTCTCTGCAATACATGAACCTTATCGCTTTCTTTTCCAAGGATTCCAACTTGACAACGTCACAAGTGGATGGGGGACCAGACAACGGACGCGTACTCCAAGATTGGCCTGATTAGGGTTTTATATGCAACGTCCTTGAACATCCGGTTGAAGTAGAATAGTCTGCGAAGGGCCGTCGAGTGGATGAGGTCTATGTGTTTCTGCAATTTCAAGTTATGTGTAAAAGTCACCCGAATGTATTTGAGCTCATCTACATGTGTAATGTTAGTTCCTCTGTAACCATAAGGTAAACGTAAAGGCTTAACCTTATTGGAGAAGGTCATTGCGACTGTGTTCATTAGATTAGTAGACAGTTGCCAGGGATCGCTCCAAGCACAGAACATAGAAAAAACGTCATTCAATAGAAACTGGTCAGTACTATTGGAAATTACAGAATATACGACTCGTAGTACACAGTCGTCTGCAAAGGAACAAAGTTTAGCTGTCGTGCTTTGAGTGACCTTGAGGACGTCATTAATATTAATGACAAATAAAAGCGAACTCAATACAGATCCTTGGGGAACACCGGATTTAACTTCGACGGTATTGGACTTTGTTAAAAGATACACACTGGCGTCTTCGATGCAGGTAATCAGCGATCCAAGCTATCAGTCTGTCATTTTGTAGCGTCAGCTACACTTGCCTAGCTGGAGCAGATTTCGCGTGGAGGGTCATGAGCCGTGCTGCGCATGCGCGAGGATCAGTGATGTCACATAGCTGGGTCACCGGAGCTGGCATCTCACGCGCTCTCCGATACCGCCGCGCGCGGCTCGCCGCTGCTGGTCTGCGCGTTCGGGAGGAGTGGCGTCGTAGGTGCGGCAGACACGCTGGCGCCGTCGCGCGCGCAGACGCCATGGAGAAGGAGAGCGTAAATGCTGCTCGACGGCGCAGAAGAGCCGAGAAGCTTATCTCATCGGATCCCGAAGTAGTTGCCTGGCAATTAGCGGTTCAGCGTAGGAAGAATGAAGAGAAGAATGCTAATAATCCTAGACAATCTGGAAAGCTAAGAATAATCAGCTGAACCTTTGCTAACGCTACGTATACCCTGGCATAGCCGAACTAAGCCACTGCATATTTTTTTTTTACCTCAAACGAAGCTTGAGAAGTTTTCTGTGACAGACTGAGTCGAAAGCTTTAGCATAGTCTATAAATATAGCGTCCAGCTGACCTTGACTATTAAAGGGCCCCTCACCAGGCCACATAGCAAATTTCAGTTAGACGCTGGAAGTTGTTGTGTGCCAAATGAAGAGCAGTATGCCACAAGAATTTTTCAAATCGAATCATTACGAGCTGAGAAAAACAATAATTTGTAGCGGCGCGAAACCATGATGCGAGGAGGCGAATTTCAAACCCTTGCCACTCGCCCCGTGTAGCCTCAGCAAGCCAAATCTCTTCCCTGCCCTCTTCACTTGACACATACGCATGAACACGTCATGCGCATGCATGGTCACGTGCGTGTGACGTGCCCGAGCCAGCCCGAGCACGCGAGCGGCGTTGCACGGCCGCTACCTTTTTTTTTTTTTATGTAGCAGCCGTGGGCGTTTTGTCGGCGTTCTCTGTGGTGTACTGCCTGTTTCTGCGGGATGGGCATAAAAGTTGAAACATTTTTACGGGCACGAGAGTGGCGGTATCATGAGCCAGTGTCGCATTAACGTTTACGAGAACGGAAATCTGGGCGAGTTTGTAAGAATTCATCGTAGAGCATGTAGCGCGAAAATTACGGGGACAGGATGTACGTTCTTGCGTGACGATGTGCTGTTTTGATCTCTGCTGGTTTGTAAATAGGCGTGGATTCTGAGAATACATTTCAGTTTGAAGTTAGCGCTCGTCTCGTGTTTATGTTGCTTCCTTGTGTCCCCGTAATTTTCGCGCTACATGCTGTACGATGCATTAACGTTTACTTGGACGCCATAGAATAAATGAGCATAATGAGTACTCGAACGCGCCATAACATTAATTTCGTTTCCAGGGCTGGCGTCTGCTCGATGCGCTAACCGCGGGGACAAGAACGCATGGGAAAGGGAGGCCCATTAGCCCCGCATCTCGCTGCAATTCACGAAACAAAATGAAAAAGACGCGCACATTCCCTTTGTGTGTCTTATTATTTCTCTCAAGTTTTATTAATCTATTCAAGCAACAAATTACACAAACTACACATGTCGTGTCAAATAATTATCGCAGTGTCAGGTGCTACTGTTGGCGACGTCAGAGCGCAGTCCTCTACGTAGAGGAGCGACGTCACAGCACTACCATCTACGTAGGGCCATTTTCTCACGTACGTCATCCCCTTATTCTCTAAAGCGCGCGCCCGCGAGAGGAAGGGCAAGCAGCGTTCACCTTGAAATTTGACCCATTTCCGCGGCGCGTAGTGTTGCAAATTTTGGCAGACGTGATCGTGAACGCCGAGTGTATGCATTGCGCTCGTTAGCTCAAAGTTGTCAAACCTGGTGAGGGGCCCTTTAAGAACCGTAGCAATGGCATGCGATAACTCGATTAGTTGCGTAATTGTCGAGTGACCGGGTCGAAAGCCGTGCTGGCAGGACGAGATCACATTATTTTCAGTTAAGTACTTAGCAGTATGTTCGCGTATATTGTGCTCCAGTAACTTACAAGTGGTAGACAACAATGAAATTGGCCTGTAGTTAGAAATTATTTGCTTTTTAATGGTCTTAAAGACTGGGATCACGTTGGCCGTCTTCCAAATGCTGGGCACGGTGCTCGTCTCAAGTGGCTTCCTGAATATGATTGTTAGGTAGCGTGCGTTCCACTCCGAATATCGTTTGAGCAAAATATTAAGAATGTCGTCAGGACCACTGCTTTTGGTTGTGTTAACGTTCACCAAACGGTTATGAACACCTTCGTAAGTAATAACAATGTCGGGAAGTGCTAGGAAGGCAAGAGGGTTAAAAGATGGAGTGGAACCATCGTCATTGATGAAAACAGATTGAAAAAAATTATTAAAGGCCTCGGAGATGCAAGAAGGCTCAGAAGAGGGGATACCATCGATAAGAAATGACGAAGTGCTAGAGTCTTCACGATTTATTGTTTTCCAAAACCGCAAGAGATTATCTATTTCAGAACAGTTGTTAGGGTCACGTTATGGTAGAAGTGTTTCGCCTCATACATTTTGGCTTTTAGTATGGACTTCAGTGAGCTTAGAAGACTGGCTGAAGAATGGTCTTTGTAAGAGCGTTTGCGAACTCGTTTAACTTGGCGCATAAGGTGGACGATTTCGTGATTGTACCACGGATGACGTCCATTGTGCTTTACACACTTCATAGGAACATGACTAGAGATACATAACACTGCCACACACGCTCCTTTCGTCTATGTTTTCTGATACCGGCCCATTGCACGTGTAGCTGCTGCTTTGGGAATGTCTGGGAACATTCGAGATTGTTTTGGGATCATTTGTGAGGCTTGAGCGCGCAAACGCGAACACCTGAGTTTATTCTCGAACTAACGCGACCACCAGTAATAAGGCCAGGGGGATGAAACTTCGCGGTTTTTCTGTCCCGTGACCGCAGCCATCCTAATGTTTGGGGGCTGTACTACCTTCGACCATAAATGAAGGTTGTTGTTCCATTTTATATTTATTACCAGGTCACTTCTTAACTCCGGAGTTTTTAATAGGCAAGTGAACCTAAAGGCTGCAGTTCGAGATTGCGAAAATACGAGCGCCACCCGGAGTGGAAACGGGAACTGCGCCGTCCTATCTCATGGCGAAAAAGGGGCGTTTCTTGTCGCGTGCGAATATATGCTAAGGCCTACGGTGTCCCAAAGGCCGCTTTTACCACCGTAAAGTTTGTTTCAGCGAAACTGGCGAAACCCTTGCAAGCTTCAGCGAAATAGACGCATGAATGGATTCGCGCCGTCATCACAAGTCGTGCTGTGCTGTGGTGTCGAAATTCTTCACGCCACACCGGCATAAAATTCTTTCAGATCCCGGTGGACGAAAGGTACGATCTGCATGCTGCTCGTTTTAATTTTCTACGCTTGCACGGCATATCAGGATGCGGTTGCGGCAGTAGCGTAAAATATTCAAGTTCTGTTTTTACTGTGTGAATGGTACGTTTGGCAATAATATATTCAAACAAACTCTGCTCTTTATTTTTGTCTAATCTATGTGTACCCGTAAAAAAATCAAGGTGTTACTTAGAATAAGTGGTGCGAAAATAGGTGGATGGGCAAACCTTCATCAATCAGAACGCAACGATTGCCGTTTTGATTATGTGGCAGGTTGCGCAACAGGAAGAAGATCGCGCGCTCGCCATCTGAATACCTCCAATCGCTCAATTTCGCTTGCTGGTGCATTCCAATTGAATTTGGCTCTAAATCACCCCCCCCCCCCCCCGGCCACTCGGATCCTCAGTCCTCATCAAGATGGCGCCCCCAGTGCGTGTCTGCAATGCGCCGCCATGGTTTAATACCGCCCCCAAACACCAGGCATTCGTCTGGCGCTGCGAGTGAATGTCGCGTTCCATGGATGGCATAGGAAGCTTCCCCTGATAAGGCTCGAATGCTCGGTACCGCATGTATAAAAGCCGGCGAGCCTTCCCACGGATCAGTTTTATCGACGGCCGATGCTCTGTTCGCCGCTATCAGTGTACAGTGTGTATTGCTGTAGTTTGACTTCCGTTTTTCCGGCCACAAGTCCGGCCAAATAAAGAGTTTCATCTTGGACACGCCGACTGCTGCCTTCGTCGCCGTCACGGCAGCGTGACATCTGGTGGAGGTGATCCCCGCTCCATGTACCGAGAGCCCCCATCCAGCCGTGAGGCAAGCCTACGTCGCGAAGAAGACGCCGACACCATCAGCAACAGTCGAGCCAGCCGCAGACTGAAAGGACTACCCCCCAAAATACGGACCCCTACCGGACAAGCCAAAAGCCACGGCGACAAAGACGACAAGCACGATGACGGCCCCAGCGTCCCCTGCCGCGATAGTGACGCAGCCGCCCAGGCAGCCGCCGACATTCCGTTGTTCACCACGTGAAGACCCCGAAACCTGGCTGGAGACGTTCGAAAGGGTCACAACATTTAACAACTGCAACGCCGATGACAAGCTGCGCAGAAGACTGATGGGCTGGAACGGGTAACCAGTTATCCTAGCCGGTCGCTATCAAAGGCAAAATCAAGTATTCCACAACAGAAAAGGAGTACCTGGCCATTATCTGGGCTACATCTAAGTTTCTCCCCTGCCTCTACGACAGGCCCTTCAAAGTAGTGAGCGACCACCACGCCTTGTGTTGGCTAGCTAACTCAAAGGACCCTTCAGGTCGCCTCGCACGGTGGAGCCTAAGCCTTGAAGGATTCGACATTACCGTCGTTTACAAGTCCGGAAGAAAACACTTCGACTGCCTTGGGATGATGACTGCTTCTTAGGAACCATAAGTGCCGACGACTTTGCCGAACGATAGCGGGCCGACCCGCAACTCAGGAGACTTGTGGAATACCTCGAGGGCAGCACCGCCGTTGTGCCAAAGGCATTCAAGCGAGGACTGGCGTCGTTTTTATTGCGAAACGGCGTTCTCATAAAGAACCTCTTGCCCCTTCGTGTTAACTACCTTCTCGTGATGCCTTTAGCATTGAGGCCAGAAGTCCTTCAGGCCCTACACGACGACCCGACGGCTGGACACCTCGGCGTTTCTCGCACGCTTGCAAGCACACAGGAAAAGTACTACTGGCCGCGCCTTGCTGCCGACGTCGCCCGCTATGTAACGACATGCCAAGACTGTCAGCGACGCAAGACACAGCTGACAAAACCAGCAGGCTTTCTTCAGCCGATCGCACCACCTCGCCGACCGTTCCAGCAGATCGCTATGGACCTACTGGGGTCGTTCTCTACGTCTACGTGCGAAAATAAACGGATCGTCGTAGCTACCGACTACCTCACCCGCTACGCCGAAACAAGCGCCTTACCTAGAGGCAGCTGTCGCCGTACAAGTTGGCCTACGGGAGGAGCCCGGCAAGGACGCTCGACGCAACGCTGCCAGCTACCACCGACGAAGACAATCTCGACTAGGGGCCATTGAAAGAACTTCATATCAGTGAAACAGAAGGCGACAAAGGTCAGGAAGAAGGCGGCCGTGTTGTGCCAGGACCTTGGGTTGACCAAGCTAGCAAAAGGTGTAAATGACTGTAAGTGTGGCGTGATCTGTGTTTTTCACCGCGAAATCGCACAAACCGGCAATTCCATTCCGAACGATTGTAAGCTAACGTGGCTCGTGGCAACAGCTCGTCAGCCGGTTTCTGCAGAAGCAGTTAAGTACCCTAGTTATCGACGACCCTTTTTTAACAAGAAGTTCTCAAGATGTCATTGCCTTCATCCAGGGTGGGGAGGCAATAGGTCAGTGTTTTTCAGTAGATGTAGAAGATTTGTTTTACTCTGTACCCCAAAGAGAAGTGCTTGCTGCTGTTCAAGGCTGTATTGATAATAACGGCGTGGTCCAATTTCAGAATTCCGCAGGGATGTCTGTGCTCAATTTTATGAATTTATTAGAGTTTTACCTGAAATCAACGTTTGTATCTGTTGTATCTTTTAAAGGGAAACTTTATGTACAACGCCAAGGTGTTTGCATCGGTTCTTGTGTGGCACCTGTGCTCTGCAACATTTTTTTGGCGGCTTTTGATAACATTCTTAGTGTTCTTGACGACAAGGTATTCCTGAAGGGTTTTAGATACGTTGATGACTTCTTGGTCATTTTAAAGACTAACACGGATTCTTCCCTGGATCACTGCGTTGACCACATTTTATCAGTTTTTCACCAACATAGGCAAGGCTTGAACTCCACTCATGAACTGCCATCAGATGGTTCCATACAGTTTTTAGATTTGAAATTACATCTCAGAGAAGACCATGTTTGTTGGCAATACAACCCACGTGCGCAAAAAGATTTGTTGCCTTATGATTCGGCGAACTCTAAGCTAGTGAAAAGGGGTATTGCGAAGCTTTGCCACGAGTCTGCTCTGGTGAAGTCGTGTAGGCACACTATGCAGGACAGCTTTCAAGTTCAATTAGCAAGGCTACGGGTAGCTGGTTATCCGTGCGCGGTCGTTGGTGCAGTTTCCCAAAACATCTTGAAGAAGATTAGAGGCATGAAACCGAAAATTGCCAGTGACGCACGAGTGAGGCGGGGACCTGAAATGGTACCGTATATCCACAACCTTAAGAAAGTCGCCAGCAAGCACGGCGTTTCTGTCGTGTTCATCGCCCCTCGGAAACTGGGTGGCCTGTGCGCACGCGTATGCGATGAAAAAGAGAAGCATGGATGCAAAAAGAACCATGCCAGGCCGTACGTGAGGTGCGCTATGGGCGTGGTGTATGCCATACAACTATCATGTGGGAAGACCTACATAGGTCCGACCGGGAGGTGCATCAACGATCGTGCGCGGGAACATGAGTTGTCGTTGAAAAATGGTAGTAATGCGCATTTACCGGTTCATTGCGCAGCCTGCACGTGTGCACCGCGGCTAAGCGAGATCAAGATTCTGGGTAGGGGCGGTGATACCTTGGGAAGGGAGTTGCTGGAAGCTTTCCATATTAAGAGCAAGGGCACAGAGTGTATTAGTGATACGTCTATACATTTGTGCGGCAACGAGTTCAGACTATTCAGGTCGATCTTTGATTAGCTATGCTACGACTGCGCGCATGCGCTTTGGGTGATCTGTCTTTTCCGTGGTTTTTTCTAAATAAAGCCAGTTGATGTTTAGCGCTTGCCCTGTGCACTGTCTTCTTCTCTTCTCAGCCAGTTCGTTCTTTTTCTTCCTGTTTGCGCTAAAAAAAATATGACGTCTGGGATACAACACCAACAAGCCCGAGAGGAAGTTTTATTTGCTTGTGCTTATTGCTTATTGTACTTTCTTGCTTTATTATTGTACTTCCTTTGTGTATGCGCTTTTTCCCCTTCCACGCTATGTTACAAGCATCGGGACGATGCCTTTTCAGAGGGGGCAATGCCACACACGCTCGTTTCTTCTATGTTTTCTGTTACCGGCCCATTGCACGTGTAGCTGCTGTCTTGCGCAAACCGCGCCAGAATGTCTGGGAACATTCGACATTGTTTTGGGATCATCTGTTGGGCCTGAGCGCGCAAACACGAACAGCTGAGTTTATTCTCGAACTAACGCGGCCACCAGGGATAAGGCTCGAATGTTCGATGCCGCATGTGTAAATGCCAACGCGCCTTGCCGCGGATCAGTTTTATCGACGGCCGACGCTCCGCTCGCAGCTGTCAGTGTACAGCGTGTGCTGCTGTACTTTGACTTTCCTTTTCCCGGCCACAAGTTAGGCCAAATAAAGAGTTTCTCTTGGACACGCGGACTGCTGCCTTCGTCGACGTCACGACCGCGGGACCATAGAGGTTCCTAAAATTAATAGAGGGGAGTCTGGCGCTGCGATCGTTCAGCCACCATGGGAATGATGGTTAGTACACGGATTTGCCTAGTCTTCGTACTTGCGGGCTTCGAACGCACTTGTGGCTTTGTTTACTGCTGCGTTTTGGTTTTCTTTCGGACAAAAGAATGGATCGTTGTGAACTTCGTGACCAGATTTGAGTTGGTGAGCCTAAAAAAGTTAAAGTGGTGAAGTGGGACAGCTGACTTTTGCTGAACTTCGTTTTGCGACAAAGCGGATGCAGGCGACGCGGAGCCAAACGGAGAGGAAAGAACGAAGTCTAGACAAATCCGTGTACTACCCATCATTCCCATGCTGGCTGAAGCGCCATGCGTTGCAGCTCCCATAGACACTAGCGCCAGAGTTCCCTCTAGTGTATCTATATGAAACTCTATGCCCGGGACAATACTATGAAACATGTTGACCAGAGAGTCGACGTCACACTGGGCACTACAAAACAAAAAATCATCCAATGCAGAGGCAAGCATATTCACAATAGACGCGTCGTCTACTTTGGTGAAGTTTGGTACGTACTTATACGCTGTTTTTTTGTTTACCTCACATGTAACATTCACACTAGCAATCACCGCCTTATGATCAGACAGGCCTTGAAATCGATATTTGGACGAAAATCCGTCTGGTCAGGAACAGACATGGAGACAATTGAAACAACACTCTGACCACGATTAAAAGCAAATAAAAGCACGACGTTTCGGCACCCGTACGGGAGCCTTGTTCACAAGTGACTTAAAAAAAAAACGTCCAGCAGGAGGAAATCTGCCACCATCAGATTCTCAGCCGAGGTCTCTACCACTACGCCACGCTCCAACGCTTCACTTGGAACAGGGCTCCCGTACGGGGGCCGAAACGTCGTGCTTTTATTTGCTTTTAATCGTGGTCAGAGTGTTGTTTTAATTGTCTCCAAGACAGGCCTTCAATGACGTAGCGCTGGTGTTCATTACGGGCAAGCTCGTCGTTTCCAAAAATAAGGTCTGAGATAGAATTCTCTCCAGTTGGACAGTTAACAAGTTGTGTGATGCCAAAAGACAAAGACATCTCGATAATAGATTCACAAAGCTGTATATCGTGACCAGTTGACTTGAGCGATTGCCAGACAATATGTGGGAGAATGAAATCGCCTGCGAATACCACTTTCCCATTGTGTAGCCTGTGGTGTGCTATGTAGTTTCTTACAAGGTCAAAAATGTCATTAATTACATCAGGGGGGCGGTAAATTGCCCCCAATGCCCCATTTAAGGTTACAACCATGATCTTACACCATAGTGACTCAGTGCCTGGAAGGTCAGCAAAAGGAAGAAATCAATGCATTTCTTTATAAAAATCACTACGCCGCCCCATCGACCACCGATTCTGTCCTTTCTTAGTACAGTATAATTTTGAGGCAAATATTCGCTGTCTAGTATTGCGTCATGTAGCCAAGTTTCCGTCACTCATATTACGGTCGGATTATGCGATTTAACGAGACAGTTGAAGTCTACGACCTCCCGCAGGGGCGTCTGCGTAAGTAGGCGTTTGGTGCGTAGCGACACCATGAACGGAAGGTTTCGACCCCTCCCACGCCTCGCCGTGCGTGGCTTTGCGGTGTCCGCGGAAAAGCGGATCCTGGGGGGTTGAGTTGACGCCGGGTGATTGGGCCCTTAACCCCCCCCCCCTGCGGAAGAGCCAACACACCCCTTTGGCCCCAGCTTCACGCAGACGGCACCCATCGGCTGACCCACCCAGGGGAAATCGGCAGTCGCCTTTTCCTTTCTCCTCACATCTTCGTCTTTCTCTCTTACTTTTGATCTTTTCTATCTACCCGTCTCTTCTTTTTTTTACTTTTTCCTGGCGGCAAAGGTTAATCTTGTGTGCTTATCCAACCTAGGGTAAACCATATTTGGTTATAGCGGCCATGTATACAGCTGACGTCCGCGTTTCCTTTCGTGTCTCGCGGCGTCCCCTCGTTGGGCTCGATGCTGGGCGGCTGGCATGGCTGCCGAACAACAAACTCATCTCATGGGTCACCGAACCTTTCGTCGGTTGACTGCCCCCCGAAAAGGTGGCACACCAGTGTAAGCTTAGATTCCCTCGTGAAAAAGAAAGACAACGTCCCCAAATACCACGTCGTTCACTGCGAAAGTACCGAAAAGAAAGCCACCAACATCTCACCGTTCTTGGTTTCTAGATGCCTAAATGAAGCCATTGGCAGTGGTTACAAAGCCACCAAAATGGCAAGTGGGGATCTGTTAATCGAAGTAAAGGACAGACCTCAGTACCAGAAACTCAACAGTCTAGTAGTATTTGGGAATTGGCCCATATACGTTAGACCAAATCGAACCATGAACACGATGCAAGGTGTGGTCTCAGACGACGACCTCGTAGATCTCACGGACGAAGAACTGCTTGATGGGTGGAAAAATGAAAATGTTATATATGTGCAGCGTATCAAAATCAGGAGCAACCAGAAGGAACTACCTAGCAGACGCATAATACTCACATTTGGCTCCAGTACACTCCCAAAAACAGTTGCCACAGGCTACCTAAAGCCACGTGTCGCACCGACTGCAAGGCTGAGGCCCATTGCGCGAAATGCGATGGAGCCCACCCCGCATATTCCAGATCATGCGCAGCGTAGAAAAGAGAAAAAGAAGTCCTCAAAATCAAGGTGACAGAGAACATAAGTTTCCGGGAAGCTCGATAACCTGTCTCACGAGCTTTCCCACACCAACCATCATTCGCCGACGTAGTGCAACAGGGGGCAGCACTACAACGGCCACAGGCAGTCGCCCGTGCCACGCAAAGTGTGCTGGCGCAAAGGCCACCCGCCCGCACGGTAGGAGCAGTCAAGGCTGTCCTGGCTCCTGTCAACACCGCCGCTATGGCAACAGCCAGGCCAGTCCAGCAGCTAAAGAGGTCTCCTCGACCTCTGGCTTCGTTAGGTCGAAGGCTTCGTCCGCCGTGACGAAGCCTACTCTCCGTATACGAACGTCTGGCGCTTCCCCACACTCTAAGAAAAAAAAAGAGTATGCGTGACTCTTTTCGGGGAGTTCTGACTTGCCACGTATAGGACTCTCTTTAAATAGTCACGGTGACTCTCTTGGTGGGTCAAGGTCGGCTCGCTCTAGGAGAGTCTCCTGACCTTCTAGGAAGAGTGGAAAGACTCTCATCCGAAGGATCACGTTACCACTTATAGGGAGTCAGACGACTCTTGCTGGTAACACTCCTACGGGGATCAAGTGACCCACACCGAAGCGTCAAGCGACTCCACAACTATTTTAAGCTACTCATTGGACCCTTGCTCTACTTTTGCGCGACTACTGTTGAAAATAGTGGAGTATTCATTTTAAGCAAGTCCAATAATACTTGCCGTTCTGCCCAGCGACTGCAAAGAATAGTTCAGTTTTAGCATTATTTTAATAAAACTCGTCAAAACAACAGATATTTTCCAGCAAAGTTATATAGAAAGCGTGTAAAGATGGCTTTGATTTCCAATTAAGAAGTTTGGGTATTCCTCATTTACATGCTTCTATGAGTATAGCCAACTAAAATGTGTGACTGGTGTGCATAGTGCCATATAGTGCAAAATAAACATCAGAAATAGGCATCATGTTTCAGTCTTTATTCCTTGTGATTAAGAATAAATAAAAAAGTGGTGACGGCTGGAGGCATCAGACTTGTGGCTTGCTAGGTTGTCGCTCCTGTTCAGCGTGAGCGCCATGAAAAACGGTATCTGAAAAGCAGAACGTGATATTATGATGAGAAAATGAAATTGCAGTAAAGGTTTGCGAAACCTACAAAATAAGTAGTTCACATAGACACAATGAAGGCTCACAACACAACAACAAATGCAAACACGTATGGTAAGGAACCAAGTTTTTTGCCGTTATCGTGTAAAACACAACTTGCAAATAGTACCTTTTGTAACACGTCACTTGGCGACAAACTTGCAGCACAAGATGATGTGGGCCTCTTTTAAACAACAAACGAAATTGGTTTAGGCTCCTTCGCGTGGGTGGCACTCACCTCTTTTCCTACGTCGTCCTGTCCAACCAAAAGAAATGTAGGACCGACTGCCTCGTTGACAGGGCGAACGCCGCTGTTGATTTTCTCATCACGAGCGGTGAGGCGCCAGACCAGAGCGGCACCTTCGTTTCCCCGAGTGTGGCTGTCAACTGGAGTGGAGAGGCGGGAGAAGTGATCCGGGATTCTGGGAATAACCAAAACACACACATTATTTGTATTTAATACCACCCTTTGTTCAACACACCGTTACTGTACACAAATCTTCCACGAGTGTTTAGTTCAATCTAAAAAGACAGGGCGTGCAAACAAGGACACAAGAAAGAAGTCAGGACACCACAAACGACTTCTTTCTTGTGTCCTTGTTTGCACGCCCTGTCTTTTTAGAATGAATACTTACCAACTAGCTCAGCTCTCTGTTAGTTTAGTTCAAATTTCGCAACGAAAACAAATTTTCACATAAAAGGCAGCGGGAACCTCGTGTCGCAATACGCACTGGCTATACACGAATGAAAGCACTTCTTTTCTGAGAAATCGCTTCAAAATTTGGTTTCAGAATAAACACGGTTTTGCGCCGGCTTACCCCGACACCCAAGCACATCCTCCGGCAGTCAGGGGCACGCCGTGAGCGGTTACTGACCGCATGTTTTACAAACGTAACCCATACTCAGATAAACACATGCGAGTACGAGGGCCCGAACGACACCCAGCGCGTGCGGACGCCGTCTACGTCGAGATCAGACATTTCATATGCTAGAATTAGCACACATAACTCCCACAATCACGTACACTCACTTGATTCTGTTATAGCGTCATCGCAGATGTTGGCAAACCATGAAAACAGCAAACAGTAACGAAGGAAAAAAGTGCACGGCGGCCGCAACAACGGGCGCCGTCGAAAGTCTCTAACTTTTTCGCCTTACCGGCAAGGCGTGTCCAACTTGAATGACTACTGCGTACGTTCTGGAAGCCACCGTACTATATCTGCACCTCGAACTGCCGTCTTTAAGTCCACAAAAACCATTATATATAGTGCGTGTGAGCGTTCTGTACACAGGCTTTCTTTTTTTTCTTTCACGTTCCCACGCGCGGAAGCACGCAGCACACTCAAGGTCGATGGAAATGTTATTATGAAGTAGACTAAAGTGCATCTCAAAACGACATCTTGCACCTTCAGTAGTGCAGACACTGCGTGCGATCAGCAAGAAATGACCCTTGATAATTGTTTGCATCGCTCACTATATGGGAGCTTGTACAGCAACGCGCATAACGGTGGCAACTCGTTAACTGACAGCTTTAGTTGGGCATCCGCAACAGCCCCGCGGACACATGCTGCTGTTGGAAATGGCTGGCAGATAACTTCCGCAGAGCTGCTGCAGACGCCCAGCTAAAGCTGTATAATTAGTGCCTACGAAAGCAATACACTCACCGTTAACTGGCGCCCGTTGTCCGTATCCGCAGCTCCATGAATATTCCGCCCTCCAAGCGTCACTTCGTGCACGTAGCCGGCGTCAACACCACCGTAGACGCGCATGAACATGAAACTGATGAAACTTCAAGACACGCAACCCGCGCTATCAACGCAACCAGGCGACCACGCAACGCATTCCAATAGACGAGGAGACTGAGACTGACTGAGACGACTGAGAGAGAAGCCAGAAGCGGCGCGCCACCCCGGCACCCCGGCGCCAACCCCGGCGAGCAACGCGCCACAACGGCGCCAAAGGGCAAGCGCGCGATATGTATGGCGTATACGGCGGCTCTTTCATGACGGAAGCCAATCGAAACGCGCTTCAGGAGCGTCCAGTGACTTCTTCAGAACTGCTAACTCTTTTATTGCGATAGCAATTATATGGACAGTCTCGGCTGGATTTTGCCGTCGCCGTCGCCGTCATGCACCGTATATGTATAAGTATGTATATATATATAAAAGCCCTAAAGAAAAATAATTCAGAAAAAAACCCGCATTTCCCCGAAGGGGAGTATGAGGAAGTGCGATGCACGGGGTGATGTTATGAGGGGGCGCGCGCGACTAAACTGCAGAGCCGAGCGAAGGAGACGGCAGCGAGAGAGCACGCGCCAGCCGACCCACGGAGGTCTCGCCGTTTTTAAGTGCAAAGCACTTTTACTGATGATGATGATCTGTCTTCCGAACTCGTTCCAAAGAACCCGCAACGCGTTCAACTTGTTGGCGGCGTTGCGCACGCCCGAGATGGGGCTCAGGTTGTTGTCGAACCACAGTCGATCGCACACCGCGCAGCTATATCCGAAACTGCGGTCCAGGAAGTCTCGCTTGAAGCGCGCGTCCGGCCGATCGAATTCGAGGGCCCGCGCTCGCTCACGCATCGCGCGTCCCCGCGCCAGATCGGCTTCGGGGTGCTCGGCTCGCTTCGCACGCTTTCGTTCGGTGTCTCGCCGCCGGCCTTCATCACCACAGGCAATGCGCGGGGCGCGCGCAGCCACGGAGCGGAGGGCGGAGCGCGCGCAGTCACGTGGGGCGTGACGTCGCTGCGCCGTTGCTACAGACGCTCCTCTCCGCTCCTCGCGCCGTTGCTATGGGACGGCGGATTCAGGGTCGCTTATAAAGTGCATTCGCACTTAAAATGCTTCCGAAGCGCGGAATCGAACCAGGGACCTCTTGTTCCGCAGCGAGTGGCGCTATCCACTCCGCCACGAAACGCAGATCCTCCACGTAGCTAACGGCGAGCGTTATATACATACCCTTTACCGCTGGACGGACTCACAGACGGCAGGCGATAATAAGCTTTCTTCATTACCAGCGAGATGGCGCTAGCAGCGCGACGGGCGCATTTAAAAGTCGTCGTCGAGCTCGCTCGCTTCTTATATTTGCGCAGCGAGAACATTGCCCTTCCGTTGTCTGCTCGCGCGGTTTTCTCGCGGTGAGGGGAAGAGGAATGTTTCACGCTTTCACCGTGATGTCCGCGCTCATGTTACCGAGCGTACGAAAGTCACTCGAGCTGAAGGGACGCCGCTAAACGAACAAACAGAAGATGAGCGCGAACTATCAAGTGTCACAGCTCGACAGTTGAAGCACGCTAGTTTCCTTCGCTGCTTCGGCCGCCTTTGCAACAGGAACGCTTTTCAAACTGAGAGTATCCATTGGCGAGCCTCACTTCGTATAGCATTAATTTCTTGCTATCGCATTCATTGCTTCGCCCTTGCGGCGAAACTGTGACTTTTTTCTCTGCCTGTACCTTCCAAAAGGGGTCACATGGACGCCCGAAGAGAGTCACGGTTCCATGACCCTCTTTTGACTCTTTTTTTTTCTTAGAGTGCAGAGGCGATGGACACTACTGGATCCCCGGCGCAGGCTGCGCCAAAGGAGCGGCGAGAAGCCTTCGACCGCTCCAAAAAAGACAAAACCCTAATCACAGTGTAAAATAAGTCGCTTCCCTCCTTTGCGACACACAATATTACAATGGAACGTTAGTGGGCTCCTACATAAATCTAGACGACATATAGGAACTCATTAATAAATTGTGTCCAAAGGTGCTGCGTGTACAGGAGACACATCTGAATCCGAAACACACTAATTTCCTCCGTCAGTATGTCGTTTCTCGAAAAGACCGCCAATTCTAATCCTTTATAGATGTGTTGCCGGAGACCTACCTTGTTTTTGGCGACTTTAGTGCTCACAGCAACCCGTGGGGCGACTCTCGTACCGACGCGCGAGGCCGCCTCATTGAGTTTCCTCTTTTCCACAAGTACATGTCTGCTAACGTTTTTTATCCTCGCAAACAACACATATTCCTCCATCGATCGTGCCCCTATTCATTTTACTTGATTTAACCTGGGAAGTGGCTAAAAACCCACATTGGAGTGACCACTACCCAATACTTCTCAAAACACAAAAAGAAAATAAATCTCCACCTCAAGCTCCTCGGTGGAAGCTTGACAGAGCTAACTGGTAGAAGTTCCGCAACCTTACTAATATATCGTGGGCCGACTTGTCTTGTTTTAGTATTGACGCTGCTGTCGAGTATTTTACTGCTTTTATAACCGATGCCGCTTCCAAGTGTATGCCAGAAATAACTAAGGGGACAAGCAAACGTCGTGTCCCCCGTGGAACGACGACTGCCGCAACGCTCGGAAGAAACAGAATAAAACGTGGGGGCTTCCGCGTGATTCGCCCACTGCATAAAATCTTGTCAAGTTTAAAGGGGTGGTGCCATCAAATTTCGAGGCTATAACAAGCCTGTTGCGGGTTTCCTCCGTATGCAAGGACACTCCACACGAAGGGTCGGACACAGCAAACGTTTAGAATATATTTTAATTCACTTCCAAAGTGTACCTAAATGCCCATTCTCCCGATGGAAACCCATCGCTAGCGCGCCAACTCTGACGTAGATCTGTAGGAAGGGCAACGAAAGTTGTAGTGACGTCACACCAGATCTGCTGTAGTGACGTGATTGACCTCCGCCACCTCCGCAACGTACGTACCGGCTGTAGTGAACTAGAATATATTCTAGTTCACTATAGTACCGGCAAAGCATCGATTGCTACATCACTCGCCGCGTTTCTAACGCTTCCTGGCTAAGTGCGTCACAGCCTTGTGTGGTCACGTGACGAAGCCTCCTACACTTCTACGTCACTGCCCAACCTCGGCGCCCAGAAACCGAAACCGAAAGCTGTCGACATCAAAAGGCGATATTAAATTATTTAGCGAGAATACATGAATCTTGGTGCGTGCATCACGCTTCCTGGAGCTATAGGAAACGCTTACAGCGCAGAACGCGCAAGCCACAACTTTGGTGGCACCACCCCTTTAAGCAAGTAAAATCCCAAGGCAGGAGAACGCGTCGGCAGGCTAGGAGAGAGAGTTGGCACAAGTTTCTTTCAAGAGTAAACTCCTACACCGACGAAGGTGGAGCCTGGAACCGGATTGATAGAATAAGATGGCAGCAGACACTTTCGCTTCCTTGAGTAAACCTACAGGGCGACACCTTGGAAGACCAAGCCAACTTCCTCGGTGCGCACCTCGAACATGCTTCCAGCTCGTCCCACTATTCGGAAACATTTAAAAGGTACGCAGGAAGAATAGAGCGGCAGAAATTTGAACGGAAATATACAATACACGAGGCATATAACAGACCATTCTGCCAAGCTGAGCTGCAGGCGTCGCTGAATTCCTGCAACAATTCTGCGCCTTTCTCTGACCGTGTAAGGTACGAAATGTTAAAACACTTACCCTATGAAACACAGAACACTCTCCTTAGTCTCTGCAACACCATATGGTTTTTAGGCGAGATGTCCTCTGCTTGGAAAGAGGCCGTTGTCATTCCAATCCTGAAACAGGGCAAGGACCCACCTCTCGTTTCGAGTTACAGGCCAATAGCCGTGAAAAGTTGTGTCTGTAAAACGTCATTAGTCCAGAGAGGCGTGGAGCCATCACCCGGTTGGAAAGCGTACACCATGGTCACGAAAGCAACATTGAGTAAGTTTAGAACATCTGGCAATTGCCGGCACCTATTTGTATTAAAAACTTTTATTTATTCTAGGCAACTATCGAGATGCTCGTCTGGCATTGTCGCGCCTGCAGTGGAATGCAATGACGGAGGAAAGAGGAAGGTGTGTTTGTTCAATCATCTTGGTGTTACCTTCCACAATGTTCATTAGGTTATTACACTCAAGGTGACAAAGCGCACGAGATACGAACCTGAATGTAGCGGACAGACACCTTGCCCACCGAGCACGTTTCCTGGGCCATATATCGCTAACAAGTGTTTTCACTGAGATGTACTGGCCCAGTTTTGTACTGTCCCTACAAAAACTTCGCTGAGTGTAAAGCTGGAGAGTGATGAATCTATTTTTCTTTGCAGGTCATGAGGAACCAGAAAGCGACGACAGTGAAGGTAATGAATTGAGTTTTTTCGATAACATGTAACATTAATTATTTTTTCCACAGAAGTACCAGAACAGGTAGAGGCCGCTACAGAGGACGAAGAGCGTAATTATATATACCTTATGCAATATTTCTATAAACGTAGACTGTTAAATATTCCTTTCCGCAATAAGTTTAAAATTGTGCCACAATCATTGGCAATGGCTTTCCTCTTGCAATGCACCGTTTGTTTTCCTGTAGTGTCATCTAGTAGACTTATATAAGAATGGCAGACTGGGCTTGTTGGTTTAACATATTTGAGGTTTAAGGCGCGAATAAGACACTGACGAAGATAAGGAACACAAGCGCTCCGTGTGTGTGTTCCTTATCTTCGTCCGTGTCTTATTCGCGCCTTAAACCTCAACTAGTAGACTTATTGCTCTAATTCACTTACACTGGAACGCAGCATTTTTCTTCCAAAGCGTAATTCTGTGATGCAATATTAAATAAACCTAAGGTTCACAGTGCGTGACCAGCTTCTTTGGTGTGTGAACACCTTCAGTTAGTGTTTCGCTGGGTATCTCCCGTTTGATCACCCGCATTGAAATCTATAGGATATATTGCCCATAAGTTTTACTCTCTTGATGTCAGTCTGAATTTTTTAGTCGCTGTTGTATATACGTATAGTAAAAGAAAGGCTTCCCATCCCGGACCTGCAAAAGTGAATGTCCAGCTGTACTTGACTGTGATGATGTGGATTGTGTGGCCCGTGACGGGGCGAAGAGGGGGGGGTGATTCTTAAAAGGAAGAAGGAAATGAAAATGAAAATTGGGTGTAGAGTGCACGATAACTAGGCAGTTCTGCTCTGCGATATGCCTTGGAGGAGAAGGCGACGAAAGGGAAGCGCGAGCGGGGCGTGCGGCTAGAGCAGTTGGAGCGCGACAAGGTTGGAACGGCAGCCGCTGGTCGGCGGTTCGGGTCGCGACATCGCTTAACCAGGCGTCCGGCAGCCTTGCGGACCTGGTGAGCCTGGCTTACTGCTTCGGGCTGCGTCACGCAACCAGGCGTCCGGCAGCCTTGCGGACCTGGTGAGCCTGATTCCCGCTCTGGGCCCGGTGCTGACACGGAGACCGACAGCCTAGTCTGTTCCTGGCCTGAGGTCCTGGGGCCCCAGTGTTGTCACGAGGTGGTCGCGGCTCATGTTGGCGATGGGCAGTTAACCTGCACTGCAGTGGCCTGGTGATCTACCGGCCTGCAGTGCCACCACCACCACCACCACCACCACCACCACCACCACCACCTCGCCACGGTCAAGGCAGCGTGACTGTTGACTGCGCAAGGAACACCGGTGACGACCTACCGAAGCCGCAGCGGCAACAGTTCATAAGGGCGAGTAGGACAGTTTGTGTGCCGAGGCGCGTAGGACGTTATCAATGTAAATAAGAAATGCTGTAGTGTGTTGTGCGTGAATCGTCAGAGTTATCGGTTGTGTTAAAGTCTGTGTTGTGTGTACAGAATCACCTGACTGCCGGTTGAAATATTTCGGATCCTGGGCCCACATTCCACCATCACATTGACAATTAGGGTGTGATCAGCTAATGAGAGGATTTTATTTGCTCTTGTGTGATAAGTTCTAAGGTGAAAGTTAAGAGATGCCACACCTGAAATAAAACAGGAGTGCGGCAAACTATAAAGTGCGCTAGTATAATCTGGGATCCACACAGTCAAAAGCTAGCTGATGAGCTAGAACGGATGCAACAAGTGGCAGCCACGTTTATTTATTCATGCTACCACATGACGCAGTCAGTGAGCGCATTACTTCATAAGGCTAACCTCCAGAAGCTGTCCACGTGCAGAGAAATCGCAAGCTTGAAGTTCCAGTACAAGTTGTGTATTAAACCACTAAACGTAGAGATCTTACCTTGTATTTGCACCCTCCAGCCGGAGTGTCACCGCGTATCAATCATCCATAAGCTATTTTACCCTATACTACAAAAATTGATGTATTCAAGTTTTAGTTTCTGCCCCGTACAATTATCGAATGGAACAGGCTCGATTCTAGTGTATTTTTTTATTGTCAATCAGCAAGAGTTTTTCAGCAACATTTGGAACTGCAGTCTTTGTACATAGTATTGTATGTCCTTTCCCACCACTGTAACAGCCTGCAATGGCTTACAGTACTGTAAAAAATACACACACACACTTATATACGTACATGCATATACATACATTCATGAAACAGCACCTGTGTTCCACTCTTGCACTGTTCCAAGAAGTATGTATAATGCTCTCACGGAGACCTCCGCAACGAAACTGCATTTTGTGCACTCAAGTATATCAGGCAGTCCTGCGGTTGTCCTCAGCACACTTTACAGGACAAGGATATTTTGGCCATTTCAGGACGCCCTGAGGATGTTTTGTGTTTTCTGAGGGCGTACGTATCAGGAAATTACAGATGCATAGATATTCGTTCTTCGTGCAGCCTTATTTTATCTCCAAAAGACCACGCGACGGCAATATGTGGCAGTGAGGTTGGACCTTTTTCGGAGTAACTCTAGACCTTTCCATAAAACAGAGTGCCACGTCCTCCTCTGGCAGAGAGGTGCAAGGTAATATCAGAGAGAGAGTGTTGGCCCCCTGAATCACCTGAGACGCCGAGCACAGCAATATTCGCTTGCGCATTACGGGCCGTGCTTTGCACACACTATTCTTTAATTATTCGTACTGCTTCATTCGCGCAGCTTGAAATACAGTATGTCCCTTTTAAGCGAAGCTTGTATTGCCTCACAAGTGCCGATGTCGTCAACATTAGATGTACAAAAAAACAGTAATCGTGAAGACAGTGCACGAGCACGTAATTCTTCTCCTGCGTGTTGAACGTTCAACGGAACTTCATTTATTTACCAAGCCTTGCTTGTTTTAGTAGTTTGGTAACGTGTGTGACTTCACTGTGGTTGTTTCGCTTGATTCGTTTTTTCATTCCTTTTATCTTAAATGTTCAACTTTTCTGTGTGAAAAACTGCCTCATCTTTTCCTAACCTGAGGCCCTGCCTCAATCAAACAAGCTAACCTGCATCACAGACATTCAGCTCCACTACAGTTTGCCCAAATAAAAATAAATCTTACACTATATACTTATCTTCTGTATAGGAATACTAAAAAGAAGCTGAAGTAACAAATTGGCACTCTAAAATATGCAAAGAAATATATGATTGCTGAATAGGATTAGTGCGGCAGTGGTTCCACCCCTCCACCGTGCTGTGCGAAAAGGTATTCAAAGTGCCATCCTGATAAAATCAATGTAAATTGCATGAAATAGGGTCTCGAATGTCATAGAGACACGCTGCACACACCCCAAAAAGGGAATAGATAATTATTCCGACTGCTATTTCTTTCTCTCTCTTTTTCTCCCTTTCATTCTCTTTATCTCTCTTTAGCTGTGTCTTTGTTACATCCATCTCTCCCAGTGTAGTCTCACCTTCTATCCTTTCATCCATTTCTTCTATTCGTTACTCCTTTCACTCTCCCCCTCTCTCCGTATATATAGTCGGTCTCTCTGCGGCTTTGAAATTCTTTCTCTGTCTGTTTCTTTCGATGCCTTTCTGTCTTTTTCTCTCTATTCCCTCGCTTATCTTTATTTTTCTCTTTATGTTTTCTTTCCGTTTCTCTCCCTCTCTCTGTGGAGTTGGTTTTCTTCCCTTCTATCTTTTTTTCTCTGTTTCTTCCCTTTCTTTCTGTCTATTTCTCAGTTTCTATTTTCTCTCTCTCTGTGTAGTCAGTTTATCGCCTTCTATCTTTTTTTCTCCGTTTCTTCCCTTTTTACCTATTTGTATGTTTCTATTTTTTCTCTGTACTTGTTCTCCAATCTTCTTTTCCCTCCCCGTAACCCTCACTTCTCTTTCCCATGCCATATTATTCAGGGCTATGCTCTGCTCTGCCAGCGTGCGTGGATAGCCGAATGGTAATAATGCTCGCCTTCAAATCACGAGTTCGCTGGTTCGAACCTCGCCTTGACAAAACTTTTTTCGCCAATTTCCCTTTCTATTGCTTTGCTGTCATTTCTGGCTGGGCACGTGGATGTCACCGAGTGTTTGCCGTGGGACTGCCATATCAGTCCGTTATGGGACGGCGCATCAGCCTTCAAGTTGCCGCAAGTCAACGATCGTGACCACCCTCTACTTGACCAGCCAATCATCGACAACTGCGGGACCGTGACGTCATTCACCCGAAGAAGTATAAAGCCGCTGCCCGAGGATCGTCTCTTCAGTGGGCTAGGGTGCAGCAGCAACAGTACGATGCTTAGTCGCTGCTTGCTTTTCATGCAGATGCATTCGATCTGATGATCGCTTTCTGCTGCTGCTTCCTTGCCCACGTAGAGAGAGAGAAGAAACTTTATTAGCACTTGGCCGGCAGTTTGGTCTTGGTGGCCTCAGATGGCGGCGCTGAGTCTCTGAACTCGGGTGGCATCTTCGGCCTGCCGGACGGCCCAGAGCTGGTCGTTGAGCTCCGAGCTTCTGAGCGCCGCCTCCCAGCGGCGGCGTCGCCGACGGAGAAGGTCCCCCGTGGCTCCCGCAGCCGGGACGGCGGCGGGAACGAGTGAGCTCGAGGCTTCCTGTTGATCGCGAACGGCGGGCGTTTCTCGACTGTTGTTGCCGGCGCATTCCCAGAGCATGTGGCGCAGCGTTGCTCTGTGCCCGCATGTTTTACATAGATCGGTAGTGTATAAGTGCGGGTAGCAGTGGCGTAAGACGACCGGGCTGTCCGAGATATTACCCAACACTACAGACTGGAAAGGCGTAAGTTCCCGCCACCGCATGACAAATTAAACAGGCACGATGCTGTAAGTTATCTCTTACTACAAACCCACACTTGCCCACGTACACTTGTATTTTTATGCTTCCACGTGTTATATTGCAAAAGTAGTCTCGTTCTGAGCGGTGATGTGGAACTAAATCCGGGGCCTCTGAATAAGTCGGTGAATACCAGTAAGGGCAATACTTCTGGTAATAGACCTGTAACCCGAAATGTAGTTGGTTCCAATGCTCTCGACGAGGTTACTCATGCACCGTCTACTCCGTACCTATCGACACTGGAGCTCCATCTATCTCTGAAATGTTATCTAAACTTTTGGAGAGGCAAACTAGGCTAGCTCGTGATATTGCCGACATCAAGTCATTTCAACAGACGGTCGCCTGCCGTTTTGATGATTTAGAATCACGTGTTAATGCATTAGAACAGGCTCCGAAATCTAATGAGCATAATTCTGTGAGTGACTTACGTGCTGAAATCAATTGCTTAACCTCTAAGATTAACGAATTGGTCTTAAAGAACGATGACTTAGAAAATTGTTCAAGGCGAAATAACCTGATAATACACGGTATTTCAGAAGATCCGAATGAAAACGCTAGCACGCTGTTGTGCAGCGTTACTTCTGTATTCACAAACAGCCTGAAAATTACCTGCCCTCAAATCGAGCGCGTGCACAGGCTGGTAAATCACGTACTGGCTACACAGGACCCATTATTCTGAATCTCTCAAACTTCGGGGAAAAATCAGTTGTTCTAAAAAATGCATCCAAACTCAAGGGCTCAATCGTGTTTATTACAGAAGACTTTTCTTCACGGATTAGACATATTCGGAAAAGAATTTGGGAGGCGTCACTTCCTCTTCGCAACGATGGCTCTGTGGTGAAGTTAAAATACGATCACGCGTTCATTGACAAGGGTCGTTACAACTGGGACGACGCCTCAAACACACTAGTGAAAGTCTCAGATCAACCCCGTGGCGCTCGTTCTTTTGTCCCCACATCCTCGAATCCCTCTTTATCCACTCCCTGACCTCATTATAACCGACAGGAACACCTTATAGTTGTAAACGTTAATGCTCGTAGCATAGTTAAGAAACTTCCAGACCTATTGTCCCTTGTTGCAACTTATTCGCCTCATGTTGTTGGCATCACTGAGTCTTGGCTGCATAGCAACGCTTACGATTCTGAGTTTACTCCGCCCGGTTTTATTGCCATACGTAATGACAGGGCACATGACATTGGCGGTGGCGTCGCTCTGCTTATCCGCTCAGATATCCGCTTCTCGGTGTTGCCATCACCTCCGGAGACTGAATCCCTGTGGTGTAAGATTTATCTAAATAAGCAATGTGTTGTAGTTAGTGTTATATATCGCTCATCTGGATCCTCCCTTGATGTTCTTCATGCTCTTTTCAATTTCATGTGCGATGTTAATATAGCTTCATCAAAATTGATCTGTATGGGTGATTTTAATACTCCTGACATCGATTAGCCTTCCCTGACTGTAACGGGTCGCGATGCTGCTATCTGTCATGAATTAATAAATATTTCTTTGTCTTTCGGGCTTACTCAAGTTGTTTTAATGTGCGACTAGGTTAAATGCTATTCTAGACTTAGTTTTCCTAAGTACAGATTTAGCTGGTAACTTTTCTTGTGAGGTAATTGACGGATTATCAGACCATAAAGGTGTCTTGTTATCACTTTGTTGTGCCACATCCAAATCACACTATACATTTACTAGTTTCCCTTACTTCACTCGTGCGGATGACAATTCCATTACTGATATTCTAGCTGATCATTTTGATATGTTTTGTGCACGTCATGACAGGCAGGACATAAATTACCTCGTTAATTACTTTGAGGATCTTGTTAAGTCATGTGTCCGAAGATCTGTGCCACTTAAGACAAAGAAAAGCAATACTAATCTTCCTTGGATCAATCGTGACATTTTGCATTTATCTCGCCGTGTCCGTCGACTTAGGCGGTCCAGAAGAACTAACGATCCCGTTAACCTAGAGAGATTTCAGAGGGCGAAAAGTGAACTTAACGCCAAGATGAAAACGGCAAAAGATTTCTTTTTTCGCGTTCAGTTGCCGGGTATGTTAAGCACGAACCCACGCAAATTTTGGCATTCGATTTTGCCTCATGATGCCTCACCTTCTTCTTTCAGAATTGATAATGACGTTATTAGTGACCCGCAAGCAATATCGAATGCTTTTAATAACTATTTCCAGTCTGTGTGCGTTTCTGACAACAACTCCATTCCTTCTCTGACAGGCATAGCTCGTTCTGAACCAATCAGTGATATTGAAACAACGAGTGAGGGCATTCTGAACCTTATCTTAAAATTAGATGTAAAAAAATGCACTGGCCCTGACGGGATACACAATGCATTCTTAGTTCGCTATTCCCTGTGGTCATCCAGATATCTGACGGTCATATTCAATAAGTCTTTATCTTCTGGCACTGTTCCATCCTCATGGAAGATAGCAAAGGTACTACCTCTTTACAAATCTGGCAATAAGCAGTCCCTATTGAATTATAGATCGATATGATTGACTTCTCAATCATGCAAGATGTTAGAACATGTCATTCATAAACATATTATGCTCTTCTTCTAATCGCACCAACTACTATCTAACAGGCAGCATGGGTTTAGGCGTGGTTTCAGTACCACAACACAATTAGTCGAATTCACGCATGATATTTTTCTGAACCTTGATCTTGGCAACCAGGTTGACGCGATATTTATTGACTTCTCAAAGGCTTTCGATACAGTACTGCATTCTAAACTCCTTGCTAAACTCGATGTCATACTAAACAATCCTCAATTGGTTAGCTGGATATCTAGCTTTTTGTCATCCCGCTCTCAGTTCGTTTCTTACAGGTCATCCAACTCTACTGCCATTGATGTAACGTCTGGAGTGCCCCAAGGGTCTGTTCTTGGGCCTCTGCTTTTCTTAATTTACTTAAATGATTTGCCTGTTTGCACCTCCTCTTCCATTCGTTTTATGCCGATAACTGCGTCTTATACGAGGTCATTAAAACACACGCTGACCATTACCGCTCTTGCACGGATGGATGGATGGATGCTATGAGCGTCCCCTTTATAACGGGGTGGTGACATGTGTGCCACTAGGCTGAAAAAAAAAAACGCACCGTTGCTGCGACCGTCCTATTCGACGCGTTTCCAATAGAAGTGTTACTTCGTTTAACACACCGCGAGGTGGTGGCTTTAGCTACAGAGCCTAGAATATACTTACTAGTGTGCCGACCCGAGCGTTTCCAATGGGAGACGCTGGCACCGCCGGTGATGGCTGCCGCCGGAGGTCACCAGACGGCGACACTCTGAGGCACCGTGCTAACCGAGCGGCGCATCAAGCGCGCGTGTTGCACGCGCGTCGCTTGCGCTTCGAATGCGCGTCGCTTGCGCTTCGAATGCGCGTCGCTTGCGCTTCGAATGCGCGTTCGTAAGCGCAGTCGGTTGCGGTATAGTTGCGGGGCGTTGTTGCTTTTGAGAAAGTAGCGTATGGTGTCTAGGCATGCCAGTGCTGGGTTTCTTTTCTGTGCGCGCGGTTCGCACTTGTTTCTGTTCGCGGAACCGCGATGTCGTCGCAAAAACCGAGGCGCAAAGACAGCACCTGTTTTGTCCCATATTGTACGAGACTACGAGTGGATACCGCTCAAACAACAAGCGGGTCTACTTATTCAGCCTGCCTGCTGACAGAACGTTTAGCCGAATGGGAAAAGCATTTAAATAGCCCCTAAACCACTCAGAGTTAAAAGACGAGAGAATGTTTTCTTCCTCGACTTCAATATCCCTCCTGCAGTCGCTGTCTCCTCAGCGTCACTTATTTCTTCATGAAATACGTGGATAATGTCCGTGCTTAGCATTGAGGCTATCAGGATTTCGCGTTTTTCGGCTACACACTGTTATCTTGCGCTGTCGAAAACGGACAGAACGAAGGGAAATCAGCTGATCGCATACGACAGCCATGCGAGAAAATGCAGAACTGGCGTACGACTGCAAGGCAAAGGACAGACTTCTGGATTAGCTAGTTGTGCCGAAAAGAGGGGTAACGCCAGGAAAGAATAACGCGTTGGTTCTTTGCATTTTGAGAGGTTTAGGGGCCCTTTAGAAAGGGCAGATCGAAGACTAACTCCGGCGGCTGTCGGTTGTGAGAAACACTTGAATAATTTCTAGACTGAGCGTCGTCATAGGATTAAACAGTTTATTAGTCAAATAGGTGTCGCTGTGTGATTAAATAGATCATGAGTAAATGTATGGTAATTAGCAACGAATTGGTGTCAATTTAGCGTTTCCGGACATGTGGCACACATAATGGCTTACTTTCAAAAAAGTTAATCTTCTTTCTCGGGAACCACGTATTTATTTATTGGTAAATTGTTCGAAGAAGCACCCTGTCGAAGCGTATTAGTTTATATATATGTGCGTACGATCGTTTGTAAATGCAACGAAATCATATTTTTTCGATTACGCTTTGCACCTCAACCCAACGCTCCCAGATTATATCCAAAAGGGTTGCCTCAACCAACGTTCTAGCGCGAAGCGGGCTGGGACAGCCCATCGGCGTCTCTCGCACCCGCGCGCGCATATTGATGCCTTGCGAAATCTCACCTCCGCTGCCTTGGCTTCCTGGGTGTTTGCACTGAGTGAGCTCCCGGCAAAGAGAAAGGAAGCGCGCCAAAAGCGGATGGATGGATGCTATGAGCGTCCCCTTTATAACGGGGCGGTGACATGTCTGCCACCAGGCTCGAAGGCGAAAAAAAAAAGAGAAAGAAGAAAAAAGCTTCCTTGTTTCATGTTGTCCTAATGCCTTATCTACATTGATTAAACCTATGTTATTATAGCAAAAAATATAAATTCACGGTCCATCTCTCTGCCTCTTAAGGCAGAATCACCTTATTTTCCCCATTATTTATTTTTGTACTTTATCTCTACTTTTCTGCCACCAATACTCTAACCGTCTCTTACTTATTTCTATCGCGGACGTGTTCAGCTTTCCATTGTTGTCCCTAAAACCCAAGGCTTCATGTAGACTCGTGCCCACACGTATACCTGGGTGAATATCGCCACATTCAATCAGTACATGTTCCATCGTTTCCTTAGTTCCCCCGCAGCATGTACAATGTTCTTCTTCGTTACTGAATCTCGCTTTATAACTACGCGTTCTAAGGCAGCCCGACCTTGCTTCAAACAGCAAAGCGCTTCCCCTTGAATTATCATAAAACCTTTCCCTCCTTATTTCGTTTTTTCCTTTTCGGTAGTTACTCAGAGCCGGCTTCTTTTCCCTCGCTGTCATCCAATAAGTCCTCTCCGCCTCTCTGACCTTCCGCTTAATGCTCCTTGTTGCCATATCGCCCGCACTGCCAGCCGTATATTTACTGGTGAGCCTCCTAGTTCTTTTTCTCCACTGCGTGTCAACGCTTTTCCTATACAAATACCTGAAAACCTTCTCTGCCCATCTACTATCCTTCATTTTCCTCAGCCTCTCTTCGAATCTCATTTTGCTCTGCGCTTCCCTCACTTCAAAGCCTGTCCATCCCATATCACCCTTTACCGCCTCATTTGTCGTCTTCCCGTGAGCGCCCAACGCGAGGCGGCCCACCGTCCTTTGATTTACATCCATTCCTGATTGCACCTCTGACTTCATGCACACCACTGAGTTCCCAAATGTAAGCCCCGGAACCATCACACCCTTCCACAGCCCTCGAAGCACCTCGTACCTATTGTATCCCCATAAAGCTCTGTGCTTCATAATTGCAGCATTCCTCTTTCCCTTTGCTACCGATGCTTTCTCTTGTACCTCCATATATCTATCCCCCTCATTTACCCATACTCCGAGGTACTTGTACTCGCTTACCCTCGGTATTTTTGGCCCTGTATTAAGACCGTATGGTCTCCGTGATCATTGAATACCATCAATCCACATTTTGTTGCACTAAATCCTAGTCCTAGAGCCTCACACTCCCTTCCGCATATATCTGCCAGTCGCTGTATATCATCTTGACTGTCCGCAAATAAGACAATATCATCAGCATAAAATAGACCTGGAAGTTTCTGCTCAACCATCGCTCCGACCTGTTTGTGTGACAAATTAAATCCAATGTTGCTACCTTCTAGCGCTTTTTCCATCCTCGCCATGTACAGCATGAATAACAGCGGGGACAAAGGGCATCCCTGTCTCAGCCCCTTGCTAATTTCAACGCTGTCCTTGCTACTTATTCCTTCCCATTCTATACAAACTGTATTTTCTCGGTATATTTCCCTCAAAAGCTGTACACAGTCGTCACCTATGCCCACTTCCTTCAATATATCCCACAAAATTTCCTGATTAACGTTGTCATACGCCCCGGTGATATCTAGATAAGCTACGTATAAGGGCCTGTTTTCTATTTTAGATATTTCTATACACTGGGTAAGAACAAACAGATTATCGTCTAACCGCCTGTCGATTCGAAATCCATTCTGAAGTTCTCCCAAAATATCATTTTGTTCTACCCACGCTTCTATTTTTAATTTTACTGCCTGCATCGCCAACCTGTATAGCACCGATGTAATTGTTAGCGGTCTATACGAGCGAATGTTATCCCTTTCTCCCTTGCCTTTATAGATTAAGTTCATTCTACTTTTTCGCCAACTATCTGGTATTTCCCTCTCCTGTAAGCACTTTTCTACGGCTTTCAGCAGTGCTTCTTTAGTGTTATGTCCGAATTCGTTAATGAGGCTGACGGGAACCCCATCTAAGCCCGGAGTAGTGCGCTTAGGAATTTTTCCTTCGGCCTTCTTCCAATTGAAATTCTCTAGTACTACGTCTTCGTCGGTTGCACCCCTTTGCGTACTTTTACTCACCGGGGGAATCCCCTGGGCTACCTTTTTAAACGAATCGGCTGTTATCTTTCGGATGTAACCTAGCGCTTCATATCCTTCCAATTTATTTCCTCCTTCATCTACCATATGTTGTTGCATTGTGACAGACTTCCTACCCAGCGCTTTTAGGTGGCTCCAAAATATCCTAGGCGCGGCCTTCTTCTTTTCGCGAATCTCTGTCATCCAGCGTTCACTTTCACCTTTAATTTTTGCCTCGACTAATTTCTGCACAATGGATTTTTGCTCTCAATATATTTCCCATATTTGGTTGACTTCGTCCTGTGGCCGCTTCTCCTTTTTTGCCTGTCTGTGCTCCCGTGATGCCTGGCGTCGCATCTCGATCGCTTCCCGGATTTCTTTGTTCCACCAACTTTTGGCTTTTTCTTTCCTTTCCAACAAATAGTTTTCTTCTCTATTTCCATTTCTTTCGTGATTACATGTAGCAGCTCACTATACTTCCAGTCTTTGCCTGGTAGTTCGTCTACTTTTTCCTCGACTCTTGCGGCTATATTTGTTATTTGTTTGTCATTTAGATACGAGCTGCCAAACTTTGATTCTATGTTCTTATTTTCAGTTTTATATCCCATTTGTAATATTATGCGTTTATGATCACTACCCAAGCTGTTAATGCCTTCTTCGTCTATTCTCATCTCTCTAAGTTTGTCATATATTCCTTCTGTCATGAGACAGTAATCAATGCTCGATTGCCTGTTTCTGACTTCCCACGTGATCTGCCCCTCACACTTTGGCCCCACGTTAACTATCTCAAGACTATGTTGCTCGCAGAGATCTAGCAATAACTTGCCATTGGTGTCTGAATATCCGTCAAGGTCATGAATGTGAGCGTTCATGTCGCCTAGAAGGATTATCTCGGCATCATGACCAAATTCTTTAATATCGGTGCTTATGCATTTCACTATCTCCAGATTCTTTTCTCTGCAGTTATTCCCTGTCCACAAGTAAGCTACACCTAGCCACGTTTTCTTTCCACCTACTGTGCCCGAAACCCATATGTGCTCTGAACACGTTTGTTTCACTCTCTCCCATTTTGTTCTGCTATGAATTAGCATTCCAACCCCCCCCCCCACCTCTCCTTTCTGATGTGATCCTGTTACATCCTTCCCAAACATAATTTTCAATATGTGGCGGCTCTTCCAAGTCTCTAAGGTGTGTTTCTGTAACCGCATAAACACCTATCTGTTCCTTGTTTAACTGTCCCTCAATCTCTAACCATTTTGCCTTTTTTCTGCCACCCTGCATGTTAATGTAACTAATTGCAACACGCGCCTTCTCCCTTCTTTTACCTTTTCTCTGTTTTTTCGCTATACTACCTGTCAAAGAGTCCCCCTGGTTGTTTTCCTCATTACAAGCTACCATGGGCACCGAAGGGCCCGCGTGCCCCCCAAAAAAGCTACTGTGCGTCCTGCAAGACGCCAACCCACCTCATGGCCAAGCCTCCTATCGAAGTGTATTCCGTCTCTTCGAAAACCACCCCACCTGTGCACCTCTCTGTTTATTTCCACTACCTCGATGCCTTTCTCTCTACTCATCTGCCATATCTCTTTGTTTGCGTCGACAACCGCTCTTTGCAGGTTGCCGTCACGCACCGGTACCTCCGGTATTGTGCATACCACTATCTGCACCTGAGGGGAAATGGCGCGCATGTCATCAACCCCTTTCGCCAATGTGGTCGCTAGTTCGGCTGATTCGTTACTCAAGACGTCGTTTAGACCTCCCGCGATTATCACGAGGTTACGTCCATTAGACTTAGTTGCGAGTTTTGCGTTAGCTTGTCTCATCACTGATCCCAGCCTATGGCCCGGGAACTTCCCTATTAAAACTCGTTTGTCGCCTCTCACCCTTTCCTTGACTGCTTCTGCGCATGTAGCTAAATTCGAGTCCCCGGCGATTATCACGTGATCCGACTTTTCTGCTGGACTTTCCCGCACCTGGCCACTGCACCTGTTACTAGCGCGTGCTACTGCTGTTGTTTTGTCCCCTCCCGTTCCCAAGACTACTTCGCGGAAGGTGGGTCCTGTGACCCTTGCACCTGTCTTTTCCAAACCTGTTTCCCCCTTCGCGCCTACCACTGTGAGGGTCGATGCCCCATTGTTCCCGCTGTCGCTTGCTTCCTTGTTCCCCGTGGCTACCTTTGCTGGCATGGCTACCTTTGCTAATCCCTCCTCGGCTGACTTAAGCCTTTCCGCCATAGCCATCGTTTTTTCCCGCTCTGTCGCTACCGCTTTCTCCAGCTCGGAGATTCTCACCATGAGCTCATTCTGGGCGGCCATCATTATTTCCATCTTCGCCTCTAACTCGCATTGCTTACACTTGGCGTCAGCTCTCTCTGTCGTCTCATCCTCACAAACCTCTATTTTCCGCCCCATTCCGCATCCTGAACACTTTACGGTCTTTTTGACCATGGCTATAGATCGTTCACGCGGCGTATTAGATACACTTAAAGCCAAATGATATCACAAAACTCCGCAAGTATGTTACACTTCAAATCACCCGTGCACCTTTCAGCCACGTGGTGGCCGCGAGCGCTTCATATAGGCGCCATCTGGTGAGCACTCTTGAAATCAGAGTCACAGGTGCTCCTCTAGCGGGAGCAATGAGAACTTGCGGCTACGGCGCTACGGACATGCCCCGAGCGTAAGGAGCAAGCTCATTAGAGAGGGAGGGGTTACGGAACCGGGTTTATCGGCCCACGCGGCGGGCATCTATACTCGGCGACAACTTGGCATTGGAGCGAAGGCTACGGAGGCGGGGCATCCGCACATTTGTGTTACTACGCAAGTAGTTCGGCATCTTGCAGCCGGTTTCAGTTCCAGTTTCGGTTTCGCTTGCTCGCATCGCTAGAGCGTTTGGCATACGTATACATGCAGAATGGGGCATAGTGAAATTGTGATCAGTGTGCGTAGATGCACCTACCTACTGTACTGTATATTGTCACGGGTTTGTTACTCTAAGAAGGCAGCAGTGGGCGTGTCGAAGATGAAACTCTTTATTTGGCCGAACTTGTAGGCGGGAAACGAGTCAGTCAGAGCGTCGTCCGTCAATAATTTTGACAAGTGGTAAAGCGTGTCGGCTTTTATACATGTTCTATCGAATGTTCCAGCGTTATCGCTGGTGGCCACGCAAACTCTAGACTATTCGCGTACCGCGCGCAATCTTAACGGAAAGATCTAAAACAATCGTGACGCTTCTGGAACATCGCATCACGGTCTGCGCGGAGCATTCCAAACAGCCTTTGCGGGTGAAGCCCGAAGACAACAAAATAGGACACATGGCAATATGATGAACGCCGCCATGCGCACACCGCAGCCTGAATACGGTGTTTGCTCGATTGTAACGCGAGGGCGACTTTAGTAGCAAAAATTTGGGAAAAAATCTCGCATTGCATTCGAATAAATACGGAATGCAAGTGCCATGATGCCGCTAAATTGAGTTTAGATTTAAAGAGAGCTCACGCTTAATTAAAAAGAGAGTGACGCAGATTATTTTATCAAGCTTCGCTGGTCACACACCTTCACAGAGCGTAACGGCCACTGATGTTTTTCCATCTGTATATGCAGTATGTAACAGGTATTGTCCATAATTTCGATTGTCACTGGTAGAAAAAAATAAAGCATAAAAAACCGTTAATATCTTTTATTGCATTGCATCCAGGCGTCATATGAAAGAGCGCGAAAGCAAAAGGCAAGTAATTATATTTTACGGCACAAGAAGGCACATCGCGGACAAAAAAGACCAAAAGATCTTGTTGCTCTAAATCAGGATTTTCCAGAACCTTCGTTAACAAATCAGTCTTTTCTAATTCACAAATCGCTTTACATTTTTTCAAATTAATCATTATATCCGACAACAAAAGCATTTCCACATAGGCTTTCAAGCGCAAATAAGAAAGCTTTTCCGCGGTGGAGAATACAATATTTTGGGCACTCTGTGTCAACATATTGTTTTGCACTTATGGCACAGAACGTGATAACCATAACAACTTTTTAGGGGCGAAGCTCCTTAAGGCGGCACCCGTTCGTCCCTCGTAGTCGTAGTAGTAGTCGTAGTGCGTAACCATTCTTACGCTTTGACCTCCAAGGTGGTGCCGGTGGGAGATTTTTCCTGTGCGTTGTTGAACAATAAAAAATTCGCAGCGTGCGCGTTAACTAAAAGCCGAATTCTTCTGTCTCTCATTCCCCATTAGCAGCCATTGGCATGTTCCAGTAGGAAACGTTAGTAGAAGTAGAAGTGTAAGTGTTAGCTAAAAGCCGACTTCTTCTGTCTCTCATTCCCATTAGCAGCCATTGTTTACCTCCAAGGTAGTGCCTGGTGAGATTTCTCCTGTGCGTGATTAAACAATAAAAATTTTGTTCAAAACGCCGTTGATTGATGAAATAAACCAACGAAAGACGCCAGATGTTTTGTAAAAGCAGAACGAAAGAACGCCAGATGTTTCTAAAGCAAAATGAAAAGACGCCAGCTGCTTAAAGAAAGACGCCAGATGTTTTCTAAAGCAATGGTTTTCTAAACAATGAAAATTCACAGCGTACATGTAAAATTAAAGTGAGCTGCAAGTCGTCATAACTCATCGAACCTTTAGTATAAACGCGCCCGATCTCACGTCGGTGATGATGTACTGGGCAGATTTCACGGAAGATTCACGGTTTACCGATGAACCTCCGCAGCTTCGCCCACTCATCATCATTCACTCCGTGGATATGCTGTGATTTTTCGGACACTGATAACACTAATGCACTTGTGACATAGAACATGACAACCATTACAATCTTTTGCTGGCACTCGATGACATGACATTTTACACGTGTGAGTCACGACACAGAACATAACCATAACAACGTTCAGCTGGAAATCCATGGCAACTGAGATTTCGCGCTTGTGACCATAGGTCGGCAAAAAAAAAAAAAACTGGAGCTCACTTACTCAAGAAAAATATTTCGCTCCGAGAGCTCACTGTGACTCAGGCTCCCCAAATTTCCCTCATCCGGACTACCTAAACCTTTTCCGACCAGGCTCACTCGAGCTCAAACTTTTTTTATTTAAATAGAAAAGAAAATAACATGAGAAGGTAGGCTACATTAGAGCCGGTTATCTCACCAACAAGAAGAAAGAGGCCATCACAAGAAAAATGGAAACAAATAAAGAATAGAAAAAGAAAAAAATTCGGCAGATCCCACGTACCGTGGAAGTCGATGTTATGCGAAGCATGCGGCGGGAAGGTGACTGTCACGTAACTTTTTTTTTACTGAGCGAAACGTTACGAAATGATGCTAAAGATTTGTATTACTTTTATACGCACACATATATGCTGAAGAGCCGTATATGTGTTATAAACCAGTTGTTTAAAGTTGGGTGACGCTGCCAACGGCAACATGGGTGTTACCAACGCCAGAAACGGTAAGCTGATATATAGTGCTTATACTTGTCCGTTATTGTGGAGAAAGTGCGCACATTTCACGAACCCGTGTGCATGTGTGGAAGGGGTTCCTAACAGTTCTTGAACAAGGTCATCATCACCGTGATCAGTGAGCACTAGACGCTGGTCATGACTTGTTATCGCATCCGGTCGCGATCGTGGTGGCGAGGGGTCCTTGTGTAGTGAAGAATGAGTACAGCTGTTAGAAATCGTGGATGCCTCGGTCATTTCGTCGACAAATTGTCTGTATAGAGAGCCGGCGACATGTCGGAATCTAAGTCACGATCGCGTTGGTGAGGTTTAGGCCATTAAGGCTGGTAGGCCTGGATAGGGCTACGTAGACCAACATCAGTGGATGGCGCTTGTCGTATTCGTAGGCTACCTGGGCGTATGTGACCTACGTAGCCTAGTCTACAAAGCGGCTGTCAATAAATCTGTCATCATCATCGGTCAGCATCAGGCCATCGCCCAGCCTCGTAGGACACTGCGTCGTTCTGGCGGACTAAGTGCACCTTACGCTGCGATGATGTGAATATCATACGTAACTTTCGTTAATATATTCCTCCGGGGTCGAGCAATGCTTCAATATAGCTTGCTGTATCATAGGAATGCAAACATTTTTATTAGACGGGTATAAAAGCAGAGCCAGCACTGGTACCACGGACGTTAATCTGATATGACGCCTGCATTGTAGGACTACCTATGTAGTGTTTGTTGCTTTCTTGTAAAATTAGATACCCAGCACCACAACCACAACTGACGTTGCAGCGAAATTCCGCCTGCATAGGCCGTTTTTCCAAACCAGGTTGTAGACCTGGCGTGGCTTTGTGGTAGAATAACTGATTGCCACGCAGGATGCTTGGGTTCGATTCCGGCTAGGATCCTGATTTTTATTCTCTGCATTCGTCGGGTCAACGCTGACGTTGTCGGTTTTTCTTAACGCTCTCATTTAAATTACCAATGTCTGTTCTCGCCGTTCTTAGGTTCATATAAACTGTCAATCACCTGTGGCGCATACCCGTACACCGCGGCCGGTGGTAAACGGGTATGTGCCACACGTGTCTGGAGGAAAGGGTTTGACGACGCACGCGACAGGGTTTTCAAGTTATTCATGTCATGACCACACAGTCATATTCGTCAAGTCTTCTTACCCTCCCTTGCTAATTTTGGTCTACACCAAGTTAAGGAGGCGATCAGGAGAGCACCCAGACGTAGGCGGCTAGATAGATAGATAGATAGATAGATAGATAGATAGATAGATAGATAGATACGTAGATAGAAACGCTCAAAGTGCCAGAGGTTCGCTAAGAAATGCTTCGCATTTAACAATCAGCTGAACTATGCAGATATGCAACATGCGTCATACAACTTCGCACTTGCAGAGTCCAAGGGTAGAGTCTAGCACACAGACGGTTGTGTCACATAACACCTCTGATGCAGTCCACACAGCCAGTCTCCCATACAAGGACATATGACATGACTATACTCCGCGACAACTTTTCTTGGCACCACTGTGGAAGCTACGGAGGCAAAGTGCCTGCATGCGCGAGCGCCAAGAAATAGTACCTATATTTATTTTCTAATTCGAAAAGTTACCTAGCTCAAATAAATGAAGATTTGTTCATTATAAAAAGAGAACGAGTATGGGAAGCCGTTCGTAAAAAAAAAGGTTATATGTAAACTTAAATTTTGTTTCTGTCTTTTTTATTTCTTGGACAGCACCGCGTGACCGCGTTTTCCTCACGCCTGCTCTCTCAGTAAACATGGCGTCCGTGATGCCGGCTGAAACGTGTGCGGCCGCAAACTCGCCGTTTCGTTCTCCGAAGAAGCTGTACACTAAATGTGACAAAAAGTGGCTATCAAAACAGACCAAGCAAGTTATCTGCAACGTCTACGCGAGTGAGGCGCCGTCAGCCTGACTTGTCTACAAATGCAGTGTGCCAGACTGTCGCCGAGCTCACCGGAGTGAGCAAGCGAACAGTTAAGCAGGTCAAGGCTGAAGCTCTGCGGGCCCCACTTGCCTCCCCAAAGCGCAAGAAATTGACTTTCTCGGGCCAAGCTGAGAAGCGCATCACTGGAAAGACGCGGCTCCTACGCTATGACACGTTTGCGTTGGCAGCACTGCGTCACAAAGTGCACAGCTACTTCATGCGCAATGAAATACCTACGGCAGAGAAGCTACGCAACGACGCGATCAGCGACCCTGACATGGACATACCGACTCGTACGATCCAAAGAATGCTGAACGACTTGGGGTTCGCCTTCCGAAAAAGAACAAGGAATTCCGTGTTGCTCGAGAGAGACAACATCGTTGCTTGGCGTCGAAAGTACCTCCGGACCATCCGAGAAATGCGGAGGCAGCGACGGTAAGTTCTTACGTTCTTTTTATTTCTGCAAAATTTCTGTTCACGACGCCTGATTGTTGGTAAAAAAGTTGACGCGAGTGGTGAACATGCGTGTGTGCCTACTGTTTGACATTTTGACCGCACAAAAAAGACGAGGACAGAGGGAGGTACGACGACACGGGCGGTAAACTTTCAACTCATTTTATTCAGTGAAAGACGTAGCAATATATAGCGAGTTTTGACATGCGCAGACACAGTTACGTCCGCTCATCAGTCTAGTGGGGCAGCCCCACTAGACTGCCCCACTAGACTGATGAGCGGACGTAACTGTGTCTGCGCATGTCAAAACTCGCTATATATTGCTACGTCTTTCACTGAATAAAATGAGTTGAAAGTTTACCGCCCGTGTCGTCGTACCTCCCTCTGTCCTCGTCTTTTTTGTGCGGTCAAAATGTCAAACAGTAAGCACCAACTAGGCCAAACGCAAGTTCTCCTAAATGTGCCTACTGGTTAGCGAAAACAATAGGTGTGCTTTGCATTTGTGATCGCCAAACGTGTGCTATTGACGTGAGTGATCGAAAGCCTTACATAATCCTGACTTAAGTCGCAGCGAAATTCCCCATTAAGATAGGGTGGCTGTTCATGCTTGCGCTTGTACGGTAAATAATAGTATTCGCCGAGGATTCCGTTGCATGTGGTGTAGATTTAACTCAGCGTTGTGTATTGCAGCATTTCCCGTAGCATCGTTTGAGAAGACTTACTGCCGTTTTTCCGCGTAGGAGCAAGGAATCTCAATGGCTTGGAGAAAGGAATAGCTAGTGATGGTTCTCGGAATTGTATAGATGTTATTGAGCGAATACGCTACGCACGTAATTGGGGATTGGGGACGTGGTAGCATCAGCTTTGATGTACAGCCTGCAGGGGCGTAGGCAGAAATTTTTACGGGGGGGGGGGGGGGCACCACTTTCGTCTGAGCTGGGGGCCGGGCCGGACTATGTGGTCGAGTGCCATTTTGTGCTCTGTATTCCGTGGAAGAAAAAAAATTAGGAGGGGAAGGGGGGCACAGGGCCGGACTGCTGCCCTCTGGCTACGCTTCTGGCAGCCTGAAACAAGTTTCCTAAACATTGGTTTCAGTCTCTCACAGAGTTTTGCCAGCTTATCTATTTTATATGTATTCACATAGGTTTTGTCAGTGCACATTTTTTTGCCCTTAAACAAAGGCATAACCTCGGATGAAGGCTGCCTGCTTTGTTAATGGGCTCCTTGTAGTGAAAGTGCGCTGTTAACAATAAGACTGCTTTCTCTTTTACAGGACCATCTACTACCTTGATGAGACCTGGGTAAATGCCGGCCATACAAAGGGGAGAGTTTGGACACACCAGCGTGATGACTCGGCAAGACGCATTTCGTCAAGGGCTCTCAACTGGCCTCCGTGCACCGAGCGGTAAAGGAGGACGCCTAATCGTTTTGCATGCTGGAAGTGCAGAAGGCTTTGTTGATGGAGCCGCCCTAGTTTTCCGTGCCAAGAAGGGCGCTGGTGATTACCACACAGAAATGGATGCTTCGCGTTTCCAGAAATGGTTTGTTGAACAGCTGCTACCTAACATCAAGCCACGCAGTGTGATCGTGATGGATAATGCGCCATATCACAGTGCTCAGGTTGAAAAGCTACCAAGCTCATCATCCAGAAAAGCGGAAATCCAGTCCTGGTTGATATCGAAAAATATCCCTTTTTCGGATGACCAACTGAAAAGTGAACTGCTGCAGCTCGTTGAGCAGAATAAGCATCTTTTCCTTGTTTACCAGGTTGACCAACTTGCCAGTGCTGCCGGGCATGAGGTTGTGCGCGCTTGCCTCCTTACCACTGTGAGCTAAATCCTATAGAGCTTGTATGGAGCCAAGTCAAAGGCTATGTTGCTTCAAGGAACACAGACTTCAAGATTGAACCTGTCAAGAAGCTGCTGCAGGAAGGAATCGCAAGTGTGACCCAACAGAACTGGCTCCATGACTGCACTCACGTGATGAGGCTTGAGGATGAGGCATGGGAGCGTGATGGCATTATAGACAGCCAAACAGACAGTCTCATCATAACTTTGTGCACAGACTGAAGTTCTTCAGATGAGTCAAGCAGCTCCGACATGAGTGGAATTGATGAACTGCCGTGACATCTCTATGTGTGCCTTGCCAATGCTTCGAGCAAATGATTGCGCATGTGCCTAACCAGAAACTGCGATATTGTTTCTGAGGACTACCGGTCACTGCTGTTTCTTTACATTTTTATGGCTTATTCAATTCATTGTGATTTTATCTGCTGATCTCTTGTTGCACTTCGTGCATGTTCTGGTTACGTTATCGTGATGTGATAATGACTGTGGGGATTTTGTGTGCCAAAACCACGTTGTGATATGAGGCATGCTGTGCTTGATGTTGTTCTACAGATTTCGACCTCTGAGTTTGTTTATTGTGCACCCAAATATAAGTACACGGGCATCTGGCATTTCCCGTTAACTGAAATGCAACACACTCAAACATGAGCCTTTTGTGTCAGCAGCCAGGTAATGTAAGCACAGTACCGTCACGGTGGCTGGGATGTGATTATCTTGGTCGTGAATGTTAATGTTATATGCTGCATCAGCGAGATCTACATTGCTTAGTTGAGACTTGAAATGTTCGAAATAAGGCTCCGTTTTCTTTTTGATCTCATGTCAATGGCGCTTGCTGCCTTGTTTCATTTCTGTCACAATGGGACCTGAAATTGTGATACCACCAGGCATTTTTGTGTTTTATTTACTCTTTTACTGAGTTATTCTACCCTGGCTTTCCATGTTATCAATGTGTTCCAACTCTTGCGTATTTACAATTGTTGATTAGAAGTGGTTATTCTGCCGAGCAATACCAGTGACCATTGTGATAATTTTGATGCATCAGTGGAGCATCTCCTTATAGAATGCCCGAAATATGAAGAACAGCATTTTCGACTTAGTGATCAACTCAAGAAACTTGACAAACGACCACTCTCAATTTGCAAGGTTTGGAGTATTGCCAAATCCTGGCAATCAAAGACGGGCTATGAGTGCTGTTTGGGATTTTTAATTGATGCAGACCTAATGAACTGCTTACGATTGTCATGGTTCTTTACTATCATAGCATTGTATTATTGATAATACTTTCTATACTCGGCGACAAATTATCTTGGCATTGGAGCGAAGCCTACGGAGGCGGGGCATCCGCACATTTGTGTTACTACGCAAGTAGTTCGGCATCTTGCAGCCGATTTCAGTTCCAGTTTCGGTTTCGCTTGCTCGCATCGCTACAGCGTTTAGCACCACGTCTACATGCAGAATGGGAACATCAGCGTGCGTAGATGCATCTACCTACTGTACTGTGTATTGTCACAGGGTTGTTACTTTGACGAAGGCAGCAGTGGGCGTGTCGAAGATAAAACTCTTTATTTGGCCGAACTCGTGGGCGGGAAACGAGTCAGTCAGAGCGTCGTCCGTAAATAATTCTTAAATATCGCAAAGCGTGTCGGCTTTTATACATGTTCTATCGAATGTTCCAGCGTTATCGCTGGTGGCGACGCAATCTTTATACTGTACGCGTACCGCGCGCAATCTTAACGGAATGATCTAAAACAATCGTGACGCTTCTGGAACATCGCATCGCGGTCTGCGCGGGGCATTCCAAGCAGTGCGTGCACTTTGCGCCGCAACGCTGCCAACGCAGACGTGTAATAGCGCAGCAGCCGCGTCTTTCCGGCGATGCGCTTCTCAGTTTGGCCCGAGAAATTCAATTTCTTGCGCTTCGGAGAGGCAAGTGGGGCCCGCAGAGCTTCAGCCTTGATACGCTTAACTGTTCGCTCGCTCACTCCGGTGAGCTCGGCGACAGTCCGGCACACTGCATTTGCAGACAAGTCACGCTGACGGCGCCTCACTCCAGCGATGACATTGCAGATAACTTGCGTGGTCTGGTTTGATAGCCACTTTCTCTCACATTTAGAGTACAGCTTCTTCGGAGAACGAAACGGCGAGTTTGCGGCCGCACACGGTTCAGGCCAGCGGTTCAGGCGGCATCGCGGACGCCGTTTACTGAGATTCTGAGAGAGCAGGCGTGAGGAAAATGTGGTGCAGGCGTGAGGAAAACGTGGTGCTGTCCAAGAAATAAAAAAAAAGACAGAAACAAACTTGAAGTTTACAATAACATTTTTTCACGAATGGCTTCCCATACTCGCTCTCTTTTTATAATAAAGAAATCTTTATTTATTCGAGGTAGGTAACTTTTCGAATTAGAAAATAAATATAGGTACTATTTCATGGCGCGCGCGCATGCAGGCACTTTGGCTCTGTAGCTTCCACAGTGGTGCCAAGAAAAGTTGTCGCCGAGTATAGATAGGTTCAACAATATCCGCTGTGGAGTACGTAGTACATTACCCGTGACGACTGTTGGTCTGGCGTGCGCTCGCGAGACCGGCCGTGCCATGACATTATTGTGTGACATGGCGGCCCTCGCGTAATTTTGGCCGCAGTGTTTAAACAACAGTAAGCTCTATGGATTTCCTCGTAACAAAAGATACCTCTTGATAAACAACAAGATTTCCCAGCTGACCGTTTTTCAAGAGATACAACAGTTACTCCTGTTTGATTCCTGTTGTATTTGCCCACATCGGCTCTGCTTCATTGTCAATGTTACGTGCAAGTAAGGGTGAAGGAAAAACTTCCTCCATGCGTGAAAGCCTTACGCAGGGTGTCTACCGAGTTGAATTTTCTAAATTCCTTGAGTTTTCCAGGTTTTCCCTGAGTGTTTTTGCTAAAATTCCCTGAGTGAAGCAGAACTTTCTTTATGTCAAGATGGGTAGAGACCATATCGCTCGGTGATGTCACTCTCTAATACGCACGTTAGAAAATAAAAACGACTTAATCCCATTTGAATAGCACATAAAACAGTTAAACCTCAATATAGCGAAGTTGGTAAAAGCGGCAACTCACTTCGTTATATCGAAACTTCGTTAAACTGAAATTCGACCTTTCATGCAAAGCACAGTCACCGAAGGATTACTCTTTTACTGAAAATGCCACAAGAATGCTCGACTAATATGGCAGCATGAAAAAAACTTTTTTTTTATTTTTCGCGTGAAAAAAAAAATCAATTTTCTTGAGCCTGAGGTGCAGCAATCACAGTTAGATGCCTTGCCAGAGTGTCACATGTAAATACAAAACAAATGTGGGTTTAATGCGCTGTGGAATTGCGCTTGTTCTGCTGCTGCGGGTTCCTGTCAAATCCTCGCGCGTTGCCCAGAGCAATGCAACGCATTTGCTACCATGTTGCCCAGCCGAACCATTTGCTCTCCACGAACGCAAAACATCGAAAACCATCCTACGTTCGAAAAAAAGAGTCACAGTTTCACCGCGAGAGCAAAATAGTAAATCCGATAGCAACAAAGAGGAATTTCATACGAATATAGGCTAGCTGCTCGCTCCTTCAGGAAACGCAGCCGCTGCACTAAGATAAGTGCCCTATCTATGGCTCAGGGGCGGATTCAGGTACCTAATGCCCCCCCCCCCCCCTTTGGATCCGCCACTGCTATGGCTTCAACGGAAGTTTTGCAATAATTAGAGCACAACACCTACAAAGATATGAGCCGTCTGCTGATCCCCACTAAAGATACCGCGGCGCACGCGACCACGCCCGCTGGTACAAAGTACGCACTTCCTGTCGAACTCACGCAGCCCCCGCCCTCCCCAACCCGCCGGCTCCTATCTCCATGTGACGGTCGGCTCGTTTCACCTCTGCTTAAGCCCCGTTCGTCGGCAGCGCTCGCGCGCTTTCACTCGCGCATGGAGAATACGACGCGCGGGGTGATGTAATCGCGATTTGGACTTGATAAGGAAGATCATGGCGAAGGCGAAAAATTCGCGTCGCAGTGTCTATATAATTGCTATCGCAAAAAAAAGCAATATAGCTGCGGGCTAAGATCGCATGAAATATAATAATATCTGGGGTTTAACGTTCCAAAACCACGATATGATTATGAGAGATGCCGTAGTGGAGGGCTGCGGTAATTTCGACCACCTGGGGTTCTTTAACATGCACCCAAATCTAAGTACACGGGCCTCAAACATTTTCGCCTCCATCGAAAATGCAGCCGCCGCGGCCGGGATTCGATCCCGCGACCTTCGGGTCAGCAGTCGAGCGCCGTAACCAGTAGACCACCGTGGCGGGGCGAGATCGCATGAAAGCACGGCAACAGCATGAATTACGGCACATACGATTATGGTGGAAACGTTACTGTTTTCCGGCATCGCGCGCCGAATCGAGCAAATGGGACCCGTGCTGGTGTCGCGAATTTCGGTCGCCGCTATGCCTTGGCTCTGAAAAGTTTTGTAATTCGGCTTTGTAGCAAACATCCACGTCGTGTGGCTGGTGATTGCGAGCTGCAGCCCCCAAAAACATCGGTCGACTGCCTAAAACTTGTTTCAGCAGTGCCCCCATCGGGAAAAAAAGAAAGAAAAAAGCTTTCACTTGCTGTGAATGGGCCCGTTAGTTACGCTAGCTCTCGCCTGGAAATTTATTCTATTCTTCACGGAGTCCTAATAGCATTTTTGAAGCTCGGGATCAGAGCGAGTGAGCTCTCCGATAACAGCCAACAAGCGTCGTCTTCCTCTCGCCGAACGGGATGGCTTGCCAGATATCAGCCTTGTCGAAGACATCCGCTTCCTGAACGATCGCGATCGCTTGCAAGATAACTCAAGCTCGTTACATCTGCTGCTACCGCTTCTACAACTAATCATGTTTGTTACTTGACACGCGGCGATAACAAAAACACCATATCTGGCGCTAACGCACAGCACGCGCGAGAAAGTATACAGAACTACACCGCGTAGTCACAGAACACCCTGACAACATTGCGCGATACGATGTGTCGTGGTTCATGGTTCCCGCATACCACGCATTAGGTGGATTCTTTCTCACTTCACCGCTCCGAAAACGATGACAGCATCGAGGTGCGCCATTTCCCCGCAGCCGCAGCAGCCGTTTGATTTGAAAAATGCGTTCACAAAATATCGAGCCAACGCTACCGCGACTTTCGTTGCCTTTCAATAAAGTTACTGTGGATTTTCCCTGATGGGAGCAGAATTTCCCTGAGTTTTCCCTGATAATTTTCAGACTACCCAAAATCCCTGAGAATTCCCGGTTTTCCCGATTTTCCCGGTCGGTAGACACCCTGCTTACGTCAATGTGAGACGATGTCACTATGTAGTCCGAGTTTTTTGTAGGGATTTAGTTACATTGTACTCACCATGAGCTCACCCCAAATAAACCACACGCGACACGCAAAATCGTCATCTGACGCGTGCTTTCCCTGCGTTATCACCGCGGTACCGCCGCGGCACTTCCAGCTCAGTGGTGGGAGCAAGTTTTCAAAAGGAAACGCGAGCAAACCAGATGACAATTGTAGTTACGTGGCAGAAGTACTCCCCAAATGATTTTTAAATGTTAATAATTTCTTAGCGAACTTCTGCCAGTTTCAGCGTATCTATCTATCTATCTATCTATCTATCTATCTATCTATCTATCTATCTATCTATCTATCTATCTATCTATCCGTCCACCTCTGGGGGCTGTTGCGACCGGCCTTTGAAGCACCAGAGTCTCCGGAGGAAGAGGCTGGAGGAAGGCAAACTTAACAGGTTTTATTTACATGGGCGAGCAGTTTGTTTGTACATGACGATTTCATCCTACAGGACGAGGATTTCGTGTCGAATGAGCCCGCGGGGGCTCGTTTTAAAGGGTCTCTTTCAACAGATCCCTTGATTGGGGAATTTCTGCAAGTTGTGACGGTCCAATCGCGTCCCACACACACTAATGAGGGTGCCACCCACACTCGCCCAGGTCAGCGTCGTCGACTGGGGCGTGGCCACCGCACTCTGCTGCTGTTGCACCAAAGTTGCAAGATGTGGTCCCCGCCATGAGAAGGCCGTAGGGTGATGGGTCCCACGCTCGGACCGCCGGGCGCAACAAAGGGTCTGCAGCTCCGAAGCACCTCGTCAATCAATTAGCGGGGCTGGTTGACATCCGCTCGGACGCCGCTGTCTCGTCAAGGTAGATTTGGCGACAGGAAACCATTACGGTCGTCTTCGCTGAGCTCGGATGGGCCGGACTGCACGGCGCCTCACGTCCCATCTCGGAAGGACAATTCACGCGCTTGAACCATTGTCAAGGCAAGCAGCGCTTCGGCGCCGGGTTCGAAGAACAGGCGACGCCGCCTCCTTTTCAGCGCAGATGCCGATCGTAACAGCTCGTCCGCCGGCGGGAGACTCGACCTGAGGGTGACCAGCCGTACAGGTTGCCCGAAGCGTCGTTGTTTGGTGGCGTCCTCCAGGCCACTGCTGATGACGCAACCACTGCCTTTCGTAACTCGTTCCGCAAGGCCTCCTTCCTGGGATCACACATACACACACACGAGCACAAGCACAGGAGAGCGCCCTGCCCGCACTAAGACACATCGAGTCCATAAGAAGCGCAAGACAAAACAGTCTACATTATACATTACAATTAAAACACAAAAACAGCAATCATAGTGTTCCTCTGAGTACTCACTGAAGCCCTGCATTGGATAAGGGTATAATCGGGCTTCGAGGGTTCAAGAGAAGAGTCCTCTTAAACCTCTTTATTCTGACGGCCTACTCAAGCCATCAGCGTTACCGTTAAGTTTTCCTCTCCGGTATTCCACATCAAAGTTATACTGCTGCAGTGCCAGACTCCACCTGAGTAAACGGCCATTCTTGGGCGACATGTTTTGCAGCCACTTGAGCGGGCAGTGATCAGTCTGAAATGTAGATCGGGTGCCTGAAAGGTAGCACGACAGTTTTTGGGCAGCCCACACTAGGCAGGCGCACTCCTTCTCGGAGGCACTGTACGCCTCCTCCCGAACAGTTAGCTTACGGCTAATGTACACAATGGGATGTTCTGCCCCTGCCCCGTCACATTGACAAAGTACTGCTCCCATGCCACGGTCGCTAGCATCGCATTGCACAATGAATGGTTGGTCATAATCAGGTGCCTGTAAAATGGGGCGGCTGATGAGCGCCGACTTCAAATTTTGGAACGAGTCCTGCTTTTTTTGATCCCACACCAATATGGCGGGCTCCTTTTTTCGCAGTGCATCTGTCAGCGGGCTCGCCAACTCGGAATAGTTCCTTACGTAGTGCTGATAGTAACCCGTGAGCCCCAAAAAAGCGCGTACGTCAGTTTTCGTTTTGGGTCGCGGGTAGGATGCCACGGCCTCCACTTTGACTTCAGAAGGCATCCGACGTCCTTGCCCGACTACATGTCCCAAGTAGCTCACTTGAGCCCCTCCCAACTTACATTTTTCTGCCTTTACCGTCAACCCCGCGTTCCTCAGACGCTCAAATACTTTCCTTAAATGATTCAGATGCATCTCCCAAGAGTCTGAAAAAACGGCGATGTCATCAAGGTAAGGCAAAGCAAAGTCGTTTAAGCCATGTAGCACCCTGTCCATGAGCTTAGAAAAACAAAACGGGGCATTTTTGAGCCCGAAACTGAGCATCAGTGGACGGAAGGATCCGAAAGGGGTTACGAATGCGGCGTAGCGGCTTGCTCGTGCCGTCAATGGCACCTGCCAATACCCGCGAATGAGATCAAGAGTAGAAATGTACCGCGCCTTACTGACGGTCTCTATCCTTTCCTCGATATTAGGAATAGGATAGAGCTGATCTCTCGTCTTGGAGTTCAGCCGCCGATAATCTATGCATGGACGCGGCTCCTTACCGGGAACTTCCACCATGATCAAGGGAGAAGCGTAGTCGCTATCACCCTCCTCAATTATGCCGAAATCTAGCATCTTTTGAACCTCCTTTCGCATCATGTCTCTGTTTTGGAGACACGCGGTACGGTTTCGCTTTGACTGGCTCATCGGACGTCAACTCAATATCATGCACTATCTCATCTGTTCTACCCGGTTTATCTGAAAACAAACCCTCGAACTCCTCGATCAGGCTCTTCAAGCCCTGAACTTGGTCACCTGTTAGATCCGTGTCACTAACCATCTTTTCCATTTTCGCACTCGTTGCTTTTGACCGATCTAGTTCTCCGAAACCGGGAGGACACTCTACGGGAATTTCTTCGTAGCCATTGAGTGAAAGGCATACGACGGCCTGTCTCTCGACGTATGGTTTCATCAAGTTTACATGATATATTTTCACTCCCTTCCGACGCCCTCCTAGCTTGACTGCGTAGTTAGTGTCTGACAGTTTTTGCACGACCTCGGCCGGACCCTCCCATTGTACTTCAAGTTTGTTGGCCCTCGAATGCCGCAGCAGCATCACACGGTCGTTCACCTTGAACGCGCGCTTTTTGGCGGTTCGGTCGTAGTACACTTTGGCTTTAAGCTGCGACGCGCTCATACAAGCCTCAGCCAATTCCCGTGCTACGCTGATTCTTTTGAGCAAACGGAGAACGTACTCGACGACTGTCGTCTCTTCTCTTCCTGACCACATCTCCTTAAGCATGCGGAGAGGCGATCGCAGTTCGCGGCCATACACCAACTCCGCCGGGCTGAACCCCGTCGACTCGTGCGGTACTGTGCGCAACGCAAACATAGCTGCGGGGAGACAGCGTTCCCAATCGCGAGAGCTCTCCCTACACAGAGTCTTCAGCACTCGTTTAAGCGCTGAATGCCACCTCTCTACACTGTTTGTCTGGGGATGATGTATAGAGCTATGTATTATTTTTATTCCACATCGCTCCAGAAAGGTTGTCGTTAAAGCGCTTGTAAAGACGCTTCCTTGATCACTTTGGAGTTCTGCTGGAAAACCCACGCGAGAGAAAATGCTCAGGAGCCCGTCAACTATTTCAGACGAACTAAGTTCCTTCAGCGGAACAGCTTCCGGGAACTTAGTGGCGGGACAGATCAGAGTAAGTATGTATTTATGCCCCGACGAAGTCGTTGGCAGTGGTCCGACTGTGTCTATGACAACCCGACGAAATGGCTCCGTTATTATGGGAACTAGCTTGAGCGGTGCTTTCCACTTGTCATTGGGTTTCCCTACGCGCTGGCACACATCGCATGACTTAACAAACTGTTCTGCGTCGCGGAAACATCCGGGCCAGTAAAACTCCTGCAACAACCTTGCTTTAGTTTTCTTTATCCCCAAGTGCCCTGACCACGAGTTATCATGGGCCATGCGTAGGATATCTTCCCTGTATTTAGTTGGAACTACCAGTTGTTCAAACGATCTCTGACGCCTATCTTGATACGCACGATACAAGATTCCATTCTCCTTAAAGAACCTCACGTTCTTTCGTGCCACGCCTTCCTGCTGATGTGTATTGTTACGATCGGCCCCTGCGCCGAAAAGAAAGCGGCGTCCCCTGTTCTTCGAACCGGGCGCCGAAGTGCTGCTTGCCTTGACAATGGTTCAAGCGCTTGAATTGTCCTCCCGAGATGGGACGTGAGGCGCCTTGCAGTCCGGCCCATCCGCGTTCGGCCAGACGACCATGATGGTTTCCTGTCGCCAAATCTACCTTGACGAGACAGCGGCATCCGCGCGGATGACAACCAGCCCCACAAATTGATCGACAAGGTGCTTCGGAACTGCAGACCTTTTGTGTCCGAGCGTGGGACCCATCGCCCTACGGCCTTCACATGGCGGGGACCACATGTTACACCCTTTGGTGCAAGAGCAGCAGAGTGCGGTGGCCACGCCCCAGTCGACGACGCTGACCTGGGCGAGTGTGGGTGGCACCCTCATTAGTGTTGTGTGGGACGCGATTGGACCGTCCCAACTTGCAGAAATTCCCCCATCTAGGGATCTGGGGAAAGAGACCCTTTAAAACGAGCCCCGCGGGCTCATTCGACGTGCAATCGTCGTCATGTAGACAAGAAATCCTCGTCCTGTAGGACAAAATCGTCATGTTGAAACAAACTGCTCGCCCATGTAAATAAAACCTCTATTAAGTTTGCCTTCCTCCAGCCTCTTCCTCCGGAGTCTCTGGTGCCTCCAAAGGCCGGTCGCAACAACTGGATGGCAGACGGTGGGATATGACGGATCGACAGAAAGCGACATGGACCGGAGGTCAGCCGAAAGCCCTAGAACCCGGAATTCGGCGGGATCGACGCAGCGTGCCATGACCGCACGGTATGGGGTGAGTGACTGACTTTGCGCTTGAGATGTATCGAGTCTTTTAGCCTAGACCTGTTAAAAGATAGATAAAACTAGCAACTGCCTAGGAATTGTGGTTGTTATCTCAGCACAGAGCAGCACTCGGCGATGATCTGAGCATGTTAGGATAAGCATGGTAACTCAGATTAGTTGATAGGAGAAGACGAAGGTTCGTTGCGGGAGTGTTTTGGGAGGTTTGAGGCGGTAGAAGAGTGAAGGTGAAACGGGAAGAAGGTAGAGAGGGATGTTGGCTACGTGTTGCTGCTTGTGTGGTTGGCTTTTGGTCTCTGCTGTGGGATTCGCCAGGCTTCAATTTCTCCAGACCCAGAATTGAAACGCTGGTGGGTTTGTTTGTGTTTTGTCAGAGCTGAGCCAAAGCAAGGTAGTCGCCATGGACCTGATGAGATTGACGAGGGATAGCCTGTTGGAGTTGTGTTGGGAGCTCGACATACAGGTAGATGACGATACGCCTGCGTCAGAACTCCGCGAAATAATAGTAGAAAGCAAAAACAACCAGGAGGATGTAGATTACTTCGGGAATCTAATCTTAAGAAATCAAGAAAAGCAAGTAGAGCAGGCAAAATGGGATGAGGAGTGTGAAAGGCTGGAACATGAGTGTGAAAGACTGGAACGTCTGATGAGATTGACGAAGGATAGCCTGTTGCAGTTGTGTTGGGAGCTCGACATAGAAGTAGACGACGATATGCCTGCATATAAAATCCGCGAAATAATAGTCGGAAGCAAAAACAAGGAGGAGGATATTGATTATTTTTGGAATCTAATCTTAAGTTATCAGGAACAGAAAATAGAGGAGGCAAAAAGGGTTCAACAACACAGGAAGGAGATGCAAGCAATGGACGAGGAAATTGAGAGACTAGAACGCGGGTTAGATCGAAAGCAGCGGAGTGGTCAATCGGTAGATGTAGCGCACGAAAGGTGCGAGGAACAGTCGAGTGCGGTGCAATTCAGAGCCGTAGGGAAGGCTAGCACTTGTGAAGATAGCAGCAGGTTCAAGAATGAACCGAGGTTGGCAGCTGCGAAAGATGCTGCGCTTAGAGGAGAGGCCGCCGAAGGCCAGAATAAGTGCGACAAAGTGTTGTGCCAGTGGAATTCTAGAGAAACGGCTAAGACAGTTGTGGAAAAGCTGGCACAAACACCAAGTGAGAGTATCGCAACGGTGGATTTTGCCTGCGGTGTCCCAGGATATTTCGACCCGCGAGGCAAGAACACCAGCGTAAGTTTAGGAAGTGGAGCGAACGAAGTGAGTAGAGAGCACAATGCAGTTGGAGACAGCTCCCAGGTATGCGAGCTAGGTTGTTCGGAGGAAAACAGTTGCGTTGTTCCTCAGCGCGTTAAGCTGTCCGCCAGTCTGGAGAGGGAAGAAAAAGATTATTTGTATGTAAATCATTTAGATTGCGCGGGTGAGACAGCTAGCGAAAGCAGCGAAAGTGCTGATCAGCAAGAGATGCGAGCGGGATGCTCGAAAATGAGCCCCAAGAAGCGGCGAAGACGAAAGAGACACCGTAGAGCCAGGAGCGCGGGAAAAGGGACGACGAGTTCGAAGAAAGGCTTTGAATGTTTGAGCGTAGTAGGAAGAGAAAGGCGTTTGTCATCGGCGACAAAGTTTTGCATGCGTCCGAGCCGCCGGACGAAAAGAAAAAGAAAAGCGCATTGCGCGCAGGTGCAGTCACAGGGAAGGAGTCAGTCAGCCTCCCGTCGGAGTATCCACGGCGCGTTTGATGGGGCGCGGGAATGCAGCGTCGGTGGTTCCCAAGAAGTAGCGGAAAGAGGGGAAGAATGCAGGCCTCCAACGAAGAGCTTGGGGGGGTTCGGAGGTGAAGCGAACGGGTTTCGCGATTGTTGTAGTCCCCCTCCGACAAGAAAGGCCCATAGGGAGCGACCGCCGCGCGTACGTCTGAAAAATGAGTGACAGCCGTAAGCTTCTGGAATATTGTCGCTACCGGACTTGTTTGTTTCATTTTGAATTTTGTTTTCTTTGCTTATTTTAGTTTTGGATTGTTTTCTTTTGGTTTCTCGGCTACTAGATATTGTTCAAGTTACTAGTTTTAAGTTTGTTTACTTCCTAAGCTGTTTGTTTATTTCTTAAGTTGTGCGTGATTTTTTTTAGGGATAAGCGTTGTGCGGTTGCATAACGACACGCATCAGAGCGTGCGTTAGGGTGTGTCCTACGAGTCCGTTATTAAGAGCGGCGTTAGGAGTGTTTTAAGAGTGACCTTGGCAGTTGATTTTGAGTGCGCGTGAGGAAGCAGGGATATGCTTCGAGTTTTTTCAGGGTTCATGCGAAAGTTTTTTTCTTGTTTATTTTTGTTTTAATTCGCATGTGTCCTGTGTGGACGTGAGTAGGAGGAGTTAGTGCGCGAGTTTGTGTGTATGCGTTGTAAGAATTGTGACCGCAGACGAGAGTTAGTAGTGCATCCGTGTTTGTTTATAAGAACTGTGATCGTAGTACATCCATGTTTGTTTATGAGAAGTGTGACCGCAAAGGAGAGTTAGTGGTACATAAGCGCAGTAGCACTAGTACGAGAAATTGCGGACGTGAATAGTGAATGGCGCTGCTTGTGTTAGTGCAGCACGACAGTCTGCTTTTCGTCAGCTCAAGGGAACTTGACGACTAGCTTTGGCGGCACAAAATTTTGGGATCAAAAGAGAGGTTGAAGCGTAAAGCTTTTGTTCACGAGTATGAGGCCTGGTTGACTTACAGCGGATTACTGACGCTTGCACACAGGTAGGCCACGAAGGGCACATCACTGGAGAAGAGATCATGTTTGTTCATGGCAGTTTAATAGGAAGCTTATACTTGTATCGGGATTAGCAGCTTCAGCGATAGCTCGGAGAAACTCTTCGATTGCTGCTTTGTGTTTTAGTTGTACTATTTAAGGCAGGGTGTTTTCACATGATTTTGTTTTGGACTCGATGTGTCTCAGTGCGGGCAGGGCGCTCTCCTGTGCCTGTGGTTGTGTGTGTGTATGCGTATTCCCAGGAAGGAAAGCACCGAGGAACGAGTGCGAGAGTCCATGGTTCGGCGTCTTCGGCAGTGTCCCGGAGTACGCGACTTTCACCGACGCTTCGGGCAACCTGTACAGCTGGTCACCCTCAGGTCGAGTCTTCCGCCGGTGGACGAGCTGTTACGATCGGCCCCTGCGCCGAAAAGAAAGCGGCGTCCCCTGTTCTTCGAACCGGGCGCCGAAGTGCTGCTTGCCTTGACAATGGTTCAAGCGCTTGAATTGTCCTCCCGAGATGGGACGTGAGGCGCCTTGCAGTCCGGCCCATCCGCGTTCGGCCAGACGACCATGATGGTTTCCTGTCGCCAAATCTACCTTGACGAGACAGCGGCATCCGCGCGGATGACAACCAGCCCCACAAATTGATCGACAAGGTGCTTCGGAACTGCAGACCTTTTGTGTCCGAGCGTGGGACCCATCGCCCTACGGCCTTCACATGGCGGGGACCACATGTTACACCCTTTGGTGCAAGAGCAGCAGAGTGCGGTGGCCACGCCCCAGTCGACGACGCTGACCTGGGCGAGTGTGGGTGGCACCCTCATTAGTGTTGTGTGGGACGCGATTGGACCGTCCCAACTTGCAGAAATTCCCCCATCTAGGGATCTGGGGAAAGAGACCCTTTAAAACGAGCCCCGCGGGCTCATTCGACGTGCAATCGTCGTCATGTAGACAAGAAATCCTCGTCCTGTAGGACAAAATCGTCATGTTGAAACAAACTGCTCGCCCATGTAAATAAAACCTCTATTAAGTTTGCCTTCCTCCAGCCTCTTCCTCCGGAGTCTCTGGTGCCTCCAAAGGCCGGTCGCAACAGTATCGAGTCGCTCAATACTTTCGTCGGCTGTCTGCTCTTCGCGCATAGTACTGGCACTGATACCTCGCAACCTCTGGAACGCGAGCGAGCTCGGTTCTACTACTCCCCCTATTTCAACACTTGCAGCAGCATTCGCTGCTGAAGCCTCCGTGCCTCTCTCCTCAGAAAGAACTTCTGCGATACCTATCCTGCCGTCGCCGAGCGCGCTTGTCTCTTCAACCTGCTCGTGCGTGAGCTTAGCTGCCACTTCTCGGGCCTTGGATCGCGTGAGAGCCAAGACTGTCCCCTCACAGAAGTTCAAGCCTTTGTCTTTCAAGAGTTGATCTGATTTGTTTGAAAATAGGTACGGGTACTGAACAGGAAGGTTCTTTGACACCGCCGCTTCCGTCTCCAACCTACCAAAAGGGCCCTCGACGATGACCCTGGCAACTGGCAGACACTCTGAGTCTCAACCACTTGCCTTATCCATGCGCATCCACCCGTATAATCATCCGCGCCTACTAGGGACGGATGAATAACGTCCAGCGTCGCCGCGCAATCCCTCAGCACTTTGCATTCTTTTCCATTGACCTTCAAGTTATGCATATACGGTGCCAACAGTTTATCGTTCTCCTCGGTGTTACTCACGTACGAGAACACATTCCTGCGTTGTTTGCAAACAGCAGCAATGTGTCCCGGGCGATTGCAACTGTAGCAAATCATAGGTCGCCTCTCCTCAAAATGCCTTCTGTCCTGTTCGTTTTGTGCCCCCGCGCCTTGTTCATTATCCTGCTCTTTCCTCTTTGCGGACGAGTACTCCCCTTTACTCCGCTGTTCTCGCGGGCCTTCTCCGACGGCGCCGCCTTTGTGTCCTTTATTCCCGCCCCACGCATTTCTCGGTTGGAAAGTGGGCGCCGCGGGCCCCTTTGACTTTTGTTGTTCCCGCTCGTTTAGCCTACGCGAGGCGTATTCTTCCGCTAACCTAGCAGCTGCCTGAATGGTCGCAGGGGTCCTGTCTTTAATCCAAAATTTCATAGAATCAGGCACTCCTTTATAGAACTGTTCGAGCCCTATTAACTCAATGACCCGATCATGGTTGCCGAATGCTTCGGAACTTTTCAACCACTCCAACAAGTTGGCTTTCAATTTGTAGGCATAGTCCGTGTAGGATTCACCCGTCCCAACCGATGCACTACGAAATCGCTGCCGAAAGGCTTCAGCGGACAAGCGGAATCTTTCTAACAGCGCCTGCTTGACGTTTTTGTAGTCGTTGGCATCGTCGGCATTCAATCGCGCAACGATGTCGGCAGCCTCGCATGGCAGTAATGTCAACAAAAGCTGAGGCCAGGCAGCACTAGAACAGCCCATTTTCTCGCAAGTCCTTTCAAAATTGACGAGAAAGAGTCCTATGTCCTCTCCAATTTTGTAGGATTGCATTAAATCTTTTATCTTAAAAGGGAGAGAGTTTACTGTGGAGTGTGGCACTTGCTGACCTTCTGCTGTACTGCTCATTAATCTGCGGATCTCCAGATCCATGCGCCTCATTTCTAGCTCGCGCTGCTCTGCTTTTTCTTTTCGTTCACTTTCTATCCTCCTCATTTCCCTCTCACGCTCCTTTTCGTCATTCTCCTTCTGCTTATTGCTCTCGATCAACTCCCAACACTCCCGTATCTCATCCTCATCTGCGTCTATAGCTTCTATAGCCTGAATAAGCTGAGGCTTTCTGCATATTCCGCTGACGTCTACACCCAACTCCTTGCACATCAGAATAAGCTCTGGCTTATTTATCTTACTCAGGTCCATGATGAAAGCTGCTCTCTACTGAGAAAATAACCACAATTCCTAGGCAGTTATAAACTATCGAACTCTTAACAGGGCTGGGCTAAGAGACTCGATGTATCTCAGAGCAAAGCAAGGCACTCACCTTACACCGTGCGGTCGTGTTGTGCTGCGTTGGTCTCGCTGGTTGCCAGTCCACAAGGTATTCGGTCCATCCCACCGCTTGCCATCCAGTTGTTGCGACCGGCCTTTGAAGCACCAGAGTCTCCGGAGGAAGAGGCTGGAGGAAGGCAAACTTAACAGGTTTTATTTACATGGGCGAGCAGTTTGTTTGTACATGACGATTTCATCCTACAGGACGAGGATTTCGTGTCGAATGAGCCCGCGGGGGCTCGTTTTAAAGGGTCTCTTTCCCCAGATCCCTAGATTGGGGAATTTCTGCAAGTTGGGACGGTCCAATCGCGTCCCACACACACTAATGAGGGTGCCACCCACACTCGCCCAGGTCAGCGTCGTCGACTGGGGCGTGGCCACCGCACTCTGCTGCTGTTGCACCAAAGTTGCAAGATGTGGTCCCCGCCATGAGAAGGCCGTAGGGTGATGGGTCCCACGCTCGGACCGCCGGGCGCAACAAAGGGTCTGCAGCTCCGAAGCACCTCGTCAATCAATTAGCGGGGCTGGTTGACATCCGCTCGGACGCCGCTGTCTCGTCAAGGTAGATCTGGCGACAGGAAACCATTACGGTCGTCTTCGCTGAGCTCGGATGGGCCGGACTGCACGGCGCCTCACGTCCCATCTCGGAAGGACAATTCACGCGCTTGAACCATTGTCAAGGCAAGCAGCGCTTCGGCGCCGGGTTCGAAGAACAGGCGACGCCGCCTCCTTTTCAGCGCAGATGCCGATCGTAACAGGGCTCTCCTGGTCGTCTCCTTAGCTTGGTCTTCACCAAAATTGGCATAGGAGGAACAGAGTATATGATGAACGCGATTCGCAGGTCATAACCACTGACCTCCATTAAAAACGCTGGACGGCGCATCCCCGCTCTTCGAGGCGGGCGCTTGTGAAGCCACCGGAAGGTCCCCTGTTTGTCCCGGAAGCTGGCGTCTCCTGTCCGTCTCAGTCGCGCAATGCAAGTATTCTCGGGTGGCAGCTGTTGTTATGATCGTTTTTCTTTTTTATTTTTTCAAACTCTGCGATTACGCCTCATTTTAGATGCCGACGAACGCTACACAAAAGATGACAGACGCCGTGCCGACACCGTCCGAATATGGTGGAGTGCTGCAACGTACAAAATGCGTAAAAAGTAATGCAACTTTGAGGTACTTACACGTGAAATGTCTTCCCTGACGACTTTTCCGGTCGAGTCGTACAGTTTACTGCGCTACAGGCAGATATTTCTTTAAAAAAGAAGAGAAAAGCTCTCTTCCGGGACAAAAACGACGGCTTCCGGTGGCTTCACGCCCGCGTGCTCGATGCGCCATCCAGCTCCTCCTAGTGGAGATCAGTCGTCATAACATCACTAACGCGGGTTCCCTGTCGCGTACTTTATGAAAACTTTCCACCGTCTATAAAGGCCAAATCCTGGTCATCTAGCGGTTGTATTGTGGCGTGTATGGCTGTCGCAACAGCTACAGAAACACTGTCGGTAAGCTGCCAAAAATAAAATTTTATGGATTTATATGGAAGGCTCACGAGAACGAGCGATGACAGCGTCGGATAAGGGCGGTGCGACATGCGAGATAAACAGACGCTCTTAATTTTTTAATGCTCTCCTTGCTATTACTGCGCATATTTGCTCGTTGTGGTCATAAACTCTGCCTTCTTTTAGCCCCGATGGACGTCTTAGGCAGCTTGTGAAGCACCGAAACCGCATATGCAGTGCCCACTTCTTGCGCAATGATGAGAGAAGCTCGAAAGCCCTGCATTCTGCCTCTGTGTTCCGACACGTTTTCCTGCGTGCTATGGGAAAGGTGACAGTGTGACCCTGCGACGAAGCGTTAAACATCTTCGTATCTAGAAGGAGACGCGGCGATGGCCAGAGCCAGGCGCATGATAGGTGTATGCAGAATATGTGCTCGAACTTGTTTACAAACATAGACAAGGCGGCGACGAGCTTACACCAGCCTCGGCGTCCACCCTTGCATGTGCACCTTGCTCCCACAATGTGCAATTGGTTCTATAGACAGCTGGGAAAATGTGTAGAAATCATTGAAAAGTCCTACTGAAACAATCCGTATATGCGGATCCGTACATACGGAATTATTGGAATATGGAAAGCCGCATGATGCGGAATCCGCATCTTACGGCAAGCCGTATCGTGCGGAAAGATGCGGACATCCCCAGCTTATGGAGTGCCATATCGTGCGGAAAGATGCGGACATCCCCAGCTTATGGAAAGTGCCATATCATGCGGAAATATGCGGACAACAGCAGCTTACGGAAAACCGCATAATGCGGAAATCATGCAGCTATCTGCCGCATTATGCGAAAATCAGATGGACGTCCTAGACCTCGTGGAAAGCAACATAAGAGGCAATTGGCCATTCACGTTATTTGTAAAGCTGTACTGTGTAGAAATCGTGTGAATATTTCTGTCTTAATGTTGCATGAAGGTGAAATATGATTGCTATCCAGACACAGCCCTGATGAGCAAACAAAGGCTTCTAGAAGAAACAACTGTGTTAAGAAGCTACTGAATTAATATGCTGGACATCATAAGCTGCAGTCATACTGCAACGAAATAATGCAGGGTTTTATGTTATAGAAAAAACACCAGCTAAAACTCTCCCTGCTTAGGACCGCATAAAATTTAGCTTTTGGTAAAATTCAATAAAATTAGTCTTCGCATAAAGAAAGAATTTACATGCTCTTCAAAACCAGCCCCGCTGCAAGGACTAAAACTTGTTTTATATAGCACGTTCTAGCTGTGTCAATATGCATACCTCAATTGACTGTTCAAATGAGGTCACCTTGCACCATCACTTCACGAGTTGTATCTCACCCATGAAAAGATGGCGCAAAACAATGTGCAACAACAGGAATTTAAAAATGAAAACTTTATAATGAATAAAGTAATATTCATGCCGTTTTGAAAGCCTCACACTGGAATCATTTCTTAAGGACTTTAAGCAGGTCCCCCAAATGGCGATTGAGATTCCGGTGGCACTGTGCCTCCAGGACGTTGCTTGGATGCGCCTTGAGGTGTTCTCCGTAGGCGTCTGCATGCATAAATCATAAACACATGATGTCACACGCACATGTAAGCAGCTTAGTTCACATGCAGAAGAAATAACACACAGAATGATGCTGAAAAAGAAATGCACATACTGCTTTTTTATGTATTTGTGTGAATAGAAAAGGAAAGTGCACGAGTGAGCTCCAGCGCATGCAAAAAATGTAATGGCATGCTTATTGCATGGAAAATAACTAGGTGCTTCTTACTATTTTGAACATATTTATGTGTAGTAAATCTGTTGAAATCTCATTACGTAAAACCTTGAATTAAATGTCTTCTGTATACTAACAAAAACTAAGTATTGCCAGTAAAAGCCCTAAATGAGCATTTAGTAATGTGTACATGTGCATTTACTTCCCTTAAACTTTAGTTTGTCTGCAATAATACCATCTTGAACAGCTTTGTAACATGAAATGCTGCAAGTTATGAAGCTGAAAAATCAGCACACAAGTAGGCAGGTCTGTGCCAGCCAGACCAAAACAGCCCACCAAACAGAAATAGGCATAAGTGAACGGCAAGCTTTAGAATTAATCAATTCGTGTTATAAAAAAATTGAATACAACTGCACAATGTGGAGCATTCTCTATCAAAAGCATAATAGCACCATTATAAACAAAGGTAATTTATTGGCATACTCAAGACATATAGAAAGTGAATTGCAATTGAGCTGGAAGAGTATGGTAGCATAGGTGATTTCCCCTACACAAAATCAAATTTATTATGTGAACTCTGGCAATTAAAAATCAAAATTATCACACTGCTGGAGACTTGAAAAACCAAAAAGTACTTGCGTTCATGAACACTGGTGATATATCCAATAGAAAGATCGACTAGAGAAATATTTAACCACCTATCCACAAATTTCTAACACACCCCTAGAAAATACCTAATCGGCGCTTGTGACACAGCAGTGTAATGTCATTGTTACAGAAACGACATGGAATAGCACCCCGCTTGAGCACAATGAGAGACTAATCTTCAAACTCAATTACGCAGAAAAAAACAAAGCACGAAGCAAAGCAAAGCAAAGCAACGGACATCTGGCAACCTAATGCCATCGCAGGACGGGAAGTTCAGAGTGCGCATTACAAGGGAAGAACGATAATAAAATTTGGTTGACAGAATTAGTGCTGCAGTCGTAATGCAAGTAAGTGCAACATCTGGTTAACCCTAACCAGCATAGGAAGAAAAATTATAACACTGAATCCCGTGATCAAAGGCCACGAATGCTGTAAGGACTGTCTGTGGAACGAGAAGAAACATTTCAAATGGCTACAATAAAAAATTACGTTTAGTTATATTTTTTTTTGCCAGTATCTTCAACTTTTCAATGTAAACATGTGCCCCAGTCTAAGGTGTATAAAATATTTATGTACACTTCACACCATTTATAACGCAATCGTTCACAGTGCAGGACCGGTCATAATGCAGTTTTTTCTTAATTCAGCATACCCTCCCATAAAGCACCACGTATACACGCATGCCGCTTACTGTGCAGTCCCCCCACATGAAACACCGGCTATAAGGCGGCTGCTGCAAAATTCTCAGAGACATGAAGCGAGTGCGCTTCGGATCAGCCTGGGAGAGAAGAACCACAGCGTTATGGAGGATGAGATGCAGAGCGAATGAACAGGAAACAGTGGAAGAAAAAAAAAGAAAAACAAGGGGGGCATCATGGTGTGAAGAGGGGGAGTGATTGCCTAGGCAACAGAAAAGGCTTTGCTCCCTTTGCTCTGGCTGCTTGTTGTGTGTGTGCTGCGCTCTGAAGGGCCACCAGTGTCTGCATGAAGTGCACGTAACTGCTGTTTGGCTCTTCGGTTTTCTGTCGGGAAAACAGTCTCATCGTAGAGTGAGATCTTGTGCGTGCGACCTCTATTCCCCAGCAAGTGATAATGTTTTGAGACACGACAGAGCTTTTGCCTTTGCCACCAGCAGGTGGACTTACAAGCTTGGAAGACTCTTTCAGGATAGTTGGCGTGACTTTCCCGATCGCGGACCGGAACTTCGTTTCACACCTGCTGCCCACTGTTTAGGACAGGAGTGCAACATCTTCTACGCCCGATATCCGTGTTGTTTGGGGCAAACTCCCACAAGCTAGGCCTAACGAGCACTAGCTACCTAGTTGTTAGTGTCTGCAGACAATCAAGGTTGCGGTTTGGTGCCGAGTCAATGAAACGTTTTGGAGTTGTTACAGTCAGGAGTGACTTAAATCTTCACCGAAAACTAGGGAGTGCATGTGCAACACTAGATTGGTGGTTCAAGGTTGTCACTGTTTTTAGGGGCGAAGCTCCTTAAGGCGGCACCCGTTCGTCCCTCGTAGTCGTAGTAGTGCGTAACCAGTCGTAACGCTAGTACCAGATCTTGACCTCCAAGGTGGTGCCGGTGGGAGATTTTTCCTGAGCGTTGTTGAACAATAAAAAATTCGCAGCGTGCGCGTTAACTAAAAGCCGAATTCTTCTGTCTCTCATTCCCATTAGCAGCCATTGTTTACCTCCAAGGTAGTGCCTGGTGAGATTTCTCCTGTGCGTGATTAAACAATAAAAATTTTGTTCAAAACGCCGTTGATTGATGAAATAAACCAACGAAAGACGCCAGATGTTTTCTAAAAGCAAAACGGAAGAACGCCAGATGTTTCTAAAGCAAAAGGAAAAGACGCCAGCTGCTTAACGAAAGACGCCAGATGTTTTCTAAAGCAATGGTTTTCTAAACAATGAAAATTCACAGCGTACATGTAAAATTAAAGTGAGCTGCAAGTCGTCATAAGTCATCGAACCTTTAGTATAAACGCGCCCGATCTCACGTCGGTGATGATGTACTGGGCAGAATTCACAGAAGATTCACGGTTTACCGATGAACCTCCGCAGCTTCGCCCACTCATCATCATTCACTCCGTGGATATGCTGTGATTTTTTGGACATCGCCCCTGGAATTTCAATAGCCTTTCCCCGTATAGTTTCTGGCCAGTGTTGTACCACAGCGAAGTTCGCATAAATGTGGAGGTCTGAAGAGTCAGTCAGCGGCTTTCCGCTACGGCACTATTTCTTTTTGTTTTCTTGTTTCTGCGTTCACTATGTCGACACTGCAGGTCCGCAGACGTTACCTTTCAACATTGACAACTTTACGCCCAAGTTGCACGCCTAGATAGTCGGAATCATGCGGGTGCCTGTTGGTCATGCTTTTCAGATGTACAGCCTTTCACAAATGTCGTTTTGTTTACAGGGCAGTACCGCTTATAGTGCAGATACAGTCGAACCCACTTATAACGATCCCACGTATAACGATCTATCGCTTATAACGACCATATTTGGGTGCACTTACGATTTTCTAATGCTAACCATTGAAGCTGCGTCCACATATAGCGAACATTTTTCAAAGCCACCTACTTTAACAACGAACACTTCAGACACGGTCGCGGTAAAAATATGGCGCATACGAAGCGAAAAAAAGTTAAAACAGGCCTTCTGAAGCGTGAGAGGGGCGCGTGCTCGCGCGTGCCCCACTCCAGTTTACTCGCGACTAAGATAACCCTGATCGGCGAGCACCGCACGCAGATTTCGGACGCTGCGAGCGAGGTCGCTCACTTTCCAGCCTTTTTCTTCAGTGGCAGAATGGCACTGAGGAAAAAAAAAAAGAGGCAGCATGAAGCCTTGCGGTCAGCTTTCGCACGGGGACCTTTCCTGACGCCGTTCTCTGTAGCTACGACCGCCTACGATGAACCAAACAATGCCTTGGAACACAAAAAGGCATAAATGCAAGAAGTGATAACCGCGATAACTTTCCATCGCATAAAGGTTCACTGCGTCCCTAAACTCGTCCACGCCACAAGTGCCGCAAAAGGTCGTCCGTCTTTTCGGTAACTGCAGAGACCGGTCGATCGGTGATAATGATTTCCGCGCGATAGCGGCTTTGCCTTCGCGGATAAGCATCAGAAAAGAGCGAAGGCGAAGTGGTGGCCGTCGATGAACGTGCAGTTATGACTTATAGCCGACAACCTTATATCACAGTCATCTGCAGATACCTGCTCAGTTGCGCGTGTGGCGTACGCCGTACCATGTGCGGATTGATGGCGGTACGAGCGAGCCATGCTGCCGTTCGCAAGTTCGCCGCCGCCGCGTAGTGCGAAACCGCTTTAAAGTGCGCATGGCTTTGTAGAAACGAAAGTAGCTTGCTGTTGTTGAGTGGCGCGGGCACCGAAAAACGTCGATGCACTGACAGCGAGCGTATACTGCGTGTTTGACTACGTGACAACTCAAGTGCGCCGCGCATCGTCGTGCAGGACCGCGAGAGCATCGCGGAGACGTAGAGTGCGCGTTGCTTGCAAAATGCTTGTCTTCGCCGCGTTGAACGAACAGGCTACTCGCCGCACCCGTGCACGGTCCGGAGTGAAGCTGGCACGAAGAACGTACAAACGCGCGCATACGGCATACAGCAAGCGGCCCGGCAGTGACTCCGCGAGCCGAGTAGGCGACGCGCTGCACGCAACTAGCCAGGGATGATCAGCTCCACATGGCAGTACCGCGCTACGGTGAAACGGTGTCAGTTCATTGCAAAGGCAGGTAATTCACTCGTTAGCACGTAGCGGGCGTCGCTTCACGACGCGAAAAGGCTTAGCTTGTGACCGGAGGGGTTGTTATAACACTTTAATAAAAGTGCACAGAAAAAAAAACGGCTTGGCCGCTGAGTGCACTTTTTTAAATTCGAGTCCATATACAACGAACTACTGATATAGCGACCACTTTTCGCGACACTTTCGAGTTCGTCATAAGCGGGTTCGACTGTATTTGCGACTCTGGCAACTTGTTATAAGCGGTCCATGCTGTACATTGTTTATTCATTGAATGTGCTGATATGTTTTTTTTTTTTGCAAATAATGGCCATTTACGCATCATTTATCTGCAACGAGACCGTTTGACCAGTATGCCACTGCATCTGATTCACTGGATGTGACCGATGGATTATGTAGCATTCATGAAGCAACGGATACCCAATTTTTCACCATACGTGCTGACCCACCAAGGTGCTTATGATAACAAGGCCAGGCATACATGCAGGGCCTCCCGTGAGTAAAATTTCAGCATTTAATCTATGCTAGGCTCATTTGTGCTCTCACGCCCGGAACAAAACTCAAGTATAATGCAAAATTTTGGCAGCTCTAGAAGAAAGTGATATAGCGAATTTTTCCTGATGCATCTGAACATTTACCGAGGTGACAAAGCTACAGTAGTCTGTGGCGGCAGCCACAACCATGTTGAAACTTCTGAACAGGTGCACCACTTGGGGCCACTAACAGCACCGGTGCAAAAGTCGACACTACCTGGCTAGAGAAATTACCACACTTGTCACCCCTATTCCTTCCAGCCACCCCGGCTGAATCTCACCCACTATTCAGCACGTGTGACAGGACAAAAACAAAACCATCCAGGCACTCACACTGTAGAGCATGAAGTTCCTCTGGGGCTGGTCACCTCCTTTCTCCTTGATGAAACAGCAGCATAGTGCACTGGCAATGCACTACTGGAGCAAGTTTTCAATGCACCACAGTGCCCTTCCTGCTTGTGTCAGAGAGAGCTTGGGGTCCTTGGTCTCTTCTGGAGACCACTGCCACTTCTGGTTTTCTGCTTAAGATCAACCTGCACAAGGTCGTAGATGAGGTCTTTAGAATTTTAACTTATAACATCCGAATTTCTGCAGCAAAAGAAAACACTCCCATTTTCCAGAAGGCATATTGAGGCATCCCTTCTTAAAGTTAAGGCCCTGCATTTGCAACCTCTATTTTAGTTCTTTTTTTTGAACCTGCACTTGACTTTGAAGGTGTTAGTTCACTACGCACTGTATGTAAAAAAAGCTCATCCAGCACAACCACAACCCTAACTGGACAGGCAAGCAACGTTAGCTGGATGCTCTGGATGGCTTCTTTAATGAAATGGCTTACGTTGACATTGATGGTGGTACTACACTGAAAAATATGCAAAGATTTATTAATCACTAAAGGGACCGACAACTGGCCAGAACGTGTGATTAGATCCTGGCGGAAATAAAAAGATCGTGAATTGCAGGGCATGCTTTTCACAATTTGAGTAAGATTACATATTTGAATTGCGTTTAAAGGTAAAAAAACAGTATGCCATGCATCTTAGCAGAAATTGCCTGATGATGTGTTATCCAGTCGTTCTGTTTGCTGTACATAGTTTGATGCTTTAATGTGCACCATAATTAGTGCTCAAAATTACACTGTAATATATTATTACTTATCCCCGTCCTATTCTGTGCTGCTTACTAGGCAAAAGAGTTGATGCTAATAAGCAGCGTTGGCTTTGTGTCAACTAGTGGGACATGTCGAGCCATGGCACACGCATGCGGAATGCACGCATGTGCACCAAACTGCAGTGCATAAACACGTACCGCTGTCGTGTTGACCTCCCACTGTTTGCCGCCTGTGTTGTGTGTACACAACTTCATAGTAGCCACAGATCCAAAAATTCTGAAAATGTTTCACAGCACTTTCAGCGTTACTATTCCATTATTAAGACAGTGACTAGTTAGCTTTCCAGTGAACTAAAGAGAACAAGTACCACAAGAATTGTTTGTCAGTTCCTTTAATTGTTTTATGCTTTGAGCCATGTTAATATGTTAAAATGAGTGTCCTGCTTAACACAATCTGCTCTGCATGAGCTGAATTGTGAAATGGGGACCTATGCTGGAAAACACGCAAAGCTCACGCCAAATATTTTAAGTGAACCAAGTTTTGTGTTGAACCTCCTTGTGCAATTTTTGTATTTCTAGCCTTGCTCGTTGCATGTTTTTCGTACTGCTATAAGACCTGTAATGTCTAGCTTATGTAATGCTGTACGAAAATGAAATTCAAGATTGCTCAACTCAAAGCTAACCAAGTGCGTTCAGCACCACTTCCTGTATCCCTTTCTCGTGCAAGTGGCAGAATGACTGATCCTGCAAACCATATCTTACTTGCATGCGCTACAGGAGCCAACTCTGACACTGATGCATTCTGCTGGTTTCTTCAGATTACGAGGTATCTGTGGAACAAACAACAGAAAACCTACAAGTCACACGGGGTGACAGGTGGTGTGCCCCCCCTCCGTCCACATGCACACACCCCCACACACACAAACACAGAAACTTATTAAAAAGGGACCAACTCGCACACAGTTAAGATGAACGGGATTCTGTGTTTCAGATAGGTAGCCTGACAAAGGAAGGATATGCACTATCGATGCTTCTTTTGACCACCAAGAGATGAGATGAGTTAAAAAGGGCAGAAGCTATTTGTTCCCACATAGTGAGTATGGCCCGGATGTTTTGTTAGAGTGAAACAAAAACTTGTACACATACTTTTAGAGACATGTAAACGTATGCAGCCTGTAATATTAAGTACTATTATTTTTGTCACATTGCGTATTACTCAAGTGCACTGCCTACTGCTTCATGCCTACCACGACATATGTTAAAAATAAGTTAGCTGCACAGTCAACAAAGTTTTAAGAGCATTCATAATGTTATCCAAAATCAACTTATATCCACTGGGTAGGTAAACCATTCGCCTAAAAGGAAAAGGCATATCAAAGCGATTTTCAGTAATGCAGGGCAAAGTGACAACGGTTTCTTTGTTTAAAAACCCCTCTCATTATAGCATGCAAGCAAAGCACCTGAACGGAATATGTTTGACATTTTGACCGCACAAAAAGACGAGGACAGAGGGAGGAACGACGACACGGGCGGTAAACTTTCAACTTATTTTATTCAGTGAAAGACGTAGCAATATATAGCGAGTTTTGACATGCGCAGACACAGTTACGGTCGTTCCTCCCTCTGTCCTCGTCTTTTTGTGCGGTCAAAATGTCGAACAGTAAGCACCAACTAGGCCAAACGCAAGTTCTCCTGAACGGAACATTTTATCCTGCTTGTAATGTGACCGCTAGATGACCGCTAGATGACATCTATCCACGTCTTAGTTGCAGGGTATCTGCTTTGCATTCAAAGAGAGCCTTCACCTGAGCTTTCCTGCGAAACTTTTCCTAATATGACACTTTCGTTACCATTGATTCATTGTGAACGGGTTTCGTTAGAGCAGTATTAGCAGTTCAGTTATTTACAGGTTTGGGATTGCTGGAATTGGACTAGTGATACTGAGTTATTTTTCATCTTTTTTTTTTATTGTTGATATGTATACTCCGTCCCACAAACTGGTTGCAGCAGGGTGGAAGCTATGAGGTGTAAGCAAGCTATGTGTTTTCGCAGCGAAACATAATTCTATAAGTAATTGCATTAGACTTCTAAATCACCTCTGATATTTTTTTTAACATTTCAAGTAAATGTGCGCATCGAGTTCCAAATGTCATCACGATCAACAATGTCAAATGTGGCAGCACTACGAGCCGCGGGCGCCTTACAAGTTCCCCCTAGAAACAATGTCTTCTCCTCTCTGGGCCTTTCGCCGTGCTGCTCCTCAGTGTTACCGCGATGTCAACATTTTCATCTGCTCAGCACCCACAATGCCTGTTTGTCCGCTCACCGCTCTTCCTCCTGGCATGGTGAAGAGGAGCACTCGGCCAGGAAGAGAGACGAGCTGACAAACGAAGCACAGAGAAGGAAAAAGCGAAACCAGAGAGGGCCTCTTTTGTATCATCAAACGCGTGTAACTCCACTTTTACGGCACAGTTGCAAAAAATTCTCACGGTTATGTGTTCGTTGTAGACTTATGCACAACTGCAAAACCACAACTATATTTTGACCTCTGGGTGGTTTAGGGGCAGTTTAAAGTGACAAGCTTGAGACATTTGCATTTGTTTGGCACATGATTTGTCAAAGTGATATCCGATATGTTCACCTCGTATCGAATGTACGTTGTGTTCCTTTATTGTATATGTAACCACCAGTAACTGTGGTTACGAAGCAACATGGCACAGCCTATGCAGCCATGACCGCCCACTTCAATCCGAAGTCGTGCTTGCTGCTTGCCCACAACCATCAGCCACAAATAAACGAAGTCAGCTATAGCTATGAACCACGTTACGCTGAGAACAAAGCATCAGGTGTGTTATGTCATTATAGAGATCAGTGGTTTGTTTAGTCACACTTCTTAAGCCTTGTCACCAAGAACTTGAAAGTACATTGCGGAAACAATGTAAAATAGTCACAAACACACTGCTGTCGAAGCATGAGGATGCAAATATAAAGCAAATAGAAGTGCCACTTTAAAAATTACAGGCCACACAGTGCACGATGACAAATTGATAAATTCAAAGTGAAAGGCACGCGCTTGAAGTGGTGCTGCCATGTTTTCGTTTTCCTTGCTCTGCTACCACCTTACTTTACTCACCCAACACGCGTGCAGAGATGCCATGAAAACACCAAGCAGCTGATGCAACATGGATGAACACATCTTCAGGAATTTCCGCCCTTCCTACTGGCAAAGCCACCCTGCAGTCTCCACAGTGCTGCAACCAATTTGTGAGATGAGCATAGTTCGCATGTTTTTCAGTCACAGATATACATGCAACACACAGAAGCATTCTATAGGGAGCTTGCACCAATGGTGGTAATGAGGTAGAACCCGTTTTGTTGTCACAGCCAGATGAGCTGGCAATCGGGGAAGCGCGTGCAGTTGTGGGTTGTAGTAGTTGCATGCGAAGTACGGCAAAGTTACAGTCACAGAAAGATGGTTGCAACGTCTTCAAGATGCCGAAGGTGCGCCTCAGCGAGTACAAGACGAAGGAACTATTAGAACAGTACCAGAGTGGATGGCTTTAGCGCATAGGCAACCCTGACAAGCATCACGTATGTCCTCATTGCTTCCTTTTAGGTAGGCAAATCATGCTTGGCTTTCGTTAGCTCTGTTTTGTACCACTTACACACAAATCATATCACGTTTTGCTGCAACGATGCAGGACCGTTGTGGCTTCATGTGTAAGGTCCCTTTTTAACGAGGCATTCACTGTTTCTGCAACTGGGTACAGATGAAATAAAACAATGATAAAATTAATATTTACCAGGAGTTAGAGTGTCCTTACAATTTGCTCATGTCATGACCACAACGCTATCAGCCCCAACTTTTCTCGTAGGCTTGTGTAACTAGCCGCTTCTCACAACGTTGTGGCCTAGAGCCGTTTATGACTTCACTGCTGCTGCATGACAAAGCTCGACAAAACATAAGACAAGTAATTCGCAAATGTCGGAGGCGTCGACGCGTGGCCACAAGTTTACGTACATGATGCAGTCGGCTGCATGAAGTGCAAACGGGTGAGCATAGATGGCTTTTTTCGTTGTATCGTAAGGATCCTTCCAGAAGAGTGCTGCTGAGTACATATTTACTGACCTCATGCTCCTTGCTTGGAACTACTGTCATAGATTGCAACCTCAATGTCATCAAGGAGATCACACCATCTTGTTCTTGTTCTTGTTTGCCTTCAACTATGGCTCACACCCACTGCGGGGGATTGGCCAAGAAGTGAGTGGTTTTATAACGTGTTAGAATACTTTAGAAAGGAGGTTACAGAATAGAAACTTTACAAGTTTGATAGAAAATTTTGGCGCTCGATCAAATATGAATATATATAGTAATAATGAAATAAAAAAAAATCAATGGCCGAATCTTTAAAAATATATCCATGTCTCGACACACAAGGATAATAATATAGATTATCTAGTTAACCGATTGGTTTCATTGAGGTAATCCCGCACAGCCACGCAAACCTTCGCATTGGAGAACCCAGAAATAGAGGCTCCAAAAGACAAAATCACAGGCACAGATAAATTCAATCCTATAGCACGTAAAGGTGTTTCCAAAAGGATTTTTCGTGCTGTAGTATAACGCCTGCAGGTCAGAAAGAAATGATCAATAGTTTCTAGCTCACCACAGAAAGCGCACAGTGGAGAAGGTGCCTGAGCAGACCTGTGTTGATAGAAATTTAGTTTCGGTACACGACAGCGCAGTCTCGTAATTGACACTTCCAGTTTACGGGTTTGACAAAATGACCGCCGCCAAGGATATAATAAGTGCCGATATTCTGTGGAACTTGTCAGTGCTGTGTCTGCAAAGGCTTCCATAATGCTACGCCTGCGAAATCGCGCAGCCGTCACATAAGCGGATGTTGGAAAATAAGGTAAAATCGGTCCACTGATCGACGACTTCGCTAAAGAATCTGCAATTTCATTTAGGAACAACCCTTTGTGTCCAGGAACCCAAACTAAGCGAACTTTTCTCAAATGCGCGGGTACCAGTGCACGAAACGCCTTTATTACGTAGTATTCAGCCCCAGCAGAAAGTGCAGCACAGAGAGATAGAGAATCTGTAATTATAACGGCAGATTTAATTGCCGAGTTTAACTTGCGCAATGCGAGCACAACTGCCAGAAATTCAGCCACAAAAACGGGTATGAAATCGGGTAGTCGAAGGGAATACGACCAATCCAAATTCGGGCTAAATATACCGACACCTGACTTTTCGTCACACTGTGATGCATCTGTAGCAATAATAACGCTAGTTCTAATGCTCTGCAGGTGTTCTTGTAGTAAACCGTCTAAAGTATGATGGGGGAGTAATTTTGCATTATTAGGAAAAATATCATCAAATTGAATATCCACAGGGTACGAATTATCACGAGGCGGGGTTATATCGCAGATACGTACATTCAAAGGGTCCAGTAAACGTTGTACAAATATAATTTGTGGTGTGTGAAACCGCGGCCATCTAGCCCCAAAAAATAATTCCGGATTGGAAATAAAAGCTGTTTCTGATTGTCGTAGTGGTGACTCGTAAATTCTTAAGAATGTCTGAACAGTCAGAAGGCGAAAGCGGCATGGAAGGGAAGGAACCCTCGATTCTAAATACAAAACATGGTTAGAAACCGTTTTAGGGAGGCCGAGGCATAAGCGTAGCGCCTCTCTTTCCAAAAGAATTAGCGGCCGTATCTTGTAAGCTGGAGCACCAGAGAATAGTACGCAACCAAATTCCAAAATAGGGCGAACGTACATGCGATAAATCATTATTAGTGTGTCTCTTCTCATACCTGTGCGGTAGTTGCTAAGCCTACGCAACATGCCAACAGCACGCGCACCTTTTCCAGCAGTATATTCGATGTGGGGTCGCCAGTTAAGGAATGGATCATAAATTACCCCAAGGTACTTAATAGACTCCACCTGTGGTATGTCCTCATAATGATAACTCAGTGAGATGTGCACAGGGAATTGCAGTGGAAAAACAAGAAGGGCACATTTACTCGGATTAAGCAGAAAGTGATTGTGATCGAGCCAGTTCTCCAGGGTATTAAGGTAATTCTGCATCCGTTCATATAATGTCTGGATATTATCTGCCATTGCAAAGAAAGCGATATCGTCAGCATACACATACGTTGTTATTTCCTCGTGTCGTGGAATGGTGCTCATTAGTATATTAAATAGCACCGGGGAAAGCACTGAGCCTTGCGGTACTCCTCTCGTTTGTGTGTGAGTATTCGATGAAAAGCCGCGTTTGAAACAATAAAATTTTCTGTCCATAAGGAATTTCCTAATCCACGCTACTATGTATGCCGGAAAATTGAGATATTCCAATCGATCTAATAAAATACCATGTTCTACAGTGTCATTGCTTTAGCGATGTCTAAAGTAACTAAAGCCGCATATTGATTACGTAGTCTTGCTAAGTGTATACGACTTTCTAAATCAACATGAGCATTCCAAATTGAACAACCAGCCCTGAATCCAATTTGACAGGGGCTTAGAATGGATCTCTCGTCAATAAAACCATTGATTCGAGTATGGATAATTCTCTCAATCAATTTCACTAGATTTGATGTCAAGGCGATTGGCCTTATGTTATCCAAAATATACCCTCCATCTTGTTTCTTAAGCAACAATATAATTTTAGCAACTTTCCATTCTAACGGTATCCATGCGTTCTTTAAGGAATAATTCACAAGTTCTAAAAGAACGTTAGGCGATTCCTGAAGTAACACTTTTAACATTGAATTCGTAATTCCATCTGGTCCAGGAGCTGTGTTCGGTAAACATAGTACATTCTGACTCAATTCATATAAAGAAATTTCCGGATATTCAAGCGAAGATACCGACATGTCGCGGATAGCCGACAGATTAGTAGTAAATCGACGTTCTAAACCTTTGGCTATCTCTTCTAGTGAGGTGTTCATTTCTTGCGGAGTCAAGATACATGATTCTAATGTTAAAGGCGTTGGTAGTACTTTTCTTGTCCGAAGATATGCGAACAAAGCACGCTTATTTTTTGATTTGGAAAGGTAATCGTAATGTCTACTGTCATATTCTTCTTTCGCGCGGTTAACAGTGCGCTTAAATACGCCAGCAAGAAACTGATAGTCTTTCCAATTTGTTGGGCATTGATTATGGAGCAGCTTTTTCCAGGCAGCTTTTCGCCTTCTGTAATCACGCGTACATTCATCATTCCACCAACGAGAAGAGGATCGTTTACTCGATGGGATAACGAACTCTGATTTATTCCGAGATCCGTCTAGTATTGAGCCAATCTTAGACACAATTTCCTGACTACTGGCATTATGAAGTTTTGAAAGGGCCGAACGCAGACAGCTTTGAAATTTCTTATGATTGACATATATGCGTTCTGGCTGATCTAAAGTTATTATTGGACAAGTAATATCAAAAACTACAGGAATGTGATCACTGTTAGTGGCAGAATCAACCACGGACCATGACAAAACATTAATTGCATTTGTGCAAAACGTTAAATCTAACACTGAGCGAGCCTGACCTCGAACAAAAGTTACCTGCCCTTTATTCATACACGAGAGATTTTTGTCAATAGTCCACTCCCACAGTCGCCTCCCACATAAATCTGTTCTTAGCCCCCAAGACAAATGATGTGAATTAAAGTCTCCTGTGAGTACAATTTCCTTTCTACAGGCTGTCAAAACGCTGTCAAGGTGGCGCGTACTTTGCACACCGGTGGGGAAATAGCAGTTTATGATCGAAAAAGGGTGGTAACCTGGAAGACACAAATCTAATGCTATAATTTCACATTCAGAGTCCAACACTCTGAAAGAAATTTTCGCCCTATGACATATTTTACTTGATACAAGAATCATTAAACCACCACCACGTGTTTGGCGATCTAATCGAAAAGAACGAAACCCTTGAAGATAGAAATTTTTATCCGGTGTAAGCCAAGTTTCTTGGAGAATTACAATATCAGGATTAATTTGGGTACAAAGGTAATTTAAGTCGGTTGAGGCTGAGAATATAGATCGGCAGTTCCACTGAAGTACCCTCAACTGGCCAATGGTGTTGGGTGCACCGCAGAGGCACTTGCCCCTTCCTTGCTGTTATCTTTGCTCGTATGCGACGATTCACTCTTTTTAGTTTTTGACTTTAGAGCGGCAGAAATAGGAGATCTGGTACGTTTATGAGCTCGAACTTCAATTTCCATATCTGTGGCATCACTTGTGCTTGGCTGAGGCGTGTAACGGTCTGATTGCACTTGTGATACAGACTGCTTAGCCTTATCTACAGGTGTAGAAAGTTTGTCCAGCACTAGGCTATGTAGTTCAGTGGTGTCAATGGTGATAGTTGATTGAGGTGCTGGAGGAACCTGGCTTCCTTGCGTCATCTGATTTGAAATGATTTGGATCAAACATTCAGATAGGTTGGATATTAGCTTATCCATAGCCTTAGTCATTGCCTTCTCCACAGCAGACTCAATTGCCTGTGATAGGTTGGAATCTAGGCTTGAAATGTGGCGTGCTGCAACACCAGAATATCCGAAGGCCCTGTCTTTAACCATGTCAATAGCTTCCCTTCGCGAACAGCGGCGGCGGTCAATGATTTCTAGCACGCGTACTTCCTGAACACGAGCAGAGCAGTCGGAGTAGTCGGCAGAGTGACTCCCGCCACAGAGACAACACTTTTCTGATGTTGCGGAGGATTCGCTTGAAGAATGGCTCTCTCCGCAGGCGCGGCAACGAATGTTTGATTTGCATCCTCCTGCACTGTGGCCGAACCTCCAGCAGTTTTTGCATTGAATTGGACGAGAAGCGAGGGGCTCTACGCGAAAGATGAGAGGCCATAGCTTTATTTCTGACGGACATGTTGTGCCCACAAATGTCGCAATGACAGATTCAGTAGGGATCCTCTCGTTGTTAACAACGCGACTGCATCGGTACACGGAAATGACGCCTGCTCCAGAAAGCCTGTCTAGGGTCTCAGCTGGACTTAACTAGGAGTCGACGCCCCGTACGAGGCCCTTGGTACACGCAAGGTGAGGCGGAATGAAAGCACTCACCGGGGTTGAAGCAAACGAGGTACACTTAAGCAGATCCTGCACACAGGTCTGGTCCGGTGACCTACACACTATGCCTCCTCGTCCGAATTGACGCACATCGGTGATGGTCTGGAAATGGTTTGACGTGGCTTTAAGTTCCTTCTGGACAGCCTGGGGATTAGTGAGCCTGATGAAGCCTCCGTTTGTAGGCACCAGTGCAACAGGAATGCTGCTGACACCACTGCGGAAAAATGAATCTAGCGGTAATTCATTAGACGGTAGTGACGCTGACCAGGCGGATCGCGCCTGACCAGGTGAACTTGTCGACATCGGCACCGAAGAATGAGGTAAATTCAAAAGCAGGTAAGCGACTAGAGACCAAAAGAAATAAAACCACTCAATACTCAGCCAACACCGCCACAGCAGCTACTTGCGCGTACGCTGTTCCACGCTCGCAGCCCCAGCGCTTCTTCTTTGCTGCGAATCTCGGGGCAGCAGAACCGTATGTACTGTACTTCTACTTCTTTCCATGAAGCTACCGCACGCGCTCCCAGAAAAGCTTTGCGAAGTCCCTAAAGAGACCGAAACGTTTCGGTAGCTTTAGGGACCGAAACAGAGAAACTCCGAAAGCCAAGCATAGTTTACCTACCAGAGAGAAAGTGCTAAGGATAGACGTGATGCTTGTTGGGACTGTCCTGTGCGTAAGCCATTTACCACGACACTGCTCAAAATAGCTCCTTGGTCTTGTGCTCGTTAAAGGAGTACTGACACTATTTTGAGACATCGAAAAAGGGACATTTTTTGTTTCTTCCGTATGCAGCGTCAACGCTGTCCACACACCCGAGTTGAATATGTGTAAAATATTTTAATTTGACTTGGAAGTTTTCGTTGCTGAGCATCTGCAAGCCAGCCCCACTGCAATGGACATTATCCTGACGAGTCAAGACAGCTCCCCTGAGTTAACGAGTTCTGCATCCTGCATGCAGCCTAAATCATAGAAATCACTGCCAGGGCCACTGGACAACAATTTGCTCATTGTTGCTTACGTGCGCTACGAGCAGATGACGGTTTTGCCCCTAGTACGTCGCAAGTTTCTGTATCCCCGTGACGACACACTGCTATGAAACGTCACTGAGAAGCCGGCCCCTCGATATCGAAACCGAATGTGTCTTTTAAAGGTAGCGGTAATTAAAATATATACGATGCATTCCCAGGCACCACAATACTCGTTTTAGGTTTCTCGACACCAGTATTTTTTTAGAGCAACAATATGAACATTTTTAAAATTCGTGTCAGTACTCCTTTAAGAGCACAGGGTAAGGCAAAATTTAAAAAAAAATCACTTTTTTGTTGTTTGCAATTTGGGAAGTGTGTCCTTTTCTCCATATTTTGCATATTCGTGCTTTTCTTTGAATGTTTTTTTTTTTTTGTAGCTGAGAACCTCATTTTCCGGAAGCAAGTAGTGAGTGAACACGCACCCAAGACAAGCGCCTCGTATGCACTCAGCGCTTACAGTCCATTTTCTGAAATTGTCGGCTAACTTTCTGCATGCCTAATTTTTCAGCAAAGACAATCCGAAGATGCTGCGTGTGTGTTTATTCACATTCGTGGTTCAGAGCGCGTCTATTCAAACAATTTTGGCTCCTAGTTTCATCACACCTTGTGTCTGTCGTGCCAATCGATAAGTTGAGATGCTGAGGATAGAGAAAGCCTTCAGCGACAGCATATTTCGTGGCAACCAATTCAGTTGTCTTGTAAATGCGAATAAATGCTAGCGACGTACTGAGGTGCCGAACACTGAACCATCACACTCTTCGTCATTGAATCCCACCCTTTTCAGCGTCCTTCAAGGCAACTCGCACACAGGGTGACAACGGGTACGCTCTAATGGACATCAATATTATTTGTGATGCAATTAGACAGAACTGCGCATGCAAACTGTGTGGTGCAAGTGTAGAGCTAATCCGAATTGTGTCGCAAAGTGAACCTGTTGATATTGTAACTTGTTTTTTTCTAACCGGACCCTCACGTGCACGAGGTGTATGGCTAATGCTATTTAGGCAAGGTCTTTGCAATAAATATTTCATTTGACAGTCTGTGCTTGTCCCACATTGTTCTTACTTATGTCTCTAGTTCTTACTTTATGCTGTTCATTACTATGCATTAAGTCACCCTGACCTTTAAATGCTAACTTTAGTGCTTACATTCGTATTGCTGACGACTGTACTGTAGCACAAATTGGGCAAGAAAAGCATAACAGAAAAGCCTGTTGCTAAAAGTATGCAAACATAGGTATTCCAGTGCAAACAAGATGCGGACAGAAGGGTGACACGTAACTGTGTGCTGGTCCTGTCGTTACATGTCAACCTTCTGTCCTTGTCTTGTTTGCGCTAAAACACGCACAAGCCTGATGAGCTAGTCAGATGAGAAATTCTCCTGCATCGTACCCATAAATCCTTGCATCAGCAACTCCACAGCACTGTGATAATTACACCACTGCCACACAGCAGCGTAATGTATTCTACTACATGCTGGCAGCACATTAATGTATAAAAAGCGAAACTCTGACAGAATATGAAGTCTCACATTGTGCATGCAAGTTTTTATAACCGTCAGATGTCCAACGTGGATGCTGGCTGGTGCAATATTACTGACACGCGAAGGCGACGTGCACATACACACAAAGATTCTTTTAACACCTCTCCCTACACAAGGCAAACACACGATTACGTTTAACTAGCTCAAGCCAGCGTTCAAGCGCATAATAAACACTTCACCGTGAATGTAGGCTCATTATCACAATTTAAGTGGTTGGCTAGGTGAATTGAGCCACGCTACAAATTATATAGCCCGCGAACGTGAGCAAAATGCTGCCCAGCAGCAAACGGCGCTGCAGGCTTTGATTTATTAGTGTGCCTCGATGTGTGCGCCCCACAAAACGCGCATCAAGGCACCCTATGATTTATCAGCAACAAACGAAGCAAGCGTTACTTGCGTCCTGCTGACTGCAATGCACAAAAAAAAAATACTCGATCATCACACACATGCATGTTCTCGCAATTCTCGCGAATTCGCTCCCGTAAGGCCGTGCCGATGCGCCATGGCTACAATCAGATCAGCGTAGTCGAAGCGAATTGGAAACGCGCACAATGTCGTCGCTCGCAAAGGTGCGTAAGGCTCTTTACGACACCACGTCCGAGCGCGGTAACAGAGCCTTGCGCCGAGTAGCATGCTTTACATAATAAGCTGTCCCACTTACCTTTAGTTTCTTTCGCACTGGCGTGTAGCAGGTGGCCGCGGGCAACGTTACTAGAACAAACTCATGGCGTATTCGGGTGGGCGATTTTGAGCGCTCTAGAGCGCTCTGAAAAGTGGTCACGCCTTCGGTTGGCAAAATCCGAGCGCTCGAACTACCTTCGGGTGGTTCTTCCGGAGCGTCAGCCTCCGACTCGGAGCGCTCCCGACCGCTCTGACTTCGAAGTGAGAGCGTGGTGCGATTGGTGCGATCTGGCCGGGAGGGGCACTAGACGCCGCGTTTACCGGCAGGTGACAGGGTGACAGCACGAGCGCGCATTTCAGAAGGGGAGAGCATCGGACGCGTAATACTTCGTACACGTGTGTTGTATTGTGTTCGTGGCGTTTTTGAGCGCTTGTGTGGTGAGTTCACATGTACCAAGCCATAACTACACCATGTCGAAACGGAGGCGGCTACTGAAGGCGAACGAAACGTAAATGGTGTTACAGCAGCTCGCAGACGAATGCCTTCACATCGATGATGCCGAGCAACTTAATAGCGTATGGCAACGCATTACATGCGAGTACAAAGCTTAATCGTGTTGGCAAAAACAAGCGCTCTATGCCGAGCTCGCGTGTGATCGTGAACGGCGTAGGAGACTGCCGGCGTCCGCCATGCTAGGCCTACCTCTCGGAATCGTGAGTGACGGCGAGCTATTGCGATGTGCTTGTCGTTCGCGAAGGCGTAGTTGTAGTGATTATTTTCTTATATAACGAAGCGTGGCTGTGCAATGTTGTTTGTTTTTGTGCTTTATTACGAAGATACGAAGTCCTCCAAGTGTGCATGCCGAGGCGCCCTATGTGGGCGGAGCCGCTAATTGCTCGTTCGCCCCGTGTGTGCTGAATCGCCGTACGCCGGATCGGAGGCAAAAACGTACCATCTGTCTCGTCCTTAAACCAGCAGCTCTGACGATGACGCCAGCTCGGATGGTTGACCGCATTTGTCGATGTTTACCCGGCGGCTTCCCGCGCTGGTTGCACGGTGGCGCTACAGGCGCGCTGCTCCGAGATCGTCGATCCATTCGGTTGGTACGCTACCTCTCGCGCTCCGATTGCGGGCTGCCTCCGCATCTGCCGACTCCAAGCCAGAGGATCGGAGCGACCAACCGAATACGCCATCAGTTTCAAAGCTCCGTATCTCCGCCAGCGGAGGAGGGTGGTCCGAACGGCGGTCGCGAGAACTAGCGGCGCTGCAGTTCCGTCTTGCGCCACTATCGGCGCGTCGTCTGCTGCCACGGCATAACGCTGCGGTCCGCCGCGCAGTTGCTCGCGGTAACTGCGCGGCAACTTTCTTATTGTACTAGTTAGGTGGATACTTAGGTGAATATGCATAAGGTCGTCTGTATGCATTGGCCCGCGTGCGTTGTTCATTGATTGGCTAAGAATCAATGTTCGGTCTATATTGCCACGCCCACTTCTTGTTTTATTTTGATGTATTCGGGTTTGACCAGCAAGGACGGTTATCAACGCTCGACGCTGTCCGCGAAGCAGTGTTCGAGAAGCTTCGCGATTGTAGTAGATCGTTTTGTTAAGATTGCGCGCCGCACGCGAATGTTCTAGCTTTGTCGAGAGATAACGCCGCCACCAGCGATATCGCTGGAAAGTTCGATAGCGCCTGTATAAAAGCCGACGCGCTTGACCGCTTGTCAGTTGATCGACGGTCGACGCTCTGTTCGCCGCTACCAGTGTATTGCTGTAGTTTGACTTTCAGTTTCCCGGCCACAAGTTCGGCCAAATAAAGAGTTTCATCTCGGACCTGCTGACTGCTGCCTTCGTCGACGTCACGACCCTGTGACAATATTTGAGCTGTCTACATTGCGCTTAACTTCCAAAAATAGGAGTTTCTAAGCGAATGAGGGTTTTCAGCGTAATTTTTATAACTACCACCACAATTTTAGCCGCTGCCGTCTTATCTAGACCAAGAACAACCCAATACGTTTGTGAAAGCCTTTATAGTGTACAAAGAAGCGTACTTACTCGAGATACAAAAACGTTTCAGAAAAACAGTACTCATGTTTCTACAATTTATTGAAAAAACTTTCTCGAAAAACATCACCAATGCTTTGCAATGTTTACAAGACACGTTTTCGCGACGGTTAAAGGGATACTGACCCAAAATCGGAAAATTTTACGAGAACTCGGTAAATGAAATCTCAGTGTGCGATTACATCGAATCGATGTCGTCTCTGAGCAATATTTTTTCAGCGGATATTTGTATTTTCGGTGTCTCATCTCTCTACGTCGCATCCTTCTACGGTACCTTAAACAATTCGAACAGATCGGCCGTAATGTGAGCACCGAGCAGTTATTCGCGCGTACTCTGTCGCTAGAAGAGTCGTCAGTATTCAACTTCAGTTTTTCAACTTCACCGAGCAGATGTTCCATGCCTGCAGCACTTCTTACACTGTACGACAGCCGTTTGCGTTTCGTGCTGTAGCCGTTCACTACGCAGTTAAACTGCTCGTCAACTACAACTATCTTTTGCACAAGTAAGTCTCCGTTCCCGAAGCAAAGTGTGGGATTGGGCTAGTTGGTGTTCCATTATTAAACTGCTCAGTGCAAAAAATTTGACACGGTACACATAGAAAAGACGAGGACCAACGCTGGTCCTCGTCTTTTCTATGTGTACCGTGTCAAATTTTTGCGCTGAGCAGCCCGTTCCCGAGCCGGCGAGTGTAAAATATTCCGCACATCTTGTTCGATACCTCGTCGTAAAATCTCTCGAAAATCCACTGCTTTGAAGGCATAGCGACAGCTGACAACTGGCGGCTCCTCCAAACTGGGCACTGGGCTTTCGCGGGACGCCGTGCGTTTTGGGGGGGATTTGTGCCTAAACCCCGAACATTTTGGCTTTGAAATGTGGGGTGGAAGTGCTGGGAACAAGCGCGACACGGCACCGGGCGCGAGTTCCCACTTTCCACGTGGGATCAAAGCTTCTTGTCCCGCAACGACACGACGATAGCGCTTTACAATGTCGTCACTCTCAAAATGAACGTCACAGACCTTGCATTTCGCAGTAAGCTTTCTATCTTTGCGATGCGAAGCTTGAATGGCGTAGGATCTTTTGGATGTCCGAAGAAGTGTTGTGAAGCGGAGTCGTCGTTGCGATAGCCGCTCTTGCAGCCCGGCGCAAAGCAAGTCGGCATACCGCACTGTGAATCTGTTCGCCCTCGTTACGCTTCGTACATCATGCACGTGTCTTCGTACAAGACGCTAAGCCTGGTCAAGAAGAGTCGCAAAAATGACGAGCTAACAAAGCGCAGACGACGCTGTAACCCACGTGCGCTCGTACATCGGCGGCGCAGATCACAACAAGCGCCACCGCGGGAGCTAGACGTGACTGCAGCGCCACTAGTTCTCACGACCGCCACGTGGACCGCCTCTCCGGCGGAGCTTTTAAACTGAGTTTGTTCTAGTAACGTTGGCCGCGGGTGTCAGCCATGGAGTCATTCGAGCGCCCGCACATTTCGTTGATTCCTTGAACGACTCGTACTTCATCGGCACTCCGAGAACAGCGGGAATTGCGCGCAATCTTTGCACACCGCACAAACGAGGAACGAAGCTTCCTTACGTAAATTTAATGCTTTTACCTTCAATCTTCTTGTGGACGAGAACACACGCGAGACGCTCGCAAACAAAGGCAAATAACATCTGGCTTCGGCTATGGATGGATCTAGCTTGAATTGTTGTTCGTGAAAAAGAAAAAGAAGACGTCGCCGTGTGAAATTGTTAGAGAATGCATGTTGGGCAAAATAGTTAAAAAATAATGACGTCTTCAAGAAAAATTTATACGAGGAAAGTTAAATACTTTTTCAGTAGCTTCTTTTTTTTTTTTGTTGTAGCAGACGACAGGTTTCTACTGCTTGTACCACGGCTTTACGATCGATGTTTGCCGCCGAATCAAAACTCTACAGTAGTTGTATGTACGTCCTGAGTGAATAGCAGGATGACTCCAAAGCAGTAAAACTTTTACGTAATGCAGTATGTGATCTTGCAAGGCATGATGTTTCGTTGCGTTGAAGAAAAGGGAAGCAAGCCGGCGTGATCAGCTGATGTCGCCGCTACGCTCGGCACTGCCGTGTGCTTCATTTCCCGCGCTGAATTCGTGATCGAGCGAGACAGCCACGGAGGGGAACACAGCTAGACGCACGGGTTAACGGCGTATCATTCCAGTTTCGCGCGACTGCTTGTGTAAATTACATTGCTTGTGTGTAAGCATCCGTGTCTTCATACGCGAGCGATACGAGAAAAGTGTGAGGCGTAGATACGGTCCCAAAATATATGCCCGCAATAATAAGTATGATCTCATATTGCACCTACTATGCACTCTCAGATAGCGCGTAAGCACTTTCATCTATTAAATTAGGAAGACGTCATGACCTGTGTGCGGGTGGCGTAGCTGACTACAATCAAAACTTTGGCATGCGCAACAACAGATCCACTCGTGAAATCCACTCTGGTACATCCTCCTGCCCTTTCAGCACTTCAAGAAAACGGCACACTGTAGTCAGCTCAGTGCTGACGGTTCATAATTTCACTTTGTAATTGTATAGCTCTACCTTTTTTTGTGAGTATGTAAATAGTTTTGGTATGCAAGGCAAAAAAAAAAAAGTGCGGGTGGCGTAGCAGGCTGGAGTAGCAGGCTCACGCGTAGGGATCACGACTTGTTTACGTGGGTTCGAGTCCTACTCAGTTAATGCTTTTTTTCATTTTTTTTTCATTTACATTGATGTACTGCTATTTCTGTTAGCGTGTTGGGAGCTGAAACTTAAAAATAAAACAAAAAACATTAGGTTAGCATATGTGTGTGGCAGTGTGTTTGCTTGCACACCGGTTATTTTTCTCTTTTTTGGCATTATCCACTTGACGATATTGCAAAATAAGGACTGCAAAAAAGGGACCGAGCTAAACAAAAAACTAGGGGTACAAAGTAAAGTGATAGAAAGTGTACCTCGCTAGCAATTGAGAAGACTATGCACTCGGGGCCCCGCGATTACGCTATCGCGCTCCACTCTTTAAGGTGAACCTCGAGCATCCTCACTTTATTGCACTCTCTAGCTGTGTTGCACATGTGTCTCCACGCAGCCATGATCTAAATTCTAAAGCCCTTGTTGCGTCTCCAAACTTATTAAAACAGGCGCTTCAATTTTATCATATAACATGCCATTGCAAGCATAATCTGCAATGCGGGCTGAAACAATGCTATTGCAATTTCTCAAAACAACCCAGTTCTGTACGTGAGTATCCGTGCATCAATGATGAACACTGTTATGTGTCCATGCACATCAGTTGGGCTCTTTTTCTGACCAGTGACCACTCCCCCCCCCCCTCCCACTGTTGGGCAACAAATCAGTTCAGTCTGGTTAACCTCCCTGCCTTTCATCTTTTTCCTCTTTTTTTTCTGCTTCATTTCATCTACCCTTGTTGTTGAAAGAAGTATTAAACATATGTGTCAAGACTCATTGTGTATTAGAAAGTAGAGCACAGGCAAATTTGCTTTATTCGTCTGTACTTAAAATTGGCCACTTGATAACTTGCATGAAAAGTATAACCAAGCACCTCGACATGTAGTTTGGGATCTTCAACAGGGAGCTTCTGTATGACGATGCATATGTGTTATTGATCACGTGTGATTTGAACAATGTCCACACTTGGTCGCACGTACATGTGAATAAATGAGGCACTTGTTCAGCCACATAACCTAATGATAAAGGTATTACAGTAGCAAGATCAGAAGTGCAAGATTGTCACTTTTGGTGATAGCTTTCTCTTGAACAGATGTAAGTACATGAATACTACCTCTATGGCTGAAATACGTAAACAGATCTGTGCACTAAGACTCTTTGTACACTAGATGGGAGAGAGTGAAGCTCTTTACCAAAAACTGAATACGTTTGACTCTTATATAAAGTTTTCATATGCATGACACTGTGCACACACGTGGCACATCGTGGAAGAAAACGTATTTCACCAAAACCAGACTCAGAGAAGTTTAAATGGCATCATATACAGGACACACTAGTCTTTAAACCACGTACACTTGCTACCTCAAATTGGGATCCCTGACATACATTTATTATGATACTTTAGGCAGAAGTTAAGTGCGTGCAAGTGACATATTAAGGTGACTCTGAGTATGCAGCTCTCATGACGTATATAATGCAGGAAGTACTGCCTAATACTGCTTAAGGCAAAGTGCTTGTTCAATGTGAATCTTTTCAATTAGCAAAAGCCTACAGGTCACTGGGCCTTCTTTGGTTCAAGTCTTTGTTGCTTTAATACTGAGAATACCAGAAGTTCAATAACGCACACCTATGACAAATGAAGAACCGTGTTCATGAAGTCATTTTATGACAATATGAACGTGTCTTTGTTGCCAGTGCGAATGTGCTGCTACAAAGGTTAAAACGAATAATTTCATGCTGTGCTTAGCAGCACCTAAATAACGTCATTCACTTACTTTAGGACATCCTACTACAGCCCACCTTGTAAAGTTTCTGGGTAGCCAATCCATGAATATATACAAATATTTTTCTCAATACTAAACTCACTTCTGTCGAACTTAATCACTTACAACCATCTTTGTGTATATATAGGTCTCTTACCTACAGTAGATATGACGACTACGGCTTGGCATACTACTCACTTGTGAGTACACACACTCATTTGAAAAGCATGACTTTGAGTACGAGTGAGTGATGAGGGGCATGAGCAAACCTGAGTATGAACGTAGTACACATCAGAGTGAGTTGGCGTGAGTATGAATGTGAGTGAGTAGGTGTGAGTACGAACGTGAGTCCTCATAGGTGCATCAATGATGAACACGGTTATGTGTGCTTACACATCCCTTGTGCTTTCATGAGTAATTCTTTTTCTGATCGTCTTCCCTCCCACCGTAGGGCAGCAAGTCAGTTCAACCTGGTTAACCGCCTGCCTTTCTTTCGTCTTTTACCTCTTTTTATTTTCTGTTTCATTTTATGTACCCTTGTAGTATAAATAGGTATTAACCATGTGCATCAACACCCAGGGTCTATAGGAAAGTAGAGCAGAGAGGCACATTTGCTTCATATGTCTGTATTTTACAGTTGGCTAGTTGATAACTTGCATGAAAACTGATAACCAAGCCGCTCGACATGTGGTTTGGGACCTTCAAGGGTGAGCATCAGTATGACGATGCGTATGTGTTATTGATCACTTGAGATTTGAACAGCATTCTTACTTATTAGCACATACGACAACATGTAAAAAAAAGATCAGGCACTTATTCAGCTGTATAACCAGCTGATGACAAAGGTATTACAGTAGTAGGATCAGAAGTGCAACATTGTCACTCTTAATGAGAGCAGTGAGCTTTTTCTTCTACAGATTTGAGTACAACAATACTTCCTTTATGGCTGAACTATGTAAACACATGTGTGCTCTTAAACCCTTTTGAGCAACTAAATGGTTGAGAGTGAAGCTTTTAAACAAAACTGCACACATTTGTTTCATGAAGTATTCATATGTACAACACTGTGCGTACGCATATCACAATATGTAAGAAAATGTGTTTAATTAAGACCAGTGTCTCAGAGAAGATAAAATTGCGTCATATAAAGAGGACACGCAGGTAGCACCACTAGTTTATGAACGATTTACACGTGTATACCTTAAATCATGATCTCTGATATATATTTAATGTAGGCTTTTAGGCAGAACTTAAGTGTGTGCAAGCGATATTATAAGGTGACTCTGAGTATGTTCTTATGACGTACACATATATATAAAATGAAGGAAGTACTGCCTAATACAACTTCAGAGAAAGTGCTTGGTCAATGTGAATCTTTCCAAACAGCAATGCCTGCAGGCCACTGGGTCTTCTTTGATTGAAGTCATTGTTGGTTTAATACTGAGAATACAAGAAGTTCACTAACACACAAATATGACAAAAGAAAAAGTTTTCGTGGAGTCATTTTATGGCAAAGAGAATGTGTCTTTGTTGCCAGTGTTCATGTGCTACTACAATGGGTTAAACTAGTAATTTCACGCTGCGCTTAACCGCAGCTAAAGAACTTCATTGACTTACTTTAAGACATGTTACTTTCAGCCCACCTTGTACAGCTTCTGGGTAACCAATCCATGAACATAGACAAATATTTTTATGAATACAAAACTCACTTTTGTTGAACTGAATCATTTGCAACAGTCAATGTGTATAGAGGTCTTTTACCTAGAGAAGATGTGAAAATCAGCTCGGCATACTCACTCATAAGCATAGGTCGGCAAACTCACTAATGAGTCGACTCAGACTCAGATCGAGCCGTGAGTCTGAGTGAGTCAGGCTGAGTAATATTTTTGTGAATCTGAGACCGAGTGAGTCCGGTTGAGAAAATTTTCAGTGAGTCTGAGTCCGAGTGAGTCTGGTTTAGAAAAATTTTGGTGAGTCTGAGTTCTAGTCAGCACTAAAGGCAAAATATGCTTGGTGAGTGAGCCTGAGTGAGCTCCACATTTTTTGCCGACCTATGCTCATGAGTACACACACTCACAGTCATTTGAAAGGCGAGTGTGATTACGAGTGAGTGACAAGGGGCGTAAGCAAACCTGAGTATGAGCATGAATGGTTACTCATGAATGTGAGTCGGTGTGCAGTATGGACGTGAGTGAGTATCAAAGAGTGTGAGTTGGTGTGAGTATAAACATGAGTGAGTACTCGCGAGTGTGAGTATGAGCCAGTGATGAAGGATGTGAGATGTGTGTATGAACATGAGTGAATATTTATCGGTGTGAGTAGGCATGAGTGTAAGTATGAGTGAGTGTTGAGGGGTGGGAGTAGGCATGCATATGAACACGAGTTAATATTCATCAATAAGAGTAGGCATGAGTGAATGTTGACGGGTGGGATTAGACGTGAGTATTAACGTGAGTGAATAGGCATCGGTGTGAGTAGGTGTGAGTAAGAGTTGTCGAGAGGTGTGAGTAGACACCACGTGCATACTCATTGGTGTGAGTAGCCGTGAGTCTGAGTATGGGTGAGTGTTGAGGGGTGTGAGTAGACGTGAGTATGAACATCATACCGTACAGACGACTATGAACATGAGTGAATGCTCACGTTGGGTTATATTTTTGTGCTGGTAAGTCTATTTGTGTTTTTATACTTTTGCATATGTACGATTCTTATTCCTGCATTAATTACTGTGCCTTGTTTGTTTATTCAAGCCTGCATATCTTTATTTCTTAATCACCCTAATATGACCTTTTAATATTGCAGTATTCAGAAATAAATAAATAAATATTCTGCATATCTGATAGAGAAGCTTATGCGCTAAAAATATTTTCACTTCGGCCGTAAAACTGTTTTCCGCACATGCGTATCACACGAATGGGTTCCACTCAATAACACCAGTGCACCCATGCATCCTCCTTATCATAGGCGTGCGCACAAGGGGGGGGGGGGGGCAGGGGGAGCGCCCCCCCCCATTCACCTAAGAGGGGGGGCGCAAAGTCAGTTCCACACACTGACATAATAGGGAAGGAGGCGCTGCGACTCGGGGGAGGGGCGCAATGTCAGCGCCCCCCCCCCCCCGGGTGTTGATCGTCCGATTGCTCATGTTGTGGTGATTGAGGCGGTGGCTACACGAAATTGCTGCAGCTGTCTCATTTCTGCAGCCAGGTCAGTTGGTCACGTTGCTTTTCAACTGGCTCTTGGCTTGACCTCGTTCGTGTCGTGCAGCTGTGGCAAGTTGTGTAAAATGGCTGCGTTTATATTCTAGGAGCACCTTTTAGTGATAAGAAATTATTTTTGGTACTACGCGCATGTCAAGCATGTTTTCATAGATTTTTATTGCTCCCAAAGTCACGGCTCAGGAGGGCTAAGGTCATGGCCATCATTTTAAAATGACATTTGTTTTCGCCAATAGTAATGAGAACTAACAGTTCTCATCAATATTGACGTGTTCTGATTGAGTGTTAGTTCTCAATAATATTGTGTCTAACAAAGAAAACGGGCCCTTAAATTTATGCTTGTTTCCTTCATTTGTTTTCATCGTGTGACAGCACACAGGTAAAATGACATTAACTTAATGTCATTCCCCAGACAACACTCGACGTCCCGAGGTCGTCCTCAAATGGTACAATCGTCCTCGCACATTTCTCGATGTCCTTTGTACGTATTGAGTACGACACGAGCTGGTTTGACCCGGAAACGTATTTGCGAGTGCTTTCTGAGGACAACAAGTTGTCCTGAAAAGGTTCTTCCAGATGCCTTTTGGGGATGACAAAAGCAATATCGAGAGCGCGCTAACAAGTTGTCCTGAAAAGGTTCTTCCAGGGACCTTTTGGGGATGACAAATGCAATGCATGCACTGAGCGCTTACATATGATTCCTCGCGTCCTTTTCACACTAAGTAGATGCATATCATATGTGAAAATTTTCTCAGCACGTTTGTTTCACACAGTCATTGCATATTTTCGCCTCGTTGCTTCTCTTTTGGTTGAAAAGCTTCAAATTACGCGTTTCGATTTCTGAGACACAAGTAATTAATCATCTTGGGTATCGAAGCTGATATTGCGAAATGTTCATTTAAAATAGTATGTTCTTAAAAGTGGCAGCCATATATTAGTGAATATCCGCCGCTGTAGCTCGTAATAACAAACTAGCCGCTGGCAACCATTGACCATGCGTTGCCGTTCTGGATAGTCAAGTAGCCAAACCAGCCAAGCCATTCCAAGTCAACTGACTGTCAAGATGGGATCTTGCAATGAAGGTGAGTGCAAACCGCATCTTTGTTGTTTGTGTGTACAGTACAGTGTAGTGTACAGTTAACAAAAGTGAGATGTCTGAAAGTGCGAATCGTAGACGTCGACGGGAGGTCAATCGCCGTGTTGATGGGTGCTTCACGTTACTCAACGCTCTGACTGATGCTCCAATGAATGGATCGGCACCAGTCGAACAAATCGCGGTGAATTGTGCTTCGGAGAGTCCCAACGTGAATAACGGGGAATCGACGTCTGCGTCTGACACATGGCCCAACCTCGGGCAAGTTAACTCGATGCCCGTGTCGAGTGCACTGGTGGGCTGTCAGAGCGGAGCCTCTAACACTAATGAGTGCACTGTGCACGATACACGTGGTGACGAGGACATTGTGCCAGACTTCCGAGGAAGTTTACAAACATGGGCCATTGAGTCGCAGCCGTCGCATGCTGCGGTGACATCACATGAGAATGTCATGAAATGTAGCATTGTTCTACACAGGACAGCATCTGGTTCCTTTTGCATGTATTAATCCGTTCATTAAAATCGTAACTACCTTTATTTGACGTCTTTTTTTTTTGCAGGAGTAGCCCGGTACAGTAAAACATCTTTGCAAATTTGTGTTGAATGCCTTAATATTGCTTTTTTTTCAGACACTGCCTCTGACTACTCGGACTCGGATGCCTGAGAAAGCGGTCCTCATAACCAGTCGGGACTAATTACTATTTAAATAAATGAATTTCAGTAAACAAGCTTTGTCTTTTTTTTTTTCATAGTCAAGCACTTATGTCACCTCTCCGTTTCTTGACGCAGTATACATACACAAGACCCCACAGTGGTGTTTTTCCTTTAATGTATGTAAATACCTTGAAAAGGAATAAATCACATGGAACAATACAAATAAATACACAGCCTACGGTACCGAACCGGCTGCACAATGGTTGTTCTGAAAACATACTAAAAAAGTCCTCAAGTGTTGTTATGAGGACGCCCTGAGGTTGTTATGAGTACGGACAACAGCACAGGATTAGTGCCATTCTAGTACCATAACAGGACGTCCTGAGGGCATCATAATGTCCTCAAGGTGGCGTACTGAGGATGTCCTGAGGTTGTTATTGTGTTGTCTGGGTCGTTGTAAATGACATTAGATTTGCCGTGTGACGGCCGTATTGCACACAGACATCTGCAGAAGTTGTATCCATTCTCGAATAGCACAAATAGCGCACATTGAGTGAGATGATACAGGCACTTGCCTGTGTCCTTGTGTCTTATTTACGCTATTCCACAATGCATTCGTACCAACTATAGCTCGGATTTCCTTACCAGTGAAAATGTATCTACACAAGTTGTACATTTTCCGCATAGGCCACAATCCACACGCTTCCCATACGCTTATGACGATTTTCCGTATGCACCTTACAAAATCCGTACGTTTCCATAACACCTTAGGTTTCCACATCTTCCTTATGAAAGTTTCCGTACACTCCATAAAATTTCCTTATCCTTCCATATTTTCCATAAGGAACTTTCCATACACTCCGTAAATTTTCCTTATCCGTCCATGTTTTCTATAAGGACCTTTCCATATACTCCGCAAAATTTCCTTATCCTTCCATATTTTCCATAATGAACTTTCCGTATATACCATACAACTTCCGTATGCGTCCATAAAATTCCATATTTTTTCCGTATCTTTCATAAGGAAACTGTATGGAGTCCATATTTTTTCCATACGATTTTATACGGAACGTTTCAGTAACATTTTTTTCTCTTGCTTAGCGCGAGCACCAACTAACACACGCATACTGATTAGCGAGAACGGACGCAAAAGTCAAAGGGAGCCCTTCGCGTAATAGATGAGGGAAGAAAAAGCATGAGCCGAGCGTTGGCGATGCTGCTGGATGGAGGCGCATCTTCGTCACAATAATTTTAATTTAATGTAAATAATAGAAGACCTTGAAAAAGCTTTGATAACCTGAAGGCGGACGTCCTAGTCGACGCTCTTCACACACTTGCAACACACTTGCAACTGACTTCGAAGGGCCCCTTTGTTGACACAGTTGAAACATGATTAGCGGCGTAAAGATCGCTGCCATGAAGAAGATTGCTTTTATTTTAAATATCTTTCTACGTATTCGGTTCCGCGGAATCCACACAATCACGCGCGCTGCTCGTTCCGCAATGCCATTTCCCTGCTCCCACAGAGCGGCGCTCGCAGCATGACACGACGGGATCACGCGCGCGGCCGCTACTCGCGGCGCTGACTGTCCTAGCGCCGCCGCGCCACCATACCAGTAATACCAGCTCTAAAATCGAAACGGCTACAAAGACGTCTTGCCTACAAGAAGATCTAAAATAGACATTTCTTTTTTTTCAAAATATAACATTTGCGCCTCAAATGTGCTCGCATACTGTTTGTTAGCATTTTCAACAGCTACGGAATTAGCCAGAGTCTATTTCGCCAAACAAGTTCATAACGCCTACTTCGAGACATTTTTTAGACATTTTGTCTGGAAGTGCGAGCGCGCACGACTACCTCAATGATTCTTCGAATGTTTTATCGAGAAGGGCCAATATGCCCAAACGGCATGTCAAAAGAGCGGTGACCGTCTGTTTTACTCAAACAAATGACGCAGACAACACCACCCAAAATAATTGGTTTCACACCGCAACGCGATGTATACCTGTAGATATATTAAACAGGTAACGATACCTCTACACTCTTAGCAAACGACCGCTTAAAACAACGCATATAAGGCGGAAAGTAGGTCAAATTTCCGACGCTTATAAATGGTTCTCTAAGCGGCCTACTTATACGGCTCTCTTATGCGGCCTCTGGCTAAGCGGCTCTTTGTTATGCGGCCTAAGTTTATGCGGCTCTTCCATATCCGAGGCCATCTCGTTGCCAGAAGGCCGTTTAAAAGTGACCGCTTAAAGTAACGCGTACCGTCGATTTGGTTAAGCGGTATTTCAGGTCAAATCTGTCCGGCTTATATACGGCTCAATATGCGGTCGAAATATATGTGGTACTTTTCGCATATTTTTAGAAAAAAAAATTCTACGTTTTGTTTGATCGTGCAGTGTTCCTTTTTTCTTTCTTTTGTTCTTTTCAGCCTTCCAACTCATGAATATGCATTTACACATCGCAAGAACACTACACAGAGTCATAAACCATGTATCAACACACACACACACCACCACGGGGATTTGAACCCAGGCCAACCGCGTGACAAGCAGACACTGTAACCACTACGCCACCGCACCACACGATCTGGGTGGACTTACGCGGCATTATATATGCACTTCACGTTATCTCGGACGATTTTATGATCGGTTACAACGCTATAATTTTGCATATGTGAGATGCATCGTTCGCGTATATGTGTACACGACCTTAAGCGAACCCTCGCGGGCAGTCACAGTTAGTTTGTGTGTGAAATTATGTTTCTCGTCCGACGGCTTGCGCATCCCGCACGGAGACAGAGGTGAACCATGAACGACGCGTTTCCGAGTGCATTTCCATTTGCCGGCATCATACAGCAGCCAAACGTGCCCTGACGTGCAACCAGCCGCCAAAGAAGAGTTTTCTGCGATGTTTGACGCAGTACAGGCGGTGGAAGTCAGCTGATCTCATCTCCACTCGGCGAAGTAGTCTCCCACGTCCTTCGCGAGCATCGCGTTGATGTCGGTCAGGGTTGCCAATGGTGGCTACTTTTCGCCAAATTGGCGAATTTGAGAGGCCCGTGGCGACCTAAAATTATGAATGGCGACATGGCGAATTTTTGGCGATTTTCGCCTTAGGTCTCCACCGAGTTTTGAATCCTAAGCTCAGTGTCTTCCCAACGAATGAGCGGCAACATTCTCAGTATTTTTCTTGGTTTTAGACCCACGAGTAGAATGTGCACATTACGCGTCATTCGGTATGTCCGTCCTGTAACTCGTGTGTACCTCTTCAATTCATCTAGAGAGATAATAAAACGTTTATTTGATGTTCTGTGAAAATAAGGTCAGTGAGTGGGATCCTTAGTTCGGGATGCCATCTAGATGCAGGAGGTACTGGAACGTCCCCCAGCGACATTCTAGCAAAATGTAAGTCAGCGGACTGCCTTGCAAACCGCGAGGGGGCAGTGATTGACTATAGGTTTATGGCTTTAGGTGCTTTAAGCTTATCTGAAGTTTCGCATCTGAAGGGGCAAGACGACAGGTTGGCCGCGTGTTCCGACCATTTGTTCCGCCAAAGCTCCAACTGCTCTGAATAGCTTGGCGACTTATTCACTGTTGCAGTACCCCCAGTTCAGCTCGCAAAGACTGTTTTGGAATAGCGGAGAGGCGGATACGCGGCTATTTCTGCAATTAAAATTATTTATTGAGGCATTTTTCACTCTTCTCGGTGAGCGTGTGCAATAAAAACAATTGCTATATAACATTTTACATTGTTATACAGCAATAACGCATCGGATTGACGCGTGTAGATATAAGTAACTATAAGAAAGGGTCAGTGATGTCCGGTATCATATTAGTTCACACTGAAAAGGTGTAAGACTCACTAATGATCGGTTCCTGTAAGATTTCTGTCGGGTTACCTTCAATAAATCTTTTAATCCTTTTAATTCATATAGGGGTTCGTAAAGCTGTCTACAAATAATGCTTTCACGGTTTTCGCCCAAGGTTTATACCCCACTTTTAGCTTTGAAACGAGAGGACAGGGATGGAAGGATATCATGAGCGTTTCGTTCATTCACCCTTGCGCCACCACGCACATCTTGCGGCTAGTCGGAGAAGCAGCACCATGCACTCCCATGGTGAAGCCGGCGATACGACTGGCATCGAGAAACGTCAATATAATTTAAGGGTCTTGGATGGTACTGTATTCTACGGGGCTATACGTAAGTGGAAATTTGTATTACTGGGTATGCCGCACATATCTAGAATGGCTACTTTTTTGGCGAAATTTGTAAAAAAAAATGGCGACTTTTGGCGACTTTTTGCTCGTCGTTTGGCGACATTTACTCAAAAGTCAGTGGCAGCCCTGATGTCGGTGCGTTTATACGGACAGTATTGTGCAGAGGTTCATCTCAGGGAATCGGATTAAAACACATAATCGCTTATTCGCGCAACAGATGGGTTTGGTGTAGTGCAGCGCGTACGGGGCGACGGACCAGCTTTCAGAACGGACGCGCTCATTTCTCCCCGAATATAGTAAAGACGATAAGGAAACGTTGTTGTTGTTGAGTCGAAAGAACAACGAGCCTTCTCAGAAAAAGAATGCAGTCACCGAGCTCGAGGCTGACGGCGCCGACGAGCAATGCCGTGGAATTGTCATGCTGGGGAGGACGGCGGGTCTGAGGTTGTTCGTTCTCGTGGTTCGTTCGTTGTTGACAGTTGGAAGTGATGCTCCCCTTGGCTTCCACAAACGATGAAACGTAGTGCATGACTGGCGCGGAAAGACCACGCATGAAATCGCTTGCATCACCCGTTAGAACATTTGTTTCCTGCCAAGCGTCGCATCAAAAGAAGCTAGCAATGCTTGAAATCGAATTAAGTCACAATATGATCCAGCTTTCAAGGATAAAACCATGCTATTTCTTCAAAAGTCAGAAGTGGCCTGAAGGATTCAGAAGGATCATGTGAACAATTATACTGAATAATGCAAAGATTAACTTGAAACATTCTAATATTTAATGGGTGCTGTTAAATCTAAATAACAACCCCAAATTAAATATGCACTTGTTTTGCACCTTGAAGGTTCATGAATGTTAAGCTCTACAACATGTCTCAGTTGACCGCATATCAGCGCCGAAGAGCGATCTGGTGGAGGCCCTGTGTTGGGGAACATGGCAGGTTGAAGGTTGTTTTCGTATTCCACCCGTTGTCGACGAGTGAAAGTGATTGTTTCCTTGGCTACGAGATGTGATCTGGGCGACAAGGGCCAGTATTACTTCACTCCACGTGATCCAGTCGAGTATGCTTTGAGCTTAACGACGCTTTAATGTATAAACTAGCAAAATGCTAAAAGTGGCTAAACTCGGGCAGTAATCTTGACTTCTAGGAATAAATAATCGCCTGTCTTAAAAATGTGCAGTCTGTAGCATCCTGCTTGATTGGGATCACGGGACGCGACATGTAAACGTATAATACTAAATAGTACATATATAGAAACAATTCTTATACTCAATATGTGTCATAATTGCAAGTAACAGCTGCAAATAAAAACCACGCTTTCACACAACTAGCACACCCATAAATGTTGAGCTTTACGTGTCCCAGTCAACCTCCCTTATGTTCCATAACAGGGGCGTAGCCAGATATTTTTTTCGGGGGGAGGAGGGTTCAACCATACTTTATGTATGTTCGTGCATGTGTTTGTATGCGTGCGTGTATATATACGCAAGCAAAATTGAACATTTTTCTGAGGGGGGGGGGTTGAACCCCCCCATCACCCGAAAAACCACCCTGACTAAGCCCCTGTTCCATACCATGTAGCTTTGCGTGCACTTTTATTTAAATATCAACTGTCATGCAACATCCTTAGCTTTGGCTAGTACAGCAGCTAATACAAACTGTGCTTGAGAATTCAAGATTTAATGCCAGTACCAACTTGGTCTACACAAAAACATTCTGTAGTAGTTCAAGCGCAAGTGTTGCTGCTTTTTTCAGATTTAGCAGCTCATATAGCGGTGGCTCATAAAAGCATGCAGACATACACATGTCTAATGTGCAGCTGTTATTCTTTGATACGAAGAACTGCACGAAATAAACTGACACAAGGAGACGCATGGACAAGCGTCTTCCTCGTGCCAGTTTATTTCGCGCAGTTCTTAGTCATGGATTACCAACTTGCCCAGTGATCAATTCTATATTATGCTTTACATGCAGCCCCCTTCCGTGGCACTTACCACGGCACAACATCTGTCAGACATAAAGGGTATTCGCATATTGTACTAGATTTGTCCTTCACTAAATGTTGAGACCTGAATTGTATTTGTTCTTTTTCTGGCACCATTTCAAAACATGGCCTTTCCCTTGCAGTGTTGAGACATTTCTTTACAATAAGTTAGTCAGGCATTGAGTTCAAATCCATCACTGTGCCAGACTGGCGCTTAATTATGTATGCATAGGTCCCTTATTTCCATGATCTTCTGTTCTCTGCTCCCAGCCCTTCCCTTTACCCATTACTGTAGAACTGCGGCATTTAGGTGTTTCATCTCGCACCGCTAATTGTTGTTACATTTTGTGCCATTTCTTCGAGTACCCATGCCAGTATTTAGTGCATTAATTGAATGAAGGAACATGTTATGCTGCTGCGCAGCTGTACACTGAGCAGAACAATGAGATGCAGAGCCATGAGAGAAAAAATAGAGAATATTGTCACGGTACAACGCAAACACAAGACAGTGAGAAGTTCTACAAAAGTAGGAGGACAACTTGTTGACACACACAAAAAAATAGCAGGCACAAACATGTCCAACAAGACTGAAACTTGGGCTAGTTGGTTGTCCTTCATGATGAATCGGCAGCACAACCATACACGGACAGAGGAAAGGTACACGAAACATAGCACTGTGTTGTGTACCTTCTTTCCTATGTCCATGTGTGGCTGCACTGCCAATTCACCATGTATGACAAAGATGATGTCTTCGGCAAAATCCCGAAGACCCACTAGACATTGATGTTCACTGATGTCCCCGTTGTCTTTCTTGCCTGCAGAGCACACGCGTCAATACATATACAATAGGATGCATCGTAAGGGTTCTTCACCTATATGCTCTATTGTTGGAGTAATAGGGCATTGTGTCAACTAAATAATCAATGTAATAATAAAATCACCCTAAAATATATGCCATATTCCTTATTGCTCAATTCTCAACCTCCACGTATTCCACTTCAGCACCTGTGAACATAATGGCCCCCTAAAGGATCTCGGCAGTAGTTTCTCTGAAGTGGTTTCCAAAGCTGTTATTGGATTAGATTAAGCTAACTGAATCTCATGAACTTATCCTTTCAAAACAAATAAGGGGGCAGTCCACTTGTTATTTTCTTGCAAGCTACTTAGCAATTTGGCCTTGAATGTGTGCACTTTCCTTGCAGTTGTGTCCCAAAAGCAGTCAGTGGCCTATCGGTTATCAGGTTATCAATAAAAATTTTCTTTATGAACAGTCTTACAAGTTCAATAATGCAGCATTGTAATGGATGCAAAATTCTGACATATATAGTTTATGCATTCAAAACTCTTCAGTTGAAATTCCTAACCAGTTTCTCCATCAGTAATGACCACAATTGATATGCGACTCTCCGTACCATCATCTGCATGCATTGATGCATTCTGCAATGTTTTAATCATGCATCTTATCACTGGCCCTGTGATCTCACAAGTCACCTGCGTCCTTCTCTAGACAGTAACAGCTATAAATATGTTGCATAACTTGTTTTTTTTCCAAACAGCATGACTTACCTCTATTTGCACAGACAGTAAGCCTAACACACAGTGCCCACTTTTGTAGTTTGACATATTTTATTTTCAATTACAAACAAAACTGAGCAACAATGTATACACCAATACAGCGTTTGTAAACTAATTAATATCTTACACTTTTACAGAAACAAGGTAAAAAAAACGACTGCGAAAGAGGTGATCAAATAATTAAACAGAACGATTGTTGTTTTTCTATGCTTTAGGGATTTCAGGCCTTCTCATCCGACTAGAATTGATAATGACCTAGCTTGAGTTTCAGCACGCCTATACGTAGAAAAAACTCTACTTTCTTGCAAAGTGCAGGTCAATACATACATAAAAAATTGCACCACATAAACGGCAGGAGCTACCTAAATGCCTTCAATTATAATAATTTCACTTAAACACAATAAGATAACACAGAATTGACTAGAGTAACAAAGAAGTATTGAAAGTAAGTGGTCCTTGATCGACGTCATATATGTAGCCTTGGAAACAGACGAAGGGCTTGAGGTGTGCTTCCTGCCTGTTTCTGGCACTTAATTTGCAATATATGAGTAGAATACACCGTGAAAAAAATTCTGTTTTATATCATGAGCTGTGTAGTGCACGTAGGTACTATGATTTATCACAAATGTATGACGTAAACTAGATACCCTCTATATTAGTAGGCCTGAAGTTTGAGGACGCAGCTTTTCTGTAGGTAGTGGCTAATAAAATTTCAACGCATGGGTATCAGCTGTGCATGAACGACAAGTGATATGCTAATATAATGCCCTAATAAATAGGACTTTTCATAGTACATGCATCAGAAATAATATGATGACTGTGTATGTTATACTTCGAGGAAAACTACAAAATGAACAATGAATATGTATATACGAACACACACACACATACACACACACATACACACACATACAGTTATTATTGCACATGATGTCTGCCGCATATTCCAATGCTAGTGTACCTGCTACTCAGGTATCCTCAAAAGAAAGAGCATTGAAAAGTGCATGGACATAAAACGACTTAAGTGTCTCTAAAGTTTGTGAAAATTCAGCTAGCCAGCAGCCTTATCTACCCAGCCTAACAATGTAACAAAAAACACACAAACGAAATAAAACTGCACAAAAAAGAACATAAGTTAGGCGTTGTCCTTGAGCTTGTCGAGAACCTTCAGCAGTTTACTGCTTGCCCAGCAACGTGGAGCAAACTGGAGCAAACTTTGAATTAGGCCCAATGTTTGGGCGAAAGCAGACGGGTAGGTAACATCCTTTATGTAATGTACGGTCAAACACAAGAAAAGTGCCTTCTCAAGCGTGCAGTCATCTTTCAGGGTAACACGCTCGTCCTCAGCACAAAAATAAGCTTTGTTGCCGAGCTCCAAACAATCATGGGCCCTGGCAACCCATGGACATCTGCAAGATACTGGAAAAAGTAATAAAAACTAATATATGTTTTATGTTCTGCACAGCACATCTTTATACAAAAAGCTAACAATTCAGAGGTAGTGGATGGATGAATGCCAGCACTAAAATATTGCAAGCTTTATATGCAAAACCGTGCATAAATTGAGATTTTTATGGGCGTGGTTTATGCCACAGTAAATAAAGCAGTTTCAGCAACCCCGATAGACAGCTATAGGTGCCACTCCTTGAAATTTTGCTAATGCATTCAAAGCAGCCACATGTACAACGTCAGATCTCACAAGTGTATAAGCAAGCGTTTCTTTGTGTTTCGCACGCAATGTTCATATCATATATCTGTTCCATGAAAATGGGTAAAAACAGCAGCCAAATGAGTGTACTGAGACCATAAGTTATGGAAAGCAGAGCCTTAACTTGCTTCAATAGTAGGCTAAAGCCACCTCTCAGTGATGACATATGATAGGTGGTGTCAGATGGCATGTGTGTTGGGCATGTCCTTTTGCACTAAACTTGAGTGCTGTAGTGTCACGCTCACAGGGCAAACCTGGAAATACCTGGTTTCTGTTTCTGTTGGGAAATGGAAGAACCACAGGACAATCAAAAAGGCCCGAATAGATTGCCTACATTGACTTACATGATTGCTTATGTGTGTACGCCTTTGTGCATAGAGATGTACTAGAACTATCTTAAACTATTTTAAACAAAGGAATTGACTGGACCCTATTCAATGGCAGAAAAGGAACTCTGCTACAAACAAGGTGGACGTAACGACAGAGTCCACATTGAAAAAACTAAAGGCCATGTCCACACTAGGACACACAGCAGTTCTCAGTCATCATGTAAGGTGGCTACGCATGTAAGGTGGCTACACATAGGCTAGTATCAATATTCTTTGCAGTACCAAGCAAACAAACTTCAATCTACATGGATGTATATGACTGAAATTTGACATAAAATCTTTCGTTGAGTGAATGATACAAATTACATTCAAAGTCAATGTCAGAGTAGTTTCACAGACTCAAAGGGCCCACTTTGTGTACACAGATGCATGCAGTGAATGGTGCTGTTGTATATAGACTAATATCACAACTTTGCAGGTCCTTTTGGCTGTCAATGCACACGTCTGAGAGTGGTGCAATCACCTGCTTATTGAATATTGTCTTTCTTTCATTGAAATTAAAGCTCTTTCGCAGAAAAACGTTCCTGTATTCAAATGTATTTTGTGTTTGCATACAGCATAATTGGGCGTAAAATTACCCTGAATATCTCCTTTCAACGTGGTCTTGACAAACATATGTATTTGTCGTCTGGCCAGACATAGAATAGCTTTTTTTTTATTTCATATGCTGCGCCGAAAATTGCTGCATAATTGTGACAAAATTGTCGTGCGAAAGAAAATTCTTCAATGGAATGAGCTAGCTATAGACTTAATTGTAAATTATCAACTCTCCACCAGAAACAAATATCTAAGTTATATCTGTTGCAGTACCTGAACGCAGATAAATAGTTACATTGTTTATGAACGTTTTAGGATAGTCATGCAAGTAAAATACTGATTCCGTTTTTGAGCAATATATGAGAGATAGATCCGCTTCAGGTGCACAATTGCAGATGCTGCTTGATATCGTTCTTGATTCGCGAACCACATAATAGTGAGCAACAGTGTTTCGCTTTCTGACAGTTTGCGACCTTCATGCATTTCTAAGAAAAGGTCCGAGCAAGAGGCTCTTCCGATGCGCCTTTCACAGATCTATAGAGACTCGTTAGGAGCGGTGCTTTGTTTCTAACAGCACAACACAAGATTGGGAGCATCGAAATAAACTTACCCAGTCATGCATGGTTCAGGGGGCAGTGCCCGCAGTAGGAGCACCAGGCAACTTAATGTGGCACGCCTGGTTCCCCTGGCTGGCGGCTGTACGCGAGCAATCTGATGCACTCACACTCACATCGCACTGACACACTTTGCACTCACACGTGCCATCATAACTGCACGCTCCTCTCTGAATGCCTTTGACGTCGGTCGAGTTGTACATCCCACGCAGCAGGGCCTGATCGGCACTTCCGAAACGTTGAAGCACGCCAAGACGATCGCGGGACCGAATTCTCAACGAAAACAGAGAGACCACGCAAGGAGCGGGAGCAAAAGAGACGGACACCGCTCGACGCGCATGGGAGAGAGAACTGTAGGGGGGATAAGTCAGCAGCGTGAGCAGGGAGAGAACGCGATCAAAGGTGAAAACTTCCTTCGCACGTTGAGTTTGTAGACGTCGCGGGCGTTGTTTGCGTGATAATTTTGCGTATTCACGAGTAAACAGAAACAAAGGCACGTCTGCAATACGAACTTGTATACTTTAAACAAAAAAATCACAGCATATCCACGGAGTGAATGATGATGAGTGGGCGAAGCTGCGGAGGTTCATCGGTAAACCGTGAATCTTCCGTGAATTCTGCCCAGTACATCATCACCGACGTGAGATCGGGCGCGTTTATACTAAAGGTTCGATGAGTTATGACGACTTGCAGCTCACTTTAATTTTACATGTACGCTGTGAATTTTCATTGTTTAGAAAACCATTGCTTTAGAAAAATCTGGCGTCTTTCGTTAAGCAGCTGGCGTTCTTTCGTTCTGCTTTTACAAAACATCTGGCGTCTTTCGTTGGTTTATTTCATCAATCAACGGCGTTTTGAACAAAATTTTTATTGTTTAATCACGCACAGGAGAAATCTCACCAGGCACTACCTTGGAGGTAAACAATGGCTGCTAATGGGAATGAGAGACAGAAGAAGTCGGCTTTTAGCTAACACTCACACTTCTACTTCTACTAACGTTTCCTACTGGTACATGCCAATGGCTGCTAATGGGGAATGAGAGACAGAAGAATTCGGCTTTTAGTTAACGCGCACGCTGCGAATTTTTTATTGTTCAACAACGCACAGGAAAAATCTCCCGCCGGCACCACCTTGGAGGTCAAAGCGGAAGACTTGTTACGGACTACGACGACGACGACGACTACGAGGGACGAACGGGTGCCGCCTTAAGGAGCTTCGCCCCTAAAACGGTGCGAGGCGAACGAGGCAGCAGAGGCGACTGACGTAACTCGGCACGGCCGCTGCGTTGGCTGCGTTTGCAACGCACGTGCTTCGCACGAAATCTGATACGATTGCCACGGTCAGGGAGGCGCTCACCTGCCGCATCCGGCGCCAACACAGGAAACACTACACGACTTCAACGTGGACTTCGAGCCTTGAGCACTCTCGCTCGGCGCTCTCTCGCTTCTCGCCGCGGCGCCGATCTCAATTTCCCGCATAAAAGAACGAGCCCTGTATAAGCGTTGCGTCCGCTCGAGAAATTTTCGCGTCAATGAACCCGGGCTCCATATAAGCGTTGCGTCCGCTCGCGGCCGCATATAGCGGGCCCAGCCCGTCACCGCAGAATTTGTCACGCTTAATGGCGATTGAAGGGCCGCTTATATGGAGTACCTTGTGGTGGAATAAAAATGGGCCGCTTATGTGCCGGACGTTATACGGGACTTGAATAAGAGTGATAGCAGCACGCTCGCACAGCAGCGACTGACAACAGGAGCAAAACGCAGCGCACCGTGCAATCAACTTCGGCGGCACTCATGTTGAAATGTGCCCTTCACTACCGTGCACCGGCGATTGCGGGATTGCGGTGCACGAATCCTGCTCTGTTGGCGTCGTTTTGCGCTGGCAGCAGCTCGGTGGTCATCGTTTTGCGTTTTGTGTAGTGTTACCAGCTTTTCTGTACGGTTCACTAGCTGGTCAACTGTTATCTGGCATCAAGTAACTGTGCTCATGCCTTTTGACATGTATTTTCCATCAGTGTTTCGTGAAACAAGCTCTACTGATTGTTTTCGCCGACGGTTCGTTACAGCAATGGCCCGATCAGCTCGCCACCTTCGTTGCAGCTGTTCAGATAGCGTGCTTCTTTCGGTAAGCGAAATTAAGTGCGCCTGACTTTTCTTCATTACTGCTGGAACTTTTTAGTTGTCTTGTAATTAAAACGTTATATATGACAGTTCTTTGCGGGTGGTTGAATCTTGGTCGAACGCGAAACTATATGTGGAGGACGCGCCGGTGTGAATCGTGAGAGAGACCAGAGAACGCCAGACTGAATGCGCTTGCTTGCTTACAACCATGTCGGCCTGCCACTGACAAATAAAGTGCAACGCTTCTACAATAGGAGCCTCGCTTTGTGAGTGCAAGTATGATTTATTGTCGTCTATAAATACATGACAGCATTTTATCACATCTGTAAGTGGAAATCTGTCATTAGAATGACTTGATGCTCTGCTATTTGTTATAAATTATACCTGGCTTAATTGCTTTTTCTTGTATGCAGCTTTTCTTCACTGCTGTTTGTACAAGACATTGGGCCTGGACCGCGCCAGCTAGTGTGGAAGCCAGTGCAGTTTCATTGACGGGACCTGGAGTACATTAATGCTGCCGCGACAATCAGCTTCACCTTGCGCGGTCACCTTCTGTCCTATTTTGTGTCACATTCTGTTGCGCTTTATTCATAAGCCGTTTTTACAAGATCATGGGATAATTTATTGCTTCTGATAAGCATGATTATTTGTGCGCCATACACTAAACGTCATTTATGAAGTACGTGTTCGTCCTCTGCATGTTCAGATATGTTATTTTTTCAATAGTAAACCGATGTGTTCTATGCGAAAATTGGATACATGTGGTGTGCTGAAGTAATTTTCTCGGCACATGGCACGTCGAAAATTTATAAATGCCACAATGAGGACATGACTGGATGAACACGTATGTTAGTGAAGTTGCTTGATTGGTCACCTGCACGACGACTGACATAGGAAATGGGATAAAAACAGGAAAGAGCTCCCGCGGGAGCTCCTTTCAGTCCCTATGTATTATCTAACTTCCTATGGTAGCTGTCAGGCTGCCGACCAAACATGCTGCGAAGACAGTTATAATAGCTGATTTTGTTATTTCTAAAGCCATTACAGCAGAATTACGAAAGCGTCTAAAACACGTCTTAGCTTGATCTTGTCAAGACGTTTTTTAGACAACTTTTAGCGTCACATTAGCACGGCTATCCGACGGTCGGATAGCCGTCCACGGCTACAGAATGTCTTGACCAAGACATCTATCAGCCCTTTTAGCGGTTCAAGACGTTTTTTGGACGTGAAATAGACTCTTTTGTGTTTCATGGGATATGAGTGCACGCCGAACATAAATGGCGGGTCGTAACATGAAAACCATGATATGCATGCCATCGATGGCATAATTTACACGAAGTACGCCGTCTTGGGGCGCTCGGGGCTGTTTAATTTAGTGGATATATGCGAATATTGGTATGACGTGACATGACTGCATGACGAACATAACTAACAGGTGGCAACATGAAAATCATGACATGCTTGTCATTCATGGCATGATTTACGTGTCACGCTCATGGTGCGCTCGCGGCCGTTTCACTAGCTTGATATATGCCAAAATTGGTACGGCGTGACTTGAATGCATGACGAACATAAGTGGGAGGTGGTAACACGAAAATCTTGACATGCATGTCATGTGCGGCAGGATAAACTTACATGGTGCGCTCGCGGCCGTTTCGCTAGATTGAACAAAATTGGTGTGGCGTGGCATGACTGTATGACGAACATAAATGGCAGGTGGTAACATGAAAATCATGGCACGTATCTCATGTGCGGCATGATTTACATGCCACGCTCATGGTACGCTCACGGCCGTTTCGCTGGCTTCATATACAGGGTGTTTTTTTAGACAATACAGATTTTAAATAAAGAATGCCATCACAGAGACCCCTGACGTCCCCGCAAACGAACGTACTCTACGCCGAGGCGGAAAAACTTTGCCGCACGTAAGTTACATTCAATTGAGTAATTAACAAAAAAATCCGGCAGATCCCACGTACCGTTGGAGTCGATGTTATGCGAAGCATGCGGCGGGTAGGTGACTGTGGCGTAACTTTTTTTTTACTGAGCGACACGTTACAAAATGGCGCTAAAGATTTGTATAAATTTTAAACGCACACATATATATGTTGAAGAGCCGCATATGTGTTATGTAACCAGTTGTTTACGGTTGGGCAACGCTGCCAATGGCAACGTGCGTATCGCCAACAACAGAAGCGGTAAGCTGATATGTAGTGCTCATACGTGTCCCGAGAACGCACGCACGTTCACGAACCCGAGTGCATGTGTGCAAGAAGTTCTTCACAGTTCTTGAACAAGGGCATCATCACCGTGATCAGTGAGCACCAGCAGCTGGTCATGACTTGTTATAGGATCCGGTCGTGATCGTGGTGACGAGGGGTCCATGTGTAGTGCAGTATGTGGTATAGTAGAGCTGGTGGAATTCGTGGATGCCTCGGTCATTTCGTCGACAAATTGTCTGTCGACCGAGCCGGCGACATGTCGGAACCTGAAGCCACCCTTCGCGTTGGTGAGCTATACGCCGTCGAGGCTGGTAGGCCAGGATAGTGCTACGTAGACCAACATCAGTGGATGGTGTTTGTCGTATTGGTAGACTGCCTGGGCGTATGTGGCCTACGTAGCCTAGTCTAGAAAGCGGCTGTCAATCAATCTGGCATCATCCTCGGTCAGCATGAGGCCATCACCCACCCTCGTAAGAAATGAAGAGGACACTGCGTCGTTCTGGTGGACGAAATGCACCTTACGTTGTGGTGACGTCGATATCATATGTAACTTTCGTTAATGTATTCCTCCAGGGTCGAGCAATGCTTCAATATAGCTTGCTCAATCATCGTAATACTAACGTAATGTTTATTAGACTGCTATGAAAGCGGAGCCAAGACAGGAACTACAGACGTTATTCTGATATGACGCCTGTATCGTAGGAGTACACATCGTAGGAGCATCATGTAGTGTTTATTTCTTTCTTGTAAAATTAGATAGCCAGCACCACAACCACAATTGACGTGGCAGCGATATTAGGCCTGCGTAGGCTGTTTTTCCAAACCAGTTTATAGACCTGGCGTGGCTCAGTGGTAGAATACCTGATTGCCACGCAGAATGCTTGGGTTCGATTCCTGCTGGGATCCCAATTTTCAATCTCTCCATTCGGCAAGTCAACGCTGCCGATGTTGGTTTTTCTTAACGCTCTCGCATTTAAGTTACCAGTGTCTGTTCTCGCCGTTCCTGGGTAGATATAAACTGTCAATCACCTGTGGCGCATACCCGTACACCGCGGCCCGTGGTAAACGGGTATGTGCCGCAGGTGTCGAGTGGAAAGGGTTTGACGACGTACGCGACAGGATTTTAACGTTATTCATGTCATGACCAGGCAATCATATTCGTCAAATCCTCTTACCCTCCCATGCAAATTTTGGTCTACACGAAGTTAAGGAGGCGATCATGAGAGCACCCAGACGTAGGCGGCTAGATAGATAGATAGATAGATACGTAGATAGAAACGCTCAAAGTGCCAGAGGTTCGCTAAGAAATGCTTCGCATTTAAAACTCGCTAATTAACTTTTTAATATTACTTTAGGGTCGATCGTTGTTTATATGGAAGAGTCGTAGGGCATAATAATTTATGGCATGCCCATTTTTTTAGAAATCGCAAAAAACGCAGGCAATTTGAGATAATAATCATCGAAATTCAAGACCCTGATCCAGGCGAAACCGAAACGGCGCCCCGGGCGCGCAGGAATTCCGTCAGCCCTGTTACGTCATACCTAAAGCTCACGTGACAATATTTGAAAAAGAAAAATGAGCGTCGCAGCAGACCATGGTATGCAAAAACGGCAAGTCGACCGTCCCAAATACCCAAATGGACTACTTATCCTTTGGGTTTAGTGTGTAGTGCTTATCCGTTTCTTTGTTAAACTCGAAAGAAGTGCACAAAACGCGTTCGCTTGTCTGCGAGAAGTAGTGCCGCAGTGGCTGCCGCCTAGCTTTAAGGATTTCTTGGGCACAGCACGAAAGAAACAGATTAGTTCTCATTAATATTGTGTCTAACAAAGAAAAACGCGCCCTCAGAAAGTCACCTTGTTTCCTTCATTCAAAGCGAGGGTCTCGTTCTGGCAGACTTGATGCCTTCAGGTAGTATGCGAGGGATTATATTGGTCAGCTTCCAGCTCGTAAAAAGATCACGTGCTACGTGACGCCAACAGGCAGAAAAAAGAGTGTTCCACACTCGCCGCCTTGACTGCGATTGGCGCTGACTAACACTCCTAGGGTTAAATGAACATATATACCCCATAAAGTGAACGGGAGGATGACCGCCGCCGTAGCTCAGTGGTAGAGCATCAGACGCGTTATTCGAAGGTCGCAGATTCGGTCCCTGCCGGCGGCAAGTTATCTTTTCGTCCACTTTACTTTCTTCACATTTATATTCTAAACACTACAGATAACACCCCCTATACTTTTCTTGGCATTATTGTCTGTTAGTTCTCATTAATCACAAAAAAGGACACTTTTTTTCTTACAGTATGCACATGGAGTGAGTGAGGACTCCACTCACACCCAAGACCCGTCGAAAGACCCTGCGGTTTCTTTCAATTTCAATGGATGTTTTTACTCACTCAATAGAGAAGTTGTAGAATCTGCTCATTAATACCGAAATAATTTCTTTCCCTCATAATACCTACTATCGTTCTAATTTCCTTGGACTGCAAAGAAAGTGCGTGAGAGTGCCTCATGACGACTATACCGCTCGTGCGCGTTGACAACGAACGATCTACACTATATGGTGTATTCAAACGGAAGGTACGAACAGAACGCAAGTGAAAGTGATAAGCGGTGGCCACACACATCTTCGATACATCGCTATCCACTTCGGAGATGAATAGAGTCACTGCCGTTGCTCAAGACTTGTTTGCGCCTTCGTTCAGCGTGCAGACAACAGCCTCCGCGATTCCGCATGCACCCTTTGGTGCATGTGCATATACACCAACGCAAACAATAAACAATTCCGAGGTGCCTGAAAGCAATGGACTCACGTTAAACTTATGTTCCTGTGAACTCACGAATAACGAAATGTACGCTTGTGTATTTATTTGTTGACATTATTTTATTTATTCCTTTTCTTAGCCATCGGTTGGATCTGGGATATCGCACCCTACGTTGTAAGCAAAACACTCTTTCGTATAAAGACGCATGGGTGTACACACTTACACAAGATGACCCATAATATTAGATGTTTTATTAACAGTTTCGCAATAAGACCTGGCAACAACAGCTTCAGCGTGAAAGCTGATTTAGGCGTGTTTCATAAGAGAATACAAACGCGCGCTTTACGAATAAGCAAACATCACTCCTCACTCAATAAGTATATAGTATAAGGCAGCCCCGTGACGTCTGAAAATCCGGATAGGCGATGCAAGCGTTTCATTAAACGCCGGCAAATACTGCCTCCCAAAATAAATATCAGTGAAACGTTATCACGATGCAGGCATTATTGGTGTGCTTTTATTCCTCCCCAAAACAGTTTTCTCAGCACTTTGTACCGCCTACATAGCGCCGGTGCAGGGGGCGATCAATGACGCTGACAACGGCGCAAGATGCGAAGGCGCCACTTCTGCATGGTGCCTGGCGATGAGAACGGTGCCTTTGCTGTTGTCTCAGAGCGGCCTATTACGGTGTAAAACACTATCGATGTAGCTCTGGATCACGGACGTGTAGCCTCCCAGCCCAACATTAATATGTGTGGTTTCGCTGATCCGATACTGCGCGAACGTGTTTTTGAGGGCATGTATCGTGTGCGCATGGTATTATTAATTGGCTTCACGTGATTGGTACTCTCTCTCTCTCCCTCGGTGAAAGCTGTTTCTTGTTATACTTTTATATCCACTCATATATTACGATTAGAAGCTAGATTACAGCAATAACTGCCGTCAAGTGCTCCACACGAGCGCCACTTACAGAAAAAAAAAAACAGAAACAAAAAAAAAACCAACGAGAATTGAGTGAGCTCCGTTTGCAAAAAGCAGCGTCGTTCCAGTGCCTGCAGCGTGCAACCAGTGCGTCTTTCGACAATGGATCGGACTGCGAACACAGGTGCACGCTCGGATTAAGCGGCACTTTGGTGAGCTCTTTTTGAAGGAGCTTGCTTGCACTGGTGGGGACGCTGACTTCACCGCTATGACGCTGGGGCGCATTGGAAAGCGCTGGAAATTTCACCGGACTGCGCTGGCGCGTACTGGAGCCTGTATACTGTTTACGCTAGTTCCGCACTGCTTTCAGCATATTGTGCGCGGCGGAATGTTTCAGCGTCGTTGCATATGAAATGCTTGATTCGATGTTACCGTTAGGTGCTATTCTAACAGGTCTCAAACAACTGTCACAATTTCAAACCTGAAAAAAATGGGTGGGGGGGTGATGAGATGTGCACTATACATTTTTTTGAAACCCCTTTGTTGATGCGTGAAATAGGTTAGACGTTGTTGCGGCAGGAAGGAGGTGCTTGCTCTAAGGGGGTGGGGGAGGGGGATAGGGGTAATCTTCTTCCTCGAGGTGGAGCGGTCCCGAGGACGACTGAAAATAGACGGCCAGCCTGGGCCAGGTCCTTCTTTCTCCTTGAAATAGCCCAAAAAGACACGCCATAGATGGAGTGCCTCCTTGGGCCCGATGAGCGGTGGCGGATCAACCTGCTCTTGCAGGAAACCAAGTCGAAGCCCGCCCAAGGGAAAATTAACACCATCTTCCCAAAGGGAACCCTGATGGGATGCGAAGCAGCAGCGTTGCGCACGGGTGGCGTCACGGGTTGAACGGCGCTAACGCGGGTGCTGCGGTGAGCGCTGGAAGATTCGTTTGAAGCGATGGCTGGCGTAGGTCTTGTCGTTTCTTCAGAGTGGACACGGGCGCTGGACCGGAGCTGGCGCGCGTTTCGCCTTGACTACCACGGCCTTGTGATCGGTGAAGTGCACGCTGAGAGGTTCCTGCAGACATTCGACGTCGAAGTTGGCAAAGACCAGATCGATGCACGTTCCCCTTATCGCGGTGGGTAGTTTCCCTTCCGCCGACACGCACATCAGCGAGTGCACGTCACGCATGTAATCGACGAGCCATTCTCCTCCTCATCCGCTGACGTCAACGTTGAAGTCTCCCGCGACTATAAGAGGCGCGCGTCGACACGCCTCGCCGCAATCAGTCAGCGTCTCCTCCAGACAGCGCTGAACCTGTTCCTTCGGCAGGTTGGGAGCGAGGTACAGCGTCAGGTTTATTGCGCGTGAACCGACGAGTCGGCGGTGTAGCGAGCGGCGGTAGCGGCAGGTGTTGCGCGCGAACGGACGAGGCGGCAGCTGCGGGCGCTGCGGCGAGCGCGCGGCAGGCGAGGGAGAGAGTGACGTCAGCACGCACTGCGAGGGGAGCGTGACGTCATCGCGCAGCTGCGGCCTGACCTACTGGCACCGCTCCAACACCTGCGACGAGGGGAGCGCGTTGCGGCGCGTTCGTACGGACGCACGGAGGGACAGCGTTACAAAGGCTAGTCAAAGAGCTGCTTTGCATCTAATAAAGCTTGTCATTTCTTGGATCGAGTCAAAGGCAGAGCAGCTCCACAGGAGGGAGGTATTCGGCCGTCCGTCGGGCTGGGCATTGCACTATTTTTACGACGTACGTGGTACAGGTTTTCGCGCCATTTATCCATCTCAACCTGCACGCTATATCCCGCTTACATGCATGACCCGCCATTCACACTTCAGCTACGTATCGCTGAAGAACTTCAATAGAAGCCGAAATGGTTCTTCTTTAAATGGAAGCTGAAGTGGTTTTAGTATTCGGTAAAACTTTGTGGTTAACAAAGACCGGACATTATCGTCGACGATGTCGTAATTTTTTCTGCGGTTGTTGCACCAGGAGCTTTAAAATACACGAAAGAAAAGTTGGTCTTGCTCCACCCACGCGAACGAGCCGAAAGTGTGAGCGTGGAAACGAATGAACCGTGAATTACGCCATCTTCGGAACCTTTGGTGGAGCCGCGCTGAACTTTTCCCTCCGCCTCCTGTTGCACTGTACTGTGACGAAATCAATCAATCAATCAATCAATCAATCAATCAACTCCGATGGAAGGTTTCCGCCGCTCAATGATCCGAACTAGCTGCGAGCGCACTGTTTATATACCCGAGGCTGAAGTAACTATAGAGACGCTGAATATTCTGCAACTGGATTACAATATGTGCCATAATGACAAACAGCGGAGCTCAATGTGAAAAAGCGTCTCGTATCTTGAACTGTGCATGGCCTCCGTGATTAGCTCCGGCTGCGCTTCATTGCCGGAGCTAATCGCGGAGGCCACACTTCAACAGTGCTGCTGTTGCAGACGACACGGCCTACCGAAGATGACGTCACCGCGTTCGCTCAGCGTCTCAAAAAGCCCAACGGCCGCATCCGCTGTTTTTTGCCAAAAAATGCTATTTGCGTTAACTTTTGAAAACTCTCACAGCGATTGCTTGAACCTGTGATTACATGCTCCAAAGTAATTAAAAAAAGTGCTTCCGTTTCTTTTTAAATAGCACTGGCGTAGCCAGGAATGGGGCGGCGTTCAAACCCCTCCTCCCGAAATTTTCAATTTTGCATGTGTATATATACACGCATACATACAAACGCACAAACGAACATACATAAACTGTCGTTGAGCCCCCCCCCCCCCACACACACACAAAATAAAAATGTCTGGCTACGCCGCTGTTATATAGCCAGTATCTTCGGGGAAACCCACTGATTCCACTGGGATCGGAGCCAATCTATGCTTCGGCCCGTATTTACTAATACTCATCGTTCTGTTTCGAATTAATAGTGCACTTCAAGAAGTGTATGTTAAGGATTATGACTGAAGATTAACGCTGAATATCTCGCCAACCTACGGTTTGCAGATGACATTGTCCTGGCTGGGATGATGAAGCTACAAATATTTGGTGGCCTTCGCCGATAAGTTGTTGTCATCGTCGTCGTCGTCGTCGTAGTAGTAGTAGTAGTAGTAGTAGCAGTAGTAGTAGTAGTAGTAGTAGTAGTAGTAGTAGTAGTAGTAGTAGTAGTAGTAGTTTATTTCAGCCCAATGACGATGCACACACGCTGATGAAGCGCTAAGTGCTTGTCTTGCACCATCGTGCTGGAACTTGCGGTGACTCGCGCGGATGCGATAAAAGAGGGGGCATAATTACTGTGAAGTTGCTGTAGTCAATCTATGTCGGTGCTGCAGCAATCACAACAAGCAAAAGAAGTTGAACACAGCCTGTTTCAGGTATCCTTTTGCATCCCGAGAACCTTTGCTTTGGTCTAAACTACAGCTTCATGATGCGCGAAACTATTAGCGCGGTCTCATTGCCTGCCATGACGCAGTTGTGCTGCGTTATACACAGGAAAACGTTGATATATAAAACCGATGCTGCTTTTAAGATGAGGAAGGTATACCATCAGCGCACGTTGCAACGTTTTTCACGTTAGAAGTACGAATACTGGATTTTTTACAGCGAAGCTGTGAGCATCTGGTTGGTTGGGATTTTTCGTGGTGTCGTCCCCAATTCCACGAAAAGAAAGAAAGAAAAAAAGAAATAAAGAAGGAAGGAAGGTAGGTTAGTGTGGGCCGACGCCAGACATAGTCGGTCGCTGTTATTGCTTTCGAAAACAAGCGGTCAAGCTGCCTTCAGTGAGGCTCGAAGACCCGCTGCTTTACTATAAAAACTCGGCGACAACTTATCTTGGCATTGGAGCGAAGGCTACGGAGGCGGGGCATCCGCACATTTGTGTTACTACGCAAGTAGTTCGGCATCTTGCAGCCGATTTCAGTTCCAGTTTCGGTTTCGCTTGCTCGCATCGCTAGAGCGTTTAGCACCACGTCTACATGCAGAATGGGAACACCAGTGTGCGTAGATGCATCTACCTACTGTACTGTATATTGTCACAGGGTTGTTACGTTGACGAAGGCAGCAGTGGGTGTGTCGAAGATGAAACTCTTTATTTGGCCAAACTTGTGGGCGGGAAAAGAGTCAGTCAGAGCGTCGTCCGTCAATAATTCTGACAAGTCGTAAAGCGTGTCGGCTTTTATACATGTCCTATCGAATGTTCCAGTGTTATCGCTGGTGCCCACGTAATCTCTGACTATTCGCGTACCGCGCGCAATCTTAACAGAAAGATCTAAAACAATCGTGGCGCTTCTGGAACATCGCATCGCGGTCTGCGCGGAGCTTTCCAAACAGTCTTTGCAAGTGAAGCCCGAAGACAACAAAATAAGACACATGGGAATATGATGAACGCCACCAAGCGCACACCGCAACCTGAATACGGCGTTTGCTAGATTGTAACGCGATCACGATTGTAACGCGAGGGGCGAATTTAGTAGCAAAAATTTGGAGAAAAAGCTCGCATTGTATTCGAATAAATACGGAATGCAAGTACCATGATGCCGCTGAATTGGGTTTAGATTTAAAAAGAGCTCACGCTTAATTAAAAAGAGACTGACGCAGATTATTTTATCAAGCTTCGCTGGTTACACACCTTCACAGAGCGTTGTTTCTCGGCCGTAGGTATTTCATTGCGCATGAAGTAGGTGTGCACTTTGCGCCGCAATGCTGCCAACGCAAACGTGTAATAGCGCAGCAGCCGCGTCTTGCCGGTGATGTGTTCTCAGTTTGGCCCGAGAAATTCAATTTCTTGCGCTTCGGGGAGGTAAGTGGGGCCCGCAGAGCTTCAGCCTTGATACGCTTAACTGTTGGCTCACTCACACCGGTGAGCTCGGCGACAGTCCGGCACACTGCATTTGCAGACAAGTCACGCTGACGGCGCCTCACTCCAGCGATGACATTGCAGATAACTTGCGTGGTCTGGTTTGATAGCCACTTTCTGTCAAATTTAGAGTACAGCTTCTTCGGAGAACGAAACGGCGAGTTGGCGGCCGCACACGGTTCAGGCCAACGGTTCAGGGGGCATCGCGGACGCCGTGTTTACTGAGACTCTGAGAGAGCAGGCGTGAGAAAAATGTGGTGCAGGCGTGAGGAAAACGTGGTGCTGTCCAAAAAATAAAGACAGAAACAAACTTGAAGTTTACAATAACATTTTTTCACGAATGACTTCCCATACTCGTTCTCTTTTTATAATGAAGACATCTTTATTTATTAGAGCTAGGTAACTTTTCGAATTAGAAAATAAATATAGGTACTATTTCCTGGCGCGCGCGCATGCAGGCACTTTGGCTCTGTAGCTTCCACAGTGGTGCCAAGAAAAGTTGTCGCGGAGTATACACCAGAGCACGCCTGTCTCGCACCCAGGCTGCTGGCTAGCCGAGCGGATACTCTCGCACCCAGACGCCGGACTGCCAAGGCGCGCGCGGGCTGCATCAAGTAAACAGGGCAAGCTGCAGTTCTGAGACTTTAAAGTGCGAAAAAGTACCCGTTCACGCCGCTTCAGCGTATAAGAGCTCGTCTGGGCACTACTGCGTCGTCTTCGGATGCCAAAATAAGCAGCGCAACAAGAGGATATTAGCGTTGTCTGCGACGATTACGACGCGCCACGGAAATAGTGCCGGTGCGGTGTTTTCAGCTTCGCCGCGAGTGGACAACTGTGATTCAAGCAAAAAAAAAAAAAAAAAAAAACTAGGAGCCGAGTGAAAATGCGCGAGTAAGTACACTAACTGCGTGTATTCTGCAGTGTGATGTCCACCTATTTCATTTTGCGAACCTAATTTGCGTGACACGCAGCTGGGTTGAAGGCAGGCGCGAGCTGTGTGTGGGGGTGCACTTCATACCTTGGAGCGTTTCCTTTGACGAAAATCTAGTGCAAGGTAGCGCTTTCAAGCACAAGCAATCAGCATGATTTGCCACTTTCAACGTATAGTATTAAGCTTTAGTGCTTTTTATGGCATCCACGCCTTCGAGATTTCGTCTTCAAAAGGTAATAAATGGCACGGTGCTCCTCAATAGCTGGCCAGAACTTCGTGCTTTCATTTCTTGATGTCCCCAAATTTATTTGGACACGAGGCATCCAGCTGCACATAATACATATATTGGCACGTAAGTAAACAGTACTCGCGCCAGTGTCCTTTACGTCGCAGGCGTAGCTAACCGGCTTAACTAAGAGTAGCGCAGTTTCGCTTGTAAAGTACCATCGTTACAAGAATAAAATCGCGCAGTTGGCTTCCAAAAGGGATCGCTGAACGATACTGCAGGTTATACTCCCTGATAGCACGCTTTTGTGAGCAAGACGCATTATTGTAAGAGCGCTCGTGAAACAAAAATTACGTTCCTCGAAACTACCCGTAAAGCGTACTCTAATTGTTACGCGATGCCTGCTGAAATGATTAGCTTTCACAAAACTTTGTGCACAACTTGTAATATGGGGCAACAAAACATCGTTTCACTCTTTCGCGAGCTGCACTGTAATTACGATTCACGCGTACTACAGTGAGAACGTTTTTTTTACAAATATGTAACAGCGTACGTATCTGACGAGGTCGCTTCCGCAGCCCACTCAGCACGTACTGTATACATTGTGGACTTGTATGAACAAGATGTTCTTGATGTTCCAATAAAATCAGCGAAAATGTCCAGGCTAGAAAAGACTCGAAACACGCTCTCCAACGGGCTGAGTTTCGGGAGTTTCACGTTTGCTCTGTGTAGCGTCTGCTGGCGTGGCAGCCCGCGCATGTTGTTTCGTCGCGTGTGCGATAGATGGCGCGACTCGCGATGCAAATATGGCGATGCGCATGGAATTCGCTGTGTTCTGGTCTATAGCGCGCGGCGCCGCGCGCCTTCAGTACCGAGCGACTGCAGCGCCGCCGCTGCTGTCGACGCGGAAGGCATCAGGCGGCGAGGCGCGTTCACGCCACTCGACAGTTCTACTACACTCTAGCTCGGCTCACCCAAATAACCGCTTAAAACCGGCTTGACTTGGCTTGAAGTGTATAAATAGGTGGTGGCAGAATCGCTGGGCTGGAAATTTTCTAAGGCGGTTTAGGTAGTGTGGTTGCCATCATGGAGGAAGGAATACTAAGGAGAGCCCCTATCGTATTTCAATGCATTGCGAAAAGTGTGGCGGAAGTGACGTCAGATTTATGGGGCAAACAAACCAGTATGGGGCAAACAAAACAGCAGACGCCCCGCGGCGTGCTCTCCGCAGTGGTTAGCTTCTGCGCAGATTTGTAGTCCCGGCGTAAACTTAGCGCGTATTGTGCGGTTCGCACGCAGTAAAATGTTGCAAGCAGACGTTTACCAGGTTGTTCGTGCGTGGCAGGCGCGAGCGCTGCGTGCTGAAATTCTTCGTGGAGCGTTTTTGTGCAACAGTACAGAATACCGGTACGTGCCGTGATCAAAAACGTTCAGCCCCTGCATCATCGTATTCGAACTCACCTAGCAGTGACTTACGCGTTCTGCTGGGCGTTAGGCCTTCCCTTTTTCGTAGCCCGATTTCCCGATCTGTTGCCGGATTAGCGGTTCTATATGGAGTGAGCGTAGTAGCTATTCGGCGCAACGCCAACCTATAGTTGACGTAACTTCACGTCGAAAAGAGGACAACGTTGTATTGTATACGCGATCGTGCACGTAAAGTTTGTAATTCGAGTACGCACACAGCAACAAGCACGCAGCGAGCGCACACCGCACAATACATACATCACGTAGTCCGATAACAACAACATAAGTTTATTGCCCTTTCGTTGAACGACACAGCCTCTAAAAACGTACGATGCCTTCGGCGCATGTTATGTGCGGCGCGTCAGACGCCAAAAACAAAAGTTCACGTGTGTTCTGAGTTGACACAATGAGTAAGAAGCAACAGAGCGCACATCCGAGAGCTTCGCATGCAAATACCATGTGTGGCGAAGCAATTGGTACTTCTTAACGGTTGCGCTCTCCAGCGGCTCCTAGTGGGTCGTCCTCTTCTAAACGTCGCTCGCGCTCGGAGCCCGTGCTTTTGCCTTGACTGTCGCCATAGTGCATTGTCGCCGAGTGCCGTCCAATAAACAGCTTAACAAATTGGTGGATAGTGCTGTGCTCCATTCAATGCCCCTGGAGCTTCGTTCCCGTACTCTGCCATCTACCATGCCTCAAGACGCCGCTCAGCAAACGCCGCCTCCCACACCGACAACATGTCCCGGTGTCCCACGCATCCGCGATCCACCTATCTTCACTGGCGCCGATGGCACCGACGTGGAGGACTGGCTCGCAATTTACTAGCGCGTGAGCGTACCCAACAAATGGGAGGAAGCAGGCAAGTTGAGCAACTTGGTCTTCTACCTCGCGGGAGTAGCAAGCTTGTGGCACAACAACCACGCGTCCGATTTTGCTACTTGGTCAGATTTCAAGACCGCCGTCATCAACGTTTTTGGCCGCCCTGCAGTTCTAAGCTGCAAGCAGAACAGCGCTTACGCGAACGAGCTCAGCAAGCCGGTGAATCTTTCACCAGTTATATCGAAGACGTCCTGGACTTGTAAGAAAGCCAACGGCACCATGTCCGAGTCTGACAAGATCCGGAACATTATGAAAGGCATTGACGACGATGCCTTCACCATGTTGCTCGCTAAAAACCCTTCCACCGTGGCCGAGGTCATAACACTGTGCCAGAGCTACGAGGAGCTCCGCCGGCAACGTTCGATGACCCGTCGCTCTCCATCACGCAACGAAGAGATTGCTGGCTTGGCGGCCATACCTGACCAGGCCACGCTGCTGGCAGAAATGAAGGCATTCGTGCGCGAGGAAATCGCACGCCAGTTCTCTCTCCTGGCCTTCGCCCACCCGCCGCACGTTCAACAGTCGTCGACGGCCCTTCTTCCTCCCATCCGCCGAGCGATTGAGCAGGAAATCGCGGAGGTGATGCCTGAGTACCACCAGCAACCTCCGGCTCCTGCGCCACAGAGTTACGCTCAGGTTGTCGCCAGGACGCACCAGGCAATCCCTGCGGCTGCACCGTTGAGTTACGCCGAAGCCGCCGCTAGACCTCCGTCCTTCGAAGCGGGCGTGCCGGCTACGTATGCTGCCGTCATCCCTAGGCCCCGACTGCAACCCACCTTGCACTCATTTCAGCAGCCGCCCCGTCAATCGCATCCTGCGACGTGGGCGGGACCTGCCCCGGCGAACCGATGGCGCACACCCGACAATCGGCCCATCTGCTTTGCATGCGGTTATGCCGGTCACGTGGCCCGTTACTGCCATCGCGTGCAGCCGCCTCGAGTCGCGTCAACCACCACCAGCCAGTCCAGCCGTGCATTCTACGACCCGCCTATGTCGCCGACGTCACGCCCAGCTCCATCCACTCGCCGCTCTCCGTCTCCACGCCGTCGCTCACTGTCACCAATGCGGCCACGTTCTGTCGCACGAGAGCAGGAAAACTACAAGTTTTCCCGCTCACTTTTTAATCCAAGTGCCAGCTAAAATAATCCGCACGCCACAGAAATAATCTGAGCGCCAAACGATTTAATCCGCGTGCCAAATATTTAACCCTAGCGCGAACATATTTAATCCAAGCGCCACCACAAATAGGCCGCGTGCCAGTGAGTTTAATCCAAGTGCCACCATGTTTAATCCAATCGCCAACAACTTTATTTCAAGTGCCAATCTGTTTAATCGATACACAAGAAACAGTAATGCGGGTCGTGAAAACGGCAGTACAAATAAAATACAGTTGCTACAATATGAAATAGAATATTTGGAAAGTAGAAAGCAGCACTAATATTTGTAATGACGACTGTTATTTATGAAAAAAAAATTCTGCCATATTTTGTTAGAATCGTGTTTGGAGAGCATATACATCGTAAATACAAGTCTATAGAAGCAATGTTCGGTACGGGCGTTATCATGTTAATGGAAACGAAAGAAAGGGCGTCTGTGCGCTGTCATTACGAACATGTTAAAGGGTATTTTGTAGTTGAACGAAATTCAGTGATCGTAATTGGATTCTGGTTTTAGCACCTAATGTAGTGCAGCTCCAGGTTTGGTCATGTAATGCGAAGGACCGATAGTCTATGCTCAATTAGAGCGACGGAATGGATCGAAAGTGATGGAAAACCTAGCCGAGGGCGGCAATGGGCCAAGTGGAGCTGTTAAATCAAGAAATTAGTAGACTGCGCAGGGCAAGGCGAAGTGGAGATAATTTGAAGAGGCGTTCGTCCTGCAGTGTACATAAAACATAGAGTGCTGGTTATGATGTTGACACCAGAAGTTACATTTTACAGTCATCTTAGTTCTTAGTCATCTAAGATATGTGCCCGTTGATTTGAATAGTATCAATGGTTGGGCTAGGTCGCACGGTGACATATTCAACGCAGCGCGAGAAAACGAAGATAAAGAAGGCACAAGGACGATCGGTTGTCCTTTGTATCTGTAGCTGCGTCAAGCAGAACAGAACGCCTGCGCTCATTTTTTGTCATACCTTGCGGTGTCACCAGTACTAAATCAGGGCTTCCACTTAGATAGGCCTTCATGTGTGACTTGAATTTTCCAAAAAACTTCCTCTATTGGGTTGAAGAAGGGACTGTACGCTGGCAGGTGCTTAATAGAGTGCATTGAGTTAGCCAAAGTTGCCAGCTCTGGCCGAGCGGGAGGAGGTGCGCCATCAAAAATGGACACAGCTTCTGTGTTTGACTCCTCACGTTCTACAAGGGCCGAAATATCACGGAGGAGATCATTGAAAATAGCCCAGTCAAATCTATCCACAGCAGTCTAGTGAATAACGCTATTTGCGGACATACATGCTATAATGTTCAAGTTCGCTCATTTTGTCGACGTGGACGTGTGGACAGCTGGTTGCCCTTTAGCTGTCCTGCCGAAGTTCCTGGAACACCAGACACTGTAGTTTCTTTCGTCTAAGTAGAACCGGCACACACGTGGTCCATCGGACTGCAGCCACTGGGCGTACAGCTTACACCCGCGCGTGACATCTTCACGATTGCGGTATGAGGGCTTCTGCGTCACCAGCTTCACTGGGTAGCTGTAGTCGTCCAGCAAGCAAGCAACTGTGCTAGTACTGATTGTTGCCCCAGGCATTTCCTCCTCCAGGGACTGCTTTATTAGTCTTAGTGCAAATGTGGAGTTTTCGTCTCCATTTCGTCTTAGAGTACTCAGGACGTCATCTCCAAACTTTTATAGAACCACCAACCCAGTTCGGCTTTTCTCTGTCGCTGGCGACAATATAACTTGCTGTTTTGATGTTGATGCCCAGAGCGGTTGGTTTAGGTCGCCACCACGCCTGTAGACGTCCACAATCCTCGACGAGTCGAGCACCAACAGCATGCTGTTTTTTCGACGAGATTCGTCTGGATGTTTGAAATGTGGTCCTCGCTTGCATACAGCCGTGACTTCAAGCAAAGCTCGCTTTTCATCTAGAAATGTTCCCCTCTGAAAACACGCATGTTACAAGCGACCGCGACCACGTTTCAGCAACGTAGCGTCGTTACATGAACATGCGTATCTCCTTTGGTGCTTTTATACAAAAATTAATTGTACAAAACCTAAATAAATGCATGGTTCTAAATGGTTATTCACTAGGCCGAGCAGACGACTGCGAACTATTTTGCGGTTAATGCCATCTGCTAGCAGACGAAGCCAGATGCGATCAACGGAGTACCCAAATTCTGCCACAGCGATGAAGCATAAGCTGACTCGGGGCTTAGGCCACATGCTCTATGAGAGTATACATTTAGTACCCGAACATGCATAATTAAACCGCGCTGCGTTTTGAATTCGAAGATATATGACACCAAAACGCTTGGGCAAAATACCGTAGTACCTTATTTCATAAGCGCTACCAAGCATTCGCAAAAAATAAATATTCCTCTCGCTTCATGTTTACCTTGTTCCGACATTTAGACTATATATACACTGGGAAACCTTCCGTTTCTTGTGTATGGATTAAACTGACTGGCACTTCGATTAAAGTTGTTGGCGATTGGATTAAACATGGTGGCACTCGGATTAAACTCACTGGCACGCGGCCTATTTGTGGTGGCGCTTGGATTAAATATGTTGGCACTAGGATTAAATGTTTGGCACATGGATTAAATGGCTTGGCGCTCAGATTATTTCTGTGGCGTGCGGATTATTTTAGCTGGCACTTGGATTAAAGTGAGCGGGAAAACCTGTAGTCGTCGAAGTCCACGAGGCAAAGGCTGCGACGCTATCGAACTGTAAAAGCCCTCAGCGAAGTCCATCGAATGTCATAGACGTGTTTGTGGATGGTGTTCGCGCATCTGCCCTTGTCGACACTGGAGCCGCCGTATCCGTTATGGACGCAAAACTTAGCCGCTTACTTCGAAAAGTGACGACGCCACTTTCTGGGATGTCCCTCCGTACCGCCAGCTGCCAGAGTATTAGGCCTACAGCAGTATGCCCTTCTCGCGTCGTCATTCAGGACGTTCTGTACGACGTCGAGTTCATAATAATTGCTGCATGCTCCCACGACGTCATCCTGGGATGGGATTTTCTCTCCCGCCACGACGCCATAATTCACTGCGCACCAGCCGCCCTCGAACTCTCACCGTTCTCACATTTGACGCCGGCAGACAGTCCATCGGCATTCAACAAGAACCTCGTCAAAGACGATACCAAAGTTCCTCCAAACTCGTCGACGGCTGTGCCAGTTTACTGCGCCGGTCTCTGCGACACAATTGCACTCATTTCGCCATCTGACCGCGTTTGCACTAGGAAAGGGTTGCTGGTACCTTTCGCGACCGTGCAAGTCACTCAGGGTACCACCGCTATATTTGTTACCAACCCATCCCCGCACATTGTTACGTTGGTGCGAGGGGAATGTCTCGGCAGAGTGGAGCACCTCGAAGACGCACAAGTTCTGGACGCACCCGATGACTCGCACTGCACCAGTTCCCGTACCATCAGTGCCGTTTCCACGTCTGATTCCTCACCCGCGGATGTATTTGGTCCCTCCATTGCTGACAACCTTACGTCGGTCCAGCGTTCCCAGCTTCTGTGCCTGTTGGAAGAATTTCGTTCTTCTTTCGATGTCGGGCAAACTTCTCTCGGCCGCACGTCCGCTGTTACGCATCGCAAAACTACTGCTTACCACCCGCAGACGAATGGCCTAACCGAACGCTTCAACCGCACGCTCGGCGACATGCTCTCAATGTACGTCGCCGCCGATCATACAAATTGGGATGCCATTCTTGCCATTCTTCGTCACCTACGCCTATAATACCGCCCCTCAGAGCACTACTGGTTTTAGGGGCGAAGCTCCTTAAGGCGGCACCCGTTCGTCCCTCGTAGTCGTAGTCGTAGTGCGTAACCAGTCTTACACTTTGACCTCCAAGGTGGTGCCGGTGGGAGATTTTTCCTGTGCGTTGTTGAACAATAAAAAATTCGCAGCGTGCGCGTTAACTAAAAGCCGAATTCTTCTGTCTCTCATTCCCCATTAGCAGCCATTGGCATGTTCCAGTAGGAAACGTTAGTAGAAGTAGAAGTGTAAGTGTTCGCTAAAAGCCGACTTCTTCTGTCTCTCATTCCCATTAGCAGCCATTGTTTACCTCCAAGGTAGTGCCTGGTGAGATTTCTCCTGTGCGTGATTAAACAATAAAAATTTTGTTCAAAACGCCGTTGATTGATGAAATAAACCAACGAAAGACGCCAGATGTTTTCTAAAAGCAAAACGAAAGAACGCCATATGTTTCTAAAGCAAAACGAAAAGACGCCAGCTGCTTAACGAAAGACGCCAGATGTTTTCTAAAGCAATGGTTTTCTAAACAATGAAAATTCACACCGTACATGTAAAATTAAAGTGAGCTGCAAGTCGTCATAACTAATCGAACCTTTAGTATAAACGCGCCCGATCTCACGTCGGTGATGATGTACTGGGCAGAATTCACGGAAGATTCACGGTTTACCGATGAACCTCCGCAGCTTCGCCCACTCATCATTCACTCCGTGGATATGCTGTGATTTTTTTCACCCTTCTTCCTGTTGTACGGAAGGCACCCGTTGCACACCATTGACACGATACTACCCTACAAGCCGGATCCATCTGATTGTGCGCCTATTTCCTACACAGTCAGGCTTGCTGAAGAGCTTGCAGAGGCCTTTACAACGCACGAACAAGAGCGGCAGAAGAGCCTTCGCGGTGGCACCACCGCTTCTGAGTCCACGTTCCTCCCCGGAGCGCTCGTATGGCTCTCGGTCCCTACCACTGCAACCGGCCTCTCTTCAAAACTACTGCCGAAATACGAAGGCCCTTACCGGGTCGTCGAGCGCACATCCCCGGTCAACTACCTGATCGAACCCATCGAACCAGCTTCGGACATGCGCCGTCGAGGGCGCGACATAGTCAACGTGGAGCGCCTCAAGGCCTACTATGACCCACTCATAGTAACGAGCTGTTAGGTCGCCGGACGGCTCCCTTTTCGTACCCAGGGTAATTGTGGCGAAGCAATTGGTACTGCTTAACGGTTGCGCTCTCCAGCGGCTCCTAGTGGGTCGTCCTCTTCTAAACGCCGCTCGCGCTCGGAGCCCGTGCTTTTGCCTTGACTGTCGCCATAGTGCATTGTCGCCGAGTGCCGTCCAATACACAGCTTAACACATGCATTAGTGATCAGCAATGAAGCGAATGTGTACGTACACATGAAAAGTGACACCCGGTACTTTCCGCAGTGCACGCGATTTGCACCGGGTATACGCAACCATACGCAACAGCTGGGCATTGCGTAGCTTTCCTAAAGAACACACACAAGGAGCAGCACGCGTGAATCGACTGCGCCGCGGCACCGCTTGCACGGCGAAAAAAAAATGGCTGGAATCGCGCATGCGCTTGCAAACGACACGGCGGAAATCGCGAAATCTTTCGAGGCTCCTTCGCTAGGAGGCGATGCGGGTGTTTGCGATGTGGAGGCTTCACGAATGTGACGTCAGGGCCTCTCCTTATTTTTCCTTCCTCCATGGTTGCCATAGATTTCTCACTAACTTGTGGGGAACTCTATGGTGGTTTGTTCTCCGTGGACGTGTTGGTTTTGACAGTGAGCTGTTTGTATTAGCGAGAACCGCCTTTGCCCGTGGGGACTTGGTTGACGTGGTCGCGTTGTGTAAGAGTGTTGTAGAAGGTGATTCATGTGCAAGTCGTAGCCGCTTTTGTTAGTTCCTGCGTGTTCGCCGTGTTCAATGGTCGCCTATGAGCGGAGGGACTTTCTCCGCGGTGCTTAGTTGCTGCGGAGAAAGGCCCAACGTTACAAGTTGGTAACGCCAATCTCCCGAAGTGTTGGCCGCCAAATCTATAAGCAATGATAACGAGCTGTACGAGCATGAAATAAAGGCCATGTGTTATGCGATTTGCGAATGTCTGTTTGACGCACAACTAGTGTTGTGGCGTGCGTGGATTTGTGGTAAGTGCGTGCGTTGCGTAAGGATCGATCGCTATTAGTTGGACTGTCATTTGGGCGAATTACTTGAACCAACACTTTTATTTAAGCTTCGTCTTGCGCAACTGCGAGAGACAGATACGGAATGAACAAGTTGCAAGCTACGGGATATGAACAGGCGTTCACCCGACGTTTGTCCGGGTGCCTTAGTTATGCTGTCGCCGATGATGACAATCGGTTTTCGAAGCAGTGTCAGTCTAGGTGGGTGTATACAAATGAAAAAGGAAATAAAATAGAAAGTTTATTCCTAGGAGAATTGTCTAGCTTAAATGCCCTACACCTAAACGTCTTTCTAAAAGTCAACATTGCCGCAGCACAGTTGTGCCATGCGGCGAAGTGCACGGAGTGTATTGCGCTTGAAGGGACTCTAAAGAGAAACAATGAATTGGTTTAGATTGATAAAGTGTGCTCGGAGAACTCTTGTGTAGTTTATTTCACCACCATAGGCTTATATTAGAGGAGAAGACAAAGTTCAAAGTTTCATTTTTAGATTTCGCGCCGAACTTTGTAATTCATGACGTAAAAGACTTCAAAGGGCATTTAACGTATTTTGGCGCCACTGGCTCGACGAAATTTCCACAAACTCGTCATGTCAAGTCTCTGGCTCCCTCAGAGGACAATGTGCTTCGATTTAACCGATTAGGAACTACGTAGGCCCAAGCAGGCGCCGTCAAAAATATGTGACGTCACGGCAAATGGTGCGAGAATTCCAAGGTGGCGTCGCCACCTGTATTTTCTTTTTGCGCGTTTTCTCGCTTATTAAGCGTCTTTGCGAAGAAAGCGTGGTGTTTTTGGCATCGTGGAAGACTACTTTACTAATGAGAGAAAAATCGTTTTGCTCTTTGGTGTCCCTGCGCTTAAGCATAAATAGTACGCGCGCGCGTGTGTGTGCCTTAATTACACACGCTCCGTCTTCTGTCTCATTAGTGGTAATGCAGCGGACAGCCTCGCCACCAAGTTCAGCCTTTGTAGCGAGCTGATATCAATTTTCTCTGTAAAAAAATGTGGCAAGCGATTCGCAAGGCAATAAGCTTCTAGTTTATTGCAGGATTATATCAAAACTGTTGCAAGGCACCTTTAAAGAAGTGCGAGATGCATATGACAGACTCCAGTGGTGCTCCAGATTTCGTGCCATCGCATATATATGCTATGCTACAAAATTAAAATGATTATTAAGGAAATATATACTCAGGCAAGGTATTGGAGATGATCATCCATATTTCAATAATTTTCTTTGAAAAGTAGTAGCTTATGGTTCACTTCCTTGAGTTCTTTCGAGTAATCAAGAAAAATGGCTACCGAATAATGGTCTACAACTATAGGTGCAGTTTGTCGAGGAAGCAAGTTGAGCTTTGCAAGAAAATGATTTATGAAAACCATGCTTTGCCAGAGCTAACAGCAAGCTGGTTTCAGGAAACTTACGGTGATCTGAGATGACAGCACGCGTTGAAGCATCTTACAGGGGCTGCTTGGTTGGAAAGATGGGGTGGTAATTAGGCAAGTGCCCGTCATCAGATTGGGAGATCCATCATTAAGTTTTTAAAGAATGGCTATAAAGGGTATGCTAAAAATTTCTTGAATTGTTTGGCAGATGTAGCACCGCATGCTGTGGGCGCACACAAGTTGACGCCTAGTGGCACATCTCCGTACCGACGACTGACGCCCATGATCATGATTTAACCCTTACGGTAGCTGAAGCTCTTAATATATACGTGGACACCACATATGGTGAATCCCGCGCAAATATGGCATCAACAAGCACATAATAAACACTGATGCTCGATATGCACTCCCCCAAAGCATCGTGAAACGTCAAGAGAAACGCTACGCGCGTCGTGTCTACCCTCTAGCCTGGCAGTTAATTCTCACAGAGCGAGCAGGGAACGCGCGGTGCGACAGCCAGGTGAGCGTCGGAGAGCTATTTTTCGATATGGATGGATGCTATGAGCGAGCCTGGGGCTACAGTGTAGTGCCTAGAATATATTTACTAGTGTACACTGTACAGGCGTCGCGGTACTTTTCAGGACATGACCTGCAAAGATTGTGTTTCTTTATACTATAGCAGCAGTATCATCCTCATTTCTTCTGGAAACAACAAACGCGCGAGTCTACAAACACATTGTTCTTTGCACAGCTGTACCCGTCACAATCAAACATGCTTTTTCGGCAGGACACATAAGTGTTACGGCGAATGCCCCAAGCGACCAAGATTGCGGAGTCCCCTACAAGGCAAACTTTAATTTGTTAATACGTAAAGCGATACAAACAGCGGCATCATCGTGCTCCAGGCAAGAATTACGAGGTAACAAAAGCCAAAATATAAGGAGAACACGGAAACAAAATCCAGTCACGAAATTAATAATATATATGGGGAAGAACCACTACTCTGCGCAGCAACCGAACAGAATCAAAACAAATTACTGGGCCGGAACAACAGCGCGAGCAGGCAATGCAGGCTGGCACACTTTCACATACCTTTGGCACCACGCATCGTACCGTTGGGCTGATTCCACAATCGATGGTTCACATTCTTCGCCGCCCCCGTCTGCCACAGACTTCGAAGATCCCACGTTCGCAATATGCGCGAGCAAAGCGATGGGCCGTGCCGGCGTCGCGCGATAACGCGCACCCATTTACACAACACCCACGGGCGTTGACAACACCACAGAACACTTATAGACAACACCACAACACCAAGCTAGTACACTGTAACTTCTAGAACACTGTAACTGTAACCAAACTGACCAGTACCGCCGCCATCACAGCGCGCAGAAAAAATCGGCGTACGATACAGCGGCGCGGTCGGTAGCCGCTGTCGTCCACCGCCGTTGCTATGGTATGACATCAGAGCGTCCTGTGTTGGAAGCAGCCAATCGCGTGCCGGCCTGGTTGCTAGCTCTGTATTCACTAGATCCTCAATATGCGCGGGTGCGCCGCGAAGATCCTGCGATGACAGCTCGCGAGGCCGAAGAGAGACGTCAGCGTCGTACGGACCCCGAGATGCAGGCCCGCGAAGGCGAAGCAGCGCGGAGCGGCGGCAAGAGAGCCTCGAAGAGGTAATGGCGCGGGATGCAGCGGCCAAGCGCCGAAAGTGGTCGCTACTTGAAGTTGGTGGCGCCGACGCGCGCTTCAAGCGCGATTTCCTTGACCACACGTTCGGCCACAGCTGCAAGGTCTGCGACCGCTTGTGGTTCGACGACAGCCTGACCACAATCGCTACCATCCGCAACAAGCATTCACGGTTTACCCGATTATCTCCGAGCAAGCTCCTTTAACATGATTCACTTCGTAGATATGGTGAAGATTTTTTTTCCGCAGAAAGGAAACGAGCGCCGCGTATGGCGCACGCCTGCAACGGAGATCACGTGCTCCTGCCTCCGAGATTGCCATCACGCCTGTTATTTCGGTCTCGGAGGTGCCAGGCGCGGCGCGCGGCGGAACTGTCGCGGAGCACACGACGTCACCTGCTGCGGTAAGTGCGGTGCGTGCTGCCGAGCAGACGACAGGCTCTGCGACGCTTTTTTTTATTTGTTTGTTTCAATGTTCGAATAAAGAAACAAAACATCGATTCGAGGGAAGAAAGCCTGGAAAACACGTTATTAAGCTTTCTCAATAACTATTCATTGCGTCTAGCCGATATTTCCACCATAATCGGATGTGCCGTAATTCAGGCTGTTGCCGTGCTTTCATGCGATCTTAGCCCGCAGCTATATTGCTTTTTTTTGCGATAGCAATTATATAGACACTCCGCGAATTTTTCGCCTTCGCCATGATCTTCCTTCTCAAGTCCAAATCGCGATTACATCACCCCGCGCGTCGTATGCTCCATGTGCGAGTGAAAGTGCGCGAGCGCTGCCGACGAACAGGGCTTAAGCAGAGATGAAACGAGCCGACCGTCTCATTCGCGCGATGAGCACATGGAGATAAGAGCCAGCGCGTTGGGAAGGTTGGGGGGGGGGGGGCTGCGTGAGTCCGACAGGAAGTGCGTACTTTGTACCAGCGGGCGTGGTCGCGTGCGCAGCGGTATCGTTAGTGGGGATCAGCAGACGGCTCATACCTTTTTAGGTGTTGTGCTCTAATTGCAAAACTTCCGTTGAAGCCATAGCAGTGGCAGATCCCGGGGGGGGGGCGGTAGTGGTGATCGCCCCCCCCCCCTAAGCTAGCCCCCGCCCCCTCCCTTCAGTGCCTGTCGTCCACCTCCTTTGTCAGGCTGCTTGTCCAGTTTGCCCCCTTTGTCAGGTTGCTTTGCCTGCCATTGTCCAAAAGGGGTAAAGAGAATCTTGTCCCTGCTCTCTACCTCTCATTGCTCTACCCTTTCCAGCTTCCCTATGCACATTTCCAACGAAGGCTTTCTAGGCACCGCCATAATCCCCTCTGGGCTGTTGTAAATATGCGTGACCCACCAAAATGCACTGCTGAGCGTTGGCTTCAGCCTTTGTACCCCCCCGTCCCCCCCATTATGTACCTGAATCCGCCCCTGAGCCATAGATAGGGCACTTCTCTTAGTGCAGCGGCTGCGTTTCCTGAAGGAGCGAGCTGCTAGCCTATATTCATATAAAATTCCTCTTTGTTGCCATCGGATTTACTGTTTTGCTCTCGCGGTTAAACTGTGACTCCTTTTTTTTCTAACGTGGGATGGTTTTCGATGTTGTGCGTTCGTGGAGAGCAAATGGTTCGGTTGGCCAACATGATAGCAAAGGCGTTGCATTGCTCTGGGCAACGCGCGAGGATTTGACAACAACCCGCAGCAGCAGAACAAGCGCAATTACACAGTACATTAAACCCGCATTTGTTTCGTCTTTACATGGGACACTCTGGCAAGACATCTAATTGTGATTGCTGCATCTCAGGCTCAACAAAATTGATTTTTTTTTCACGCAAAAAATAAAAAGTTTTTTTTATTTTGCCATATTAGTCGAGCATTCTTGTGGCATTTTCAGTTTAAGATTAATCCTTCAGTAACTATGCCTTGCATGAAAGGTCGAATTTCAGTTTAACGAAGTTTCGATATAACGAAGTGAGTTGCCGCTTTTACCAACTTCGCTATATTGACGTTTATCTGTTCTGTGTACCATTCAAATGAGATTAAGTCGTTTTCATTTTCTAACATGCGTATTAGAGAGTGACATCACCGAGCGATATGGTCTCTACCCATCTTGACATAAAACAAAGTTATGTTTCACTCAGGGAATTTTAGCAAAAACACTCAGGGAAAACCTGGAAAACTCGGGGAATTTAGAAATGTCAACTCGGTAGACACCCTAGACACGTATGATATGAAGTCGTCTTGAATGCGGTATATATAGTTAGAATTGTTATGTTTACGGCTGAATGTGATTACTTTACATTTTGATGTGTTAAGGGTCATTAGCCATGTGTTGCACCACTCGTTAATAATATTGAGATCACACTGGAGTTCCAAGTGGTCAGTAGCAGATGTAATGGGGCGGTATAGAATGCAATCATTGCAAAAATTCGCATGCTGGAAGAAATGTTATTGGGTAAATCATAAATAATAATGGACCCTGCACGCTGCCCTGCGGTACGCCTGAGGTTACTGGGGAAAGCTTAGAGGACAGATTGTTAACAAGTATGAATTGTTGGCGGTGCGAAAGAAAGTTACGTACCCATGATAAAGTTAATGAGTCTAAACAAATTGTTGACAATTTAGAAATCAAACGGCAATGAGCTACACGGTCAAAGGCCTTGGCGAAGTCGAGGAATACGCAGTCAGTTTGTAGGTTATCATGCATATTAAAATGCAAGCCAGAGGTTAGTTCTAATAGCTGTGTTTCGCAGGAGTGATTCTGAACCCGTATTAGTTATGGTAAAAAAACTTACTGTGCTCTAGATGACTGAAAATATAAGATGCAGTAATATGCTCTAGCATTTTGCAACAGATACACGTGAGAGATATCGCACGGTAGTTTTGAGCTGTGCTTTTGTTTCCGCTTTTAAAAATCGGTATTGCTTTCGCTATTTTCCATTCAGAGGGTAGTATTCTATTCGTTAGAGACTGCTGAAAAATATAACGCAAAAATTTCATAGACACTGTAATGGTATTTTTTAATATCTTAGGATTAATTCTATTAATACCTGCTGAAGTAGACACCTTTAAGCTATTAATGAGACTTGCTATGCCGTCCTCAGTTATTTCAATGGATATCATGTAAGCATAATTGAGATCACAAGCTTCGGGAAGAGTGGAGTGGTCTTCAGAAGTAAACACAGATGAGAAATAAGTGTTAAATATTTCCGGGCACTCATTGTCTGGTGTAGGAACATTGTAATTACATTGTAAAGAATATGAACTAGTGTCACGATCACGGCACAGTTGCTTCCGAAACGTTTTAGGATTAGTTTTCATTAGCACTGGGAGGTCATGCGCAAAATATTTATCTTTCGCAACGGATAAGACGGAGCAATAGATTTTAAAGGAGGCTGTATTTATCCCATGCAGGACGGGTGCCCACACGCTTCGCAGCCTGATATAAACGCTTCTTTTTGTTCCTTAATTGTTGAAGTCCCCTAGTATACCAAGGGTTTAATTTGTCTTTAGTTATTGAGATCAGAGGGACATATTGGTGGACCAATGATGTTACCTTCTCTCGAAAGAGAGTCCAGTTCTCTTCTCCGCATCTAATCATATGGTGGTTTTGGGACGTTAAACCCCAGATATTATTATTATCTTCTCCGCATCGGCCATCAAAGGAGGGTAGGTATGTACGGAAAAAGAAGGTTTCAAGTTCTGTGTTTATAGCTGTGAAATTAGCTTTATTGTAATCGTGAATCATCTTTGTCACATATCCCATAAATGGAATTGGAATATCTAAGGTTATCTGAAGCAAATGGTGATCGCTGAATCCTTCTAAGTGTGCTACTTCTGTTACCGTCTCTGGTGCTGTTGTAAGTACTAAGTCTAGTATGTTAGTGCCACGGGTCGGATGGTTAACGACATGGAACAGGTTGTAATCAATTGTCAGGTTACCGAACTCTGTGGAAATATGCCATGATGATTATAGCTGAGCCCAGTTAAATGATAATTAAAAACTCCAATGAGATCGATGCCATCAGTGGGACGCAGTACAGTTGCCTTATTAATACTGATGCGCAGTTCATCGACAAAGGATTGACCAGAGTCAGGTGGCCGATAACAGGCGCCTATGGGTATCTTAGTGGAAGGTATTAGGCAAGATACCCAGATGATTTCGAGATTGGAATCGGTGTTGATTACGTATGACGTCAGTGCCTTCTTTATTCCTAGGAGGACGCCACCCCCTCGTTTATCAGGACGACCACCTCTATATATATTGTATGAATGCGCACGAGGTAAAATTTCGTTGTCTGTAATGTTAGGATTCCACCATGTTTCTGTAAGAATGATTATGTGCGATTCACTATCATCTTGAAAAGACGAGAGCAGATCACGTTTTGGCACAAGGCTACGGATATCGGCGTATGACACTGATAATGAATGATGATCGAGTGACACGTATACTGGACTGGTGGGGATAGTTTGCGCATGTTCTATTGTCTAGGTATCTGTTTGTCGGCACAACACTGTCTGTTAATGTGTCATAAACGAAGACCTTAGCTTCCATGTGCAACTTATCAAGAGATAGCGTAAAAGGTTTCTTTTGTGCCTTGGCATAATATAGCTTCTTTCTTATTCTTCGCGTTGCGAGCGAAAAATCTTCGCCAATGAAAAAAGGAGTTCCCTTTAGTTTACGCGCACATGAAAGAATTTTCGCTTTGTCTTGAAATACATCAATTTCGCTATAATTGGCCTACGTTTATTATCGTCAAACTTACCCAGTCTGTGTACCGGCTCAAACTGTGAACTACTTGTAGTTAGGCCCAGTTTGTCGGTACAGAATGCGATCATGTTTTTCTCTGAAGCTGCCCAGTCTTCATCAGGATTGTCATCCATTCCAAAGAAGAGAAGATTGCATCGCCGCAGCCTACTCTCTGTGTCATCGCACCTAGAATTAATTAAGAAAAGTTGCTGCGAGACAGAACCAGAGGCATGATCGGGCGTCCTGAACGCGTCAGCACGTTGACTGGCGACTGACGTTTCCATTCATTCAAACGGTTCACCTCTATCTGCGAGGCCAGTTCCTGTTCCTTCACAGTTCTAGCTTCGCCTTCCTCAGCCTCTCAAGTGCCCTTTCGGCCAAGTGCCTAACAGTGTTCTCTGCGGCTGCCTCCCTCTCCCTGGAACGGTACAGCTCCCTTAACAAAGTATCTCGATCTTCTTCCAGCTTTCGGGTTGTTGCAAGTATGGATGCATAAGCCTCATCCAGTTTCTTCTGTCTTTTCGAGACTAGTGCGAAATCGTCAGCTTCAGCCTTCGTCATGGGACCGGGATTAGCCTTAACGTCACCCGAAAGCATCAGAAGTATTTCAGACAGCGATAACCACAAACACTTCAACAGACCTAATAACCACTTGTATGCATCAAAAAGCTCTGGTGGGTAACACACCGCGGACAGTAATTGCTGCTTCTAACACATGTTGCATATTTCGTGTAAGTAACCTGAAAAACAAGCGAGTGTGAGCGCATCGTCGCTTGCGCGGTGTCGTGCCCAAATGGTGCTGCCTCTGATCCGCGTTTATATGCCATGCTGATTTCCTCGGTCATCATTGACGTAGGTGGCCAGGTTGCAGAGCCGGCTCGGACTATATGCAGCGGCAAGGCATCAAAGGCAGACCACGGAAGCCAAGGAACATTCGAGAACCAATTTGAGTTGCGCATCTGGGGCTCTTACTAGGAGGTGTGTTCCCGCCAAACAAAAAATTGGGCACCGCGGACATTTGTTGTTTTTTCTCGGCTAATTGTAGGCCTGGGACAGCATCAACACCTGTGCCGGTTCCGCCAGGCCTCTCACTGACGTTTTCCTCGGCGGAGTTTTCGTCGCGCAGATGCGATCAATGATCTTCGCTTTGGGAAAGGCAGCTTGTGCACGATGGATCTCGCCTGCGCTTTGCTGCTCTGGCGCTCTCGGCTTCCGGCTTTTGCGAAACTCCAAACGTGCTGGGCACCGCTGCGGTCTTCAGTCGCCGTCGTATCTAGCAGCTTCCTTTTAAACCGCATTCTTGGAAGTGCAAGCTACACACAACCAAGCAGGATGAGGTCAGCGTCGGCACCCAGTTGTCCCTAGCAATAGCCTGAAGCCATTTTTCTTGCAAGTTCATCTCCACTGGAATTTCGTGAAACGATACGCCGGGTTGGCGGTGCTTAGTGCTCGACTTAGATTTCGGCAAGCAGCAATGAGGCATGATCAGTGTATATAGTCTTTGCTGGACACAGCCACGGATGGTTCACATTTAGGAGCGCAAGAGCTGCTAGCGTAAAGCAGCGGCATTCAAGACTCAAAATGCTGCGATGAAGTACGTCTGCCAACTCACAACGATGCAAAGCAACACGTCTGCTTTCAGTTTATTGCAGTATGTTAGTGTTTTCCGACATCGCGCGCCGAATCGAGCATATGGGATCCGTGCCGGTGTCGCGAATTTCGGTCGCCGCTATGCCATGGCTCTGAAAAGTTTTGTAATTCGGCTTTGTAGCAAACATCCACGTGGTGTGGCTGGTAATTGAGAGCTGCAGCCCCCCAAAATTTCAGTCGACTGCCTAAAACTTGTTTCAGCAGTGCCCTCATCGGGAAAAAAAGAAAGAAAAAAGCTTTCACTTGCTGTGAATGGGCCCGTTAGTGACACTAGCTCTCGCCTGGAAATTTATTCTATTCTTCACGGAGTCCTAAATAGCATCTTTGAAGCTCGGGATCAAAGCGAGTGAGCTCTCCGATAACAGCCAACAAGCGTCTTTTTTCTCGCCGATCGGGATGGCTTGCCAGATACATAGTTTTCATGTGATGTCACACCGTCGTCTGCTGGCGGTGTCCGCCATGTTGGAGAACAGCGACAAACGCGCGCGAGCATGCCCAAGCGTGCGCACGAGTGTTCATCGCTGTCTTCCTGCAGTCTGTCGGCGTGGTAGTCATTGATTTTGCTACCTTGCGAGCTATCGAGTGTTTGAATGATGGCGCCTGTCAGGCGGAAGGAATTCTGCCCGTCATATTTTGCCGAGCTGGTGGGTCCGACGCGTGCACGTTATGAAGCGAAGATCAGCATGTGCGATGGAGTTGACCTCTACACGTTGTGCGCCGGTACTGACACGACGACGGCAGTGGAGCTATACTACCGGTTACGACGCATGCCGACATCGTGAACTATTTGGTGCTGTGGACGAACCACGTATCGCTCACCGAAATGAAAGCTTACAAGTCACTTGAGGCTCACAACTACTTCACCAGTGGCCGTGTGAGCGGCGTGACAGCAAAGCGGCTACCCTCCAAGCGCGTCATCGTGTTGAGCGAGGTAAAGTTATTCAGCAGGCGTCTCTTGACTGAAGTGATCGTCTGCATCGACCATTTCAGGCGAAGGATGGTCAACCTCTGCCGGCTGAATGTTAGCTGCGTTCGCGGCTGTGGCCCCCTTTTTTTTTTTGCCAGCCGATTTTTGGCGCGCTTTTGTACCGAGAAGTAGAGTTAACGCCCGGTGCTGTGCGGTTGCTGTATCCCAAGTGTTGGCTCGGCACCCAATCTGGGTTTGTGTTGTCCATTAGACTCGCTGGCTGTCCTGCAAATTACAAAACATCAACAGTGAAAACCTGGCGCGCTGTTGCATGTGAAATTGCGACTTCAGCGCGAAAACAGTCTCGTTACAAGCTGTTACGAACAGTGCAAAATTACAGAAGGCACTCGCGATCAGTAGCCCGATGTGAACGGCATTTTCAATGCACGGTACAAACAACACGCATCGAGCACGTTAAACTCAGCAGTTTGGTGCAGACAGTGACATTTTAACTCGATTGCAGTACGCGCGGATCGCAGTCGAAGGTGCCCGTTAAGCAGCAGAAGATCCGGAACGGGCTCGAACGCGACCCGGAGAGCTCCTGCGAGGTTTAAACCGCTGCACACACAGCGACGGCTGTGTTGCAGGCGATTGTAAGCGGTGGCGTTAATTTTTTGAAGTTTTCGCTTCATCCTGTTTTGCTTACCTGAGATGAAACGCCGACCGCATACACGGAGGTAATCCAGGTTCTTGAGGCCCTTTCTGTTGATGCGAGCGAGCCAGAGACGCCGACGCTGCTCCGACAACACTTTCGTGCGGTCGCATTGCCGAGTTATCACTTTCGCAGTGATGCTACCGAGGACTTCTGATTTGGAGCAATTTTTGGAGAAGCAAAATTTTTATCTTGGAGCACTTTGGAGCAGATAATTTTGCATCTGGGAGCACTCTGGAGCAGCGAATTTTACATCCTGGAGTACTTTACAGAAGCATATTGCAATAAATTCAAGCACCGGAATATTACTATGGGGCTCTTATGAAGGCTAGAAATATTTCGATTCATTGCAAATCTCATGGAAATAATCATCTCAGGAGAACTCCATACTTCACTAGCTAATGAAAAAATAAGGGCTCATGCAGTTGAGTGTTCTGAATTAACCTCTTTGGCGATTATTTTCGACACTAGCAAATAAACAGAATACCAGATCAATAAAATTGAACTTTATGAAATAACACTCTAAATACATCTATGTGGTTATCAGCAGACATTGTAGACAAACGCCGTGATGTACAGCAGTGCCTCAATGCCAAAAAGCCACACTGTCCCTAATGCATTCCCCTAAGAAAACTCCAAGGCGAAAGCCAGGTTCTTTTTCTTCTCGATCGACGGGTTGATCCTCCCCCTCCATCTCTGCAAGCTTTCTGCACCTCACCTGGTTTTGCGCTAGCTCCATGATCGGCGCACCGATTACGGAAGCAGTGTAAAGCGACGATGTCGTGATGGCGTCATCACGTGACATCACGATATATGACGCCATGATAACGTCACAAGTTTGGCGATCTATGACGTCGTGATGGCGTCATCACATTGTTATTTTTGCATCAATCGATTGACGCCGCCGACGGTCAACTTCGTGTTTGATAAAGCATCTGATGCTTTCGCATTAATATTGCGTATTGAACGTTAACAACCTGGCCTTACATACCAAACTGTCCTCCACCATGTCACCTCCTTGCCATGCGCGAAACAGCTTCGCTTGTCATCCACTTCACAGAGTGGAATGGCTCCTCAACTTTTTTAAAATGTTTATTGTGATAACAATTATATGGACGCTCTCCGCGGATTTTTGTCGTCGCCATTGCCGTAATTTTCTGTATAAAGACCAAATTAATAACATCACCACGCGCATTCTAGCCGCGGGTAAAAGCTCGCGAGCGCTGGCGACGAACGCAGCTGAAGCGGAGATTAAGCTAGCCGGCCGTCTGTCTCCGTCGCACGGACAGCGCATGAGATAACATCTTCCCGCGTGCGGGCCTGCCGTCGATTGCTCATCAAACAGAGAGGAAACGCCCCGCCCGTCTTTCGTAAGGAGCATGAAAGGACGCCAGAGGAGCGGGGGGGGGGGGGGGGACCGCATCGTTCGAAGGGCGCAGTCGCTTGCGCGCGCGTCATCTCGAGGCATCAGGAGACGGCTCGTAAACTCGCTGTGCTCTCAACGCTTACTTCGTGTTTAGAGAACTCAGAGCAAGAAAACGCTTCGGTTCCTGGAGCGGCCATATTCCCTTAAACTAGTGTTTTGTTGAGTTACGCGAGACCGAATCCAAAAGAGTTAGCTGCTAGAATTACTTCGTTTAACAATACAATTTGTTGGTATCGCATTCATTGCTTCGCCCTTAAGCGAAACTGAGTTTTTTTACCCGTCAGCTATTGACCCCTGAAAGCGAGGGACGGACGTGTAACATCGCTTCATTGTGGGCCGTCAGCGACGGGCCCGCTACTGACAGCTGCGTATTTGCGGCTGCTACGACCAGGATATATGCTTTTATTAATGAGATGACATTTTTAAAAAGCAAGCAAAAAATTCAATTTGGAACCCTAGCACGTGAGCTCGAAAGGGCAGGGCCTTTTAGGGGTTATTCACCGCAGAGTGATTAAACTCGGACGTGCTGGTATAAGCAATTACGAAAAAGCTCTTCCTAATGAAGATCCATGGATAAAGTATATCCGAGGAAAAGTGTGAACGCGTTTCCATCGTTCGCGTGCTCTTCCATAAACGCGAAGGAAGGAAAATTCGATATTGTTCCATATATATACTGCTAGCGATCCCAGATTTCATTCCGCGATGTCCGGAAACAGAAGTGACAGACATTTTAGCAGTACACATGTAGTTATTACTGAACATTGCTTTCCTTACGTGCCCTGCGACGCTTGAAACGAGCTATCAGCAGCGTTTCTAAAACAGACGACGTCCGCCGATGAATCGCCGTCGCACTTTCTCGCTACCGAGAGGCCTAGACGTCACGAGCCTCTGCGGAGAGCGCGTTTTGCTGTCGAGCCGACTTGCAGAACAGAAGCTGCGTCGGCACCGTGCTTGGCATCGTGGCTTATTCGGGACGCACGTCCGAGCGCTATTTATTCAGCGGAATAATTCTTGGTCCATGGTTGCGACTTTGGCAGCCCCAAGATCAAGCTGCACATGTTATGACGCGCCGGCCGTGCGATTGCCGGTGATAGACGGCCCCAAACCCGAGACTTTGGCGCAGTTTGGCGCAATTTTCGTCGATATTATCAGGATGGCGCAGTAAAAACAATTTGGCGCACTTTGGCGCAGTTGGCGCAGGAGTGGAATCACTGCTTTCGGCAATCGGTAGAGCCCGGTTCTTGGCTCCAGGTCCGTTTTCTGTGCGGCAGACGTGCTTCTCGCACTGCAGCCAGTCATCGCACACATCGGCATTGCGACGTCGCGCTGTGACTGAACCTGCACAACGCGAAAATATCGGACCTGCACACGCACCCAACGATAACACCGCGCTAGCAGTTCACCATCATGGCGGCCACCTATCCCACAAGCCCCAGTTGTGACGTCCGTGAAAACTATGTATACGAGCCTTCTCGAAGACATCCGCTTCCTGCACGATCGCGATCGCTTGCAAGATAACTCAAGCTCGTTACATCTACTGCTACCGCTTCTACAACTAATCATGCTTGTTACTTGACACGCGGCGATCACAAAAACACCATATCGGGCGCTAACGCAGAGCACGCGCGAGAAAGATTACAGAACTACACCGCGTACTCACAGAACACCCTGACAACATTGCGCGATACGATGTGTCGTGGTTCGCGGTTCCCGCATGCCACGCATTAGCCGGATTCTCTTCCACTTCACCGCTCCGAAGGCGATGACTGCATCGAGGTGCGCCACTTCCCCGCAGCCGCAGCGGCCGTTTGATTTGAAAAATGCGTTCACAAAATATCGAGCAAGCGCTACCGCGACTTTCGTCGCCTTTCAATAAAGTTACTGTGGATTTTCCCTGATGGGAGCACAATTTCCCTGAGTTTTCCCTGAGAATTTACAGACTACCCAAAATCCCTGAGAATTCCCGGTCGGTAGACACCCTGGTGTCCCATTACAAATACCTTGGTGTTAACCTTTCTTCTGATCTGTCATGGTTCTTTCATATTTCATTGGTATGCTTCAAAATCCTTGGGTTACATACGGCTCAGAAATTCACCGGCTAATATTTGTAAACTAGCTTATCTCACCTTTGTTCGCCCACAACTTGACTTCGCATCATCCATTTGGTCTCCATATCACAATAAGATGACCACCGCACTAGAATCCATCAAAAATAGGGCAGCACGGTTCGTCTCGCGAAACTATAGTTACCATTGCAGTGTCACGAGGATTAAAACCGATCTTTGCCTACCATCACTAGCTACGCGCCTTGACAGAGCCCTACTGACATTATTTCAGAAGTATGTTCACTCTGACAGGTCATGTTCATTTCATCTCGATGTCCCATTCCGAACATCCAGAAGATTGCACAATAATTTGAGCTCACACGCATATATGGTCGCACATTAACAATCAATTCATCAGCACTACCACGCGCCATTACATTATGGAATAACCTGCCCGACACATAGCTTTATTGACCAACCCTGACGCATTACATCACCAACTAATTGCACATTTTCACTGACGTCGTCCATTAATGTTTCTTAGTTTGTATTATGCATTATGTACGTATTATGTATGAAGTGTTTAAATTTTTCTGTGTGATGTATATCGTTTCTTTCTGGTGTTTGATGCCTTTCTTATTTCGCGCTGATTGATGTTATTTTAGAGCCCCCCTACACAATGCCCAACAGGCCTGTAAGGAATTTCAAATAAATAAATAAATAAAATGTCGATTGGCTTGCAAGCTTCAGAAAGCTATGGCGCGCATTTTCAAATACTGCTCCAAGGAGAACGTTAACGTGCATGGGTACGAAGATCAGAGTACTGCACTGACAGATGCGGTGAAGTCTGCGCATAAGTGACAAAAGAAAAAGCAAGTGACAAAGGTTTTTCGCTCATACAAGACGCAGACAACGAAATTGAACGCAAACACGTCAACAATGTTTATAGAAAGAAAACGGTGGCAACGAAAGGAACGTGCGTTGCGAGCAGAAAATGAAAAACTCCGCAGAACCGTGGACTCCTACAAAGAGGAGCTCCGAAAGTTGAAAGAACAATGCTACGTCTCGGCATTTTTAGAAGTTGTGGATGACGCCATGGAGGGGGCGGCAAAGGCGGTGCTACTTCTGGATCCAGTAAAAAATTACAATAGAAAAAAAACATTATGGTCCGAGATCACCATAAGGCTAGGCATCATGATGAGACACCTATCGACTAAAGCGTATGAATACTTGAGATGTGAAGAGCTCCTCAAGAACAACGTAGCAAAAATATTCTGGCAGTACATCCGGTGAAGTCGGCTTCAGCCAGTTGGAGCGCTCCCGCCTGGAAGCGGAGCTTGAGACTCTCGACACGCCACAATCAAAAGTGTGCAGCCTGGTTGTCGACGAGATGCGAGTTAAGCAGAAACTTCTTTACAACAAGCAAAGGGACGCGTTTGTTGGCGACGTCGACCTAGGCCCGGACCTTGAGGACCTCGCTCCTGCATCTGATGGTGAAAATCTTGCGAATTCACTGCGATGTTTTCTGCTTTGTGGTTTGTACTCCAGCTATAAAATACCTGTCGGCTACTTCTTTACGAAAGGTTGCACTGGGGAACAGCTCGCCGAGGTAATTCGCCACGTCGTCGCTAAAACAGCCAGCATTGGTTTTGATGTCGTCCGAGTGGTAACCGACGACGACAAAATCAATGTAAACGCAATAGAAATCCTGGGTGGAGAAGCAAAAATACGGGCGCCACATCCGACAGATCCTTCAAAAGGTACCTTTTTCGCATTCGATCAGAGCCATGTGATAAAAAACATCCGGTCTCACTTTCTGGCCAAGGAATTTCGTGAAAACATGGAAATTTCGTCGAAGTACATAAAATGCTATACAAAATGCAAAGGCACTGAATAGTGCGGCCAGTCAGGTTTCTTAAAGGAAAACACGTTTTCCGTTCCAATATTGGGAAGATGAATGTGATGACGGCCATGCAGCTGTGTTCATCTAGAGTAATCGCCGCGCTCAAGTACCCGAGAGATCAGGCAGGTCACAGCTGCGACATCGAGTTTGCAGATGGGGCCCGCTGTGGAGTTTACGGAATCCATTCACAAATAGCTCACGTGCATGGACGTCAGCAATCTTCAGCAGCACATCCATCGTAATGAGGAAGATGGCCGCCAGTTTTCTGACTCTGATGATCCAAGGCTGGAATGGCTTGAGGGCGAGTTCCTTTTCTGCACTGAGCGGTTTAAAACAAAAAGCCGAGCGGAAAACTAGCTCAGTAAGGAAACACACCATGCGCTACTTTTTACAACAGTGTAAAATGTCGAATGCATTCGGTTCCTTCTCTCTGCGAAGAAATTTCAATTTGTGCTCACGCGCAAGTTCTCAAGTGAACCTACGAGTCTATGTTTGGATTCCTGAGGCGTAGCGCAGGATGCGACAATGATTTGGATATGAAAAGCGCAGTTTGCAGAATAGAAAAGAGGTTCAAGACCGCGATCATCGCTTCCTCCGCGCAAAGCAACGTGAGAAGCATCGTTTTCATCGGCGCAGCTTCTGCCAGGTCATCCGACTGCCCCCAAGACCACAAGCACAGCTGAAAGCGTTTTGAACGCTGCGGTGTATAAGCTAAAGGAACAATGCCGCTCAGACGCGCCATGCGCGTTAAATCCAGATGTCGCGAGCGTTGCGATGGTCGGAGGATTTATTATGAGAGCGGCAAGCGAAAACATCCCCTGTGCCGAATGCACTGCATTGCTGCAAGGAACCAAAGCTCCCCACCTTGGCCGTATCGCCCACCAAGATCGCGGCGCGCTCATGTATCCGAGCCATGAGCTCATCAAACTTCTGACAAGCCTTAGGAGGTTAGTCGACAGAGCGCACAGGAAATACTTCTTGAAACCACTCATTGCGTGGAAAGAAGCGTCGAACTCCTCATGTGGAACAGATTCTCGCGCAGCACATTTTAGCAGTTTCATTGCCTATACAACACGCTGACGGCCGTCTTGTCATTTTCAATGCGAATATTTGTAGCGATCAATTCTCACGCAGATGAGTGTATCAAGCCAGGCCATTCTTATTACCCAACACCTTCTACGCGCTGGGATCAAAATCTTCGCCTTCGATGGAGGCGAAAATGTTTGAGGCCCGTGTACTTGGATTTAGGTGCACGTTAAAGAACACCAGGTGGTCGAAATTTCCGGAGCACTCCACTACGGCGTCTCTCATAATCATATCGTGGTTTTTGACGTTAAAGCCCAGATATTATTATTATTATTATTATTATTATTATTATTATTATTATTATTATTATTATTAAAATCTTCGCCTTGCTGATCTGCTCACTTCGCGTTCTGCCTGGAAGCAACCAGCTGTGCTAAATTTCTAAAGTGAGCGCGCGCGACTCGCTCCAAGGCGTGTGAACCTCAACACACGTGCGCGATTACGTGCGACTTCAAGAAACATGCTGTCGAACGGAAACACTGCACACGATGTGATGTGTACTCTTTCGCGAAGTGTCGGTGAAATGGAGCATTCTTCATCAAAGTGCCGGCACAGTATAAAATGCACATAAAGTTAACTTCACCTGCTGTGGTCTATGCGATCGGTGAACTTTGTTGACCGAGCACAGCACTTTTCTGCGAATGAAGCTGTAAATAAGTGTTTTGTCATCGAAGCAAGGCGAACAAGCAGAGGCAACAAGCGATTGCCGCACTGTTTAGAAGTTGAGCAATTTTTTGAACTTTGGTGTGGTGCGGTGGTGAAGGACCTGCCGTCACAAGTTGAAAGGTAAGATTCAAGTTTATTCTAACGTGGGCGTGCCGCCTGTACATGTCATGTTTTATCGCGCATGCCGCTGAAAAGCCTACTTTAATATCGCTAGCTGCGCTGTTTTTCCCACAGGAATTCCTTCGCGGCATCGTAGGGAAAAAAAAAATCTTGAACAATGACGCAATGTTGATTAAGTGCATAAAACGTTTTCTCTGCTGGCTCTGCGCAGCATGATCGTAACAATACGCGGCAAACAGTCGCAATCAGGAAACTGACAACAGTGAGAAAAAGGGCCCGCAAAAGTGCTCGCTAGCGATGCCCCGTAATTCCGCTGCCGCCACGGTCAGGCAACGAGCGCCGCCTCACGGATTTGTGGGGAACTGAGGGAACCACCGCCGCAATGGGAAAGCGAGCGAGGCGGCGGGCATCTAGTCAAGGAGGCATTGTCACAACATACATTGCCCGGCGCGTACCCACAAGAAAGAAAATGAGAGATGTGTGGTGTGGACGTCGTAGCAAAGCGTCAGTAAGCTGCAAATGCAGGCCTAGCTTCACTCGAGCTGCTCAGTATTTGGTTGACAACAATTTGAGGGTGTAACCTAGAAAAGCTTGCCTCTGATGTGAAGAATTTCCGTTGATGTGAAAAGCAAGAAATTCCGTTTCGGCCGATTGCTTTTGAGAGAGGGGCATGGCATTGCCTCGTTGCGGGGCATCTGCAAAAAATGCCGAATTTTTTGGACGTAAAGGATCCATTTATGCTGGCTAATTCGGAAGGCATTGTAAAATTCCTGACATCAGATAGAAGAAACAGCTGGGGAATCGGCGTAGATGTTCAAGGCTTCTATTACTCGTTGCCGCAAGCTCATTTAATGCAATGTGTAAAAGAGTTCATCACTGAAGATAATGATGAAGTGATGTTTCGCAATACGATGTCCACTGAGTCTTTCCTTGAGCTACTCAACTTTTACTTAGAGAACACTCACGTGGGATTCTGCAATAAAATGTATTACATTCAGGCAAAAGGAGTATGCATCGGGTCGAAGGTAGCCCCGATTTTGAGTAACATGTTCATGGGCAGCATAGACAGAGACTTCGTAAGGTGCTTAGAAGGTGTAGTCTACAAGGTCTGATATGTAGAAGACTATTTAATTTTAGGCTTCGAAGTTCACAAGGATGACTTCAGAAAAACAGTGTTAGAGGCTTTCAATTCAAGGGATTAACTTTTCCTTCAGAAGTATCGGCGGAAAACAAGCATCAATTTCTGGATCGGAAGATAGAATTTTGTCAGACCACGTGTGTTAGACCTTTTCTCCTCGGGCTGGGAAGCCGCTAATGAATTTTGCGTCCAATCATTCTAAGCTGGTCAAGAATGGCATAATCACAAATTGTTTTCGGGCCGCAATGTTAAAATCTTGTTTTCGCACGGCTCATGGCGCATTTCGTGAAGAGGTGGCTCGACTGCAGGACGCAGGGTACCCGCGAAGATGCAGGCTACAGGCTAATAAAAAAAAGCTTAACCAGAGAAAAGAACCATGTTTGGAAAAGGCTAGACTAGATTGAGTCTATCTCAAAGGTAGCTGGAAGTTGCGAAGTTATCGTAGTGTTTTCGGCCAAGAATAAAATCGGAGGTGAGTGTGCTTTGGTTGACCAGAAATGTGAGAAACTGAACAGTGTAGCAATAAAACTTTGACTTGGGCGAGTTGGTACATACTCGGATATATGCAGCGCGATTTGGACGAAGACAGGAGACGCATAAAACACAGACGAGCGCCGACTTACAACTGAGTTTATTTGCACTTCGACAGGCCTTTTTGTATGCACCAACCCAGCCTGTATCAACCATCACGCAGAAGCAGATAAACGACGATAAAACGATAAAGGACTTAATGATGCTGTAAGCAAAAAAAAATTATCACATGCCTATAGCAAGACGAAAAGCCACCGTTTATGCGCACCTATATCACACAAGCGAGCTAATTTTTTTGATGACAAGACAGCTCAAAGAATTACACATTTCAGAAAACGCGCCAACAAAAACCAAGCCGAACACACGCACAGCGTGAAATATCTAAGCAGTCTGTTGGTTTCACTACCTGACGCCGATTTCTGATCTCTAGGTTGTCATTCAGTGTTTCATCCTCTCATGCTTTTCCGTGGTTGTTGGTCATTGTTCTTTTAGATGCCTACTTCACTCGTCACCAGGACAAGTTAGATATTTCACGCTGTGCGTGTGTTCGGCTTGGTTTTTGTTGGCGCGTTTTCTGGAATGTGTAATTCTTTGAGCTGTCTTGTCATCAAAAAAATTAGCTCGCTTGTGTGATATAGGTGCGCATAAACGGTGGCTTTTCGTCTTGCTATAGGCATGTGATAATTTTTTTGCTTACAGCATCATTAAGTCCTTTATCGTTTTATCGTCGTTTATCTGCTTCTGTGTGATGGTTGATACAGGCTGGGTTGGTGCATACAAAAAGGCCTGTCGAAGTGCAAATAAACTCAGTTGTATGTCGGCGCTCGTCTGTGTTTTATGTGTCTCCTGTCTTCGTCCAAATCGCGCTGCATATATCCGAGTATGAACAGTGTAGAGGAAGATTGTAGTATTAAACACAAGCACCAGTTTGTCAAATGTGCAAGCAATGTAGTGTACAACATTCCTTTGACGTGTGATCATATGTACGTAGGGAAGACTGGCAGGTGTATAAACACAAGGCTAAGGGAACATAGGTCGAGTCTGAAAGCTCGCCCTAACACATATTTAGCGCTGCATTGCAATTAGTGCGTATGCACGCCTTGTTTTAGTAGCACCACCACCGAATACAGGCATTGCAATCAAACTTCGAGGGAGAAAGTAGAGGCCTTTTACATTGACAAGCAAAAAGAAAAGTGTGTTAGCCACTCCTCTCTTGCCTTGTTTGAGAAAGAAATTTTCCTGCTGTCATGTGTACGTCAAGCCATGCGAGTTTTTTTTACCTGATGGCGCAGTTCGGAGGGCTGTTAAGTGAAGGGTTTCGAGAAAATAAACCACTGGTTAGATTGCGCTCACCCTTGTGTATCTCTTCTTTGTCTCCATGTGCTTGCGCGAATCCGTGAAGATGAACATGTTCCAATTAGGTGGACTTGAAGTATTGCTTATTGTTGTTTAAAAAGTGCTTGTACTTGTAGCATTTAGTACATTCGCACACGCAGTGGTAATTTTCTCGCTAGGAAACAGTTTGTATTCTGATCTTAACCACTAGTCGACCCTTTGTTTCATTACACAGGCTATTGTTGCAGTCTCCATTCGGAGCAGCTTCCTGGAGGCAAGGTTGTCAAAAGGAGCCTCATTGGCGCAAGTGACACGGACGGTGCCCGCAACACGATGCAACAGGGTCTGCCACGTGTGGCATATACTCATTGGTCTCGTTCAAAAATAAATTGAGATGTTTAAAATTATATTGGTATCTATCTGATTTTCAACAGGACGATGCTCCTGAGTGGGTCGCTGCCAACATTTCTTGGGGCTGTGCAATGGACGACAAGTCATGTTAGTTATTTTTGACAGTGCAGTTAATGTTCCTTGTAGCAAAAATACGAATTGGCATTATGTTTTAAAATCATGTAACATACAATGAACATCAGGCAAGAGAGTTTCTTTGGTTTATCGCTCACACTACTTGCCTGCGAATCCTTCTGCATGACTCACTTTATTACTTTCAGTCCCAGGTTCTGTCAAGCTCAGGGACCTTCGTGTTGATTGGCAGGAAGGGAAGGTGCAAGGAATGACTTGACAAGGTTCATTCTCTCGCTGCACGGGTGCAGTATATCGAACTCCACTGTCATGCTGAACCGTTGACATAGGCTACAGCGCATGGCGTAAAGATCACTGGCTCAGAGAACACAAAAGTAGCCAGCATTCTGACTAATGCACACTTTCATTTAACCTCGTCTCGCTGTGAGACCGCACTTTTATGAAACTAACATTCACTGCACATTCAGAGTCCACAAGGCTTTCGGCACAGGTGCAATGTGAGCATCAGTCTCTGGGACAAAAAAAATATGTAACATATGTGCTTCAGTTTTGATCGAGTGAATCTCTGTTGGATTGTAAAAGCCTCTATTGCCTGCCAGGTGTTATTCTGGCATCGCGTGGTTTTCATAACAGTAGTTGGCGAGTTCTGTTACTGATACTACCCCTTTTTTACCCTCTACTTCTATCAAAGACATAAAACGACTCGTTGCATTACACTGGGGAGAAGGTCACTCCGATGGTGTGCTACAAATCAATTGGAACTTTATATACTCGTTATTTTAGCCCGTATCTAGTAACCAGCATAATTATCTGAATTCATCTCGTTGCCTTTTACAGGACTACGTTTCATTTTCAGCCCCGTCAAATACTCGACAATATCATGCTCTAATACTTTTCCGTACTATTCTCGCTCGGACTTGTTTTTGTACAGTTTTTTTTTTCCTCCAACAATTCAGTGTTAGAATGCTTTACCCGGGAATGTACGCGAATGCGCTAGAGGAATTTCTTACTGCGCTATTGTACTGTTGTAATGTATGTGTAAAACATTTTTTTTTCTTTTTCCACTCCTGCTATAGCCAAATTTTTGGCTGCAGTATGTACAAATAAATAAATAAAATAAAAGTGATCATGATTGACTGTTATGAGCCGAGACCAAAGGACATGCATCCAGCACCCAAAACTTCACGTTCTAGGGGGTCACGGACATGGTGATCTGGTGCCTAAAAATATGTCGTGAATTTTGTTGGCAAAAATATAAAATGGCTGTTTTCTTAAACGGAGGACTTCGAACATTGAAATCATGAAATGAACAGATATCAGAGTTATCAGCAACTGTGAATTGAGCATTTGAATGCCACTGGGGCTTTGCACTTAGGATGCAGTGACGTTAATTCACACTCATAGACAAATGCAATGTACAGCAAATATGACTAAACCCATCAGTGCCATGAATGACAATGATGATGAAATACAGCGGTATTCTTATCTAGTGTGTGCTTGATCACGTAACCTTGGACACATATCAATTGATGAAGCGTGCACCCATAGTGTGCAGGGCAGCATCTTATCGCACTTGCACTTTATGCGGAACTTCACGGTGTCCACAGAAACTTGCCTAGAGCTTTGATATATTGCTACTGAAAAAAAAAATGCTTACTGTATGTGAAATTGTGGTATAACAGCATTATGGGATCACCAAATACGATTTGTTATTCTGAAGTATTGTATCTAAAATATGCAAATTCGTTTATTAATACAAAATTAAACCAGAGGAGACGCGGACACTACAAATCAGTAGTCCAAAAATATGTTTATGCTGATAACTTCGCGAGTTCGAAGCAAAAAAGTTTGTCTATGACAAGTCATTTCTGCCTAGTGCGCATACAGTTTGTAAAAACCTCAGGTCTGTTAAAGGCCTCAGCTGGTCCAATTCAAATTTTAGTTAATTGCTGGAAGTTGGAAGGTGACATCTGGAAACCGTTTTATGAAAAGCATTTTCAAAGTTCTCAAAACAGATTTGTTAGAAGAAATTAAACTTTCTGTTACTGTGGTGACGAGCTTTTCACCGCCAATGCCCTCTTGGGTAGCATTCGCAAGTAGTCCCATCTGCTGGAAACACCGGCGTTGTCATGATGAACCCCACCTTCTTTTTCTATCTCGGGATGAAGAATCAAATCTACGGTCAGAGATATTGCATACACGTGCGGCTGACATGTATTAGCTTGCATTCCCTAAAAAGGCTCAGGGAATATGGAAGCATGAAGAGATGAAAAATTCATGAGGCTACGTTTCGACCAGCGGCTCCAGCGATCCCCCGTGTTCTTCATCTCATTTCTTCAATACTTCATCTCTTCTTGCATTCTCTTGAAGCTTGCAAAAAGAACGGTGTGCGGTGTTCTGTTTTAATTTGAACCATCTTGATGCCATGCCGGCACTTCATATTTTGCAGACACAATCTAAGAAATGCATTGTTTGACGCCTTAACCTGATGAGGGGCCCACTACAAGCAGAGTTGCCGAGTCAGAAAGACAAAAAATACCCAGAAAATCTGAAAAACTAGCCAACTTGTGCCAAGGGCAGCAAAAGTGGCCAAAAGTAGCCACGCGTGTGTGAAAAGAACTTCGACATTTTTCTTTAAATGACTAAATGCAAAAAGCCTGTCTGCGACAACTTAAATTTGTACAGCATGAGCACTTCAAAATAAGAATCACTGAGATTGAAGCGTAAATTGTTGATTTTAGCAATTGTTTCGTGTAGGATGACTGTTTCTTGAGCTGTCGCAAAAATGACTCTCCAAGCGTCTTGCATCACTTCCCTTAGCACTAAAGAAGTAACGACCATAAGAATGAGTACATGGCGCGAGTGCGCTCAAGAACGCAGTTGCTGAGATTAAATTATAAGTCGTAGTCACTTTCGAAATCATTCCTTGCATGATGACGAAGTCCGAGCAGTTAATATTCCGAAGTCGCAGTCCGTACCTAATACGAAGAAATGACACAAACTTCGTCGAGTATCCAATTTCCAATGTCGGTGAGTGCTAAGCGCCCTGGATGCGGAGTGCCATTGATTGTCCTGTTAATCCAATTACAGTTTAAAGTCGCTTTCAGTAATATGTGGTGTGTAAAACGAGGCCCCATGCAGCAGTTTTCCAGGAGACCCAGCCTCGTATCCAAAAGCCTTTTGTTTCAGTGCGCGAGGCCTGCTTGACTGGCAGGTTATAATGGTTGTTTTTCTTAGTATTTATTTTATGATTCCCACCACTAACCCTTACCCTTACTTAGGCCACTGAGCCATCATTTTCATAAAAGTTCATTCCCTGAGTCATGCAAGCACGAAATTGGATTTTGGGAGCTGGAAACAAGCATTGGCCGCCATCTTTTCACACCACTCAAAGGCCAGCTGCTGCGACATCACCAGATATTTATAAGATGGCTCTAATCAAGGGAACAAGAAAGTAGTCAAGACGTTTTTTGTACCGCTATTGGCTTAAGAAAGCAGCCAAATTTGCGCAAAGTAGCCAACCTGGCCGCCCCAACCACACCGCCATGCTTTGTGGCTGCACGCATTGCATTGGCAGTGAGATAACGCACCCGAGGCATGTTTCATCAGCAGCAGTTTCCTGAGCGTGCGCCAACTTACGCGCATGCAACGGAGTGTTTCTGGAAACACCTTGAGCTGTTATAACCTCACTGCATGGTGGCTGTAAGTAATGTACAGTACGGTGCACTGTTAAAGAGAACACCTGAACTTTTCTGGCCCCCTAACTGCAAGCTGATGTGGCAACATTTTTTGCGCGAGTCTGTCCAAAGGAGTGTCGACCACCTTATGCTAATATATGCCACTATGCTTTTGCGAGAGCCCTGCTCGCAAGTGTTCCCTTAAACACTTTCGTGACCACGGAAAAATCGGTTGGTTTTGGGTAGTCCAGGAAATATTTTTTTTCCTGCCACAGAAACTGATTGGTGCTAAAGTGTAGGGTATCATATAATAGAGGCAGGATTGGTCTTTCCCACAGTACAAATTTCAAACAAATTCATTTTAAAAGAAACAAATATGTAACAAAAATCATACAAACATCAATGCTACTCTGCACAGGGTAAACATAAAAAAATCGGAATATATGTTTTGAACACAAAGCCCTTATGAATCATACTGCAAATATAAGCTGTGTAAGTACAAACGTTATTTACATACATACGAAAATATAAGCGCTAGTGCCTATCATGCCACCGCGCGAAGCAGTTTCTCGACGCGGTAAAACAAAGGTGTGCTGCACATATTTTGCAGAAAATTTTTTTCTGCTCAACTTTCCTTTTTTCATATAGTTTGAAGTTCTGGTATTTTTAATTTGTTTGTGGTTGGTGCTGGGCACCCTGAGGTACCTTGCCGTATATACGTTGAAATGAAGAGTGTACCCCGTTTCCGAATCTGCTAACACCCATAATTTGTATCCCCATTTGACCACTTTGTCCCTCATGTACTGCTGAATACCAGACAGACCTTTCAATTTCACCATTTCTTCATCCGCGGAAAGGTTCCAACGCGGTTTAAAAAATAGCCCGGATGAATGAAGATACGTGGTGAAACTTCCAGTGGGATGCGACGGTCGTCTTCTCCGGATCAGAGACACTCAAGGAGGCAAGCAACGCCTTGAACCTTTTCCGTGGCATCACTGACGGTGGAAGAAGGCCTGGAAACTTGTGTCGTTGACTCCTATAGAAATAAAGGCGCGGGGCTTAGACGATTCCTGTGTGCACCAGAAGTCTGACGAGCATGCGCATCTTAGTGACCGCCCTCCAGTATCCGTCCCTCTCACCGTGCGTTGACTTTTCGAAAATATGCATCTCCGCATACTTATTTGTGTGTGCATATCTCTGTGACGACTCCTGTGGTGAAAAACAACAGGAAGCCGCCACGCAGCACTCCGGAGCGCTAGGTCAAGGTCCACTCCGCGCCGTCTTCGCGGAGAGAACTCCGCTTTTCACTTTCTGCAGCCGGCGCCAAGTACTCCCGCCCGAACGAAGATGACACCTTGCAAATAAGAGCTGTGACCTTAAGTAAGCACCAGATACGTGTACATCCGCGCGTGGCAGCGATAACACGCCCCGAGGAGAGAGCGAAACTCACCGGCGGATACCAGCTGATGTTCCGGGGTGGCTTGACGCACTATCGCCGTACGTACTGAAGTCAGACAAACCAAAGTTGTCTTCCGTGTCTGTGCTGCTACCATCTTCCAGAGACGGACGCTCAGATTCATCGGAATCCATCGAAATTCGCCATTTTCGTGGAGCACCCGCGAGCGAAGTCGACACCATAACGGAAACCATAAGCGCTCAACCTCCCCAAATGCGAAAGAGGTTTAAAAGTCTTCCCGCGACGGAAAAAAGAAACTCAAAAGCGAAACTGATAAAATACTGCATCTTTTACCCTTTAAATTGTGTTAGCTGTCCAGAAACGCTCAGAGAGCGCCAGAATTTGAACTTGAAGTTATCGATAACATACTATCGATGGGAACAGGTGCGGTCGCGAAAGTGTTAACAATGGACCCGTGTGTACATATAGCATTCACATATCATGTACATCATTGCCAAATGTTAGCAAAAGGGCCCCGCCACAGTGGTCTAGTGGTTATGGCACTCGACTGCTGACCCGATGGTCGCGGGATCGAATCCCAGCCGCGGCTGCTGCATTTTCGATGGAGGCGAAAATATTCGAGGCCCGTGTAATTAGATTTAGGTGCACGTTAAAGAACCCCAGGTGCTCGAAATTTCCGGGGCTCTCTACTACAGTTTCTCTCATAATCATATCGTGGTTTTTGACGTTAAACCCCAGATATTATTACTGTAGAGAAGCCTTGGAACATAGTAATGGGTTGCCCTCTCCGGCGCCTCCTAGTGGGTCGTCCTCTTTGGTTGCTTGTGAAAGGACGCCGCTCGCGCAGGGAGTTCGTGCCTTGCCGTGACTGTCGCCATTACACATTGTCATTGAGTGCCGTCTATTAAACACCTTAACAATTTGGTGGAGAGTGCTCTGCTCCCATTCAATGCCCCTGGAGCTTCGATTCCGTACCCTGCCATCTACCATGCCTCAAGACGCCGCCCAGCAAACGCCTCCTCTCGCAACGAACACATGTCCCGGTGTCCTCCGTATACGCGATCCACCTATCTTCACTCGCGCAGGGAGTTTGTGCCTTGCCGTGACTGTCGCCATTACACATTGTCATTGAGTGTCGTCTATTAAACACCTTAACATCATTATTATTATTGTTACCAAAACCAAGAAGCAACCATGAATTTTCTTGTGTTACTCAGTCACCAATGTTGGGTTCGGGAGCTGTTTTAAACAAACCAGCTTTTGATTGGTGATACCTTTCTTCAATCTTGTAAGATTGTTGTGACTATAAACAATGAAATTGAGAACTCAGGATTCCAGAGAATACCGTAATTTGCAGAGTCATGGCCTTCAAGCTGCGATTTGTGTAGTTTCCACTTATGAGGGCCTCCATAACTACGAGTGACGCTGACAGGGTGATGCTGACAGATTTGCAGTGACAGGCATCAACGAATATGTGGTGCCGAATATTTCAGCTTTGTAAGTCGTAATGCAAGTGTATTCTGGATAGCGAATAGTTCTGTTGATCTACTCCTATATACAAAGAGATCATAAAATTTTGGTCATTATTTTAAAATACCATATTTACCGGAGTCTAACATGCACCTTTTTCAAAAAAATGAGTCTCAAAACTGCCCGCTAAAAACGAATGTGAAAGCAAACCTATGTTCGCGTCAGTGTTGGGAACAGCCTACCATCAGAGGCAGTCAGTGCAATCACCATCACAAGATGGCGACAGAGCCCACATTGATGTGGGTTCGCTTTGTACTCCTTCAACAGTATTATCAGTCAGTCACTTCAAGGCTGCTATCACTTTCACAAAATTTGGCATGGCTCAGCACCAGATGTGTCGGCATACACAGCCACCTGCATTTCTGGTGTTGTGCCAGTACAGGGTTCATAGCAACTTTGACGAAAAAATTTAAGGGTTTTTAAGATATTTCAAGCACCTAACGAATAATGTTCAAGCACTTGAACACTTCTTGAGTACATAGAAAAAGACACCACCACGTTTTACAGCCTGGAAGCACATCTTGCGCGGCACACAAGCCAACGCGGGCACAATGGTCACAATCAGTACCTAACATGTGGGAATCATCTCGAGATGCACAATGGTGGTGCGCGTAGCCCACCTGCGCGCTTTAAAAGCCTGCGTGCTGCCTGAGAAGTGGCCGCCGTCAAGGATAGACGCTGCCACCCGCACTGGCCGATTGCTGCTGCCCCAGTTCATGGTATGAGCCGTCAACGTAAATTGTTGTCGTTTGTTGTGCTTTGAAGCCTCCATTGCCCTTGCTTTCAGTGCATATAGGACGCAGCAAGCCCAATACCCACAAACTAAACAAGTCTCACAGTTCCTTTCTTTGCTCATTTCTTGCTCATTGCAGGCTTTATTGCGCTGCACTGTATTCTGCAAGTTTCAGTATTCTTCGGCTAGTTTTTTTTTAAACTGATCCACCTAACAATATGGACGCGCGCGCGCGCGCTTTCGCGCGCACACACACACACACACACACACACACACACACACACACACACACACACACACACACACACACACACACACACACACACACACACACACACACACACACACAGGCCCATTTTCAAACAGTGGACTATTTTATGTTCCCAAAGCTTTCCCTCCAACTTTTCATCCATTTCTGCAGGCTCCACAGAGTATTTTTTTAGTTGTTTCATATGACAATGAAGGTGATGTAACAATTAAAGGGACATTAAAGTGAAACATAAATTGTGCTCTGGGAACTCTAATGTCGTTAATGTCACCATAGATTCAATTATAGAGGAGAAAACCAAGGTCAAAGCTTGATATTTAAATTTTGCGCAGAAATCTCGCGCATGACGTCACGCATTTGAGTGCATTTTTTCTACTGTGGCGACATTGCCACAAGGAAATTTCCTGAAAGTTGTTATATTAAGTCTGTGTGCCCCTCAGAGGGCATTGTACTTCATTTTGACTCATTAAGAACTACCTAGGGTCCAGTAGACACCGTCAAAATCTATGACGTTATGGCGTTTGGTTCGGGAATTTCAAGGTGACGTCACCACTCAGAATTTCATTTTGCTCATTTTCTCACTTACCAAGCGTCATCTCGCTGCAAGCGAGGTGATTTTGAAATTGTGAAAGCGTTGATTTACTATACTAATACGAGAACAATCATTTTGTTCCTTAGTGTCCCTTTAACAACTAGTGCTGACAACTAGGCCGATCAGGCAAAATCCAAAATTGTGGCTTTTGCCTGCTCAGCACAGTTGTCGGCACAACTTGTTAAATCGGTAATTGTTATTTCCAAGTTCCAAACTTCATTCCTCAACTTGATATAATGTATTTCGTCAGTGCAGCTTTTGTTCGACGCCTTTTACTGCTCGATCACATTTCTTTACCCTCCACGTAGGCATAGCTAGAGGAGGATGTTAACCCCAGCCTAAATATTTCGTAACTTACATATGACATATTGCCGCAAATATGACGAAAAAAAGGCAGGAAAAAAACACAAACATGACAACACGGGCGGCACTTTGTGTACAATTTACTTAGGGTCATTTTAGCAGCAATTGTACAACCAACTAGGCCATGAACAAGTTTTCCTGATGAGGACACACACACACACACACACACACACACACACACACACACACACACACACACACACACACACACACACACACAAACAAACACAGGCGCTAGATGCCCTGCGCTCCCCCAAACGAAATCCACGTTGCGCCTCTGTTCAAAAGTAGGCTCGTGCAGATATAACTTTCTTGGTTCTAAGCGAACGGCAATTAGTGTCAAATAATTTTGAATCAAAGTGGACTAGTATCAGGATGTGAATAGTAGTAGGATGCAAGTCATATGCAGCAAAATGCGTGAAGGTTGAAAATTTTTCATACTTAGCCCTTATAAGACACTCTCCAAAAATTAAGCGTGGCTCTGCTAGCGCAAACGCCAAAGACCAGCGGAGCTGGGAGAAGGCGCTCTTGTTTAATCCAACTTATTGCTGGGCTTATCCCACTCTTTGCCTAATTTTTTATTGACCGCGAGAAATTGCTAACCAAACGTCATGCCACTTCTTTTACTCCACTGCGAGAGAAGAGGACCGCCGAAGCAAGCAAGCGGGGCATAGAAGAAGGAAAGAAAAATAGGAGGGAGCACGCCTAGCGTTCACAAGTCAGCTTCCTCTGAAGTCGCTTGCTCCTCGCGTTCGTGTTTTCTTTCCCGTGATACTCCTGTTTCATTTCCTTTTTTTTTTTGGTAGGCTCATGGACAAATACAAAAATTAACGAGCGCGCACGCCTAGCGTCCACAAGCCAACCTCCTCAGACGCTTCTCCCACCTCGTTCTTCATAGGCTGTTCTCAGTTCTCAGCATGCTCCTGTTTTCGTTTTTCAGGGCTGGGCTTCAAAATTTTCACGTGATGCTCCCTCCTGGGTTTTATTTTATTTGATGGAGCGGGGAAAGAAAGACCAGAAACACGTCTGAAACTGCTCACGCAATGACCACGCTGGAACGCTATAGCGTTGCAGCACCGCAACAGACGCGTGCGTTTGTTCGTGAACGCTCCTTGCGCGCCCACGGTAGTACGAGCCTCACCGCCGCTCGCGGTGGCCTTCTCCGCGTGACGTAGTGATGACGCCGCTGCGGAGCGCTCTCGCCTTGTCTCCACCTCCCCCGCTAACCCCTCACCGTGCCGCTCTCCACCTCGTTATGCTGTACTACACTACTTTTAGCTCGGCGAAAACAGCGCATGACGACATGAGAAACCTCGCTTGGTTTCGAGTTCTCATGTCGTCGAGGGCACCCGCCCTGTGGGAAATTGGCGGCATGGGACCACCAGGCCTAAAAATAAGGTCATCCTCTTTTTTTCTTTTTCTCTTTTTGAAAAACACACTAACAAAAAGAATATTGAAGTGCGGAAGCGTGGCTTCGCGGCGGTACGGGTTTCGTTTCACGCCAGAACAGTCCCACGCTGCAGTGAAACCATCTTTTAAGTGGGTTACATGCGGCAGAATACGTCGTTCGTTTCAAATACTTCCACATTTTAAATTGATGCCGAAGTGAATTCGACAACTGTAACATGCGCTCGCATATTTCTACGGGCCTATTCAAAAGCAACTGTTAAAGACTGGCTGAACAAAAGTGCATCGCATGACAAAATTCCAAGACATTTATAGACCTAAAACATTTTCAAGTCCTCAAGGCCTTGAAAATGCTATTTTCAAATTCCAGGGTTTTCAAGGACCGCTATGAACCTTGCAAGAATGCTGGGAACTGCATACTTCCACAAGTCTGGTGCAGAGTCACGCAAGACATGGAAAAAGTGATTGCATCATTGCTTGATAGTATCCTTTCTGCATGCTGAGTATGTGTGGCACTGGTGTAGCCAGGGTTGGGAGGAGTTGGGAACTTGAGGGCACTCACCCCTCCTCCTAGAAATTTTTCAGTTTTGCATGTGCTTATATAGACGCATACACACAAGCACAAACATACATGGAGCCCCAAAAAAAGTTTCTGGCTACGCCCCTGACTGTAGTCAATGAAATGCAAATAGACCGCTGTCACTGCGAAGGCTCATTACTGAAACCCTTCTGCGAAGGTAAAGTTTCGCATTTCTTTTATTGGAATAGCAATTATATGGACAGTCTCGACGGGTTTTCGCCGTCGCCGTCATGTCCCTCCCGTATGAAGTCCAAATTGATAAGATCCCCCGCGCATCGTATGTTCTACCGCGAACGCGGCCGAAGCAGCGATCAAACAAGCCGGCCCTTTTCCGTCGCTCGGAGGGTGGATGCGATGACATCACCCCCGCTCGGGAGGCCTGCCGTTGAAGCAGACAGGAAACGCCACGCCCTTTTTTGACGAGCATGAAAAGACGCATGCACCCTCCGTCACTCGGTGGGTGCATTCCCTCGGAGGGGGGGGGGGGAGTAGTCGCGCGGGTCGCAACTTTGAACTTTGAATCTAAGGGCGCGGTCGTGACCGCTGGCGCGCGCGCTATCTCGAAGCCATCACAGCGGGCGGCTCGTACACCCTTCTACGTGCTGCACTCTCAACGCGAAGTGACTTCGGAGACCATCGCTCCCTGGAGCGGCCGTATTCTCTTACACGAGCGTTTTGTAGTTACGCGAGATCGGATACAAAGCAGTTGGCTGCCAGCATCACTTAGTATAACACCACAATTTGTTGCTATCGCATTCATTGCTTCGCCCTTGCGGTGAAAACGAGTTTTTCTTACAGGGAGCGTGCTGTGTTCGTTCATAAATCAGGAGCACATTATACAGTTAAACCTCGATCTAACGAAACCAAATTTTCCGAACTTCCAGATCTAACGAAGAAACTTCCATTCTCCGGCAAAAACCCATAGGTTTGAACGTTCTCATCAACCTGCAATAATGGTCGTTTATGGCAAAAGATGGCTCGTCTCCTTGCAACTTTATTGCTCGCTGAATTTAGTCCTTGCATATCGGCAGCTCGTCATTGTGACCGTCTACCAGGCCTGGATCGTCCGGACATGGAATCATTGGAACATGGGAAAAGTCCGGGTCGGCGCCCTGGACCTCTCACATGCTCAGGCGCGGGTTAGCGGCAAATAAAATACAGCGTTTGGGTGTCGTTTAATGTTGGAATTGTAGATTTGGAAGGACTGAAAAATCCCTTGCTCGATTTTACGAACTTCTGATTTAACGAAATAATTCGAGCGCTCCCATCGCTTCGTTAAATCGGGTTTCAACTGTATTAAGCTGTATTTTTAGTTTCCTACTTTAGGCCCACAAGAACTGGGTGTGCACTATATTTAGGGTTGGATTCAGATAAATACAGTACTTGGTGTTTTCATTTTCATAGTACTAATACAGTTTTACACTAATACAAGAGGCTACTGAATGAAGATTTTTTAAATTTATTAATATGAAAGAACAATGGATGTGAAGTTTCTAGCAATGAGATTTCACTGTATATTCATATGCACACATACGCTCCAGAAAGTCAGGGTGTGGCTACTATTACACAGGTAAAATTGTCAAGTCCTCCTAATGGTTTCATCACAAAGTATAACCTACTTGCTTTTACAAAACAAAACAGTGTGTATAGTCTCAGATAAGTAAGAGCAGCAAGAGAACTGGGCAGCTGCTTGCATAGCACGGTGCTCTGCATGTACTCAAAATCGAACTTTTTGGGAACAACCAAGCCATTAGCCTATAGCGAATCTGTCTTGCAATTGTGGTGAAGGAGGGTGGCAATCACTCATGCAGCAGGAACAAACATAATAAATAAGTAACATCATGTCCATTTGTAGTAGCCATGGCTGCTACCCGGACTCTTTGTTCACTTGGAATGTCTCATGAGCATTAGAAAACAAAGTAAGAGCACACGCGATGTCTACCAGACAGTGGTCTCTGTGTGACCCGTCTCACTGTTCACACGTGACGTCTGGCTGTGCGTGTCACTGATGGTTGGCAATACGTTCTGCAAAGACAAGCACAGGGAAATGATTAGAAGAGAGGTCAAGCACATCAAGAAGATGCTTGAGTGCTGACAAGAGAATACTGCATTTTTTTTTATTTCAGGTAAACTGAAACAAAATTTCAAAACTGCATAAGAATCCCTGGTAAATATGTAGCTTGAAACATGGGTCATTCAAAGCTTGCAAAAATAGCCATTATTTCAGCTGAAAAAGGCGCTGGCATTACCGCTTGCTGAGTGGTTTCTGACTGGGGCATAACCTAGAATGTGCGACTCCTAGGTGGCGTGTTGGGAGCAACGACCAACAGCTGCACGCTTTGCGCTGTTCTTCTAGCCATATGAATTCCTCACACACTGTTACTGTGTGCTACAATGGGTGAACAACCATTGGATCCACACAACCACAGAGTGCCTGTGGGAAATACAATCTAAAAGACGTTTTTGTTGGCATGTAGAAAATGCAGACTGAACACTGCTTGTCTGCGCTATTTTCAAGGTAGTGAGACGGATTGTTAACCATGACATAAGATTTCATTTTCATCTACATAACAGATTCATTCAAAAAAAAGGATTCTGCAACAGTAGCCACCGAATTTCACCACGGTGCAGCAACAGGCCACACGGCATTGTCTCAGCGCGAATTCTTTTTGCTACCTGAGCCTGTAACGAAAATTTAAAAAAGTCTCGTCACATTAGCAATACATCGCCTTCTAATTAGTCATATTTATCTAATTAATGGTATTTCCATGCAGGGCAACGAATACCATTTCTTCACATTTTTTTCAGAACAAACATGCATATTCACAGCCTCTTCTTTTCTTATGTCGTATTGGTGTGCAAATATATTTTCATATGCTGGTACTTCCATGCCTTTCCATGACACTTCCATGCTTTTTATAGCACAAGAAGATAGCTAACTGGCTATTGGTGTGACGCATCCCGGGCAGCAGCTGAGGAGCATCTACGCAATCATAATGAGTTTGCAACTAACTGGCTATTAGTGTGGCCCATCGCGGGCAGCAGCTGAGGAGGATCTACGCAGTCATAATGACTTTGCAACTAACTGGCTATTGGTGTGGCCCATCGCGGGCAGCAGCTGAGGAGGATCTACGCAGTCATAATGACTTTGCAACTAACTGGCTATTGGTGTGGCCCATCGCGGGCAGCAGCTGAGGAGGATCTACGCAGTCATAATGACTTTGCAACTAACTGGCTATTGGTGTGGCCCATCGCGGGCAGCAGCTGAGGAGGATCTACGCAGTCATAATGACTTTGCAACTAACTGGCTATTAGTGTGGCCCATCGCGGGCAGCAGCTGAGGAGGATCTACGCAATCATAATGAGTTGGCACTATACACATTTGTAGCTAACCGGTACTTCCTTCACCTTTCTAGATGGAGATAAGTACTTTTTTTCTAATATAAGGTTATGAATGTATTTTTTGTCCAAGACACCTCCAGATGCCACTGCGGAATTGTGTGTAAATGGGCACAGTGGTACTAGTGCAGAAACTCTGGGGCTGACAGAAATAGGATGGAAAATTAGCCGATTCCCTGACTTTGTGGCATATCTGACAGCCTGTGAGTAGTCCTGTCTGACTGTGCTTCTTTTCTTTTAACCTTCTAGTGTCAAGAGACCTGCAAAGTTATATTTGACTACGTCCAGTTTAAGAAATAATACAAAACAGAAAAAGTTGACATTACAACCAGAAGACATCTGGACACTGCAGTATTTTTAAAACTGCTATGGGCTAAAGCACGGCGAGCTCTGCTTCCGACAGAAACATGGCAATGAGGCGCAAGTGATTCACCACGAGAAAGGAAGACATGGCAAGAGGAAGACAAGCAGGTGGTAAAATTGCCACACACACTTTTGTTTTTCTCTTACATTGTGATCGCGTTTCAATGGTTCAAACTGTAACATGTATTATCACTCAGCACATGTATCAGCACTTGATGCTTTTCAACGATTCTGCTCGCACTGCGTGCGTAAGGTGAACAGAGCAGTAATTTCTGTAATGTACACGAGAAGCAGTGGATGTTGACACGCATGCTTGGTTTTTCTTATATCATTCTTAACGTCTTTCTCCAACCAAAACTTACACGGACTACTACTGCTTGGCGCTAGCTGCACCTCAATGTACCAAAATATTCTTGAATGTTTCGAACTGTTCAAATCAGTTTGCATAAATGACACAAACAGTGATAGAACGAAAGGGGAATTTTTTCGAGAGGCACGTTTTTGTTACGCACAGCCAAGCGAATCCAATGGGTAATTTGGTCAAGGAAAGTGCAGGGGACATTAATTGTTGTCATTAATTGTGCAGTCTAACCATGACCTAAATTGAACTGAATTGAAGCGGATACACTTTAATTGACTTCATAATAACTACACTACAGCTAAAGACAATAATTATTGTCCCCTATGATTTCATTGGCCTAACTGTCTGTTGGATTCAGTTGGCTGAGTAAAAGTGACTGGAACACATTCAACCACCAGGAATTGTGCTGAAATGTACTGGGACATCTCTATAGAAGCCAATGCATTGGATCTGTAGATCAGATTACCAATGGCTGCGCTCGCTACTATCTTTGTACTGTATGCGTTCATTAATTTGCTGGGCAGAGGTTCTCCCAAAAAGGAGCTCTAGCTTTACTGGTTTGACTGCTGCATTCTTTACCATCGCAACCACGTAACATCTGAGGTTGATCTGCGTTAATGTACCCAACAACCCTGAGAAGCTGTTACTGAAGCCCACACAGTGAAGAATACCAAACAGGATAATAAGAATCAGAGAAATTATGTCCACCTAAGCAACAACAACCCCATAGCTGCTGTTCGTACTGCAGCAACATAAAGAGCCTTCCACAAAAAGCTGGTAAAAAATTTGGAGCCATTCCCTATTGGGAAAATGGGTGCTTGCAAAGCTTGGCGTGTGCGTGTCTGACCAACTTTTTTCTGTCTTTATTACTACCGCAGTGCACAATGATCCCTCCTAACAATCGTTCCTTCCTCCATGCCGGAAATCTGACCCCCGTGCTTAGCAGCGCAACACATCCGTCGCTACAAGCAAAAAAGATGGTCGTACGTGAAACAATACAATGTAACAATAACAGGCAGCAATGAAATGTGGCAACGTGAAATGACAAGTGACTTCGATAATTTCCTTACCGGAAAAACGTCAATACCAGCCACCTTACGGTCAGTGCAGCGCTCGTACGAAGTCAGATGTATGGCGTGTTGCCGAGCACAGCCTACTAAGCTACCATCGCGGAGAATCCACACCTACTGCCATTTCCAGTACTACGAGATGGGCTTGCATGGATTCGTTGCCAAAGAGCCACGTCCACAGCCCAGTGAACCACCATACAACATCACCAACAACCTTGAAGCAAACCAATGGCAACCATGCCGACCTTCCCATTTGTCACCAGTCGGGATGACTGGTGACGAATGAAAAAGAGCGGGCACTGCCTCTGAATGATAGATTGCTGTCGTGGTGCTGGCACCACTAGCATTTGTCTTCCCATCCCGGCGAGGTGAATATTCCAACGGGTGGTGACTATATATTCTTAGCCAAGTAAAACGCGCCTAGCGGTTGTGTTGAACAAGGTATTTACGGTTTTGGTGGGGGAAAGGGAGAGATATGCAATGACTGATAAATGAGAGGCACTAAAGTACTGATGAATAATCGTGGGCACTGCCTATGAATGATAGATTGCTGCCGTAATGCTGGCACCACTAGCATGTCTTCCCGTCCCAGCGAGGGCAATATTCCAACGGGTGGTCACTATGTATTCTTAGCCAAGTAAAACACGCCTAGCGACTTTGTTGAACAAGGTACTTAAGATTTAGGTGGACGGAGAAAGAGAGTAAAGACAGAGAGATGCAATGACTCTGAAAAATGACAGGCACTAAAGTACTGATGAAAAAGCGTGGGCAATGCCTATAAATGATGGATGCTGCCGTGGTACTGAAACCACTAGCATTTGTCTTCCCATCCCGGTGAGGGCAATATTCCAACGGGTGGTCACTATATATTCTTAGCCAAGTAAAACACGCCTGGCGACTTTGTTGAACAAGGTATTTAGGAATTGAGTGGGGGAAGGGACAGAGATGCAACGACTCTGAAAAATGAGAGGCACTAATGTACTGATGAAAAAGCGCGGGCACTGCCTATGAATGATGGATTGCTGCCATGGTGCTGGCACCACTAGGATGTGTCTTCCCGTCCCGGTGAGGGCAATATTCCAACGGGTGGTCAGTATATATTCTTAGCCAAGTAAGACACGCCTAACGAGTGTGTTGAACAAGGCATTTAAGATTTGGTTGGCGGAAAGGGAGAAAGATGCAATGACTCTGAAAAATGAGAGGCAGTAAAGCACTGATCAAAAAGCGCGGGCACTGCCTATGAATGATCGATTGCTGCCATGGTGCTGGCACCATTCGCATATGTCTTCCCACCTTGGCGAGGGCAATAATCCAATGGGTGGTCACTATATATTCTTAGCCAAGTAAGACACGCCTAACGAGTGTGTTGAACAAGGCATTTAGATTTGGGTGAGGGAAAGGGAGAGAGATGGAATGACTCTGAAAAATGAGAGACACTAATGTAGTGATGACAAAACACGGGCACTGCCTATGAATGATGGATTTCTGCCATGGTGCGGGCACCACTAGCATGTGTCTTGCCATCCCGGTGAGGGCAATATTGCAACGGCTCGTCAGTGTATATTCTTAGTCAAGTAAAACACACCTAGCGAATGTGTTGAACACGGTATTTAAGGTGTGGGTGGACGGAGAGGGAGAGGAAAGGGAGAGAGTTGCAATGACACTGCAAAATAAGAGGCACTAATGTAATGATGAATAAGCGCAAGCACAGGCCTATGAATGATGGATTGCTGCCATAGTGCTAGCACCAGTAGCATACGTATTGCCGTCCCGGTGAGGGCAATATTGCAACGGGTGGTCAGTATATATTGCCACGCCCACTTCTTGTTTTGTTTTGATGTATTCGGGTTTGACCGGCAGGAACGGTTATCAACGCTCGACGCTGTCCGCGAAGCAGTGTTCGAGAAGCTTCGCGATTGTAGTAGATCGTTCTGTTAAGATTGCGCCTCGGACGCGAATGTTCCAGCTTTGTCGAGAGATAACGCCGCCACCTGCGATATTGCTGGAAAGTTCGATAGCGCCTGTATAAACGCCGACGCGCTTGACCGCTTGTCAGTTGATCGACGGTCGACGCTCTGTTCGCCGCTGTCAGTGCACTGCTGTAGTTTGACTTTGTTTCCCGGCCACAAGTTCGGCCAAATAAAGGGTTTCATCTCTGACGTGCTTACTGCTGCCTTCGTCGACGTCACGACCACATGACATCTGGTGGAGGTGCTGCTTCGCTCATGTTCCGGTCGCCCCCGTCAGGCCGTGAACCCAGTCCGGGCGGCAACGAAGACATCGACGCATACCCCGAGCAGCGAGCAAGCTGCAGGAAACAAGGGCTACCTCCAGAATACGAGCCTTTACCCGACAAGACCAGGAAGACCCCGACCATGACCACCAGAACAGCGACGATGACCGACCCCGTGCAGCCTGCGCCGATCCTACTCCGGCAGCCGAAGGAGCCGCCAACCTTCCGCGGGTCGTCATTCGAAGACCGGGAAACCTGGCTCGAAACTTTCGAAAGGGTCTCAACATTCAACAACTGGGACTCCGAGGAGAAGCTGCGCCACGTTTACTTTTACCTTGAAGACGCAGCAAGGACCTGGTTCGAGAATCAGGAGTCCACTCTTCGAACATGGGACGCCTTTCGCGGCGCTTTCCTGGAGACATTTGCAAGCGTCGTCAGAAAAGAAAGGGCCGCAGTCTTGCTAGAGACACGGGTCCAACTTCCAAATGAAAGCGTTGCCATCTTTGGAGAGGAAATGACCAGACTGTTCCGCCACGCTGAACCAGCCATGCCTGAGGACAAGAAAGTCAGATTGCTCATGCGAGGGGTAAAGCAAAAGCTCTTCGCAGGGCTGATGCAGAACCCACCCTCGACAGTCCAAGAATTCGTCTAAGAGGCGACGACGATTGAGAAGACGCTGAAAATGCGCAACAGCCAGTATAATCGCCGATCGATTCAAGACAGCCCAGCTGTTCACGCCGTCGGCTCCGACGACCTGCGTGAATTGATCCGATCGTGCGGGAAGAACTGCGCAAGCTGTTACCCTCACCACAGCCTGAAGTTGCCTCGATCGCTGACATCGTCCGAGAGGAAATCCAGCAGTCTCTGGGCACTCCCGAGTCAGCGCAGCCGCAGCTGCAAGCAGTGAGCTATGCTGCTGCAGCCCGACGCAACGCCCCCCCCCCCTCCTCGCCCACGTCAAGGCGCCACGCCGCCCCAGCAGTTCCGCCGCCAGGCACCACCGCCGCCGCTAGCGATGTCATACCGCCCACCAGCCGGCCAGCTATACACGCCGAGGAAGACCGACGTTTGGCGCGCCCCCGACCATCGCCCACTCTGCTATTATTGCGGAGGAGCTGGCCACACTTACCGCCGCTGCCAGTACAGACAGATGGGACTGCATGGGTTCGCCATCGACGCGCCGCGTCCACAGCGGGGTGAACGACCACGCGACATCGACGAATAGCTCGCAGGAGCGCAATGGACCCCCCGAGGACCTTCCCGATCGCCATCGCCAGGCCGCTACGTCTCCCCCCAACGCCGACCAGACACTGGCCCAACGCGTGGCCGGTCACCCAGCCCGTATCCGGAAAACTAAGGGCAGCAACCGATGGAGCTGCGGTTGCTGTGCGACGAAATACCGAAGATCATCCGCCGCCGACGACAACGCCGCAACGAAATCTAGAGAACACGCCGCAAGCCGAACGAAGCCCTGACGTCGAAACTTCACGGCCCGAAGAAGACCTGACGACGCAACGTCGAAGCAGCGGGACGTCGAAGCAGCCGTGATCCGACGCCGCGACCAAATCGAAACGGTAGGCGACGAACTAATGACCTCGACGTTCTTATCGACGGCCACAACGTCACCGCTCTCGTCGATACTGGAGCCGATTATTCTGTCATCAGTGGACCGTTCGCGACGAAGCTGAAGAAAGTCAAGACCGTCTGGGAAGGCCCCGAAATCCGGACAGCTGGAGGTCACCTAGTAACGCTGGCAGGAATCTGCACAGCGAGGGTCTCCATTAACAACCGGATTTATCCCGCAAGCTTCGTAGTCCTTCAGCATTGCTCCCGAGATGTCATCCTTGGTATGGACTTCTTAGGCCTTCATAGTGCAGTCATCGACCTCAGATCCAAGTCAATAACACTATCTACAGAAAAAGCATTACCGCCGTACACGCCGCCAGGGAAGCATGCCTTGAATGTGCTGGAAGACCAGGTCACCATTCCCCCTCGCTCCAGCGTCATCATTTCGGTCGGCACTCAGAAAGTAGCAGACCTGGAAGGCATCGTTGAAGGCGACCAGCACCAGTTGATTAACCGCGAGATTTGAGTCGCAAGAGGAACAGCAGAGTTGCGGGGAGGCAAAACAACAGTGATGCTCACAAATTTTAGCAACGAGTATAAGAACGTAAACAAAGGCACGACGGTCGCCTACATCAAAGAAATTGTGGCACCCACCAATATTTTCGCCATCACCGATTCTTCCGAGCCCACACCAACGAATCGAGCTCCTAAACCAGCTTTCGACGTCAATCCTAGCCTTCCGAAGCACAAACAAGAACAGCTCACAACCCTGCTCTTGAAATAAAAGGACTGCTTTTCGTCGTCGTCAAGAATCCGCCAGACCCCAGTCGCAAAACATCGCATCATAACAGAGGAAAATGCCAGGCCATTCCGGCAGAGCCCGAACATACGATTACATTAAGGATTTTTTGTCAGACAGAACTGCCTGCTTGAAGTTCCAAAACATTGACTCGCCACCAATTCACTTAGGAAGCAGGGGTACACCGCAGGGCTCGGTTCTCTCTCCGTTTCTATTCAATGTGGCGATGTGGGGCCTCCCCGACGCATTGAAAAACATAGAGGGACTAAAAGTCAGTATGTACGCGGATGACATCACCCTCTGGACTAACCAGGGGAGCGATGCAAGCATCGAGGAGCGCCTGCAGGTGGCGGCGGACACTGTCGTGAACTATGCTGCCAGTAGGGGTCTTTCATGCTCTCCGCAAAAATCCGAACTATTCGTCTATAACCCAAAGTCACTCCGTTGCAAGCACAGCTCGGAATTTGATATTAAAGTAGAGGGGAAACCCATCCCAAAAGTGAACCAAGTCAGAATGTTAGGTCCATTCATTCAAGAGAATGGACATAATGATGGGATAATAAAAAAAAACTGGAAGGATTTACCACGCAAGCCCTTGGATTATTTTGAAGTTAGAAGGGAAGAAAGGGTTATTTAGAAGGTTTAGAAGGGTCGTGGCCTGAAGGAAAGAAGCTTGCTCAAACTAACCCAAGCATACGTATTAAGCCGTGTGAGCTATGCCACGCCTTTCTTGGGCATCAGGTCTGAGGAGAAGAGGAAACTCGACTCGCTCATTCGACGGTGCATAAAAAGGGCCTTAGGCTTACCAATCAGAACCTCCACAGAGAAGCTTCTCTCTATGGGAGTGCACAATACTTGGGACGAAATAGCGGAGGCTGTCAGAATTTCACAGCTCGATCGCCTAAGCCGAACGACCACAGGCAGAGCTATCCTCGATATGGTAGGCCTGCAAACCGATAGGGGACCACGAGGCAAATCAAACATCCCGAAAGACTGCCGAGAAACTCTAATTATTTCCCCCTCCCTCAAACATGCATCCCTATTCCACGCAGAGAGGAGGGAAAAGAGGGCGCAAACTCTAATCAAACGCTTTGGATCAATGGACCACAAGTCGGTTGCGTATGTGGACGCGGCAAGTGGCAAGTCGGGCGCGGTGGTCGCCTCGGTGGTCGACGGCCAAGGTGCCCCCGTATCGGCCGCCACCGTTAGAAGCCGCAACACGGAAACGGCTGAAGAACTTGCAATAGCGCTCGCTTGCGTTGGAACGGAAGCTCATTTTATAATTAGCGATAGCAAAACGGCCATCTGGAATTTTGGGAAAGGTCGGATCCCGCCCGAAGCGGCAAGGGTTCTGTCCGGTAGACGGCTGGACAGAAAAATTAGCCTAATTTGGACCCCAGCACACACGTCCGTTCCTGGCAAAGAGGCGGCCCACGAGTTAGCCCGAGCTCTCTACTTCCGGGTCACTGTGGAGCCGCCCGACTGCGAGAACATGGACGAGCGTCTGAAAAGTTACACCGAAATCGTTGAAAATTATCGGCTACTTCGCAGAGTGGTGCCACCACCGGATAAAAGCCTGAACAATAGGGAGGCAGTCGCATGGCGGCGCCTGCAAGCTGGCAATTTTGTAAACCCGGTCTGGGCATACCATGTTCAGAAAAGATGATAGGCCTAACGATAGCTGCAAGCACTGTGGGGCGAGAGGGACCCTCAACCACATAATCTGTGAGTGTGGTAGCTCCCCAGGGGCTAAATCAAATATCAATTGTAGAGAGGCCTGGGAAACCCTGCTGCGGAGCGAGGACCCTGCTTCACAGCAACAAGCCATCCGCCTGGCGGAAGAAGCCGCGAGGAGTCAAGACCTCTTCGCCTGCTTCTAATCGCGGAGGTGCCAGCCCCCGTCGCCTAGGCCTGTGTGCCGGGGACGGGCAGTAGGGGGCCTCCTTTTCTGGCGGAACAATAAAGTTGTTATCATCATCATCACTACCGTTAAAGTCAACAATTATTAACCCCTTTGGTTTCCCTGGCTTAATTTAATTGTCTGTTGAATTCACTTGGTTTTGTCTAACGAGCCCCTCAGAATAAAGAAGCTCCTCTTCCTTCGTTCATTCCTCGCGAGGGCCTCGCCCGAGCAACCTCAATGCCTTAGGTTAGCTTGCGAGAGTTTATTGGTCAGCTGCCACGTCGTGCGAAGATCACCCGCTACGTGAACACCTCTGGCAACGTGTTCCACACCCGCCGCCTTCCGTGGCTACGAGCGGTGCTGGCTAACACTCCCAGTGATGAAAGAAATGCTCACCGAAGGGGACGCGGAAAGCGCTTTCCATCGTAGATCAATGGGTAGAGCATTGGATGCGTAATTCGAAGGTTGGGATCCCCCTGACGGAAAGGGTGATATTTCGTCCACTTCAGTTTACGTCACAAGTACTACACTACCATTAAAGACAGCAATTAATGTCTAACTGTCTGTTGGATTCATTCGGTTGTGCAAGAAACGAGCCCCTCAGACGGGTAGACCTTTTGGATGAACTTGATAACTTTTTAGGGGGATGTATGCCCAAGAAGGGATACGGTGATCACATTCATTTCCATAATGTTAATGAACGAAGCTGCAATTGCTATTTTAATAAAATGTACCATCAGCTCGTGTGCCCTGCGTCACTTTATTTGTGTAAGTCGGTCTCATTATGTTAATGCTAGAAAGAATAGTTAGAGAGTATGGAAGCTGTCTGCTAAGGAGTCTCCATGGAACACATCTCTTTTAGTTTTGCTTCAATAAACATTTACCTGTAATACAAACGTGCAACTTTGCGTATAGTAGGCATAGTGCTTCACTGTAAAATGGAGAACACATTTTTTTTCGAAAGTTTTGGATCACACGGGGTGTACTTGCCAGATCTGCTGCTATTTATGGGTTCAACACAAGACCAGCATACCCGCTTGCGATGAATCCCTGGTGGCCGGTGTGGCCCACAGCCGTCTGCGTTGGAGAGGTTTGACAGAAGTTCAGCAGGCTGCCAGCTGCAGCATTCACTTGTGCTGCCGTCTGACAGGTTGCCCTCGGAACTGAGCGTGGAGATAGACTGGCCACTTAGTGCCTGTCGCATTTGCCTGCAAAGCCAGTGATGTTCTGCCTCTTACAACCTTCCAACACGACTTACACACGGAGTCTACAACATACCACACTTGTGAAATTCCTGACACGAGCAAGCGGAATAATGAAGGAATAATGCACCTGCTGTGACACCACAGCCCTAGACAGATGGAGGGAACTGTGCTTGAACCAGGCATTTAGTTACATTGTTTTTGGCTGCACGACAGTGCCACAAATGGAGCCAGGATAACCTTGATTTCCTGTTGCACTCCCTAAAAGAATGGAAGGATGGTTGTGATAAGACTCGGGCAACAAGGAAAGAGTTGACAACTTGTACCTATCAAGCTTTACTGACGTAATCTGATGCTGCAGCGCTGGTCCGTGTCCCTTCTGTTCTTACCGTCTTCGACGTTCCTCGCGCTGTACACAAACACACATTCTTACTTTTCAATAGTTCCCTTACAAAGCATTTTCACAGAACTTAGAGCGTGTACAAAACCATGCCGCCCGGATCACTACTGGAAATCATAAGAACAAGTCCAGTATTAGGAAAATAAAGCTGGAACGTTCGCTGCAGCCTCTTTAGGTTTGCCGGTGCGTTTTCCTTTTATGTCTGCTTCCGGATACACTAAGAACACCAGTTATCTTTGGCAAGAAAAGGGCGTTAAGTTCTACTGCGCTGCCACATGCCATTAAAGTAAGGAACCATTCTGCCTGGCGATATCGTTTTCACCACTAATCGCAAAGCATTCCATGACCGCCTACTAGAATATTTCACACTTACATAGTTCATATGTTCCCGATTGCCCATTTAATTATGTTCCTGACGTGTTCTTTGCATGGCTTTTTGTAGTATTAACATGAATTGTATCGCACTGTAACAATGTATTGTATAGCATTCTAGTACTGTATATCTTGTTTGAATTTCCTTGTATTTTGAGGCAATTGCCGTCATTGTTATTTAAGTATGCAGCTCAGTGGCTAGTTGTACATTCTGATGAAAACTAGCCAGCGAGCATCTGCTAGAACCTTAACAAAACACGTTGCGTGGCTAGTTGGTGATAGTTTCTTATTTAAAATATTGTATTCTAACCTATATAATGTTTGTTGATCAAAATGGATTATATTCTACGCGTGTTTTACTTTGGTGTATTCGGGTTTCACCCGCAAAAACTTTTAGCTACGCTCGGCGCAGACCGCGCCGCAATGCTGGATAAGCTTCACGACTGCTTGAGATCATTCTGTTAAGATTACGCGCGGGACGTGAATAGTCAAGTTTATTCGAGAACTTACGCGAGCACCAGCGACAACGCTGGAAAGTTCGATGCCTGATGTATAAAAGACGATGCGTTCCACCGATGATTACACTACCGACGGTCGATGCTCTGTTCGCCGCTAGCAGTGTACAGCGTGTATTGCTTGTACCGTGACTTTTCATGTTTCGGACACAAGTTCACCCAAATTAAGAGTTTCGTCTTGAACCCACCGACTGCTGCCCTCTTCAACATGATGACCACGTGACAACAATGTCTAAAGCAGTTGCAGCCTTGAAAAGACCGCTTGTCGAAACGTCGGCTCCAGCGACATCCCGTGTCCACGAATTTTTCTTGTGTAAAACACAGTAAGGTGGCTGACTGGGCTAGCTGGCGATTCATATTGCCACGCGCGTTTCTTTTGTTATGTTTATTTAACTGGTCCGTTAGACGTGTAATCGCTGTCTTGCGCAAACCGCGCCTGAACGCCAGATGCAGGGGGGGCGGCCCTGCCAGATGCAGGGAGGCGGGGGGGGGGAGGCAGGGGGCGGCCGCCCCCCTACCTGCGCACGGCTATGCCTGCTCCTAATACACGAGGACTGCTTTTCGTCGTCGTCAAGAATTCGGCAGACCCCAGTCACAAAACACCGCATCATAAGAGAGGAAAGTGCCAGGCCACTCCGCAGAGCCCGTAGAGTTTCGACGCGAGAATGTGAGGCCATAAATAAACAAGTCGACGAAATGCTACGCGACGACATCATCCAGCCTTCGAAGAGTCCGTGGGCGTCACCAGTGGTGTTACTGAAGAAGAAGGACGGAACCCTACGCTTCTGCGTCGATCATCGCTGCCTGAACAAAATCACGAAGAAGGACGTCTACGCTGATACGGAAATACACTCCGACGCAAGCAGCGTAGGAATCGGCGCCGTCCTTGTGCAAAGGACTGACGGACTAGAAAGGGTTATCAGTTATGCTAGCCGGTCGCTATCCAAGGCAGAAGCCAACTATTCCAGAAGAGAAAAGGAGTGCCTTTCCATCATTTGGGCTACGTCAAAGTCGCCCCCACCTCTACGGCAGGCCCTTCAAAGTTGCGAGCGACCACCACGCCTTGTGTTGTCTAGCAGCCTTTAAGGACCCTTCAGGTCGTCTTCCCCGATGGAGCATGAGAGTTCAAGAATTGGGCACTACCGTCGTTTACAAGTCCGTATGAAAACACTCTGACGCAGACTGCCTGTCTCGTGCCCCCGTGGAGCCGCCGCCGCAAGACGACCAGGATGATGACTACTTCTTGGGAACCGTAAGTGCCGACGACTTCGCTGAACAACAGCGATCCGACCCGGAACACAGAGGCCTTATGGAATACCTCGAGGGCAAGACCGCCGTTGTTCCGAAAGTATTCAAGCGAGCACTGGCGTCGTTTTTCTTACGCAGCGGCGTTCTCCAAAACTTCTCACTACTTCGAGCCAAGTACCTTCTCGTGGTGCCTTCAGCATTGCGCCAAGAAGTCCTCCAGGCCCTACACGGCGACCCGACAGCACGACACCTCGGTGTTTCCTGAACGCTGGCAAGAATACAGGTAAGGTACTACTGACCGCGCCTTGCCGCCGACGTCACCAGCTACGTAAGGACATGCAGAGACTGTTGGCGACGCAAGACACCGCCAATAAGACCAGCAGGCTTTCTTCAGCCGATCGAGCCACCTCGGTGACCGTTCCAGCAGATCGGCATGGACCTCCTGGACCCATTCCCAACATCGACTTGCGGTAATAAGTGGATCGTCGTAGCTACCGACTGCCTGACCCGCTACGCCTAACTCAAGCGATTCTGAGATACAGCCAGACAAGCCACCGCCGGACCACCGCCTACCACCCACAGGCCAATGGCCTCACCGAGCGCCTAAATAAGACCATCGCCGACAAGCAGGCCATGTATGTCGACGTTGAGCACAAGACGTGGGATGCCGTCCTTCCGTACGTGACCTTCGCATACAACACGGCCGTGCAAGAAACGACGCAGATGACGCCCTACAAGTTGGGTCTACGGAAGGAACCCGGCAACGACGCTCGACGCCATGTTGCCCAACATTCCCGATGAAGAAAACCTCGGCATCACTGTTTACCTTCAGCGTGCCGAAGAATCCCCGACAGCTCGCGCGCCATCGCATTAAGAATCAGCAGATGACCGACAGCCGCCATTACAATCTTCGACGACGCTTCGTGGAATACAAGCCCGGCGACCGTGTTTGGGCCTGGACGTCGATACGCCGACGTGGACTCAGTGAAAAACTTCTTCGGCGATACTTCCGGCCGTACAAGGTGCTTCGACGCCTCGGCGCTCTAGAATACGAGGTCATCCCGGACAGCATTACGAACTCCCTGTGACGCCGCGCACGACCTGAAATTGTCCATGTCGTGCGCCTTAAGCCGTTTTTTACGCCTTAGCGGACCTGTGGACAGTACTTTTTGCTTTGATATTGTAATTTATTTGTGTATTCACTTGTTTTTTCTCCTATGTTCTGTCACAAGCATCGGGACGATGTTTTTTCACAGGGGGCAATGTCACGCGCGCTTCTTTTGCTATGTTTATGTAACTGGGTGCTTCAACGTCTGGGCGCTCTAGACTACGAGGTCATCTCGGACATCATTACGGACTCCCAGCGACGCCGCGCATGACCTGAAGTCGTCCATGTCGTGCGCCTTAAGCCGTTCTTTAGGCGTTAGCGAACCTGTGGACTATACTTTTTGCGTTGTTATTGTAATTTATTTGTGTATTCACTTGTTTTGTCCAATTCTATGTTCTGTCACAAGCATCGAGAAGATGTTTTTTCATAGGGGGGCAATGCCACGCGCGCTTCTTTTGTTATGTTTATGCAACTGCTCCGTTACATGTTTAAATACCGACACGCCTTACCGCAGAGCAGATAATCGACGGCCGACGCTCTTTTCGCCGCTGTCAGTGTACAGTGTGTATTGCTGTAGGTTGACTTTCCGTTTCACGGCCACGAGTTCGGCCAAATAAACAGTTTCATTTTGGACACGCCGACTGCTGCCTTCGTCAGCGTCATGACCACGTGACAATATTGACAGTTAACAGCATGGTGACAAAAGGTACACACATGGGTTAAGCGCTGAGTTCCAACTGATGATTTATTGACAGGAATGCAATATATATCTGCGCAGGGAAATGCCACGCGCGCAGCTTTTGTTATGTTTTTGTAACTGGTCCTTTCCACGTGCGAGAGCTGTCTTCCGCGGGCCGCGCCAAAATGTCTGGGGACATACCAGATTGTAGTAGATCATTTTCTCAAGATTGCGCACATGCCGCGAATAGTCAAGGTTAATCCAGAGCTTGCGCAACCACCAATGATAAGGCTGGAAAGTTCGATGCATGATGTATAAAAAACGGCGCATCCCAGCCACGATCAGTTTTATCGACGGCCGACGCCGTGTTCGCCACTATCAGTGTACAGCGTGTCTTGCTGTAGTTTCAGTTTTCATTTCCCGGCCACAAGTTCGGCCAAATAAAGAGTTTCATCTTGAACACGCCGACTGCTGTCTTCGTCGACGTCAAGACCCTGTGACAATACGTAAGCCGACATCTACAGACTACACAGCTACATTACTTCTCCACGAAAAAAAGCGACAAAATTATGAAAAAAAAAGAGGAGTCAGACAAGGAGATACAATATCTTCAATGTTGTTTACTGCATCCTTAGGTCGCAGGTCCACTTTACTTTCTTCACATATATATTCCAATTATTACAAATAACATCTCGTATACTTTCCTGCGCTTTATTGTGCATTAGTTCTCATTATTATTGCGTCTAACAAAGAAAAACGAGCCCTTAAAAGCCATCTTGTTTCCTCCATGCTTAGAGGAAGTATTTAAACACCTAGACTGGGAAGAAGCAGGAATCAAAGTTAACGGATAATGTATCCTGAACCGACGATTCGCAGATGACATAGTACTCTTGAGTAACAATGAAAATATGAGGGGTTGAAACATAACAAAGCACCTACAGAAAAAGTTGAGGACCACGTAGCGTGCAATGAAATGAAAAATGATAGGAGTAACAATCGGAGGATAGCAGAGGAACAAACAGGTGTTGCAGATATCTCAGCAGACATCAGGCGAAAGAAATGGACCTCGACGCAATGCCTAGAAAAGACAACAGGTGGAGTGTAAGAGCATTCAGAATGGTTATCAGGGGATGGGAAACGCAGTCGAGGAAGGCAGAGAGTTAGATGGAGTGACGAAATTAACAAGTTCGCAGAGATAAAATGAAATTAGCTCACACAGAATAAGGTAAACTGGAAGTCATTTGTAGAGGCCTTCGTCCTGCAGTGGACAAGAACAGGCTGAGAATGATGAATCGCAGTGAAAAATAGGGTTACCCAGTGATGCTACCGAGGACTTCTGATTTGGAGCAATTTTTGGAGCAGCAAAATTTCCGTTTTGGAGCACTTTGGAGCAGGAAAAATTTTCATCTTGGAGCACTTTGGAGCAGATAATTTTGCATCTGGGAGCACTCTGGAGCAGCAAATTTTACATCCTGGAGTGCACTACAGAAGCCTATTGCATTCAAGCACCTGAAAATTATTATGGGGCTCTTATGAAGGCTAGAAATATTTGGAATCATTGCAATTGTCACAAAAGAAATCATCTCAGGAGAACTCCATACTTCACTCGCTAATGAAAAATAGAGAGAGAAATAGATTAAAAGGAAGAGGCAGGGAGGTTAACCTGGTGCGAGTGACCGGTTTGCTACCCTGCACAGGGGTGGGGATATAGGGGTCGGAAAGAGGACAGAGAGAGGAAGAGAAAATAAAAACAAAGCAAAAAATGCACACATGCACACACATGCAGGACGTCCTATCAGAGCCGTTGCGATAGACCGGTTGAACGCAGAAAGCGCATTAGCGCCTGCACAGCCTTCTTCTGTGACGTTAAGTCCTGTCGGTGGCGCAGGATTCTTTCTTCCGAAAGAGTTCGGTCGTCCAGTTTATCAAGCGCGTTGCAAAGCGACTGTCTTTGTGAACAGTACTGTGGACAGTCGCACAGAATATGCTCAATCGTTTCATCACTTCCGCAGTGGTCACAAGCTGCGGTGTCGGCCATTCCTATGCGGAACGCGTACGCGTAGGTAAATGCGAAACCCAACCATAACCTGCAAAAAATAAGGACTCATGCAGCTGAGTGTTCTGGATTAACCTCTTCGGCGATTATTTTCGACACTAGCAAATAAACAGAATACCGGATAAATAAAATTGCAATTTATGAAATAAAACTCTAAATACATCTATGTGGTTATCAGCAGACGTGGTAGACAAACTCTGTGATGTACAGCAGTGCCTCAATGCCAAAAAGCCACACTGTCCCTAATGCATTCCCCTAAGAAAACTCCAAGGCGAAAGCCAGGTTCTTTTTCTGCTCGATCGACGGGTTGATTCTCCCCGTCCCTCTCTGCAAGCTTTCTGCACTTCACATGGTTTTGCACTGCCTCCTTGATCGGTGCACCGGTCACGGAAGCAGTGTAAAGCGACGATGTTATGTGATTACATCATCACGTGACATCACGATATATGACGCCATGTTGGCGTCACAAGTTTTGACGATGTATGACGTGATGACGACGACATCACATGATTATTTTTTACATCAATCGAACGCCGCCGACGGTCAATTTTCGTGTTTGATAAAGCATCTAAGGCTTTCGCATTATTATTGCGTATTGAAAGTTAACAGCCTGGCCGTTAACAACCTGGCCTTACATACCAAACTGTCTTGCACCATGTCACCTTTGTGCCATGCGCGAAACGGCTTCGCTTATCATCCACTTCACAGCTCCTCAATTTTTTTTAAATTTTTATTGTGATAGCAATTATATGGACACTCTAGGCGGATTTTTACTGTCGCTGTTGCCGTAATCTTCCGTATAAAGTCTAAATTAATAACATCACCACGCGCATTCTAGCTGCGGGTAAAAGCTCGCGAGCGCTGGTGACGAACGCGGCTGAAGCGGAGATTAAACTAGCCGGCCGTCTGTCTCTGTCGCACGGAGAGCGTATGAGATATCTTCCCGATTGCGGGCCTGCCGTCGATTGCTCATCAAACATAGAGGAAACGCCCCGCCCGTCTTTCGTAAGGAGCATGAAGGGATGCCAGGGGAGCAGAGGGAGGGGGGGGGACAACCGCATCGTTCGAAAGGCACTGTCGCTTGCGCGCGCGCTATCTTGAGGCATCAGGAGACGGCTCGTAAACTTGCTGTGCTCTCAACGCTTACTTTGCGTTTAGAGAACTCAGAGCACGAAAACGCTTCGGTTCCTGGAGCGGCCATATCCCCTTAAACCAGCGTTTTGTTGGGTTACGCGAGATCGGATCCAAAAGAGTTAGCTGCTAGCCTTACTTCGTTTAACAATACAATTTGTTGATATCGCATTCATTGCTTCACCCTTAAGCGAAACTGAGTTTTTTTAACCGTCAGCTATTGACCCTCGAACGCGAGGGGCGGACGTATAACATGGCGCAGCCGCTTCACTGTGGGCCGTCAGCGACGGGCCCGCTACAGCTGCGCATTTGCGGCTGCTCCGACCAGGAGATATGCTTTTATTAATCAGATGACATTTTTAAAAAAGCAAGCAAAAAATTCTAATTGGAACCCTAGCTCGTGAGCTCGAAAGGGCAGGGCCTTTTAGGGGGTATTTACCGCAGAGTGATTACAAACTCGGATGTGCTGGTGGAAGTAATTATGAAAAAGCTCTTCTGGATGAAGATCCATGGATAAAGTATATCTGAGGAAAAGTGTCAACGCGTTCCCACCGTTCGCGTGCTCTTCCATAAACGCGAAGCAAGGAAAATCCGATATTGTTCCATATCTACTGCTAGCGATCCCAGATTTCATTCCGCGATGTCCAGAAACAGAAGTGACTGACATTTTAGCGGCACGCATGTAGTTATTACAGAACATTGCTTTCCTTACGTGCCGTGCGACGCTTGAAACGAGCTATCAGCAGCCTTTCGGGAACAGACGACGTCCGCCGATGAATCGCCATCGCAACTTTCAAGCTACCGATAGGCCTAGACGTCACGAGCCTCTGCGGAGAGCGCATTTTGCTGTAGAACCGACTTGCAGAACAGAAGCTGCGTCGGCACCGTGCATGGCATTGTGGCTTACTCGGGACGCACGCGCGAGCGCTATTTATTCAGCGGAATAATTCTTGGTCCATGGTTGCGACTTTGGCAGCCCCAAAATCAAGCTGCACATGTTCTGACGCGCCGGTGGTGCGATTGCCGGTGATAGGCGCAGTTTGGCGCAATTTTCGTCGATATTATCAGGATGGCGCAGTAAATACAATTTGGCGCACTTTGGCGCAGTTGGCGCAGGAGTGGAATCACTGGGGTTACCTGTAGAGAAACAATGAAGAAGGCGGTTGTTGCGGTTGGTGCTGATGCTGGCTCCGCTTTGGGAACTGGCTGCTGTCCCGTCTGTAAAACGCCTAGACCATTAAACGCGTACTATCAATTGGTGGAGCATGCTGGTTTCTTCACCCTGCAACTCCCTTCTCGGAATGCCTGACCATATGGCCCAGCAAGATGCAGCTCCATATCTTACCTGTTCCGGCATGCCAAGACAGCGAGATCCGATGATTTTCAACGCCGAAGAGTGACTGGCTTCATATAAGCGCTCACAATAAGTGGGATGAAGTCGATAAACTTGGCTACCTTCACTTCTATCTCGCGGGTGTGGCACAGCTGTGGTCTAACAACCACCAAGCTGTCATTCCTAACTGGTCGTCCTTAAAGACACGCTTCGCGGAAGTATTCAGCCGACCCGTTGTTCGCAAGCCCCGCTCTGAACAGCACGTGGGCGGCCACGCGCAGCAGTCTGGCGAGACCTTCCCGTCTTATATCGAGGATGTCGTGAACTCGACCCTCATATCGATCCAGACATGTCTCACACTGACCAAATCCGGCACATTATGAAAGGTATCGAAGACGACGCCTTCCATATGCGCGTTGCCAAAAACACCCAAACTGTCGCAGACGTAACTCAGTACTGTCAGAGCTACGACAAGCTGCGGAGACAGCGCATTTCCCCGCGACACCCGAGCTTCGACATGGCCACCACGTCTGCATTAACCGTTGGCGCTGTTTCTACCGAACAGACCGCGTTAATGCAACAGATACAGCAGTTCGTTCGCGAAGAAGTGGCGCGAGAATTGTCTACTGTGCCTTACATCCGGCCAGCGAGCACACGCTGACCCCAACATTCAGAAAAGCGACAGAGGAGCAAGTCTGACGCTCTGCCTCCCACCTACCATCATTCGCCTGTCTCCGCACCTCTGACTTACGCCAGACGACCATCGCCGTCGCTACCACTCGTCACGGACCCTGGCCTTCTACGCAGCAAGTCCGCCTGTACGCCCGGACCCGCCTCGTTTTCGCCATCCCGCATCACAGTCCACTAATCCTTGGCGCACACCAGACAACAGGCCGATCTGCTACTTCTGCTGTCTCCCTGGCCATGTCGCGCGTTTCTGTCATCGTCGTGATTTCTGCCAAGGTGCTGGCGAAGAAGGTTAAGGCTACTATCGTACCGAGCCACCTCAGTTGAGTTCCTCCTACCCCACGTGGGACATGTCATCGTCGCGGCTTCGACAGGCATCGGTCACCCACCACGTCGCCGTTCCATTTCTGCTATGGTTCGTCGACCTCGACGCGTCCAAGCGGAAAACTAACCATCGCAGTTCCCGAGGCGAGAGCTGCGCTTATATCAAAAACTTCAAGGCCTCGATTTCTACCCGCTAACGAAATTACCGTGTATGTTGATGGGCAAGCGCTCGTTGATACTGGTGCTGCTGTGTCTGTGCTGAGTGATGAACTGTGCTGCAAGTTCAAGAAGATTACGATCCTGCTTTCTGACGTCTCTCTCCGTACGGCAACTGCGCACCACATACAACCTTCTATGGCATGCACAGCTCGGGTAGTGATACAAAACGTTTTGTACGTAGTTGAATTCGTCGTATTTTCACCACGTTCGCATGACGTCCATCTTGGGTTGACACTTCCTTACCACTCATCATGCCGTCGTTGACTGTGCGCGTGCCGAACTAGCGTTGCCTACGATATATGAACTGTGTGTGTCCAGATAAGATCGAACACGAGGTCCCGGTCACCATTCCCGATTGTGATGAAATTTACTGTAGGTCTAGGCATTGCACCCAGAACAATGGTTTCGCAGTTAGTTTTGCGAAAAAAAATTTGTTCGCATGAAAAAAAAATATAAATTTTGGCCGCAAAAAAACGCTTTTCCGCCAATTTCGCGATTTCTGAATTTTTAGCGCACCTAGGGAAAAAACGGTGCACTTCTTCGTCACAATATTTATTTCCCTTAAAGAACAAGTGAAATGCAATCTTATGAGTCTATTATTTCCCTTGCTTGTCGAAGCACGTTTGAAGAAAAAAATCACAAACTTGGCAAATCGCACAAAATACCTCTATTTCAGAAATTTATTGCTGCAAGCAAGTTAAAGTGAGGATAATAAAAATCGGTACATATTAACTTTGATACTTTCGCTCTCTTTTAAAATAATTTGCGTGGCTTTATCGCGCTCCGTTTTACTTGATAATTGGGCTGGAACGTAAGTGATTTACCAAAAACGCCGAACTTTGAAAATGATTTTCTCAAGAGGCCATTTTTAATTTTTTTTTATATCCCTCTGATTGAAGTCAAGGACGTCCTCTACCATTGTGCAGAGAAAAACGTTGCATTATTTTGGTTGTTAACAAGTTATAGTGCGTCAAATGTGACCATGCCAGCCTAGCGGCCGCGTCGTTCGTTATGGGCTGAAACTCGGATATAAGTTGCTAAAAATACTTGTACGTGACATAAACACAAATCAGCAGCTCCACACCAACAAGTGCGCAGCCCGGTGTCATGGTTCAGCAAGCTTTGTCTTGCGATCAGCCGCTTGCAAACCCGCAGCAGCGTCCGCTCGATGCTGCGGGCGCTGACATTACATGAGTGCCGCTTCGACTGCGGATGAGCTCCGCTTGAGCGCCAAAGTACGCTCAGAGGACAAACGAGAGAAGGAATGCGTCACTGTGAAAGTTAAAGGCCGTTAAGTGCCAACAAATGTCATAGTATGCAACGAAAACTCTGTCGGCGATTTCCCAGTGAGCGCCTCCAGTAGTGCGCTCATGTGTTGCTTTCTCTCTTCGGATGGCCTAAATATAATTAGGTTCATTCTATGAGCAACATATGGCACAAAAGAAAGCCATTGAATCTAAAGAAAGCTGTCATACGTGCTTCCGATGGTCGAGCAATTCAAACTGCAGTTGTTCATCTCGTGCCAGAACACTTGTGTCAGACGGCTGTGAAAAGAAGTGTGTCCAAGTCCTTTACTTCATTAAAGAACCGCTTTTACAATACTGTATTGTTGGGCGTCCGCAGATAGAATATTCAACGCAAGTCGAGCGTTTATCACGATATTATGCGGCTTCGGGCATAACAGCAGGGAAAAAAATACATCCGTGCTGTATTGAAGGCGCTCACTGGGAAATTGCCGGCAGAGTTTTCGTTGCATCTTATGACAGTTGTTGGCACTTAACGGCATTTAACTTTCACAGTGATGCATTCCTTCTCTCGTTTGTCCTCTGAGCGTAGTTTGGCGCTCAAGCGGAGCTCATCCGCAGTCGAAGCGGCACTCATGTAATGTCAGCGCCCGCAGCATCGAGCGGACGCTGCTGCGGGTTTGCAAGCGGCTGATCGCAAGACAAAGCTTGCTGAACCATGACACCGGGCTGTGCACTTGTTGGTGTGGAGCTGCTGATTTGTGTTTATGTCACGTACAAGTATTTTTAGCAACTTATATCCGAGTTTCAGCCCATAACGAACGACGCGGCCGCTAGGCTGGCATGGTCACATTTGACGCACTATAACTTGTTAACAACCAAAATAATGCAACGTTTTTCTCTGCACAATGGTAGAGGACGTCCTTGACTTCAATCAGAGGGATTTAAAAAAAATTAAAAATGGCCTTTTTGAGAAAATCATTTTCAAAGTTCGGCGTTTTTGGTAAATCACTTACGTTCCAGCCCAATTATCAAGTAAAACAGAGCGCGATAAAGCCACGCAAATTATTTTAAAAGAGAGCGAAAGTATCAAAGTTAATATGTAACGATTTTCATTATCCTCACTTTAACTTGCTTGCAGCAATAAATTCCTGCAATAGAGGTATTTTGTGCGATTTGCCATGTTTGTGATTTTTTTCTTCAAAAGTGCTTCGACAAGCAAGCGAAATAATAGACTCATAAGATTGTATTTCACTTGTTCTTTAAGGGGAATAAATATTGTGACGAAGAAGTGCACCGTTTTTTCCCTAGGTGCGCTCAAAATTCAGAAATCGCGAAATTAGCGGAAAAGCGTTTTTTGCGGCCAAAAATTGTATATTTTTTTTTTCAGGCGAACAAAATTTTTTTTCTCAGAACTAACTGCGAAACCATTGTTCTGGGTGTAATGCCTAGATCTACAGTAAATTTCATCACAATAGGGAATGGTGACCGGGACCTCGTGCTTGATCTTACCTGTACACACCCAACTGCCGCTGTATCAAACACCGATGTATGACAGGCCCTCAAACCAGGCATTATGTTCTCGAGTCGTCGTCGCTGCAGACACCCACATTTCTCCTCTATCCTCTGTTCTTGTGCCACTCTCTTGCGACGACGCGTCTTCTCTCACCGCCCTGTTTACACCCTTCGAAGCCCTCGTCTCTCGCAAGAGCTTCCTTCTCCCGTTCGCAGTTGTCACTATAGAAAACTCTTGCGGTGCCATCCATATCACGAATCCATTTTCTTCCCGAGCCACCTTATTCCGTGGCGAACTCATAGTCACCTTGAGGAAATCGTTTCTGTTTACTCCAGTAACCTGCGTGATGGCTCGACAACTCCTCACGTCAACAGCATTACCTCTGACACCACTACCACTTCATCTCTCGAGGCATTCCTTCCATCGATTGATTCTGAACTCCCCCCTGCTCAGCGTACTCAACTCTTGGCGCTACTTGATCGCTTCAAGACGTCATTCGACCATAACCAAAGTTCTTTGGGCCGCTCGTCTGCCATCGTTCACAACATTGACACCGGCACCGATATACCTTTGCGTCAGCGTCCATATCGAGTCTCTCACTGTGAACGCCGTGTCATCGAAGAGCAGGTGAGCGATATGCTTCAACGTGGCATAATACAACCTTCACACAGCCCTTGTGCCTCCCCGGTTGTACTGGTGAAAAAAAAAAAGACGGCTGCATCAGATTCTGTGTTGATTATGGGCGTCTTAATAAGATCACACGAAACTTCTTTAGATGTTTATCCGCTGCCTAGAATCAATTGCCTACAAGGGGCGGAGTTCTTTTCTTCTTTAGATCTTCGATCGGGCTGCTAGCGAGTTCCGATGAATGAAGCCGACCGCCCCAACACTGCGTTTGTAACTCCTGGCGGATTGCACGAGTTCAAGGTGATGCCGTTTGGCCTCTGTAATGCGCCTGCCACCGTCGAACGTCTGATGGACAACATCCTTAGAGGCCTAAAATTGAACGCATGCCTGTGCTATCTAGATGACCTCGTCGTTTTCTCGAAGGACTTCCACTCCCACCTCAGTCGCCTCGCAAGCCGTGCCTTGCGGACACGGGACTGCAGCTGAACATGAAGAATTGCCATTTTGCCGCACGCCGGCTTACCATCTTAGGGCACGTTGTCAGCAAAGGTGGTATCCGTCCCGATCCTGGAAAGCTTCGTGCTGTAGCCGACTTTCCCAGGCCATCTACACTAAAAGAACTCCATAGCTTTATAGGCCTCTGTTCGTACTTTCGCAGATTTGTGTGCAATTTCGCGACAATCATCGCCCCACTCACACACCTACTTGCCAACAACCGAGACATCTCGGCGTGGTCTTCCGCTTCCGACAAAGCATTCGCCTCTTTACGCCATCTTCTGACATCCCAACCTATCCTACGCCACTTTGAACCGGACGCTCCAACCGAAATCCACACGGACGCCAGTGTTGTAGGCCTCGGCGCTGTTCTTGCCCAGCGTAAGTCTGGCTTCGACGAGTATGCAGTTTCCTACGCCAGTTGCACTCTCACTAAACCGGAAAATAACTACTCAGTCACGGAAAAAGAATGTCTTGCCATCGTTTTGGGCAATCACGAAATTTCGACCTTACGTATATGGCTGCCCATTGTGTTCACGCTTGTGTTGGCTGTCGTCATTAGAAGACCCATTTGGTCGCCTAGCTCGTTGGGCGCTACGTCTTCAAGATTATGACATCCGTGTCGTCTATCGGTCAAGCCGTAAGCATTCGGATGCTGACGCTTTTTCTCGTTGGCCACTTCCCCATAAGTATGGTGCTGCGATTGTTCATCTCTTGAACATGCCGACATGTCATCTGAGCAACGCCAGGATCCATGGATAGCCTTCTCCTAGAGTACTTGCCTCAGGCGTCTCCTCGTACAATCAACCGCTCGCTTCGACGCACTGCTCGCCGCTTTAAAATCCGTGAAGGCCTTCTGCACCGCCGAAACTACCCATCTGATGGCCGCAAATGGTTGCTGATAATCCCTCGCCATCTACGTTCCGACGTCTGTGCCTCCTTTCACGCAGATGCGCAATGCGCCCATGATGGTGTGGTGAAGACATATCCACGCCTCCGGATTCGATACTACTGGCGCGGAATGTACCGCTTTGTTCAGTAGTACGTCCGTTCATGCTCCATGTGCTAACGCCGGAAGAGCTCTCTTCACACGACCACAGGGCCACTCTAGCCACTGCCTTGTCCCTCTCGGCCGTTCGACCGCATCGGTGTCGATTTGCACGGTCCTCTACCGTGCACACCAGATGGCAACCGCTGGGTGATCGTCGCTGTGGACCACCTCACGCGCTACGCTGAAACTTCGGCGCTTCCAGAGGCCACAGCGCGGAGGGCGGCTTGTTCATCCTTCGAAAGCTCATTCTTCGGCATGGTGCGTCTCGCGAGCATGGTGCGCCTCGCGAATGCAACGTTGTCCATCGAACTACTACCGCATATCACAAGAAAACCAACGGGATGGCCGAGCGCTTCAATCTCACGCTCGGTGACATGCTCTCCATGTATGTTTCCGATGACCGCACGAATTGGGACCGCATACTGCCGTTTGTTACGTATGCTTACAACAGCGCCATTCAGTCTACTACGGGATTCTCTCCGTTTTTCCTGCTTTATGGTCGAGAACCTTCCTCGTTATTGGACACTATTCTTCTGTATCGCCTGGACCCTTCAGAATCTACTACTCTAGCCGAAGCTGCCACTTATGCCGAAGAATGTCGGCAGCTCGCACGCTCGCTTACCACGCACGACCAGAACCGCCAGAAACACTCTCATGACCGAAACTTATCTCCATCATATTCATCTGGAACAATCGTGTGGCTCCGCGTGCCCACATCTGTCCCCGGCCTTTCCGCAAAGCTCGTGCCTAAGTATCACGGTCCTTACTGGGTCCTACGCCAGACTTCACCGGTCAACTACGTTATTGAGCCTATTCAGCCATCTACGGATCAACGGCGCCGCGGGCGCGTGACTGTTCACGTCGACCGATTGAAACCTCACTACGACCCACCAGTATTACCTGGGGCATAGGTCGCCAGGACGGCGCCTTTTCCACCGGGGAGTGATTGTAGTGATAAATACGGTTACTCGTAGAGAAACGACGAAGAAGACGGTTGTTGTGGTTTGTGCTCGTGTTGGCTCCGCTTTGGGAACTGACTGCTGTCCGGTCTATAAAACGCTCACCGTAGCTAGACCATTAAACGTAAACTATCAGAATGATTATGAATGATGATACTGTACGACAGTTAAAACATACATGTCCCACATACCTTCCTTAGCTTCATTGTCTGTTGGTTTCATTAGGTTGAACACAGAATGTCACGAGCCAATGTTTTTAACAAGAGGACTTAGTCCTCAGGGCAGGCACTGCTTTCCTTAGCAGTGTGTAGTGTACGTAATGCCTCCTTTACTACATGCCGTCACTCGCTGTTCAATTTAGGCGGGAGGTCCCTAATACTCAAGTGTAGCCTCCGCAAGGAGCGCTCTCAGTTGAGATTCCTTCGGGTAGCGTCGGAAGTGACGCCATCAATACCACTGGTGCAGCGTCCACGGCGGACGCTGGCTCCGGGACTTCAATAGACATTGCTTTGATCTTGGAGGCATAAAGGTTTGGAGCGGCCACCGCAATGAGCGCGCGCACTCCTTTTATGGAGCAGACGAGGAGGGAGCAGGGGAACCGGCTCACGTCGCAGGCATCTTCTTAGAGTAGGCACTGTGTACGCTCTTCTCCTCCACTTTTTGGGGTGGGGCCGAGTGAGCAAAGGGTAGACGCTGCTAAGGAATGCAGTTACTGCCGCTTCACTTGTTGAAATACTGGCTGCTCAACGATCCCTCCAAGCCTACATTTTCCCTTCTGTCTTGTTTGGATTTCCACCGAACCAGAAACATAAATCAAAACAACTAAAAGGTTAACAATCACTGTGGACTTCCTTGCCTACCAACACCTTCCAAGGATAATGGATGGTTTGCTCACACAACCGCCTCCTTCCCTGGCCATCTGAGCTGGTTCGCTGGTTACACAGCTTTGCTGATCTTTGTTCACACTAATCAGTGTAATACACTGGAACTGCAGGGTACAACCACACGGACAGACATGCAAGCCAGGAAACCTTCCGTATCACACTTTACACTCTAAGGTAAAATTGCCCGAAAGAGTAGTAACGGAGTCCAATAGGAAAGCGCGATGAACGGATACTGTTGGAGGAGCAACCACAAAGGGACGAGTGCAGTGTGGAAACCAGTTAGTCTGTCAAAGAAGCAACCACGCGCGAGATGCAGGCCCTGTGCAGAGATACGTTCCGTGTGCAAACCGTTGTCAAAGGAACTAACCATCCTCCTCGCTCTAGTGTCAGTCTTCCCACTTATATCGTGGTGGCGCGTTGGCGGTTGTGTCGCGCTCGACAATTAGTTGGACGATCTAGGAACAAAGCCGAAGCGCTATATATATATATACACGTATGCGTGGATGAGCGTGTGGCGCTGTTTTTACGTTTAGCCGCACCCATGAAGTCTGGAGCTGGTCTAGACACGCCGCGCTGTATTTCTCCGGCGTAATCACGGAACTGCGTCGACACCCGCAGGGAATGAAGGCTGAGATTTGAATTTGACCCTGGAAAGAAATTGGATTCTTTCATAAGTAAGCAATTAATCATTATTCTGTCGTACCTGTCACGTGCGCGAAAAGCATCACGACTGCCGGCAACGGGCTCGATCGTGTTGTATATCGCGCCCACGCAATGCATCGCCAGTGCCCGCGTCAGCTCGCCTCTGCTTTGTGAGCGCCTGGAAATTGGCCGCCATTGCCGTCGGCCGCCCGGACGCTCGCTCAGCGAGGGTTCGCCTCGGCGATGCTCGCAGTATTCGGCAGAGGCCTCGCGATGCGCTTCGACTCGTCCAAAACGCATTGCGGTGGCCGGCAAAGAGCTCGATTGTACGTCGCGCGCTCGGAATGCACCGCATTCGGGTGCTTTAGCTAGCCGACTTTAGCTGTGCTTCGGAACTCTGTGGACATTGGTCGCCATCACCGTCGGCTTCCCCGTCACTCGCTTGCAAGCAGTTCACCGCGGTTCTTAGCGGTGGCCCCGCTTTCACTCGCGCTTCAGCCGCTCGCTTGAGGTTGGCCGGTTCGCTGACGGCAGTGGCGGTTGACGGGTTTGCTCGAGCTGTACGACGCGCCGCTCGCAGAAAACTCGCGGACACGTTGGCGGCGCCTCGTCGTGATGGCTGCGGCTGCCGCACTTGAGCTGTTACGCTATGTCGCCCGAAATGAGTCTGATTATGTATGACATCACGGTGAAAGTATCTGCTCTTTCAGAAGCCACGGATGTGGCTATTTCGCGCAAAGAAATCAGAAGGGAAGGGTTAAGGGGAGCGCAAACTTTCGACTGTTGGACTGTTCATGTTCTTTCAGAACCACAACCGTGGCTTCTGAAAGAACATGAACCGACTAGCCCAACAACGTGTGCTTCTGAAACTATTTGCGTGCCATATTTTAGACTTTTGTGTTTCCTTCCCCTTGCACGTATTCACCATTAGCGTGCATCTTCATCTTCACTGTCACAAGGGGAGCAATTCGGCGGCCTTGTTGTTCCTCACTGTCAGGTGTGACTAACTATTTGCAATCTTTTTGTGCTTTGCAGGACGCAGCCGTTATCCACAACATGCAGACTGTTGTGTGCGCTGGCGCGTGTAATGCCAGTCATCTATCGCTTCCGTTGGAGCAGCTCCACAAAAAGGACTCTACGAGATATGACAACGCGGCTGCACCTGCATTGGACAGTGAATTCACTGAAAGAAAGCAGAAATTTCTTATGTATATAGAAAAGTAAAACATTCCAATGTCTCACTTTTATCTTTCGTTGTCGCATTGACTGCGAAAGTAGTGAAGCACACGTGACTAAATATTTGTTTCGCGAGTTCTATTCTGCGCCGTTTGTTGCTCACCGCGGAAAAAACCCCGTGAAAAAAAAGTAATAAGCCTCGCGTAAAGGAACTGTCGAGAATCATCCGTGGGGGTTAATGGATCATATGAACTGGAAATAAGAGGATCATCCGCATGGAGTATTTGAGTGGACCGACCGTTCATCCGGCGAGGTGCAACTGTGGGGACTAACAGTTTCCCACCAAGGTGTGAACTAAGTGTTAGTCCATTAAGGTGAGTTAGCTTGTAGGAGTAACTGCATGGGGACTAACCGTTAAACCCGGTGCCGTTAGTCCTCGGAGGAATTAATAGTTGTGGCAGCCCCATTAGTCCCCAAAGGGAAGAACCACACACCATTTCGCCTTAGAGTGTAGTATGTTAGCGCATGCGCTTATTCAGACATGTGGCCTGCACACCATGCCAGAGAAGGCAGTTCGGTAAACAAGACTGTATGCAGTTTACGAGCAGTGTTCTTTAACGGAGCACTGGCTCCGCGGGCACACAGTCGCTGCTCAGGCGGCGCTTGGGAGAACGCCTGCAACTGCTTGCGCTGAAGGTTCTTCTGAGAACGTTCAGCGATGAATAAAGGCTTGAGATAATGGCTACAACAATGTATTTGCAATTTTCTGTAGCCTGCTTCTAAAAGTGCTGCAGCCCCCTTGTTGTATACACATGATGACAAGTGTTTCTCGAACACATTTCACAACATAACAACCCTATGTGAACAATTTAGTGAGAAATCTGCTTCAACTGACTTCGCTGCAGTTTAATCATCTTTGCTGGAAAATCGGCGTATTAAGAGGCATTTATGGGGCGCATCTATGGTACTTTTAACTTTCCGCTAATATGCTTGCAGCATCTGAAATGGCCATACCTCGTGTTGTACCTTTCTCGGTTCCCTCTGCCACGACTGAGAGGAGTAGAATAGAGTGATTTTCACAGTCGCAGGGCCCACGTGTTTAGGTGAGACTTGCACATGAATCAGTCTGTCTGCATGCAGCGTGCACTAGCAATTACAGTAAAGTCGCAGACAAGATGATGCGCCTGATGATACACATGTCAAGCCCAGAAACCAGCAGCGATATCCCACATATTATCAGCCAGAGTCGCGATATACCTTCGCTGAGCCCACTTGCTAGCTGGGCTGAGTGCACAACACATGCACAACCTTCATTTATCACCGTGAATGTCCTGCATTGAATCGGAGCACTTCTCACTTTCTTTGGGTGTGTACACTTGTATTTTGCCCATTTGTGGCCTTCATTTTCCACCGCGCAAATATACATAAGTCGGGGGTTGGTTTCATGGTGAACAGAATTCGTTAATAAATTTTGAGCAATATTACCCTCAGAAGAGCACACTATATTCAGGAGAAATCAAAATGGGTATTCTGATTGCTCAAGGCATATCTCGACGGTGACGAATGAACCAAGCCGAGTGAATGTCTTGCCCCCGCGGAGGGGCTTAGGGCTGCGGCGACGAAGTAGCGATACAAGAGGCGGGTCTTTCGTCAATAACGCATCAGTTGCAGTACAGCGCTTGTGTTTGTGTCATTTTATGTGTGCGTAAATTTGTCGCTTTGCGCGCTGCTTCATAAAATATCATGGCTCACCAACAAGCCTATCAGTACATAACAAGAGGACAGATTGGTCACGTACATACAAGCAAAGAACTCAAGGAAAAACAGATCGCAAACCTTGTCCCAATACTACGGGTGTGCGAATATTCGAGTTTCGAATTCGAATGGAATATTACCTAATCGAATAATTCAATTCGACTTTCGAATAGCTAGTATTCCAAGTTCAAATAATGCGACAAGACGAATATCTAAAACCCGACAAAGGCCAACGGTGCAACTTGTTTAGGGTGGGGTGGCTAAAACTAATGCTAACGTTGTTATAGTAGGCCTTTCGTTAAAACTTTCACCCATATCCTGGTTCTAAGCGAGCGCATGTTTATTCTAAAGGAGAATATGTCATTTGCCCACGTAAAAAAAAACATGAAAAAACTGTCAAACCCTTCACGACATGGCTTCCGAAACGAGGGTCCGGACTTGTTGCGTAGTTCGGTCTGGTTTGCCGCAAGCACCATAAGACTTTGGCCCGCAAATCTCTCAGTGATTGGTTTCACAAGTGAAAATTTGTTCACGATGTGTAAATCGCAAAGCAATTTTGGCGATATAAATGCAGCCATGGCGACTGCCGCATCATGGAGGTGCACTTGATCCAGGTATCGCCAAAATTCCTTTGCGATACTTTCCCATCCCTACTGCTGAGGTGTCCAGTGAGCGCATGTTTTCAACATCACGGCGGCAGCCTGAAGGCAGGTCACGGAAGAGCTTGTGTTTCTGCACGACAATTCGTAGCCTTTCGGTCGCAGTCACTCAACGCGTTATATCTGCTAGAGGACATGAGCAGGTTTCATTTTTTTACAGCGAAAGCTGTTATGAGATCATTTCACCGGCCGTTTTTGGCGCCGTAGTTGTCACCGGCGGCGGCGCCGTAGCTGCCGCCGCCGCCGGTGTCCGTAACCAGTATCGCTCGAAATTTAAAAAAAAAAACGAAATAAGAAAAAAATTCCAGGATGGAACGAGGTTCGAACCTGGGCCCTCTGCGCGGGAGTCCAGTGTTCAACCTCTGAGCCATGCCGGTGCTTGAAACTGTTTTCCAAAAATGTCCTATGCAGGCTTCATGTCGGGAAGGAACCACATTAGCATATGCAATATAGCGTGGTAGAAGAGTAAAATAAGCACCAAGCGTCGCACAACGCGAATTCTGTAACCAGGCGCCGCACAATGCGAATTGCGCAACGAGTAGGTTGTTGAATGCTTCCAACCCATTACAAAGGGCTCTGCCATAATTCTTCGTCGTCATCAGGCACAGCATCAACAAAGTGCGCATAATGCCTTACATGCGTTTAGCAGGTACCACGGCTCTCTGTAGAACGACGAAAAATGGCACAGTGCCTGCTGCCCTACTTCTCAAAAATTACAATGATTTATAGCGTAGTGGGTTCCTCGCAAGTGCACTTGTATTGGTTGCCAAGGAAGCCCATAAGCGCATGATCCATTTCCTCGGGGTCTCAGTAAAATTACAGTGATTTAGAGCGTAGTGGGTTCCTCGCAAGTGCACTTGTATTGGTTGCCAAGGAAGCCCATAAGCGCATGATCCATTTCCTCGGGGTCTCAGTAAAGTTCTTCGCCCTCCCCCGTCTCTCTCCCACGTCAACATATATTATACAGCATGACGGGAGAGGGAAATAGCGACCGGGCGTCACCCAATGCAAATTACATAACTGGTGCGCCGTTTAAAGCTTCCAACCCATTACAAAGGGCTGAGCCTTAATTCTTTATCGTCATCAGTCGTCGCGTCAACAAAGTGCACATAATGCCTTACAGACGTTTAGCTGGTGCCTCGCTTCTCCGCAGAATGACGAATAATGGCTTAGTGGGTGCTTCCCAGCTTCACAAAAATTATTTATGGCGTAGTGGGTACCTTTCTAGTGTACTTGTATTGTAGCCCCAAGAAAGCTTACAACGGGCTCTAGAAACGCCGCTCTTCCAGCTTTCGCTGTGACTGTGCTGCGATTTCAGCGCAGCCCTGGCGTTTTTTATTCTTTCTTTCAATTTTCAATTAAATCTTTTGTATTCGCTATTCGACCACTATTCGGCACTATTAGATTCGAATTCGATTCGAGATGAAATTTCACTATTCGCACACCCCTACCTAATACACTTAAACAGAGGCCAGACAGGCCGACATGGCATGGAGGACCTTCTCGATGCGATCTGACGGATCTAGACGACCTCCTGTGGGAGGCAATCTAGCGGTGGAAGGCCTCACCACACATAATGCCCGGGTGGCCGGAGCCCGGTTCAACCAAGTTTTTTTCCCTCCGCCCGAAATGAACGAGTTCGTAGATTTTAACATGACGCCAGACCAAGACAGCAGCAACGGTGTTATAGAATATATTTAAAGTGCAAATAATTAGTAAACTTATTTAGAATACCTTACTACAATGCACCAGTTTCTTGCAGTAGTGTATCGTTTTCACACGAATCCTTATTAGTAACAAATTTGTTTAGGGGCGCATCAGCCGCGCTCTTCAAGGTTTCACGTTGGTTTCAGCGAGCTTCAACGTGCGTCCTTGCCTGCGGGCCTACCGTGGACCAAGTTTTCTTGTACGTGCGGACAGCTTTCGCTGCAACGCCGGATGATCGAGCACACATCAGCTTTCAAAAGTGCTTTGTTGTTGTTTCGTAGCTGAAAATTCTGCTCTTAATCGAAAGCTTTCTTATACAGTTAACGCATGAAACAATGCTGCTGAACCAAAGTTTCCTTTTCGGCGCCAAGTTCCTGGTTTAATCGGCCAAGTAATTCACTGATATACATGTGCCGATTTAAGACTGCCGTCTTCGCTGGAAATGTCTAATTGGTTACGGCAGCGAGCTTGATCTGTGTGAATGCACGATCTCGCTGAAATGCAAGTGATGACAGTTCGCTGACCTATAAACGTTGCCACATTTTATGTTATTTTTTAGGCATGTTATCATTTTTACTTTTGGCTGACTAGATACATGAACACTCGTAAAGGAACATTAAATTGAGTTAATCGAGTGAGCTGTCGTTAGTGCGTGCGTGGGTTCTTTTGAGTGCGGCTTTCACTGTTTCTTTTTTGTTCTACTTGGAGGCACGCTACAAGGAGAAACGATTTTTCTCATATTAGTAAATTACTCTTTCACGAAGACGCGCAAAAAGGCGGGTGGTGACGCCACATTGACGTTGCGGCACTTCATGGATTTTGACGGCGTCCACTAGGTGGAAAAATGCAGCCAGCCGACAATTTTTTGATGGCAGTGTTTGGCCAGCTCTGCTTTCAACAGAAATGCGCGATTATTTCAGCAGTAAAATCGCCTGCGGTTGGATTTAACCCTGTGTGCATCAGAAACGCCAGCTTCATGATCATTCATGCACTTTACCGTTGTGCGCCCAATGTTCATACCCTCCGGCATTTTTTTCTTAGAGAGTTTACAGACTAGCGACTACAAACTGGGCTGGCTCAGTGAAATGCTAGCGGTAATTCAAAATTTTCAAGGCCGATACCAGTGTTGGAACTGCTAGATGGCTCCAAAGAACTTACACACCTCTCTATTTCGTCCGTTTGTATAGCCCCCGAGGTCATCAAGAAAGTGTAATAAGGTAGACACACCCAATAAGGCTAAAAAATTACAGAGGGCTCTGGGAAATAGCGGTCGAGGAAGCGGCGTCCGCCTGAGGTGAAACGCATCCCAAACATAACAAAGCGGCTTCACAAGCACACGCGAAATTCGCAGCTGTTGCAAGGAGGTTTTAGACGCAGTTGCTTGTTAAAGCATAGGCTGAAGCAAATGATACTAACAATAACAATGACCGTAGAAAAGTAGGTCAGCTTCAACTGTCCTTTGTGAGGTCATGTGACAACGACCATTGCTCATTGGCAGATCTGTTGGGGTTTCATACGCACGAAAAAAAGGGCTAAATAAAAAGGTTCATACACCTGAAAAACTAACCATAGTGTTTATTACATGCACAGCCACGTGGAATAAATTGCAGCTTGCACTGTTTACAGCATGCCTGAGAACCCCTTCAATTCTAACTTTATAGACTGTGCAATGTGGGACTGAGTTATAAATACCATGCATTAAGCTTCTGTATGCAGTTGAAAAAAAGGTCAGGGGAAGATGGAAGCCTGTGATGAAAAATTCACAAAAGCCGACGTTCCGAGAAGTGGACTTGTCTTCTTCAAGGTTGCAGCCTTCAAGAAGTCCGCTTGTAGAAACGTCGGCTCGAGCACCCGCACCATGCTTGTGAATTTTTAATCGTATATAGTTCAGAAGCATGAACATGGGAGCACAATATGGGTTAGATTTGGCTAGTAAAATTTTGTGGTAATAGTGCTTGAAATTAACCGATGAAAAAAAGCTAGGCTATTTCCGCTCATTTTGAGTACTCCAAGGACCACATGCAATTTAAAAACGTTTAGTTCCTCATTGTTTTGTCAACTGTGGTTTATGTTTAACTGTTTTCAACGATATAGCTGCGCTCCCTAATTTTGCAGGTATATTTAAATTCCATGCAAATGCAAGCCTGGCAGTTAAAACAGCTAAAAGAGATGTATAATTGTGCCCCCTATGTTCATGTAATTTTGTGTCTCTAATACCCACAACAACCCTCACCTTCTGAAATATTTAACAGTGATAAATGAAGTCCACTTTAGTTGATTTTAATTCTGATTTGCTCCCTTCATTTGTGCATAAGGTCAAAGTAGTAAAACAACATTTTGCTCTATGCGAATGCTTAAAGGGGCCCTGCAACTCTTTTTCAGCGTGGTCAGAAAACGCTGCCGATCGGTAGGCGAGGCTCCTAAGAACACGCGAGCCAAACGTTATAGCGCGGAACGCGGCCTGGAATTTACAATTAATTCTCAAAGTCAACTAGCAACCATTCACTCTTCTTTCAACAAAGGATGCCTTACGCCCAAATGACCGTGCCACATACGCACATTTCACGCCCACTGGCTGACTTGAGCATCGTCAGCTGCACAGTTACCGCGCCCACGCGCTCACCGTGAAAGCAAGCAGCACGTTCAAAGAAGAAAAAAAAAGCGCTCAAGGCCATGACGTGACTTTGTTCCCCCGTGCCATCCCTCCCTGCTTAACTTCCAGCGCACTCCTGTACTGGGACGAGAGAAAGCAATTACGCCGTGCGAGAAATTTCTGTAACTCCGCTCGCAATTGAGGGATTAGAAAAAAATCTGCGACGGTCGATTCGTGAGGCAATGAGCTCGTTGAATGAAGTCGTTCGATGGTTACTCGGAAAAGAGTTGCAGGACCCCTTTAAATGCATGAAAGAAGGAAATTTTAAAGGCTCGTTTCTTTGTTCAAACAACGTAATGAAAACCAACAGGTAATGAAGGAAGATTGATTGTACTGTTTTAACTGTATTGTAGTAACTACGATATGAATGTGGAGAAAGCAAAGTGGATAAACAGACTGAACCTGCAACGTTCGGTGCCTTTTTCGCCCACTTTACTTTCTTCGCATTTATATCGTAATTACTACAATACAATTAAAACCGTACAATCAACGCCCCATATACCTTCCTTGGCTTCATTACCTGTTGGTTCTCATTAATGCTCAAGTGCAGTGTGTGCTGACTTCCAGTGGATAAGCTACGCATTATATTTGGAATGCCATTCAGGACACATTTCAGAAGATCCCTTTCTTGTCCTCTATTTTCCTGACGAGTACAGCACGTTGGTATGTTAAACAGTGATTCCACTCCAGCGCCAAACTGGATTTACTGCGCCCTCCTGATAAAATCGACGCAAATTGCGCCAGATCGCCGGCTTGTCAGAACAGCTTGATCTCGGGGGCACCACAGCCGCAGACCCATTCCGCAGATGAAACTGCTCGCGAGCCACATTTATGGACCCATTAAGCCACGACGCCATGCACGGTGCCGACGCAGCTGCTGTTGTGCCGTGCTTATAAAGTGAGGCCTACACCAATATTGATAAGGCATCTAACAACCTCCCCCCCCCTTGCCAGAACGTAGAGTTGCGTGCTGGCAAAAATGTACCGGCTGCCATGTGTGCCATAGACCGATGTTATACAAGTCTGTCCATGCAAAAAGGCGCATACTGCGCGCTTACTCGGTCTGCCCGAAGGGTCTCGTGCTATGAGACTGGCGCTGAGATTGCCTGCGAGGGCACCATCTTTGGGGCCCCTGCACGTGTGTCCCTGAATCATCCTGCGCAAGTCTCTCTCACAGCACACCGTCGAGACTGTGCCTATCATTGTACTTGATGTCTCTAAGATAATGGTTTCGCGAATAATACTACATATGTTACAAGTGCCAACGCTTTGTTTCGCTTGGAGCTCTTTTACGTAAGATACTACAGAGCCCCATGACTGGTGATCGCTGGTTTCAGGCCTACGTCATAAACAGCGGTGGTCCAACTGCGCCATTTCGATACAATTCCATCTGTCTGCGCCCGTTCAAGTGCATCTTGTGCAAACTCACATTGTGCCGTCTATGGAGCGTTTCTGGCCCAAAGTTTGGCACCGAAAATACGCACAGCTTTTCGACATGCCCCGTTCACCCTCTCTCGCTACAATCGGCCTAATCAAAATATGTGCGCCTCTTCAGTAGAGTGGCTTCTTGGGCGAGTTGGTCTTCTTTAGCGCCTGATGGTTCGGCACGTTGTCTGTAGTCTGGAAGCCCATCGCTCTTAATGAGCAACTGGCGATAATAATATTAATAATAATTTCTGCGGTTTTACATGCCAAAACTGACGTGTCTTCACGCGAATTGTTCGTACTTTGCAAAAGAAAAGCGCCAGTCATGCCGTGCAAGAGGAATGCGTCGGACACGAAGTGGTGCCGCTCGTGCGCATGGAAGCGTTTTCACACGCCTTCGTTGCGAAACCGACATAATCCAGCGCCCATAGAAATTGAGTTATGTGAACAACGACGCGAGTCACTTGTGACTGCACTCAGGTGCCCATTAGAAAACACCGTTTTAACAGCCAATGTCTTCGTCAATCGCTCTCCGCCTGCAAAACTTTCCAGCTGATTCTATAAATGCTCAGCGCGGTCTCCGCGGAGTGACGAGCCGGCAGCCGCACTCACCGAATACGCAAGTGCTGATGCCGCTTGCGGTGGCTTCTTCATATACAAAGTGCAGTGCAAAATAATTTCTCTGCAACAATAATAAGCTGTGCAAATTAATGGGGAATAAACGGTATTGTAATCGAATGGAACCGCAATACTCCCTCGGCAGATCCAGCGGGTGATAACGCTGGAGAGGTCTGCCACGCTCTCGGGCATTGTGACACTCGCAGAAACCCCATGAAGCTTGCATGTTGCATTATTTCGTGCAAACAGCCTGATTCGTTGATGGCTGCTCTCTGATTGTTGGTGTTGTTTGGTGTTGTCTTCTTGTTTATATCAGAGCAGCATTTCCCGTTTAAAAATTAGTAAGAATAGGCACTACCACACCAAGCGATCTCAAACACCATTTTGTCTGTCCAAACATGCCCCGGGAGTCCCGGCAACGAAGCCGGCAGTGACCACGCCCGAGGTCTCATCAACCGGGCGGCGGCGGAATCGGCGTCGGGCTCTTCCAGGGAGCGCATGCATTCGTTCAACGAGATTACCCATTCATATCGCGCCGAGCGCCAGCTATACCCCACCGATCCCTAGAAAATTTTCACCATATAATTTGGCGCCGCCTTCAGACCCTTTCCTCCCCCTATTTCCTTTCCCGCATTTACCCGGGAGCATACACCCCGTCCAGTGCTCAATGCACTCATCCCCACGCTACCCTTACCCACATTCTCATGGAATGCCCGGCGGACCCTCCCCCGCGGGAGGGTCCGCCGGGCCACATGGGAGGAACTGACCACATGGGAGGAATGGGAGACCCTGCGGCGCTCGACGGACCCGGCCAAGCAGATGTCACGGAACTGCATGAACTCATGAACGCATGCATTCAGGGAGCGCATGCATTCGTTCAACGAGATTACCCATTCATATCGCGCCGAGCGCCAGCTATACCCCACCGATCCCTAGAAAATTTTCACCATATAATTTGGCGCCGCCTTCAGACCCTTTCCTCCCCCTATTTCCTTTCCCGCATTTACCCGGGAGCATACACCCCGTCCAGTGCTCAATGCACTCATCCCCACGCTACCCTTACCCACATTCTCATGGAATGCCCGGCGGACCCTCCCCCGCGGGAGGGTCCGCCGGGCCACATGGGAGGAACTGACCACATGGGAGGAATGGGAGACCCTGCGGCGCTCGACGGACCCGGCCAAGCAGATGTCACGGAACTGCATGAACTCATGAACGCAGTGGGGTCGCCCGGGGACGTACGTGCCCCTTGGTCAAATAAACGTTTACCTCCTCCCCCGGAACACAACTTTTTCATCTCCAAACCTGCTCCTAAACACGTGTTCTTCTGCTCCAAAAGAGCTCTTTCTCTTGCCCCCAAAATTCCTAAACTGGCTGGACCACTACAGCACGAAGTGAGCCCAAGGCATGTTTAAAAATCATTTCACCTGTTTGTATGAAATGATGCGTAAAGTAAGCGCCTCTCTCCACCTTTGCTCAAATAACTGGAGACCCCCCTTCGATGAAGCACGGCCGTTTGGAAGTCGTAGAGGCTCGTCACTTCTACGCCAATCAGTGGCGATCAAGTGTGGCGGCGATTCATCGGCTGACGCGGTCTGTTGCAGTGGTAGCTCGTTTCAAGCGCCGCACTGCATGTAATGAAGACTATATTCAGTAATCAATCAAAAGAATCAATACAATCGACCGAGAAGCAAAAGAAGCTGGCTTTCGCCTTCCAGTCGCCTCGGGGAATGCATAAGAAGGGACCTTGTGACTTTTTAGCACTGGTAAACTGTTGTGGGGCAGCGTTTGTCCGCTACGTCTGCTGATTTAAAGCGAACTTTTATTAGTGTAAGAACTGCAGATTTGTGGCAGGATCCCTGCAGTCATGACCACAAAGTTGTGTTCAGACTGTTATTTCATAATGTTCAATTTACTGATTCAGTGTTCTGTAATATTTGCCAGTGCTGAAAAAAATAGCTGAAGAGGTTATGCCACAATGTCCAACTGCATGACGCCCTTATTTCTGCATTATTAAATGAAATAATGAGTGCTCTGGAGAGCATTTTCTCCTTGAGGTTTGTAACTAATCCAGATATTGATCTGGGTCTCCATAAGTTCCCCATAATAACTATGCAGGTATCGAATGCAAATGCAATTTGCTTTTCCAATGTATTTTAGAATGCGAAGAATGTTAAATTAACTGCTCCGGAGTGCTCCCAGACGCAAAGTTACCTGCTCCACAATGCTCCGAAATGAAAATTGTGCTGCTCTAGAAATCGCTGTCAATCAGACGTCCTCAGTAGCATTACTGTATTTACCTTTATAGCTTTAAATGCCGCTTTCAAATAAAAAGGGTAAGAAAAGTATCCGTACTATCAGACTGCTAAACGAAATGAAAGCTTTCTTCGACATACTAGCAACAGCACAATACACAAGGTGTACGACACTGCAGGAACATACTTTCAAGGTGATCTACAATTCATCTAAGATATCTTAGTTGTCAGTAAATAAGGTTCAGGGGGAGATGAAAAATCCTCGGGACACGGGAGGTGTCGAAGATACTGAGGCCTCTGTGCAGTGCTGGCTAGTCAGGAGAGGGACAAAACGTTTACATTCTGTGACAGCATCCATGACTGTAGGAACATCGCGAACGTAACGCACGGGACGAACACATACGACGAAACGAGTGCTGTCTTTTATTTCCTGCGTTTGCCACATATAAATAAACGTGAAACATCAGCAAGAAACAGTAAAGGAGAAGAGGCGATACTCATAGAGCATCTCATCTTTGTGCTGATTGCCAGTGATCCCAAAGCGCGAGCTCTTTGCTTGATAATGCCAGGGATGCCACGCTCGCACATTTGTTACCCGCACAAGCAACGTTCATAGGCTCAATAATTTCCCTAACCTGCTTATCTTTGTGACTACTGATAACTTCGCTCCGTTCAAAGGCTATGAACATTGCACGTGCGGGTAACAAATGTGTGAGTGTGGCATCCCTGGCATTATCCTCAGGGTGCCTTAGGGTGTGTGTGCTTCGTGCCCCAATGCAAGCAAAAGAGGAGAAACGGAGGGCGAGTCAGTAAAGCAAAGCACTCTCGACAAGTACGATTACACCCTTTCGATGACCCTTGTTTCCTCCTCTTTCGCTTGGGTAGGGAAGAGGGTACGACGCCTGAAGACTGCTTGTCGAAACGCTGGCTCTAGCGACCCCAAGATTTTTTTCATCTTAGTAGCATATAGCAATATACAAGCTCAGCACAGGACAAAAGCATTAAATGAGGAAAGGACGTTGAACAAGAGCGGCATGACAATAAAGCTCTGCAGACTGTAGCTAGATGTGGTGTGTCATTTTCCACAAATTAATACTTGGACATCCCTTTGTGTATTAAACCATGTACAGTGCTTCCACTCCAACGCCAACTCCGCCAAATTTGATTTACTGTGCCATCCTGATAAAATCAACTTAAACTGCCCCAGAGTCTCGGATTTGATGGTGTCTGTCACCACCAATAAAACCATGCGCAGCTTGACCTTGGGGCCATCAAGGCCTTAATCACGGACCCAGGAGTATTCCACAGACGCGCTTGCGCGTGCGTTGCGATTAAACCACGACGTCATGCACGGTGTCAACCCAGCTTCTGCTATGCAAGTCGGCTCGGCGGCAAAACGCACTCACTACACAGGCTCATTCAGGCCAATTGGTGGCGGTTAAGTGTGGCGGTGTTTCATCGGCTGACATAGCCTGTTCCAGAAACAATGCTTGTAGCCCGTTTCAAGCACCGCACGGCATGTAATTAAGGTCATACTCAATAACAGAGATGAAAGCAACATTTTGCTTTTTGGAGCACACTCTGGAGCAGAAGAAATGCTAGTTTGAAGCAGCTACCGACATTATCGGAGCAGATGGCAAAATATTCCAAACCACTCCTGGAGTTTAAAGCATTATTTAAGCATCTCATAAGTATTATTACTTCTTGTTAAAGGTATTGCACATACAATTATCACTGCAAATTGCAAAAAAGAAATAATTAAGCAGATGGGTGGTCACTGAACACTAAGTAAGATGAGCTATATATTTAAAATATCGGGTACTTGTGACAAAAATGACATAAAACCGATAAAACTGAGCCCCAAATTATAAAAGAAACTAGAATAAAAAAAGCAGTTTATAATCGGTAACAGAGCAAAGAGATCTGTTATTTTCTTATTTCACCAAAATAGCCTGCATTTGAAATTTCAAAAAAAAAAAAAAGAAAGAGAAAAGACAAGAAATCAAGTTCGGATAGGTTGAAAACAGCCTAGCCCTTTCTTGTGGCAAAAATGAGGTCGGAAATGACAAAGTGATAAATGTGATCCGTCACATCACAGTCCTCCCACCAGCAGTTATCAAAAAGATATTGTTACGGTTCGATTGAGGTTAACTGCGTTTATTTACAGATGAAGTCAGACAATGATAGGTGGTGATGGCGTCCATAGGTAGAACCAGCCGAACCTCTTCTTTCTCTTCTCTCGTGGCTCATACCCTGACCCGGCTCATACCGTAGCACTCCCCGGTTCACAGACGAAGCCCGCTGGGCGAGTCAGAATCACTGGCGAAGTGCGGGATGGAACTTCTTGAGGCGAGCAACATGTGCCAGCTGTGTCCGACTAGACCGACGACCAGCTGACGTCAGACGTGCCACCACGTAGGTCAAGTCACTCAAGCGATCTACTACAACGAATGGGCCAGCATACTGGGATAAAAATTTCTGGCATAAACCACGTTTGCGTTGGGGGGTCCACAACCATACAAAGTCACCCTTTTCGAATGAAACATCGTCGCGGCGTCGATCATACCGCTGCTTGGATCGGTCTTGCGATGCCAGTGTGCGCAGACGAGCGATTTGGCGGGCTTCTTTAGCACGGCACAATGTTTGGGCGACTGAGTCGTCCGTATGAAGCGCAAATGGGAGTATTGTATCGAGGCAACTGCGCGGAGATCGAGCGTAGAGGAGGTAGAAAGGAGTGAAGTCTGTGGTCTCGTGCTTCGCTGTATTATAAGCATAGGTTATAAATGGCAAGATATCATCCCAGTTCTTGTGTTTCGATGATACGTACATAGCCAGCATATTAGTTAGGGTGCGGTTGGTACGCTCGACAAGCCCGTTTGTCTGAGGATGATATGGCGTTGAGTGGCGGAACTGCGAAGTGCAAAGGCGAAGCAATTCTTCCACAGTGTCGGCGACGAATTGGCGACCACGGTCACTAATGATTACACGAGGCGGTCCATGGCGAAGAACAACGGAGCGTAACAGGAAGGAAGCTACGGACGCGGCTGTGGAGGATGGTATCGCAGCAGTTTCCGCATATCGGGTGAGGTGATCGACACACACTATGACCCAGCGGTTGTTGTTCGAAGATTGCGGAAACGGTCCTAGCAGGTCGATACCAACTTGCTCGAAAGGCGTAGTGGGCGGCGCTACAGGATGAAGAAGTCCGTGTGGAGCACTGGTGGGTCGCTTGTGGCGCTGGCACTTGTCGCAGCTCGAGACGTATTGTTTCGTACATGTTCGCATTTTAGGCCAGTAAAACCACTCCTGCATTCGGTGTAAAGTGCGAATGAATCCAAGATGGCCTGACGTCGGATCATCATGCATGACACGTAGAACGTCGCATCGCAGACTGTCGGGAACAACCAATAAATACCGCGCACCATGACCCGAGTAATTTATCTTGTATAACAGTCCATCTCGAAGGCAATATCGACCACTGCCCTTAGGACTGCGAGCGTCGGCGAACAATGGATCCGAACATAAATCATTGGTCTGTTCCCGCTGGAAGATGGTGACGTCAGGAAACGTGTGAGAGAGAGCCGCAAAGCAGATGTCGGAGGTGTCGGCATTATCTTCCGTTGTTGACAAAGGAAGACGAGATAGGCAATCCGCATCGGAATGACGCCTGCCTGCCACTTTTGTATGAAACATTAAAGTCAAATTCCTGGAGCCGCAAAGCCCAGCGCGCAAGGCGTCCAGGGGTCTCGGAGGTTAACGAGCCAACACAGGGAATGATGGTCAGTTACAATCGTGAACGGACGCCCATACAGGTAACAACGAAACTTCTGAACAGAAAATACAGCTGCCAAGCATTCTTGCTCTGTCACAGTATAATTCATTTCTGCCTTGCTCAGAGAACGACTCGTATAGGCGACCACATGCTCTTCATCATTATGACGCTGAACGAGCACGCCTCCGATGCCAATACCGCTTGCGTCACAGTGCACTTCCGTAGGCGCAGATGGATCGAAGTGACGAAGGAGAGGTTCTGACGTCAGCCGAAATTTTAGTTGAGAGAATGCAGCATCACATTCAGATGTCCATTCGAATGTGCTGTCCTTTCGCAAGAGGCTGTTCAATGGATACACGATGTCCGCAAATTTCGGCACAAAGCGCCGAAAGTAAGAACATAGCCCTAGGAAGCTGCGGAGTTCCTTTACAGACTTTGGTGGCTTAAAGGTGCTGACTGCTTCAATTTTTCGAGGGTCGGGCCTGACAGCATCTTTGTCGACCAGATGGCCGAGGACCAATGCCTGTCGTTCACCAAAGCGGCACTTCTTTGAGTTCAAAACCAAGCCAGCCTTTTCGACACAGTCCAGAACGAGGCTTAAGCGGGCGTTATGCTCCTCGAATGTGCGTCCAAAAATAACCACGTCGTCCAGATAGCACAAACAGACTTCCCATTTAAGACCGCGAAGAATTGAATCCATAAATCTTTCAAAAGTTGCGGGAGCATTGCAAAGCCCAAACGGCATAACATTAAATTGATACAGTCCATCAGGCGTCACAAATGCGGTCTTTTCCTTGTCAGCAGGGTGCATAGGGATCTGCCAGTACCCTGATCTTAGGTCAAGTGACGAAAAGTAAGAAGCTGAGTGCAGGCAGTCAATGCCGTCGTCGATCCGAGGCAGCGGATACACATCCTTTTTAGTCAGGGCGTTCAATCGTCTATAATCGACGCAGAAGCTCCAAGAGCCGTCCTTCTTAACCAAAATGACAGGCGCTGCCCACGGGCTGCACGACTCTTCAATAACGCCTTTGTGCAGCATATCCTGAACTTGGTCAGCAATGACTTTCCGTTCCGATGCCGACACCCGGTAGGGTTTTTGTCGAACCGGATGAGCAGAGCCTGTATCTATCCTGTGTCGGGCTCGAGAACACGGTAAGGACAGTCGCTCCTCCTTTTCGCCAAAGTCGAACACGGACGCATGTCGTTCTAATAGCTGAACCAGCGTTTGTTGCTCATATGACCGTAGCGTCTTGCTGACCATGCTCAAAATATGTGTCTCGCAGGAGCAACTGCGTTTGGAAATCGTTGAGTGTTTGTCACTTTTTTCGTCGTCGATGGCAGCAATAGAACTCTCCGTGGCATCATCGAGCAGTGCGAGCTTCATTCCTCGAGGAAGAATAATCGGCACTTGCGAACAGTTGAACACCCACAGAAACGTTGTTCCGTTATCAATCGATACCACGCAACGAGGTACTATTATGTCTTTCTTTGCACATGTAGCCGTGAGAGGTTGAACGACGGCATCAAAGGATGTCACGGCAGCAACTGAAGAAGATACGGCAATTGACTTCATGGACCATGGTGGTACTGTGAGCTCTTCGGAAACAATCAGTGTGTCTTCTGCAGGCGTCGGCTCGTAAAGGAGATCAGGAACAATGTCACCACTAACAGAAAGCTCACCGGTACCACAGTCGACGAAAGCACCACACTCTTGGAGGAAGTCAATGCCGAGAATAACATCGTGCGTACACCGCTGCAGAACCAAAAACTCAGTTGGGAACACCGTTCCTGCTAGCAACACGTTAACGGTGCAGACTCCTACAGGTTGAAGTACGTCACCGCCGACGCCACGAAATCTAGTAGAATCCTGACAGGGAAACATAACTTTGCGACCAATGCGACCTTTGAACGAAACACTCATGACTGAAATCGTCGCACCGGTGTCCACTAAAGCTGCTGCACTTAGTCCATCTATTGAAACATGTATCCTGTTCGTAAACATGGTAACTGGTGGAGGCATATGAGTCGAGTCCTTTTGTGCGACCTCACCTCCATTGGTCGCGCCGGCTAGTTTCCCTGCGGTGGCGGTGACGACAGTCGCCGTCGAGGTGAAGGCGAGCGACGCGGTCGGGCAGATGGAGGTGTCAAGCTGCGATCAGAAGCGGGAGAGCTACCACGCCTGTTCTCCTGTCGCGGGGTGCTCCTGGGATAGGCGGACCAGGGATCGTTGTAAGCGTTGCCGCCACGAGGAAATGCTGACGGTGGCTCGTATCGCGATGTCGCCTCACTCCGCCGACGACAGAATCGAGCTATGTGTCCGGCAGCACCACAACTATAGCACACAGGAGGTGGGCGATATGCATTATACTGCTGGAAAGCATCGCCCCGACGCGGTGGCACAAGTGTATATTCGTTTGAGCCCTGATAGCTGGCGGCCGGCTGACGAGGGTAACTGAAGCGGCGCTCGTACCTTGAGTCTTGGTAGTGATTGCGCTGCGGCCTCGGTGGTGCGCCAGAACCGTAGTTGTGCTCCTCGACGCCCGCTGCAGCAATGGAAACTTGATGTGGAGCGGGAACCGACATAGGTGCAGCTTCACAAGGCGTCGCGCGAGCGTGTCGACAAAGTTCTTCACGTACGATCTCGCGTATTGTAGACGCAAGATCAAAAGGTGCGTAGTCGTCAACACTCGCTACTGTGGTCACATTCGGTAGTCGGCCAAATTTCGGAACGATACGCCGCATCTTCAGTGTCTCAAATGTACGACAGTGCCGTATGACGTCGGCCACTGTAGCAATGCTGTCTTTGCCGATGAGGAATTGATAAACGTCCTCTGCGATTCCTTTTAACAGGTGGCCGACTTTGTCCTCTTCAGACATGCAAGGGTTGACGGTCTTGCACAGCTTCAATATAGCTTCAATGTACATCGTGCATGTTTCGCCTGGTACCTGGGCTCTTTGCAGCAGCGTTTGTTCGGCTTGCTTCCTCTTAGCCACGGAGTCCCCAAAACACTCTTTTACTTCCGACACGAAGCGATCCCACGTCGTGAGGATGTCCTCATGGTTCTCATACCATGTTAGAGCCGTGTCCGTCAAGAAAAACACCACGTTAGTCAGCTGAGTTGCCGCGTCCCAACGGTAGTAATTGCTCACCCGTTTGTAGTGTGTGAGCCACTCGTCCACGTCCTCGCCAGATTTGCCTCCGAAGTACGAGGCTCTATCAGATGCTGACGCTGCCAAGGGCCAGCTGCGACCGAGCAGGTAGCAAAGGTGCTGCTGGAACTGGTGCTGTGGCTGCAGCTGAGTTGTTCCGGTTTCCGTCTTCACCGCGAGACATGCCGACCTCCAGTGGTAACGGGGGTAGTCCAGCAATGCGGCGGCTTCGGCGTAGATCAGGCGGTTGCAGAACCGTGTTGCTTGATTCGATACCCCGCACCTCCACCACAAAACTGTTACGGTTCGATTGAGGTTAACTGCGTTTATTTACAGATGAAGTCAGACAATGATAGGTGGTGATGGCGTCCATAGGTAGAACCAGCCGAACCTCTTCTTTCTCTTCTCTCGTGGCTCATACCCTGACCCGGCTCATACCGTAGCAATATCGAACTAATCTCACACACATTTTACCAAAATAGTCTGCCTGTCATGTACACCTACACACAGCTAAATCTGAGACATATCAACAATGCCACCACTTGTGGCATTGTCGATATGCCAGTATGGAGCTAGTATAGAAACTCCATACTACCATACTATAGTACATACTATACTCACGGACAACCTTTCTTGGCAATGAAGAAAAGGCTACGGGGGCGGAGCCACTGCAGATTCCTGCTCCGCGAAGTAGTGCGGTTTGGCGCGCGTTTCGAATTTAGTTTCAGTTTGTGAACCTTCCGTATCTCTTGTGACGGCTGTTGGATTATTCGAGCGGCCATGGTCGAATAATAACATTGTATCCTATTTGCTTCGCCTGCTTAGACAGCCATTTGTTAGCGAAATTCATCACAAGTTCCTTCGGCGAGACATCGGAAAGGCTGTAGGGCGACGAGCGCTCACCTGAAGATGGAAGGCACCATTTTGACTGTGAGGAGCACGTAAAAGTTGCGACGTTTTCACACGTCCAAAAACGTGAAATGACACTGCATATAGTAAAACAAATAGAAATTTTATATCTCCTTGGTGCGTGCTGCGCCTCTTTTCAACAGAAAATAGAGCAATGTTGTTTTGCTTAAGTCTCACGCAGAAAACAAGGACGCAATTGCGGGCCATTTTTCTTCAGCGGGAGCACACGCATAGCTTGGCTCTGCAGCCAAACTATTGCCAAGAAAAATGTCCGCAAAATATAGAATGATAGTAGACAGCTTGTTTTTCGTTACGTTTAGGCTCGCTGGATGATCATGTGCTTAAATTTCATTGTTTTCAGTTTACCAGTGCCACTTCGGAGCAGGTCCGGAGCAGTTACTGGGTGATTCCACGTAAGATCGAACAAACGATGGCTGGTCGACCTCTCAAATTTATTTCAAAATTTTATATATTATTGCCTGATGAGTGGAAAGAAGAGATCCGCAATTTGTTTTGCCGCCAAAAATTTTTTCGAACCACAGGAAATCAATAATGACGAAGAGGTGGAGTGGAGCGCTCATCCGCTCTGCTGTTCTGGCCAACTTTCGTTATGAATTGCACAAAATATATTAAACTTAGGTAGCTGAAATTCATTTACCTAAATATATGCATGTTTTTGCTTCTGCTCAGCTATTTTTAGTTTTTATGTGTAGTGTAGATGTTATTATAAAAAACCTCAAAAATGGACCAATCGGCAAAATTTTCTTTACTTTGAAGGTCTTTATCTCAAAAAAGCCTTGTAGCAGAGCGACAAAAATTCAGCATTACGTTCTTCGCATACTTATCTACCGAACTGCCAAACCTTGTATTTATATAACTTTTCGGGAAAGAGATATCATCGGGCTAAGTTCAAGAAAACACCGAACAATGAAAACTTCTGACGACAATTAAAAAAAAAAACATTTTTTAAATTTCTTAAACTTTGTCCACTTATTCTCCTCCACATCGGCTTTCACAATCATTAAAAACATGTTGCATAATGTCGTTGCACTAATAGTTACGGCCCCTCCAATGAGACCCTTAGGCAAGGATGGGTAATTCCGACTTCTTGCCCAGCAAGTGTATAAAATGCAGGCAGGATTGAATTTCTTTTTATTAAAAGGTCAGCAGGTACCTAAAAAGGTGTCGCAGGCACTGAAGACGTTAATTTTGAAATTATTTGGTCACTGCAGCGGCCACGAGCGCGGTGCTACCGAGTAGGCGCGCGCGCACCCGAGATGCTCGTTGTAAGAGACGGCGCAGTGAGAGCTCGTTTTCGCGTCCTCAGACCGATTGAGTTCGAAACAGCAGCACCTCTCGGGTGTCTTGAACGCACGTGCACCGGTAGTCGCAGTGATCTGGTTAATTGCGTCGCTTTCTTTTTCAGGGGCATAAGAATGTCATCGTAAACTGTGCGTTCCGTGAAGATCTTTCATTGCAGTGGTAGCAAAAGCACGCGTAGCACAAGTAGTCCGTTTCACTGACAGTCACTGATCTTTCGGGCGTTAAACGTTCCTTCAAAGCATTTATGTCTAGGTCGGTAACTCTCCGAAATTTTGGCTTCTTTGCAATAATTAAAGGAGTACTGACACGATTTTGAGACATCGCAAAAGGGACATTTTTTGCTTCGTTGGTATGCAGTGTCCACGCTGTCCACACACTGGAGTCGGAGAACACGTATAAAATAATTTTATTTGACTTTGAAGTTTTCGTCGCTGAGCATTTGCAAGCCAGCCACACTGCAAGGACATTATCCCGACAAGTCAAGACAGTCAAGACGATTTTTCATGCGATTCGACGTCCGACACACCGGAGGGGAAACCGGAATGGTGACCTTTCAAAGCATCGTACAGCCACCATTCCCTCTCCCCCACCGCCGCGTCGGCCGTCGGATCGCATGGAAAATCGGACCGTCTGTCCCCCGCTTAAATCGTAGAAATCACTGTCAGGGTCACTGGACGACAATTCACTCATCGTTGTCTGTTGCACCACGAGCAGATGACGGATTTCCCGCTAGTACGTCACGAATTTCTGTATCTCCGTGACGTCACACTGCTATGAAACGACACTGAGAAGCTACCCCCCTCGATGTCGAAACCTAAAGTGTCTTTTTAAGGTGGCGCTAATTAAAATATATACGATGCATTCCCAGGCACCACAATAGTAGTCGTTTTAGGTTTCTCGACACCAGTATTTTTATTTAGAGCAACAATCCGAATTTTTTTAAAATTCGTGTCAGTACCCCTTTAAGCTTCTTGTGCTTCGAAAGGTAGTCGCCACAATAGACTCATTCAGAGCTATACTTTTTCGTCATGAGACGCACAGGAGGAGTAGAGTAAGAGCAAAGCACAAGAACTATCCGCGCCGAATGAAGTGTGAACAGCGCACCGAACGCGCGGCCAGTTCACGCCGTCTGCTGCCGACATCTAATATAGACAAGCGCATCCGGTTACCGATAGTTTTGCTTTTCTTTCCTTTGACAATCCATATTTTGCTTTGCCACTGGAGCGCCGCGTTCATGCTTTCCACTGATCGCAACTGGCGCAGCGCAGTTTCTGTGGCAGCAGCGTGCGTGAAGCGAGCGCTCATAGCTCCCTTATAGAGTTTTCATCTTGCTTCCATCTCCGCCGTGTTATCAGCGCCTAGCTAAGATGCGAACAGAGGGCGGATAGAATAGCGAAGCTCCAGTGCACGTGCGTTCAAGTCACCCGAGAGGTGTTACTGTTTCGAACTCAATCGTCTGAGGACGCGAGAACGAGCTCTCACTGCGCCGTCTCTTACACGAGCATCTCGGGTGCGCGCGCGCCTACTCCGGTAGCTCCGCGCTCGTGGCCGCTGCAGTGACCAAATAATTTCAAAATTAACGTCGTCAGTGCAGGCGACACCTTTTTAGGTACCTGCGCCGTCTCTTACAACGAGCATCTCGGGTGCGCGCGCGCCTACTCGGTAGCTCCGCGCTCGTGGCCGCTGCAGTGACCAAATAATTTCAAAATTAACGTCGTCAGTGCAGGCGACACCTTTTTAGGTACCTGCTGACCTTTTAATAAAAAGAAATTCAATCCTGCCTGCATTTTATACACTTGCTGGGCAAGAAGTCGGAATTGCCCATCCTTGCCTAAGAGTCTCATTGGATGGGCCGTAACTATTAGTGCAACGACATTATGCAACATGTTTTTAATGATTGTGAAAGCTGATGTGGAGGAGAATAAGTGGACAAAGTTTAAGAAATTTAAAAAATGGGGTTTTTTTTAATTGTCGTCAGAAGTTTTCATCGTTCGGTGTTTTCTTGAACTTAGGCCGATTATATCTCTTTACTGAAAAGTTATATAAATACAAGATTTGGCAGTTTCGTAGATAAACATGCGAAGAACGTAATGCGGAATTTTTGCACCTCTTCTACAAGGCTTTTTTGAGATAAAGACCTTCATAGTAAAGAAAATTTTGCCGATTGGGTCATTTTTGAGGTTTTTTATAAAAACATATACACTACATATAAAAACTAAAAATACCTGAGCAGAAGCAAAAACATGCATATATTAAGGTAAATAAATTTCAGCTACCTAACTTTAATATATTTTGTGCAATTCATAACGAAAGTTGGCCAAAACAGCAGAGCGGATGAGCGCTCCACTCCACCTCTTCGTCATTATTCATTTCCTGTGGTTCGAAAAAATTTTTGGTGGCAAAACAAATTGCGGATCTCTTCTTTCCACTCATCAGGCAATAATATATAAAATTTTGAAATAAATTTGAGAGGTCGACCAGCCATCGTTTGTTCGATCTTACGTGGAATCACCCTACTAACAAAAAATACAGTTTGGAGCAGCAGTTCTCTTTTGGAGCAGTTTGGAGCAATTGGAGCAGCCCTTCCATCATTGCAATTATCAATGATATGTGCCAGTGCAATTGACTGAGAAAAAAGAGGCTCGCTTTCCTCTTCCGAGGTTGCGTAAGAGACCGCGCGAATATTTATTTAGCATTGAAGCATAGGCATCAGCAAAGGGATGTGAAGGGGGCACTTGCCCAAGACGACAGAATCCCGCCGACGCCCATACAATGTTGTATGTCACTTCTGCTGATTTACAATGCAACATTTTATTAGCATCAAGTCCTCACTTGGATGACCACACAGTTGTACTTAGAGTTTTATTTTATAAGGTACAATTTTATTGATCCAGTATTCTGTTTATTTGCTTGTGTCGGGAAAGGAGGTTATTGCATGACGCCCTTATTATTGAATAACCGTGTGAAATAATGAGTGCTCATTTTCTCTATGAGACTTGTCACAAAACGATATGTTTATGTAGTTCTTCATAAGAGCTCCATAACAACTATTCGTCAGTTTGAATGCAACTTCCTTCTCCAGTGTGATGCTCCAGGGTGCTCTCAGATGCAAAATTACTTGCTCCTTTTGCTACTCCAGAAATTGTTCTAAATCACAAGTCATCGGTAGCATCACAGCATGTATTTCCTATTACTGTTCAGCAGATGCACTTGCAATCTACCCTTTGGATAAGGCAATATCTTTCTAAAGAAGCATTGGCAGTACCTTTTCCTCTTCGTGGCCATATCATGCATTTGATGCCCGTTTGAACTGGCGCAGGGTCTCGAGAAGCTATGGTGTTTAAAATCCTGACATGGTGCAGGGACGCAGCAGGCATTTTTACTTGTGATGGTCCCATTTCGCATGTTTTCCAAGTGGAAAGCAATTTTGCTAAAGTTTTAATGTACATTTACGCTCACAGTCAATTGCAAAACTAGCAACGTCTTTTGTGAAATCAATTGTTCAGCATCTTCACGTACCATCTCAGAGGTTGTCTGTTTTCGAAGTCTGCATGCACAAACAAGCCACAGAAATTTTCACGCGCTTCAGGGATGCAAAAAGAAGGAAAGGTCTTGGAGGTCTGCATGGAAGCTGGGGGAAGACAGCCTGGGTCCAGTACTGGAGAGCCCGCCTGAGCCTCGGCGAGCTGTCGCCTACTTGCTCCGGACGGCAGTGCTTCGAGCTGCCGGCACAGGTGTTCGCCGCTGAACGTGCTAGGGCTGGCTGCCACCCGTTCGTCTCGCAAAGCGCCCAAAGACCAGCGCGGGCCGGGCTTGCCAGGAGTGTCAACCGACACGCGTCTCGCCCTGCCAGAGTTGGACGACACCAGAGTACCTCGCCTCGTCTGCGAAGCGCCCTTCGATATCAGCGGAGACGCCAGAACCGACAGACGCAACGAGCGACGGTCCGGTGTCCGATTAACACGGTAAGCGGCCGACGGTTTACATTCCATTGTTCATATAGACGTGGAGGGACGCGATGTGAAGGACGCATATAGCTACTATTGGCAACAGTAGGACTCGTTGGTTAGTTTGTTTTCTTGGGACATTCCTATTTCTGTTCTTTTGTGTGTGTGTGAAATGAAGTCTGTGGTTATGTCACACCTTTTTGCCTTCATTCCGCCGACTCGAGCGATACGTGCCGGGCTACATCATGACAAACATGTTCTCTTGCATAGGGCATCCATGTAGCTGCCAATGAAATTGTCCTTGACCATTTGAAGTAAAATTTAGTTTGTGTCTACCGACAGGCAATACTTGTTCTTGATTATTTTAACTTCCTGTATATTGCACATATTTCAATTCTGCCACTAGATAGTATTACAGGTGCAATCCATGCAACTTTTGAATTCAAGAAATAAGTTATGTCTGTCGTACCATTCAATATGACTGTGCAATTGCTCGAACACAGGTATCACAATGTGCTACGGGCTGACCTAAGGCTAAACATTTCAAACAACTGCACTTTTTTTGCCACATTATATCCTGAAGATAAAATACGATTATATGAAAGCTAGGGTCCGTGTATTTTTGGTCTTGTCTGTAATCATTTCAAGCTGCATTTGTGATGAAATACATTGAAATAATAAGAATAAAATAAGCCCCGCTTCGTCTTCAGCATTCGTTTTTAATTTTACTAATGCATTTGAGATGAAATTTCATTTGCAGGGTCATCACAGTGGAAAAGATGCTTGTCCAATGCTATTTTTTCACAGCGTAAACAAATTGAATGCAGGTGTGAAAAGAGAAAACAGTGCTTACTTTGAAGTTGGCGATTACCATTGTGAAACTTATAAAGAACATTTATTTAGCCCACATCTGTGCACCACCTGCACTGAGCAGAAACGATACCTCAACGATATTCGGCAAACTGCGGCTCATTCGCAGCTGTTAAGCCAGATGTGAAAGCAATTACGTACAAGATGTTGGCGGGTATGCACACTTAAAATTGCAGCGCAAACTAAGACATGGACCACAAAGGGGACCAACATGAGGACTCACAGTAATCTGAAAGTCTTAATATGTGAAAGAGGACATACACACCCAACCAGGGCGTCCGCCTCACATGTGAACTTCTCCTAAGTGCAAACAAGCCAATACCACGCACTGCACCTGGGCCCTTACCTTAAAGGGACCACCTAACAATATTGAAGCACCTACCTTTTATTTATGGGTTGCGTAGACTCATGGCTGCGGGTAATTTCAGCATAGGTCAAGGCACCGATATAAACTGATCTAGTACTTTAATCACGCATTGAAAATCCTGCACCGCTGCCGACCTCACGAACATGCAGTGGCGCTCACCATAACTATTGCAAGCAGAAATGACGAGGCAAAATGAAGGCCTTTGATTGGATAAATGGACTGTTAGAAGTGATTGAGGCAATGCAACAAAAAATGAGATTATCTGCTTGGGCGGGTCAGATGCCCATACGAAAGGCGCCTCTCGCTTCTTCCTCTTCTTGCTTGTGTACGTTCACGAGCTCGATCATTTAGCACATGCGGTACACTCTTGACTATTGTTTAAGCAGTGCAAGTATCCTCCCTTCGAGTTCGAGGAATCTTTGTTTGCTATACTTTATATACTAATGCAAAGCAGATAGTGTCGTAAAAAAAGAAGAAAAACGGTAGGGGCGCTGCTTGCTTTTTTTTTATCATGCGACCTCTGAGGATAGAAAAACGTGCACACGATGTTTTTTGCAGCAAAAGGGAGTTGGGCTAATTGGTTTGCGTTCACATTGAAACAGAGCAAAAGACTTCGGACACAGAAAGACTTGAAAACGCAAGTCCGCTGCCTTAACATTCGCCTGCGTGAGCACCATAGCTCTTTAAAGAGTGCGCCGTTCTCCCATTTGTCTGCCCACTGTGCCGTCTGTGGTTGCACCCCAGAATTCTGACGCACGACCACCGTTTAGACACACATGTATTCTCGCATAACAGAGAGAGCTGAAGCCTTCGCTATCTGCAAGAACGGTGACACGTGTGTCAGCGCACCGTCGATTGCGTTATTGATTGCGAGCTGACGTACTTGAAGAAGACAAAATGATGTTACAAGTGTAGTCTTTTGTCATGTACGTACATAGGTTGCATGCGTATGTTTTGTTCTTTCTTCTTCCCTCTCTTTTTCTGTTCCGCTTGAATAAAGCAATCAGTTGTCAGCGCTCGTGTTTGCGTTGTTTATGCCTTTTGCGCTGTTTCACTATGAACGAGGTTTTTTGTTACGCGAAAGTTATTCTTCTTGCCTGTGTAAACTCCTGAGCAGCCTCATCTTGCACGTGTCGAGCACTCATGGGTGTTACAGCATTTAGAAGGTGAATGTCTTTCACCTCGACGCATTGCTATTGGCCTTACCCCTTTTCTCGGGCTACAGGGTGTGCGACGCCATGTTGCTTATTACTGCGGTAAAGGCACGATCGCTGCGCTGAATACAAAAGGGCAACAATAGTGTGCAAGCTTCCCCTCAGTAGGACCTTTCCGCTCATTTCATTGGCAGTGCCTCGCAATGACACTCGCGAGAGAAATGTGGTCATGTGACTCCGCGAAAATCAAGTTGAGGGTAGGCATTTTTGAATTCCGAAGCATTTCTTAGCGAACTTCTGCGACTTTGAACGTATCTATCTATCTATCTATCTATCTATCTATCTATCTATCTATCTATCTATCTATCTATCTATCTATCTATCTATCTATCTATCTATCTATCTATCTATCTATCTATCTATCTGCGACTTTGTGGTCTCCTGGTCGTTTCGTTAACGGGATGTATGCCAAAATTGCTAGGTCACAACATGACTGTATGACGAACATAATGACAAGTCAAGACATGCAAATCATGACACGCATGCCATGAACGGCATTATTTACATGCCACAGTCTTGGTGCTCTCGTGGCCGTTTCGTTGACCAGATATATACCAATATTGGTATGGCGTGACAAGAGTGTATGACAAACATAAGTCGCAAGTTCAATGTGCAAATCACGCCACGCATGTCATGTACAGCAAGATTTACATGAAACGGTCTCGGGGCGCTCGCGCCTGTTTCACTGAATGGATGTATGCCAAAACTGGCATGAAAAAACATTTCTGTATGAAGAACATAAGTGACAGGTGGTAACATGAAAATGATGACTGTCGATGATGATCAGCGTGGCAGTAAATCATGTCGTATGGCATGATTTACTGCCACGCTGATGGTGCGCTCGCGGCCGTTTCGCTAGATTGACATGTACCAAATTTTGTATTACGTGACGTAACTGCATTACGTACATAAATGACAGGTGATAACATGGTAATCATGACACGTAGGTCATGTAGAACATGATTTACTTGCCAGGCTCATGGTGCGCTCGCGGCCTGTTCGCTAGCTTGATATACACCAAAACTGGTATCATACCTGCCAATTTTGGAGAAACGGAATCCGGGAGATGTACTCAACGAGGGGGGGGGGGGGAATATAAAATATGCCGACCACGGGGGGGGGGGGGGGTACTGCGATAGCAATTATATGGACACTGTCAGCGGGATTTTGCGGTCGCCGCTGATTTGTACAGAGTCCAAACAGATAACATCGCTTACGCATCGTCTGTTTCATGTGCGAGTAAAAGCGTGCTAGCGCTAGAGACGAAGGCGGTTGAAGCAGGATGAAACAACCCGGCCATCCCCGTCGTGCGAAGGGCGCATGCGATAACATCGCTCCGCGTGCGAGGCCTGTCGTCGCTTGCTTACCAGTTATTTCGTCGGGCAAGAGTGAGCGAGCGAACAGTTAAGCATATCAAGGCTGAAGCTCTGCGGGCCCCACTTGCCTCCCTGAAGCGCAAGAAACTGAATTCCATGGGCCAAACTGAGAAGCGCATCAGCGACAGGACGCGGCTGCAGCGCTATGACACGTTTGCGTTGGCAGCACTGCGGTGCAAAGCGCACAGCTACTTCATGCGCATTGAAACTGAGTCTAACCTTTCTACCATCTTTAAAAAAAAAAGAAAAAGAATCCTTTCTACTACGTGGCCAGACAACTTTGCTCATGTGGCCAGACAAAGCACTGGACGCGTGGAGCAAAACTGGAATTCCGGGAGATTTTTCTATGACCCGTACAACCGGGAGAAACGTTCAAAATCCGGAAGTCTCCCGGGTAATGCGGGAGACTTGGCAGGTATGTGGTATTGTCTAACGTGACTGCGTGACGAACATAAATGACAGGTGGTTTCATGAAATTCACGACATGTATGTCATGTAGGGCATAATTTACATGCCATGCTCATAGTGCGGCCGCGATAGGTTTGCTAGCTTGATACAAACCAAAAGTGGTATTTCGCGACGTGACTGTATGACGAATACAAATGGCAGGTGGTAACATGAGTCATGCCATGCATGTCATGTAGGGCATGATTTACATGCCACGCTCATGGCGCGGTCGCAGCCGTCTCGCAAGCTTGATATACACCGAAATTGGTTTCATGGGACGCGCCTGTACGACGAACGTAAATGATAGGTGGTAACATGACACTCATGACATGCATGTAATGTAGGGCACGGTTTACATGCCATGCTCATTGTGCACTCGCGGCCGGTTCGCTAGCTACGCCAAACGTAGTATTGCGCGACGTGACTGTAAGACGAACATGACAGGTAGTAACATGACAGTCATACCATGCATTTCATGCACAGCATGATTTACATGCTATGCTCATGGTGGTCCCGCTGCCGGTTCGTTAGCTTGATATACACCGAAACTGGTATTTTGTGAGGTGACTGTACGACAAACATGAATGACAGGTGGTACGATAACAATCATGACATGCATTTTATGACTCACATATGCGACGGTCATGGTGCGCTCGCGGCCATTTCGCTAGCTTGGTGTGCACTAAAATTGGTATTGCTTGACGTGACTATACGAGAACATGAATGACAGCTGGCAACATGAAAATCATAACATGCGTGTCACGTACGGCATGACTTACATGCCACGCTCATGGTGCGCTCGCGGCCGTTCTGCTAGCTTGATATGGACCAAAATTGGCATTCCACGACGTGACTGGTGAACATAAGCGACAGGTCCTAACATTCGAACCATGACATGCATGTCATGTATGGCATGGTTTGCATGACGCTGTCCTGGTGTTCTTCCGGATGTTTTGTGAACGGGATATACACCAAAATTGGTACGGCATGACATGAGCGCGTGACGAACATAAATGACAGGTCGTGCATTGTATGTACACTGTCAATTTTTATGAAAGGGAACACGCGCGCGCGTGGCTCGCGAGCTCCGGCGGCTGCTTGCAGCGCCTTCAGGCGTGCGCGAGAGCAACCACGGTATCTTTTCGCGTCATCTAGTGGCGAATAAAACAACCAGTCACGGGTAATATGCAACCAGCTGCAAGATTGCAACCCCCTCCCCCTTCAAGCCGATTACGCAAGAGGCCGGGCCAGCGGCGTGTCGTCTGCTGCTCGTAAACTGCGTTTGGCACGCGGGCGCAATCGAAACGCGGAAGCTCTGTCGCTTGGCTTTCGCGCGTTACACTTCGGCCGATTTAGATTTAAGCGACAGCGGTTCAGTCAGGTAAATTTTCGTTGCTGGTTTCCGGTTTTCAAATCTCGCATCGAATGCTGTCGAAAACATTTTTCCGAGTAGAACCCCACTTAGCGGAGAACGTGTCACCTGTCGTTACAAAATGTACTGGCAAGTCTGCGCTCGATGCTTTAAAGTCATACATAGTGACTTCCGCCGGGTTTGGCCTCCCCAGTCTCCAGATCTTAACATCATCGAGAACCTCTGGGGACTTTTGAAAAGCGCGCTGGCGGGCCAGTCCCTGCATGGACTCTCGGCGGGCGACCTCTGGGTTGCCATTAAGGAGGAGTGGAAGAAGCTGAGAAGGGACACGTCCCTAACGGCCGCTCTTTATCAATCCCTACCAGCTAGAATGGCAGCTGTTATGGCCGCAAATGGTGACGCCACGAGGTATTAACAATTGTCATAATGTGTTCTTACTTTTTATGTGGGGGTCAAAAGCAAGACGACGTTTTTCCAGTTTCAATAAACTCATTGAATTTTTTTTCATGTTTCATGCTCACGTCATTTATGTTAGTGATAATTATCGATCGAGATCTTTACAACCATGACACAGCCTTTTCTCCTTCTGTTTGCTATGCAGCGCCATTTCGCGCTCTCAACACAAACCCGGCGGAAGTCACTATGCATGACTTTAAAGCATCGAGCGCAGACTTGCCAGTACATTTTGTAACGACAGGTGACACGTTCTCGGCTAAGTGGGATTCTACTCAGAAAAATGTTTTCGACAGCATTCGATGCGAGATTTGAAAACCGGAAACCAGCAACGAAAATTTACCTGACTGGACCGCTGTTGCTTAAACAGTGATGCTGCCGAGGACTTCTGATTTGGAGCAATTTTTGGAGCAGCAAAATTTCCGTTTTGGAGCACTTTGGAGCAGCAAAATTTTCATTTTGGAGCACTTTGGAGCAACGAATTTTATATCCTGGAGTGCAATACAGAAGCATATTGCATTAACATTCAAGCACCTGAGTATTATTATGGGGCTCTTATGAAGGCTAGAAATATTTCGATTCATTGCAAATCTCATGGAAAAAATCATCTCAGGAGCATAGGCGCGCGCACAGGGGGGGGGGGCAGGGGCGGCGGCGGCCGCCCTGCCCCCCCCCCCCCTAATCACCTAAGAGGGGGGCGCAAAATCTGAAATTATATGGACACTCTCGGCGGATTTTTGCCGTCGCCGTTGCCGTAATTTTCCATATAAAGTCCAAATTAATAACATCACCACGCGCATTCTAGCCGCGGGTAAAAGCTCGCGAGCGCTGGCGACGAACGCGGCTGAAGCGGAGATTAAACTAGCCGGCCGTCTGTCTCCGCCGCACGGACAGCGCATGAGATAACATCTTCCCGCGTGCGGGCCTGCCGTCGATTGCTCATCAAACAGAGAGGAAACGCCCCGCCCGACTTTCGTAAGGAGCATGAAGGGACGCCAGGGGAGCGGAAGGGGGGGGGGGACCGCATCGTTCGAAGGGCGCAGTCGCTTGCGCGAGCGCTATCTCGAGGCATCAGGAGACGGCTCGTAAACTTGCTGTGCTCTCAACGCTTACTTCGCGTTTAGAGAACTCAGAGCAAGAAAACGCTTCGGTTCCTGGAGGGGCCATATTCCCTTAAACCAGCGTTTTGTTGAGTTACGCGAGATCGGATCCAAAAGAGTTAGCTGCTAGTCTTACTTCGTTTCACAATACATTTTTTTGGTATCGCATTCATTGCTTCGCTCGTAAGCAAAACTTAGTTTTTTAAATGCGAATGCATTTCTTAGTCGGGCTATGTGAGGCATCCTGCGTTGTCCGCGCGCCGGCAGGTGTTTCTCCCATAGCAACAGATGCGGGCGCGCGCGCTTATCCTCGCCCCTAGCAACCGGAGCATGTGGTGCGAGAGAGTGTAGGAGAGGGCAGGTGCAGTGCTTCGCCGCTCCTTCTCTCGCCGTTCGCTCTCTCTCCTCCCTGCGCCACCGCCTCAATGCAGTGCGTTTGAAACGCGTTTGTAGCGTTTGTGCTGCCTTGGCACAGCCTGAAAACAGCGCGTTCTAAACGCGTTTGTGCTGCATTGAAGGCGGTGGCAACATCCCTGAGGTGATTACGAACGCACGTAGGAAGCGTTCGTTGAAAGAGGCGCCCTAAAGGGAGACACTTGAGCGCGTCGATGTGTCCAGCTTTACGCCATTAAAATTACTACGCCATGTACTCTCGGCGCAAGAAATGCATTCGCATTTCTTCACGATTCCCTTCGGGGAGGTGGGGGCATTTTTTTAACCGTTAGCTATTGACCCCCGAAAGCGAGGGGCGGACGTGTAACATGGCGTAGCCGCTTCACTGTGGGCCGTCAGCGACGGGCCCGCTACTGACAGCTGCGCATTTGCGGCTGCTCCGACCAGGAGATATGATTTTACTGATGAGATGACATTTTTAAAAAAGCAAGCAAAAACTTCGAATTGGAACCCTAGCACGTGAGCTCGAAAGGGCAGGGCCTTTTAGGGGGTATTTACAGCACAGTGATTACAAACTCGGACGTGCTGGCGGAAGGAATTACGAAAAAGCGGTTCTGGATGAAGATCCATGGATAAAGTATATCTGAGGAAAAGTGTCAACGCGTTTCCACCGTTCGTGTGCTCTTTCCATAAACGCGAAGCAAGGAAAATTCGATATTGTCCCATATATCTACTGCGAGCGATCCCAGATTTCATTCCGCGATGTCCGGAAACAGAAGTGACAGACATTTTAGCGGCACTCATGTGGTTATTACTGAACATTGCTTTCCTTACGTGCCGTGCGACGCTTGAAACGAGATATCAGCAGCGTTTCTGGAACAGACGACGTCCGCCGATGAATCGCCGTCGCACTTTCTCGCTACCGATAGGCCTAGACGTCACGAGCCGCCTCTGCGGAGAGCGCGTTTTGCTGTCGAGCCGACTTGCAGAACAGAAGCCACAGAAGCTGCGTCGGCACCGTGCATGGCATCGTGGCTTACTCGGAACGCACGCGCGAGCGCTATTTATTCAGCGGAATAATTCTTGGTCCATGAGTGCGACTTTATTGGCAGCCCCAAGATCGAGCTGCACATATGTTCTGACGCGCCGGCGGTGCGATTGCCGGTGATAGACGGCCCCAAACTCGAGACTTTGGCGCAGTTTGGCGCAAATTTCGTCGATATTATCAGGATGGCGCAGTAAATACAATTTGGCGCACTTTGGCGCAGTTGGCGCAGGAGTGGAACCACTGCTTAAATCTAAATCGGCCGAAGTGTAACGCGCGAAAGCCAAGCGACAGAGCTTCCGCGTTTCGATTGCGCCCGCGTGCCAAACGCAGTTTACAAGCAGCAGACGACACGCCGCTGGCCCGGCCTCTTGCGTAATCGGCTTGAAGGGGGAGGGGGTTGCAATCTTGCAGCTGGTTGCATATTACCCGTGACTGGTTGTTTTATTCGCCACTAGATGACGCGGAAAGATACCGTGGCTGCTACTCGCGCACGCCTGAAGGCGCTGCAAGCAGCCGCCGCACTTTCTCGCTACCGATAGGCCTAGACGTCACGAGCCGCCTCTGCGGAGAGCGCGTTTTGCTGTCGAGCCGACTTGCAGAACAGAAGCCACAGAAGCTGCGTCGGCACCGTGCATGGCATCGTGGCTTACTCGGAACGCACGCGCGAGCGCTATTTATTCAGCGGAGTAATTCTTGGTCCATGAGTGCGACTTTATTGGCAGCCCCAAGATCGAGCTGCACATATGTTCTGACGCGCCGGCGGTGCGATTGCTGGTGATAGACGGCCCCAAACCCGAGACTTTGGCGCAGTTTGGCGCAAATTTCGTCGATATTATCAGGATGGCGCAGTAAATACAATTTGGCGCACTTTGGCGCAGTTGGCGCAGGAGTGGAACCACTGCTTAAATCTAAATCGGCCGAAGTGTAACGCGCGAAAGCCAAGCGACAGAGCTTCCGCGTTTCGATTGCGCCCGCGTGCCAAACGCAGTTTACAAGCAGCAGACGACACGCCGCTGGCCCGGCCTCTTGCGTAATCGGCTTGAAGGGGGAGGGGGTTGCAATCTTGCAGCTGGTTGCATATTACCCGTGACTGGTTGTTTCATTCGCCACTAGATGACGCGGAAAGATACCGTGGCTGCTACTCGCGCACGCCTGAAGGCGCTGCAAGCAGCCGCCGGAGCTCGCGGGTCACGCGCTCGCGTGTTCCCTTTCATAAAAATTGACAGTGTACCATAATATATTAGCATGGTATATACCAGGTCGGTCCACTGTTAAAGGGAACAATTGCGTTCAGGGCATGTCAGGATATCGCTCTCTTGCAACAGTACAGTGGCTTAGATTTACATAAGACTACTGGTGGTTGACAGTTCCGACTCCCTTTGACAGACCAGTACCTTGAACGAACAACGTTTCCACATCCACTTGGAATGAGGGGGCCAGCAAAATGAAGGGGGCTCATTCGAGTGTTCCCTTTAACAGTGGACCGACCTGTACATGCACACATGCAAGCGATAGAAAGATGCGATATATAGTGGACTACACGTCATGACATGAATGACTTCGTTTGTCTCAAAGAGAAATAAGGCGATGTATGCAGCTGTTTGCTGGCTGCTTCGCATTAGATCGATCACCACAGTGCGTGGGATCTGCCGGATTTTAAATGCGAAGCATTTCTTAGCGAACTTTTGGCACTTTGAGCGTTTCTATCTATCTATCTATCTATCTATCTATCTATCTATCTATCTATCTATCTATCTATCTATCTATCTATCTATCTATCTATCTATCTATCTATCTATCTATCTATTGTCACGTGGTCGTGACGTCGATGAAGACAGCAGTCAGCACGTCCGAGATGAAACTGTTTATTTGGCCGAACTTGTGGCCGGGAAACTGAAAGTCAAACTACAGCAATACGCTGATAGCGGCGGACAGAGCGTCGACCGTCGATCAACTGACAAGCAGTCAAGCGCGCCGGCTTTTATACAGGCGCTATCGAAATTTCCAGCGATATCGCTGTTTGCGACATTATCTCTCGACAAAGCTGGAACATTCTCGTGCGGCGCGCAATCTTAACAGATTGTTCCAAACAGGGTGTCTACCGAGTTGACATTTCTAAATTCCCTGAGTTTTCCAGGTTCTCCCTAAGTGTTTTTCCTAAAATTCCCTGAATGAAGCAGAACTTTTGTTTTATGTCAAGATGGGTAGAGACACGGAGCAAGAATTCTTGAGGAGGCGAAACTGCGCTCGCTCGGGCGCCCTAATAAAGTCACGAAATCGGGCACAGCGCTCACGCGCCCTCTGTCGTGAGAGTCCGCTAGCGGAGAAGGAAAAATGCGCGCGTCCCTCTCACCTCGCTCTCCAACGAAGCTCGTCGGTTCAAGGCTATTCGTCGCCGATTCGCCGTTCGCACTTCACGACCAAATGGATGTGTTTTTGTGCGTCCTCGCCGGCTCCATATTTTAACGCGACAGCGTTAAAGAGCCCGTTTCGCAGAAATACCGGTGTCGGCGTCCGTGAGGCTAGCAACTGAGAAGGCGATGCGCACGGGGCCCGATTACGCTATCGTGTTCTACTCTTAAAGGCAAAGCTCAAGTGCACTCCAAGTTTCTTCGGTAAATTAACGAGAAAAATGGCGTCACATGCAGGAAAATTACCACCGTGATATTTTTTGTACAATGTGAAATCTATAATTTTTGATAACGTGAACTCATAGTTAGGTATATTTATTTCAACGAATGATGGGACTTACTCTATATGCCATCAATTCAGATTTAGGTTGTTGCGGCGGCCGCATTTAGATGGAGGCGAAATGCTAAAGGCCCGCAGCGATGCTACCAAGGACTTCTAATGTGGAGCAATTTTTGGAGCAGCAAAATTTCCGTTTTGGAGCACTTTGGAGCAGCAAAATTTTCATCTTGGAGCACTTTGGAGCAGATAATTTTGCATCTGGGAGCACCTTGGAGCAGCGACTTTTACATCCTGGAGTGCAATACAGAAGCATATTGCATTGACATTCAAGCATCTGAGTACTATTATGGGGCTCTTATGAAGGCTAGAAATATTTCGATTCATTGCAAATCTCATGGAAAAAATCATCTCAGGAACATAGGCGTGCGCACAGGGGGGGGGGGCGGCCGGGCCCCCTCTAATCACCTAAGAGGGGGGGGGGTGCAAAATCTGCCCCGTACATTGACCCTTGCAATAGCAATCATATGGACACTCTCGGCGGATTTTTGCCGTCACCGTTGTCGTAATTTTCCGTATAAAGTCCAAATTAATAACATCACCACGCGCAGTCTAGCCGCGGGTAAAAGCTCGCGAGCGCTGGCGACGAACGCGGCTGAAGCGGAGATTAAACTAGCCGGCTGTCTGTCTCCGTCGCACGGACAGCGCATGAGATAACACCTTCCCGCGTGCGGGCCTGCCATCGATTGCTCATCAAACACAGAGGAAACGCCCCGCCCGTCTTTCCTAAGGAGCATGAAGGGACGCCAGGGGAGCGGAAGCCGGGGGGGGGGGGGACTGCATCGTTCGAAGGGCGCAGTCGCTTGCGCGCGCGCTATCTCGACGCATCAGGAGACTGCTCGTAAACTTGCTGTGCTCTCAACGCTTACTTCGTGTTTAGAGAACTCGGAGCAAGAAAACGATTCGGTTCCTCGAGGGGCCATATTCCCTTACACCAGCGTTACGCGAGATCGGATCCAAAAGAGTTAGCTGCTAGTCTTCGTTTCACAATACAATTTTTTGGTATCGCATTCATTGCTTCGTTCTTAATCGAAACTGGGTTTTTTTAACCGTTAGCTATCCGCCTCGTGCGCTGCTGCTTTGAAACGGACAGGTGGCGCCATCTACGGCAAAAGTGGCAAAACACAGATGTGCCGGTGGCGCCGGCTCACGGTTGACCGATTCACCACTGCAAACTAGGTTAATCACCATGGCGGACCGCAGTGATAAACGGTCGAAAAAGGCCACTTCTGTGTATTGTTGTGGTGGAGAGTGCCACAACAGCTATAAAAACACCGCAGGAAAGCTGCCAAAGGTGATATTCTACCGATTCCCCTGGAGGAAGTACGAAAATGACAGAAGAGGACAGTGGATCAGGGCTGTGCAACGAACAAGGTAAGCGGCCGTTCTCTTTGTTGCTCTCTGGTAGATTATTTTTATACGATGTATTTCGTAATGTGATCAAATGTATTCCTTTCTTTTAGGCCGGAGAGGCAGCTTTGGCAGCCTGTGCGGGGCGAGACTCGCATATGCAGCGCGCACTTCGTGGGAAACAAAAAGAGCTCCGCTGCGATGCACCCTTCTTATCTGCCAACGATATTTCCGTCGTGCGGCGGAAGAAGCAACGGCGTTTAACCGCGAAAATAAACGAATTAAGGCTCGCGGTCCTACATTTAGAGAGCACTGAAACACAACCGCAAAAACGCCCAAACCTATTGACAATGCACGACCACAGCAAGGGTCCCACCAGCGCAACGCTGCACTCGCAGCTCGTCGGCTCGTCTGAGCGGCCTCTGAGCGCTCCGCGAACAGCCCTGCGCGCTGCTACGCTAACGAAAAAACAATATAAAAAAGCAGAGAGAGGTTAACTAACGACATTGCAGAGCGGTGGAAGCAAGAAGAGGTGTTCCATCGTCGGTGTGGTGTGTTGTCAACAGATGGCGCTAGTTTGTTTCTGCGCAACGGAATTGCAAACTTCAATCAAAATGCATGGGATCCTATGGGGGGTTGGGAGAGGGCACATCTTCCTTTCTCCTCGCTAGTCACCAGGGGAGCCGAGCGGTGGCGCCACCATACCGATGCACGAGGCGGATTGACCTCCGAAAGCGACGGGCGGACGTGTAACATGGCATAGCCGCTTCAATGTGGGCCGTCAGCGACGGCGCGACGGGCCCGCTACTGACAGCTGCACATTTGCGGCTGCTCCGACCAGGAGATATGATTTTACTAATGAGATGACATTTTTAAAAAAAAGCAAGCAAAAAATTCGAATTGGAACCCTAGCACGTGAGCTCGAAAGGGCGGGGCCTTTTAGGGGGTATTTACCGCAGAGTGATTACAAACTCAGACGTGCTGGCGGAAGGAATTACGAAAAAGCTGTTCTGGATGAAGATCCATGGATAAAGTATATCTGACGAAAAGTGTCAACGCGTTTCCACCGTTCGCGTGCTCTTCCATAAACTCGAAGCAAGGAAAATTCGATATTGTCCCATATATCTACTGCGAGCGATCCCAGATTTCATTCCGCGATGTCCGGAAACAGAAGTGACAGACATTTTAGCGGCACTCATGTAGTTATTACTGAACATTGCTTTCCTTACGTGCCGTGCGACGCTTGAAACGAGCTATCAGCAGCGTTTCTGGAACAGACGATGCCCGCCGATGAATCGTCGTCGCACTTTCTCGCTACCGATAGGCCTAGACGTCACGAGCATCTGCGGAGAGCGCGTTTTGCTGTCGAGCCGACTTGCAGAACAGAAGCTGCGTCGGCACCGTGCATGGCATCGTGGCTTACTCGGAACGCACGTGCGAGAGCTATTTATTCAGCGGAATAATTCTTGGTCCATAATTGCGACTTTATTGGCAGCCCCAAGATCGAGCTGCACATGTTCTGACGCGCCGGCGGTGCGATTGCCGGTGATAGACGCCCCCAAACCAGAGACTTTGGCGCAGTTTGGCGCAAATTTCGTCGATATTATCAGGATGGCGCAGTAAATACAATTTGGCGCACTCTGGCGCAGTTGGCGCAGGAGTGGAATCACTGGGCCCGTGTGCTTACATTTAGGTGCACGTTACAAAACCCCAGGTAGTTGACATTTCACATTGTCTTTTTTTGAGAACAGCAGACAAGTATCCGGAACAGCGCGCGGAAGGATTGAAGGCACGGCGTCTCGTAACAACACTGGCCGTTTCGGTTTGTCAAGGAGAACTTCGCCACCAAGTTCGCCATAATAGCGCCGCCTGTCTATGGCACTGTCCGAGAAGTGCTTCTCGCAAACGTCAGCTGTCGGTCTTTTCTTGGTATGGCGCGAGCCCACGCTTCCAACCTCACTGGGTCACTAGGAACTTCGAAGGTAATTACCTTCTCCTTGCAGGACGCGTACCCACTGCTGCAGTTCGGCACGACACATTTCCGGCCCATCCTGAAGAAAGCAATGTTCGAAATCTGGAAAGCACTCTCCTTTGTCGCGGCGTGAAAAGCGCGCGCAAACATCGAGGACTCGGCGCCGCCGGCGCAACGCGCGGAAGCCACGGAAGCCACTGAGAGCGCTAAAGAGAAAGAAACCAGCAAAAGCGAAGGGAACTTTCCGTCCCAAGGCCACCTGCGCATGCGCGCGCACAACATGCGAGAGAGGAGCGAAGATCGCGTGCATGCGGCGGCAGACGTCGTCTGCTCAGGGGCCACTACTAGCAGTTCGTTCCAAGCGCTGTACGGCCTATAATTCTGGCAGTATCAATTAGGAACTGCAGCTAAAATATCTGCCATATCTACCGATTGATGTTACAGACACAAATCTTAGAAATTTTACATTTTACGAGGAGCTATCACGATTTTTATGCGTCGCGTCCATAGAAGAGCATGTAAAAGATGGCAACAGGCCGAAAGCGTCATCTGTCGTGCTTCGGCGTAACCGCATTCCGCCGTGACGCTATCGCGCCCAACGTTGATCGCGCCGCCCTCGCGCGCTGCCGCGGCCGAGAGATTCTCCTCCTCAAATACTTCTTTCTCCGTGGGTAGAGACCATATCGCTCGGTGATGTCACTCTCAAATACGCACGTTAGAAAATGAGAACGACTTAATCCCATTTGAATAGTACATAGAACAGATAAACCTCAATATAGCGAAGTTGGTAAAAGCGGCAACTCACTTCGTTATATCGAAACTTCGTTAAACTGAAATTCGACCTTTCATGCAAGGCATAGTTACTGAAGGATTAATCTTAAACTGAAAATGCCACAAGAATGCTCGACTAATAAGGCAACATGAAAAAACTTTTTTTTTATTTCTTGCGTGAAAAAAAATCAATATTGTTGAGCCTGAGATGCAGCAATCACATTTAGATGCCTTGCCAGAGTGTCACATGTAAAGACAAAACAAATGCGGGTTTAATGCACTGTGGAATTGCGCTTGTTCTGCTGCTGTGGGTTGTTCTCAAATCCTCGCACGTTGCCCAGAGCAATGCAACGCCTTTGCTATCATGTTGCCCAGACGAACCATTTGCTCTCCACGAACGCACATCGAAAACCATCCCATGTTAGAAAAAAAGAGTCACAGTTTCACCGCAAGAGCAAAATAGTAAATCCGATAGCAACAAAGAGGAATTTTATATGAATATAGGCTAGCAGCTCGCTCCTTCAGGAAATGCAGCTGCTGCACTAAGAGAAGTGTCCTATCTATGGCTCAGGGGCGGATTCAGCTACATAAGGGGGGGGGGGGGGTACAAAGGCTGAAGACACCGCTCAGCAGTGCATTTTGGTGGGTCACGCATATTTACAACTGCCCAGAGTGGATTATGGCGGTGCCTAAGAAGCCTTCGTTGTAAATGTGCATAGGGAAGCAGGAAAGGGTAGATCGATGAGAGAGGTAGAGAGTAGGCACAAGATTCTCTTTACCCCTTTTGGACAGTGGCAGGCAAAGCAACCTGACAAAGGAGGCAAGCTGAACAGGCAGCCTGACAAAGGAGGTGGACGACAGGCACTGAAGGGAGGGGGCGGCGGCTGGCTTAGGGGGGGGGGGGGGTACGATCGCCGCTACCGCCCCCCCCCCCCCCCCCCGGGGATCAGCCACTGCTATGGCTTCAACGGAAGTTTTGCAATTAGAGCACAACACCTGCAAAGGTATGAGCCGTCTGCTGATCCCCACTAAAGATACCACGGCAAACGCGACCACGTCCGCTGGTACCAAGTACGCACTTCCTGTCGGACTGACGCAGCCCTCCCCCCCCCCCCCCCACCTCCCAAACCCGCCGGCTCCTATCTCCATATCTCGCGCTTGGAGCATACGACGCGCGGGGTGATGTAATCGCGATTTGGACTTGATAAGGAAGATCATGGCGAAGGCAAAAAATTCGCGTCGGAGTGTCTATATAATTGCTATCGCAAAAAAAAAAAAAAACAATATAGCTGCGGGCTAAGATCGCATGAAAGCACGGCAGCAGCCTGAATTACGGCACATCCGACTATGGTGGAAACGTTACTGTTTTCAGACATCGCGCGCCGAATCGAGCAAGTGGGACCCGTGCCGGTGTCGCGAATTTCGGTCACCACTATGCCTTGGCTCTGAAAAGTTTTGTAATTCGGCTTTGTAGCAAACATCCACGTGGTGTGGCTGGTAATTGCGAGCTACAGCCCCCCAAAATATCAGTCGACTGCCTAAAACTTGTTTCAGCAGTACCTTCATCGGGAAAAAAAGAAAGAAAAAAGCTTTCACTTGCTGTGAATGGGCCCGTTAGTTACGCTAGCTCTCGCCTGGAAATTTATTCTATTCTTCACGGAGTCCTAAATAGCATCTTTGAACCTCGGGATCAGGGCGAGCGAGCTCTCCGATAACAGTCAACAAGCGTCGTCTTTTTTCTCGCCGATCGAGATGGCTTGCCAGATACGAGCCTTGTCGAAGACATCCGCTTCCTGCGCGATCGCGATCGCTTGCAAGATAACTCAAGCTCGTTACATCTACTGCTACCGCTTCTACAACTAATCATGCTTGTTAATTGACACGCGGTGATAACAAAAACACCATATCGGGCGCTAACGCACAGCACGCGCGAGAAAGAATACAGAACTACACTGACTACACCGCGTAGTCACAGAACACCCTGACAACATTGCGCGATACGATGTGTCGTGGTTCATGGTGCCCGCATGCCACGCATTAGCCGGATTCTCTCCCACTTCACCGCTCCGAAGGCGATGACAGCATCGAAGTGCGCCACTTCCCCGCAGCCGCAGCGGCCGTTTGATTTGAAAAATGCGTTCACAAAATATCGAGCCAGCGCTACCGCGACTTTCGTTGCCTTTCAATAAAGTTACTGTGGATTTTCCCTGATGGGAGCACAATTTCCCTGAGTTTTCCCTGAGAATTTCCAGACTACCCAAAATCCCTGAGAATTCCCGGTTTTCCCGGTTATCCCGGTCGGTAGACACCCTGTCCAAAACAATCGCGAAGCTTCCTACACATCACGGCGAGGCCTGCGCAGCGCGTTGCCTACAGTCTTTGTGGGTGAAGCTTCACCTCATGAAATATAAGACTCGCGGCAATGCCCCCCTGTGAAAAAGCATCGTGCCGATGCTTAAAAACAGAACATGAATACATGCAATACTAAAGAAAAGTAATAAAGAAAGCAAACATTAGAGTCCTCAGGTGCGCTAACGAGCATAGTACGGTTTAAGGCGCACCACATGCACGACCTCGGGTCGAGCTCGGCGCCTCTGAGAGTTCGTGATGCCATCGGGGACAACCTCGTAGTCGAGTGCGCCGAGACGTCGAAGTACCCTTTACGGTCCGAAGTATCGTCGAAGAAGCTTCTCGCTCAGTCCGCGTTGTCGTATTGGCGTCCAGACCAAGACACGGTCGCCGGGCTGTAGAGCACTGCACGGGCCGGATTTTACGGCCCGGGCCCGGCCCGGGCCTGCTTTATGAAGCCCGAGCCCAGCCCGGGCCCGTGGTTCCAAGCGCGGGCCCGGCCCGGGCCCGGGCGTACATGACCGAACCCAGCCCGAGCCCGGCCCGGACGTACTTGACCGTACCCAGCCCGAGCCCGGCCCGGGCCCGGGCGTTCATTACTAAACTAATCCAGGGCGGGCTTGTTCATGACCAGGCCCGACCCGGGCCCGCTAGAGGTTATTAGTTGTTGATGATGATTATTAATGATGCCGTGCGCTTTGTAGCGGGCGATCGGACGGAAAATACGGTGTGTACATGCATCGAAATGTTGCTTTGCCCACGGTGGTAGCTCAGCGGTTAAGCTGTTTCGCTGTTAAAGGGACGCTAAAGAGAAACAATGAATTGGTTTAGGTTGATAAAGTGTGCTCGGAAAACTCTTGTGTAGTTTATTTCACCACCATAGGTTTATTATTAGAGGAGAAAACCAAGTTCAAAGTTTCATTTTTAAATTTCGCGCCGAACTTTCAAAGAAGATTTCAAAGAGCATTTAACGTATTTTGGAGCCACTGGCTCGACGAAATTTCTACAAACTCGTTATGTCAAGTCTCTGGCCCCCTCAGAGGACAATGTACTTCGATTTAACCGATTAGGAACTACGCAGGCCCAAGCAGGCGTCGTCAAAAGTACGTGACGTCACGGCAAATGGTGCGGGAATTCCAAGGTGGCGTCGCCACCTGCATTTTCTTTTTGCGCGTTTTCTCGCTTATTAAGCGTCTTCTCGCAGCAAGCGTGGTGTTTTTGGTATCGTGGAAGACTACTTTACTAGGGGCGAGAAAAATCGTTTTGCTCTTTAGTGTCCCTTTAAGTCCTAGGACGCGGGTGCGATTCCCGCGGCCACGGCGGCCGCAATTTGGTGGGGGCGAAATGCAGGAACACCCGTGTATATACTTATTTTTAGGTGCACGTTAGAGAACTCGAGGTGGTCGAAATTGATCCGGTGCCACTACGGCGTGCCTCGTAATCATATCGTGGTTTTGGCACGTAAACCAAGGAATATGAAATGCATCGTATGTGTAAACCTCGAATAAAAGACCGAAATCTTTATGCCTCCCATGGGAACAACCGTGATCTGGCCCATTGTTAGTGCTGTTAATATATATATATATATATATATATATATATATATATATATATATATATATATATATATATATATATACGTGTCACTTCAGCTTGGCACAGTATACCTTAGACAATGGCATGCATAACATTCGCGTGTGCTCGAAGGCCCGACTTACGCCTTTTAATGAGCGGGTCGGACTCCGGCTCGGCCCGCAGCCTCAAGCCCGGGCCCGGCCCAGGCCCGCGGCTTCAAGCCCGGGCCCGGCCCGGGCCCGCACTTTCAAGCCCTAGCCCAACCCGGGCCCGTCGGAAAACGCTTCGGACGGCCCGGCCCGGCCCGCGGGCCGGGCCCGGGCTTTGGGGCCGGCCCGCGCCCGTGCAGTGCTCTACCGGTCTGGTACTCGACGAAGCGTCGTCGAAGATTGTAGCGAAGGCTGTCGGTGTACTGCTGGGTCTTGATGCGCAGGCAGGCCAGCTGTCGAGCTTCTTCGGCACGTTGTAAGTAAGCGGCGGCGTCCACATTTTCTTCGTCGGTGACGTTGGGTAGCATGGCGTCGAGCGTCGTCGCCGGGCTCCTTCCGTAGACCAACTTGTACGGCGTCATCTGCGTCGTTTCTTGGACGGCCGTGTTGTAAGCGAAGGTCACGTACGGAAGGACGGCGTCCCACGTCTTGTGCTCAACGTCGACGTACATGGCGAGCATGTCGGCGATGGTCTTATTTAGACGCTCGGTGAGGCCATTGGTCTGCGGGTGGTAGGCGGTGGTGCGGCGGTGGCTCGTCTCGCTGTACTTCAAGATCGCCTGAGTTAGGTCCGCAGTAAAGGCGGCACCTCTGTCTGTGATAAGGACCTCTGGGACGCCATGACGCAAGACGATGTTCTCCACGAAGAACTTGGCTACTTCGGCGGCACTGCCTTTGGGCAAGGCTTTTGTCTCGGCGTAGCGGGTGAGGTAGTCAGTCGCTACGACGATCCACTTGTTGCCGGAAGTCGACGTCGGGAACGGCCCCAGTAGGCCTAGGCCGATTTGCTGGAACGGCCGGTGAGGTGGTTCGATTGGCTGCAGAAGTCCCGCTGGCTTAGTCGGCGGTGTCTTCCGTCGCTGGCAATCTCGGCAAGTCTTTACGTAGTGGGCGACGTCAGCAGCAAGGCGTGGCCAGTAGTATTTTTCCTGTATTCTGGCGAGCGTGCGGGAAACACCGAGGTGTCCAGCCGTCGGGTCGTCGTATAGGGCCTGGAGGACTCCTGGTCGGAAAGATGAGGGCACGACAAGAAGGTAGTCCGTTCGAAGGGGCGAGAAGTTCTTTTTCAGGTGAACGCCGTTCCGTAAGAAAAACGACGGCAGTCCTCGCTTGAATACCTTCGGAACAACGGCGGTCTTGCACTCGAGGTACTCCATAAGGCCCCCCAGTTCCGCGTCGGCTCGTTGCCTTTCGGCGAAGTCGTCGGCACTTATAGTTTCGAGGAAGCAGTCATCGTCGTCGTGTTGCGGCGGCGCGTCGATGGGGGCACGAGAGAGGCAGTCGGCGTCAGAGTGTTTTCGTCCGGACTTGTACACGACGGTAATGTCGAATTCTTGAAGCCTCAGACTCCATCTTGCGAGACGACCTGAAGGGTCCTTCAAGTTAGCTAGCCAACATAAGGCGTGATGGTCACTGACAACTTTGAAGGGCCTGCCATAGAGGTAGGGGCGAAACTTTGACATAGCCCAGATGATGGCAAGGCATTCCCTTTCTGTTGTGGAGTAGTTGGCTTCTGCCTTGGATAGTGACCGACTAGCATAACTGATTACCCTTTCAAGCCCGTCAGTCTTTTGCACAAGGACGGCACCGAGTCCAACGCTGCTTGCGTCGGTGTGTATTTCCGTATCGGCGCAATCGTCGAAATGCGCAAGTATGGGTGGCATCTGCATGCGTCGTTTAAGTTCCTCAAATGCTTGCACTTGCTCCGTTTCCCACCTGAATTCCACGTTAGTCTTCGTAAGAAGCGTCAGTGGTTCGGCGATGCGTGAAAAGTTTTTGACGAAGCGTCTGTAATAGGTGCATAAGCCGAGAAATCGGCGCGCGGCCTTCTTGTCGGTAGGAGGCGCGAAGTCGGCGATGGCAGCTGTTTTCCGCGGGTCTGGGCACACTCCAGACTTGCTGATCACATGACTCAGAAACAAGAGCTCGTTGTACGCGAATCGGCACTTTTCTGGCTTTAGGGTCAGTCCAGAGGCCTTGATTGCTTGAAGTACTGCCTCAAGCCGCCGGAGGTGCTCGTCGAAGGTCGAGGAAAACACAGCGACGTCGTCCAAATACACAAGGCACGTCTGCCACTTCAATACGGCCAGCACGGTGTCCATGAGGCGCTGGAACGTCGCAGGTGCCGAGCAAAGACCGAAAGGCATGACCTTGAACTCAAGGAGGCCGTCGGGTGTTATAAAAGCGGTCTTTTCTCGGTCTCTTTCGTCTACTTCGATCTGCCAATAGCCGGTCTTGAGGTCCATCGACGAAAAGTACGTCGCGCTGTGTAGTTGATCCAGGGTGTCGTCTATCCGTGGGAGGGGGTACACGTCCTTCTTCGTGATTTTGTTCAGGCGCCGATAATCAACGCAGAAGCGCAGTGTCCCGTCCTTCTTCTTCACTAACACCACGGGTGACGCCCACGGACTCTTGGACGGCTGGATGATGTTGTCGCGTAGCATCTCGTCGACTTGTTTCTTTATCGCGTCGCGCTCTCGAGTCGAAACTCTGTAGGGGCTCTGACGGAGGGGCCTTGCACTTTCCTCCGTTATAATTCGGTGTTTCGCCACCGAACTTTGTCGAATTCGTGATGACGACGAGAAGCAGTCCTTGTATCGCAGGAGCAGGGTTTTCAGCTGGTCTTGCTTGACCTCAGGAAGGCTCCGGTTGACGTCGAAATCTGGTTCGGGACCTCGATTCGTTGAAGCAGGTTCGGCAGCATCGAAGAGGGCGAAAGCATCGCTGGCGGCTACACATTCGTCGATGTAGGCAACCGTCGTACCAAAGTTGAGGTGCCTATATTCGTGGCTGAAGTTTGTCAGCACTACCTTTGCTTTACCGTCACGCAGTTCGGCTATACCTCTTGCGACGCAAATTTGACGGTTCAGGAGTAGTTGCTGATCGCCCTCGATGACGCCTTCAAGGTTCGCAGGTTTTTCGGTGCCGACGGAAAAAATTCGGCAGATCCCACGTACCGCGGGAGTCGGTGTTATGCGAAGCATGCGGCTGGAAGGTGACTGTGGCGTAATTTTTTTTACTGAGCGACAAGTTACAAAATGACGCTAAAGATCTGTATAAATTTCATACGCACATATATATGTTCAAGAGCCGCATATGTGTTATATAACCTGTTGTTTACGGTTCGGTAACACTGGCAACGGCAACGTGGGTATTACCAACACCAGAAGTGGTAAGCTGATATGTAGTGCTTATACTTGTCCCTTATGATGGATAACGCACGCACGTTTCACGAGCCCGTGTGCATGTGTGGAACAATTTCTTGACAGTTCTTGAACAAGGTCATCATCTCCGTGATCAGTGAGCACCAGCAGCTGGTCATGACTTGTTATAGGATCCGGTCGTAATCGCGGTGCCGAGGGGTCCACGTGTAGTGAAGTATGAGGTATAGTAGAGCTGTTGAAATTCATGGATGCGTCGGTCATTTTGTCGACAAATTGTCTGTCGATAGAGCCGGCGACATCTCGGAACCCGAAGTCACCCTTCGCGTAGGTTAGGTATAGGCCGCCGAGGCTTGTAGGCCAGGATAGTGCTACGTAGACCAACATCAGTGGATGGCGCTTGTATTCGTACACTATCTGGGCGTATGTGGCCTACGTAGCCTAGTCTACAAAGCGGCTGTCAATCAATCTGGCATCGTCCTCGGTTAGTATGTGGCCATCGCCCAGCATCGTAAGAAATGAAGAGGACACTGCGTCGTTCTTTCGGACTAAGTGCACTTTACGGTGCGGTGATGTGGATATCATATGTAACTTTCGTTAACGTATTCCTCCGGGGTCGAGCAATGCTTCAATATAGCTTGCTGAATCATAGGAATACAAACGTAGCGTTTATTAGACTGCTATAAAAGCGGAGCCAACACTGGAACTACAGACGTTAATCTGATATGACGCCTGTATCGTAGGAGTAGACATCGTAGGAGCATCATGTAGTGTTTAGTGCTTTCTTGTAAAATTAGATAGCCAGCACTGCAGCCACAATTGATGTTGCACCGATATTACGCCTGCGTAGGCTGTTTTTCCAAACCAGTTTATAGACCTGGCGTGGCTCTGTGGTAGAATACCTGACTGCCACGCAGAATGCTTGGGTTCGATTCCTGCTGGGATCCTAATTTTCATTCTTTCCATTCGTCCGGTCAAAGCTGCCGATGTGGGTTTTTCTTAACGCTCTCGCATTTAAGCTACCAATGTCTGTTCTCGCCGTTTCTGGGTAGATATAAACTGTCAATCACCTGTGGCGCATACCCGTAAACCGTGGCCCGTGGTAAACGGGTGTGCCACACGTGTCTAGTGGAAAGGGTTTGACGACGTACGCGACAGGATTTTCACGTTATCAACGTAATGACCCGACAGTCATATTCGTCAAATCCTCTTACCCTCCCATGCAAATTTTGGTCTACAACAAGTTAAGGGGGCGATTATGAGAGCACCCAGACGTAGGCGGCTAGATAGATAGATAGATAGATACGTAGATAGAAACGCTCAAAGTGCCAGAGGTTCGCTAAGAAATGCTTCGCATTTAATAATGACGCTGGAGCGCGGCGGAACGGTCACCTGCTCTTCTATCACGTTCAATGCATGGTTCCCTGGCGTCGCGTGGGGCGGGAGCGCTTTGTCTGAGGTTAGCGTTGTCTGAGGTCTTACATTTCATGAGTTGAAGCTTCCTACACATCACGGCGAGGCCTGCGCAGCACGTTGCCCACAGTCTTTGTGGGTGAAGCTTCAACTCATGAAATATAAGACTCGCGGCAATATCTATCTGTCTATCTAGCCGCCTACGTCTGGGTGCTCTCATGATCGGCTCCTTAACTTGGTGTAGACCAAAATTGTCATAAGAGGGTGAGAGGATTTGACCAATATGACTGTCGGGTCATGACATGAATAACGTGAAGATCTTGTCGAGTACGTCGTCAAACCCTTTCCTCCAGACACGTGTGGCACATACCCGTTTACCACGGGCCGCGGTGTACGGGTATGCGCCACAGGTGATTGATAGTTTATATCTACCCGGGAGCGGCGAGAACAGACACTGGTAACTTAAATGCGAGAGCGTTAAAGGGACTGGCTACCGCTCAAAAAAAAAAAAAAAAATTCTGATTGTGGTGAAAATGAGAAGATCGTTCGTCACATCGGCGGCAACGAGCATGCTTTTGCCCCATAAAAAAAGAATTATATTTTTAATCTGATGCTGAAAATCGTGAAAGAACGACCGCTAGCGTCACCGAACGGCGATGTCGTTCAATCCACTGGTATGACATGAAATCCTCGCAGGTAGACTCATTTTGCTTAAAAACAAACATGTATAACTGAAATTGTATTTTACGCACTTGAGGCACCTTTCGGTTGCGTCAGATAGCAATTTTTTGCCTTTTTTCTCACGCATCCACAAATGCGCCCGGTGGCACTGCTTGCGGCGCCGTCTTTGATTTCTGCTTCAACTCGTGCGCTATGCCATGCGGCTCTCCGCGCTGGTCGTACAGTGCCGATGTATTGTTGTTAGGATGTCTCACATGTGCTGCGCTGTGAAGGCGCGCATATATTGTCTCTTTTTGATGAATCGATTTGGCTTGGATTGCGGCAGCAGTGCTAAAATAAACGCATAGACTGCGATTACAGAAAAACAAGTGCTTTCGGATTTAATTTTTACCGGCAATACAATCGTCATCGCGTCCACCAACCAGTGTTGTGGGCATGTTTCACGCCAATGGAAGAACACCGAATGCAGATCGAAAAATTCTGTTTTAAAAATTTCTACTCACTTTGCAGAGAAACCGCTGCAAGGTTGGACACTTTAGACTGTACGCTTTCTATTGCGGTACAAAACAGAAAAGTGATGAAGGACGGTAGATAGTTCCTTTAAGAAAAACCGACATCGGCAGCGTTGACCCGATGAATGGAAAGAATCAAAATTAGGATCCCAGCAGGAATCGAACCCAAGCATTCTGCGAGGCAATCAGGTATTCTACCACAGAGCCACGCCAGGCTTATAAACTGGTTTGGAAAAACAGCCTATGCAGGCGTAATGTCGATGCAACGTCAATTGTGGTTGTGGTGCTGGCTATCCAATTTTTGCAAGAATGCCATAAACACCACCTATGTACTCCTACGACACAGGCGTCATATCAGATTAACGTCGGTGGTTCCAGTGTTGGCTCCGCTTTTACAGCTGTCTAATAAACATTACATTTGTATTCCTATGATTCAGCAAGCTATATTCAAGAGATGCTCGACCTCGGTGGAATACATTGACGAAAGCTATGTGAGATATTCACATGATTGCATCATAAAGCGCACTTAGTTTCGATAATACTGACGTATGTACTCTAATGTGAGGGCTCACGTTACGTTGCACCATACGTTGCCCTTTAACCGCCAGTGTTGTCGCTGTCGACGTGCCTGGTAGGCCCACGATCTGCACACAGCTACTACACTTAAAAAACACGTCGATCCACCTTGCAACGCTTGGCTCAAAGCCATAAAATAGAGAAGTAATAACTGACTGCCTCACATGAAACCGATTCCTACAACGCGTGGGATCTGCCGAAGATTTTTTTCTTGTATTTTGAATTTTCTAGCAGGGATAATTCCTTGATAAGGGAATCCAACTGTATCATGTTACTTAAACATTTCCGGCAAAGAAGTGCCACTTTTTAAGGAAAGGGACTATATAAAAGATGTGGTGTGCGGCATTCGCTGCACTCAAAAATGGTGCACATGTGTGGCGGCTACACGTAGCCAGGTTGAATGTGTATGTTCTTTCCGACATGAATCTTTCAGTTGAGTGTCAGTGTCCTTCTCCTTTCTCCTCCGTGTTCTGACTTGCACTTAAATTTTCAACAAGCCAGCACTAGCTAAAGCAATAGATGTCTGCACAACATCTACTACATAGCTTGCCAAACATCTAACAGCCATGAATGGAGGGAACATTAGCTGATATATTAGCCAGCTTGCAGATGTCTAAGGCGAGAACACGGTTTAAACGAGAAAGCTAAAGACTTAGTCTTAGCCTGATCAAGCCAAAAAGTAGACGTCTACAAGCCTACTGCATTACCTGGGGAGGAGGGTGGCAGAGATCGCGCCAAGCACCCTTGCATGCTATTAGTTCTTCCCATGAGATTACGTGCCACTGCACGCGTTCATGTTTACAGCATTGCACGGAAGCATCCTACACTCTACGAAAAAAAAGAGTCGAAAGAGGGTTATGGAACCGTGACTCTCTTTGGGCGTCCATGTGACCCCTTTTGGAAGGTACAGGCGGAGAAAAAGAGTTCGCATTTTGGAAGGAGTCACTGGACGCTCCTGAAGCGCGTTTAGATTGGCTTCCGTCATGAAAGAGCCGCCGTATACGCCACACATATCGCGCGCTTGCCCTTTGGCGCCGTTGTGGCGCGTTGCTCGCCAACGGAGACGGGGTTGGTGCCGGGGTGACGCGCCGCTTCTGCCTTCTTTCTCAGTCGTCTCAGTCTCCTCGTCTATGCTATTGGAATGCGTTGCGTTGGCTGCGCGGGTTGCGTGTCTTGAAGTTTCATCAGTTTCATGTTCATGCGCGTTTTCGGTGGTCTTGACGCCGGCTCCGCGCACGAAGTGACGCTTGCAGGGCGGAATATTCATGGAGCTGCGGATACGGACAACGGGCGCCAGTTAACGGTGAGTGTACTGCTTTCGTAGGCACTAATTATACAGCTTTAGCTGGGCGTCTGCAGCAGCTCTGCGGAAGTTACCTGCCAGCCATTGCCAACAGCAGCCCGTGTCCGCGGGGCTGTTGCGGATGCCGAACTAAAGCTGTCAGTTAACGAGTTGCCACCGTTATGCGCGTTGCTGTACAAGCTCCCATAAAGTGAGCGATGCAAACAATTATCAAGGGTCATTTCTTGCTGATCGCACGTTGTGTCTGCACTACTGAAGGTGCAATATGTCGTTTTGAGATGCACTTTAGTATACTTCATAATAACATTTCCATCGACCTTGAGTGTGCTGCGTGCTTCCGCGCGTGGGAACGTGAAAAAAAAAAACGTCTGTGTGCGGAACGCTCAGACGCACTATATATAATGGTTTTTGTTGGCTAGATATAGTACGGTGGCTTCCAGAACGTATGCGGTAGTCATTCAAGTTGGACACGCCTCGCCAGTAAAGCGAAAATGCTAGACTTTCGACGGCGCCCGTTGTTGCGGCCGTCGCCGTGCACTTTTTTCCTTCGTTTCCGTTTGCTGTTTTCATGGTTTGCCAACATCTGCGATGACGCTATAACGGAATCAAGTGAGTGTACGTGATTGTGGGAGTTATGTGTGCTAATTCTAGCATATGACGTGTCTGATCTCGACGTAGACGGCGTCCGCACGCGCTGGGTGTCGTTCGGGCCCTCGTACTCGCATGTGTTTATCTGAGTATGGGTTAAGTTTGTAAAACATGCGGTCAGTAACCGCTCACGGCGTGCCCCTGACTGCCGGAGGATGTGTTTGGGTGTCGGGGTAAGCCGGCGCAAAACCGTGTTTATTCTGAAACCAAATTTTGAAGCGATTTCTCAGAAAAGAAGTGCTTTCATTCGTGTATAGCCAGTGCCTATTGCGAGACGAGGTTCCCGCTGCCGCTTACGTGAAAATTTTTTTCGTTCCTTCATTGTGTCTATGTGAACCACTTATTTTGTAGGTTTTGCAAACCATTACTGCAATTTCATTTTCTCATCATAATATCACGTTCTGCTTTTCAGATACCGTGTTTCATGGGGCTCACGCTGAACAGGAGCGACAACCTAGCAAGCCACAAGTCTGATGTCACCAGCCGTCACCACTTTTTGATTTATTCTTAATCATAAGGAATAAAGATTGAAACATGATGCCCAATTTCTGCAGTTTATTTTGCACTATATGACGCTATGCACATCACTCACACATTTTAGTTGGCTATACTCCTAGAAGCATGTAAATGAGGAGTACCCAAACTTCTTAATTGGAAATCAAATACCATCTTTTCGCGCTTTCTATATAACTTTGCTGGAAAATATGTGTTGTTTTGACGAGTTTTATTAAAATAATGCTAAAACTGAACTATTCTCTTTTTGCAGTCGCTGGGCAGAACGGCAAGTATTATTGGACATGCTTAAAACGAATACTCCACTATTTTCAACAATAGTCGCGCAAAAGTAGAGCAAGGGTCCAATGAGTAGCTTAAAATACTCGTGGAGTCGCTTGACGCTTCGGTGTGGGTCACTTGACCCCCGTAGGAGTGTTACCGGCCAGGGTCGCCTGACTCCCTATAAGTGGTAACGTTATCCTTCGGATGAGAGTCTTTCCACTCTTCCTAGAGGGTCAGGGGACTCTCCTAGAGCGAGCCGACCCTGACCCACCAAGAGAGTCACCGCGACTATTTAAAGAGAGTCCTATACGTGGCAAGTCAGAACTCTCCGAAAAGAGTCACGCACACTCTTTTTTTTCTTAGAGTGTAGTCCCTCGCCAGTGGAGCCCAGCTGTGGCGGTGCCCCACGGCGCTCATAAAAACACTCCACGGCATGTCTTGGTGCCGAACTGCAAGCTGCCTTTTCCATTCTTCCTTTTCTGTTCCCTTCATTTACTTGCATTTCAAGCAGCCTGCTGCCCTCACTCTTGCCACTCAACGTTCCTACAGAAAGGTGCATCTGTCTTGTACAAAATGGCTCTACATAGCATTTGAAGTGCGATCTCTTCGTATCATTGGAAGTTTTCGACTTTCCAATACATGAATTATAAATGTGCAAAGCCTCTATTATCTCGCGAGTTGTCTGTTTATTATTCCTGGCAACGATGCTGGTTTTTTTTTGCAAAGTGAGGGGCGCACCCGCACTCTTTGCAGTGCGCGCCTATATGTGAAAGGCCATCGGTGCGGCCTCGTGTTCCCTTAATCTAACATTGACGCACCTTCCGGTTTGTCCTATGTATACAGCGTTACCAGACATGGCAAGCTTGTGCACAGCCCCCGTGGCGCAGTCAGTGGCTGAAGATCGCTGGTTGACACCGCATCCTGTCTTTTCTTTTTGCTGATGCGTGCGCATTGTCGTTCCATCTGATTAGGCAGTGAAAAAACTACTTTAACACCGAATCGGCCTGCCACGTTCTTCAACCCGTGCGACAATTTATGCACGTACGGTACTACAGCTATGTCCTTGTTGCTTTCCAGGTTTTCGTTTTTCTTGTCTCCGTTCCCTTCAGCCTTTATTGATCTGAATAACGTTTCACATGTTCTAGTTACATGTTCCGGGAAACCGGCGCACTCCAACCGGCCTACTTGTCTAAACACGCTTTCCTTAATTCTATGACGGCATGTCTTCTGGACAGCCGACTTCAAGCATGAAGTGGCGATGCCGTCCTTCACCGCCGCTCCAAAAAAGGCCTTGTAAATCCAAAAAGGCCTTGAAGGGCTTGACACATGAGAAACCTGTCAAGCCCTTCACAACTTCGTTCCCGAAACGAAGGCACGTACTTCTTGCGCAGTTCGGTCGCGTATGCCGCAAGCGCCGTAAAACGTCCCGACTTTGGCCTGCGAAACACTCGGTCGTTGACTTTGCACGTAAAAATTCGTTCACGCTGGGCAGTCGCCACCGCCGCACCGAACCACTCACTCAGAAACTCCCATCGTTCAGGCACGCAGTTAAAACGCTGCTGTGAATGGGCGCCCGAAGAGTTTTGGGCCCGGATGAAGCACAACATTACCGTTGTCAGATGAGCCGTATTGCGCGACCATGGGGCAAAAACTAGTTACCGTACCCCCCCTGATAGTCGTTAGGACGTTAGGAGTGGTGCTGCTGACCGGAATGGCGGCTCTTCTGTCATCATGCTTGCGCGCTCATGAAAGCTGAAACAAAAGCCACTCCCGAACAAGTGCTTAAAAAACTGTCGGCACGCCGTAGCGTCCCTGATTTTTCCTTTGTGTTGTCGTAGCCGGCGGTACACACTTCGTATAAATATACTATTTGATATTCGATTCGATATTCGATATTTTTGGCCACTATTCAGCACTATTTGATTCGAATTTGATTTGAGGTGAAATTTCAGTATTCGCACACCCCTAGTCTACAGCTATTGGCTGGAGTAGGGTTGCGAGGTCAAAAAGACAAAAAAATAGTCACAAAATTGTAGAAACTAGCCTAAATGTAGTCACGCGTGTCTGAACTGTGCAAAAAACTGCGAAGCTTTTTTTATTTAAATGTCTAAATGGGAGGGCCTTTTGGTAGAAATGTAAATACGTACGGCAACAACCTTTCAAAACCATAATCGCTGAGATAAAGTCGTAAATTGTTGATTTTCGTGCAGGAGACGAAGTCTCTTCACGCGTCCTTCGTGACTTTTCCTAAAACGACTACAAGTACCAGTAAATATGAGTACTGCATGAGCGTGCTCAAAATGAATGTTGCTGCGATAAAAGCAAAAATTTCGCGACTTTCGCAATCGTTTTTTGGACAAAGTTTCAGCAGTTAAGATTCCCGAGACTACTCCTAAGAAACAACAGACGTTGTCGGATGTCCGCGATTTCTAATGTCGATGAGTGCAGAGCGTTCTATTGTCCTCCTCACTTCCAATTACAGTGGCCCGCAGAATAAAGCCCTACGCAACAATTTTCCCTAAGGGTCCCAGCCACTTATCCAAAAGTATTTTCTTGTGTGCAATTCAAGTGCCACATTCAGTTTTGGGTGCTGGAAACACGCCTTGGTCGCCGTGTTTTGATATCGCATACTCGAACACCAGCGGCGGCGACGTCAGCAGATATTGATGACTTGGTTGAAATCCAGGCAACAAGAAACTAGCCAAAAAGTAGCCAAGACGTTTTTTCTGCCACACCGGCCCAAAAAGAGTAGCCAAATTAGCGCAAAGTAGCCAAACCTGGCAACCCAGGGCTGAAGTGTATTAAACTTGTGAATAAGGTGTGACTCTTTATAATTTCTGTCTCTCGAGGACAGGAAGTTTCAATGAAGTATGTAAAGTCTGAGATCGTTCTAGTTGTGACCTGCCACATTAAATGCTGTGCCACTGCTTTCGGTAATTTCTCCGCCGTGTCCGCGCGATGCCCGTTAATATTACATAGACATGCTACAATGCTCTAAAACACGCCCTACTGACATGCTCTACTGAGCATGTCAGTAGAGCAGCCAGTGACGACATGCTCGAATGCTACATATACAGATGCATAAGTCAGCAAACTCACTCAGACTCAGATCGAGCCGTGAGTCTGAGTGAGTCCAGCTGAGTTATATTTTGATGAGTTTGAGTCCAGTTGAGAAATATATGTTGTTACGGGGAAAATACAATACTGAGTCAGTAGCAAGCCACAGCACAGCTCACAACACAACGTCGACTTCTTCACCTCTTTTCCAGCTGCCTTTTCAGGGTACATCCCACTATGCCCTGTTAGCGTAGTGTTGGAAGAGCGTGGCTCTTCCAAGTCTATAAGGTGTGTTTCTATAGTCTCCCGATTTGTTATATAACACCATGTTTGTCACCGACCAGACGGGATTCCGTCTGACTACTGACTTTGTTTAACGGCTCCTCAATCTCTAACCATTTTGCTTTTTTTCGGCCACCCTGCATGTTTATGTAACTTATTGCAACACGCGCCTTCTTCCTTCTTTTAGCTTTTGTCTGGTTTTTCGCAATACTACCTGTCAAAGAGTACCTCTGGTTGTTTTCTTCGTTACTAGCTATCCCAGACTCCGAAGGACCCGGGTGCCCCCCAAAAAAGCTACTGCGCTTCCTGCCAGCCCACCTCATGGCCAAGCCTCCTATCGAAGTGAATTGTGTCTCTTTGGAAACCAGCCCACCTGAGCACCTCCCTGTTTATTTCCACTACCTCGAAACCTTTCTCTCGACTAATTCGCCATACCTCTTTGTTTGCGTCGACATCCGCTCTTTGCAGGTTGCCGTCGTGCACTGATACCTCCAGTACCGGGCATACAAAATCTGCACCGTAAGCTGCATGGATGGATGCTATGAGCGTATAATTTATAATGGGGCGGTGACATGTGGAGTTGTGTATTGTATCCCTTTGACATGTGAACGCGTATACATAGGCCAGACTGGAAGGTGTGTGAACCAAAGACTTAGGGAGCACCAGTACAATGTAGAAAACGTATCTGGTCATTTAGGAATACACTGTCAGAGGTGTGGTTGCGCCCCAATGTTTCCAAATACCCGTATTCTCGGTAGGGCCCGCGGCAGAACCACGCGAGAAATAATTGAAGCCTACGAAATCGACAAAAATAAAGAAAAATGTGTGAGTGTGCCTTCTTTGGCTCTGTCAGCTAAAAAAAAGATGTATCTGGAATCTTCGCTTTGAACGTTGGCGGGTGCAGATTGTTGTGATTAGTGATGACACGTGCAGGCTTTGTGCTGTATCTTTACATGTTTTTCTCTCGGTTTTATCGATTCACTGTTATTGTATATAAGGCATGTGTGATCGCAAATAAAACGATTAGTTGCAAGTTAGCGCTGTGTCTGTGCGTCCCTCTTCTCTGTCCCTGTCGTGGTGCGCTACGCCGTACGAATTATGAATCCTAACCAACTAGCCCGGGAACGTGCCTTAGCAGACATGTGGAACACCAGGTTCGACAAAAAAAAAAGGAAAAAAATGTTACAGTGGCTTTCTCGGCTATGCCAGGATAACGTAGCGTTAGCAAAGGTTCAGATAATTATTCTTAGCTTTCCTGATTGTCTCGGATCAGCTTGATTATCATGCTTACCGCTGCTCCAATGACACACACACGGTATGCGTATTATGTGGCACATGTATATTTATTTTGCCAGGCAACTACTTCGGGATCCGATGAGTTAAGCTTGTCAGCTCTTCTGCGCCGTTGAGCAGCATTTGCGCTCTCTTTCTCACCACACTGGCAAACGCCAGTAAGAGGCGCTATCAAGCGGCACCAGCGCAGTGTAAGACGGCGACTGCCCAGCGAAGGCGAATAGCTGCGGGCGCGCCGGCGCCAATACGTCTGCCAAGGCTACGACGTCACTCCTCTGGAAAGCGTAGACTGGCGGCGGCGAGTCGCGCGCGGCTGTGGCGGAGCGCGCGCGAGGTGCCGGCTCCGGTGCGTGATATCACTGATCCTCGCGCATGCGCAGCACGGCTATTGAGGATCCACGCGAAACTGGCTCGGCTAGGCCAGTGTAGCTAACGCTACAAAAAAGAAAGCTCAGCGCTGCCGCAAGAGTCCCTGGCGGCAGTGGGCGCATCCTCGTCGAGAGTGTGGGAACCAGTCGTGCCTGCTTGACCGTGGTGCCTACAGCAGCTGTAAGCAGCGGTTACATCGCTCTGCACCGTGTCGAAGGACAAAACGTTAACGCAGTGCGTCAGAATGCTTTTTTGGGTTTGAATAAAAAAGCCACACTTTCACCGCAAGGACGAAGCAATGAATGCGATTGCAACAAATTGTAATGTTATACGAAGTGAGGCTGGAAGCTAACTCTTTTGGATGCGATCTCACGTAACTCTAAAAAACGCTGGTGTAAGTGAAAATACGGCCGCTCCAAAGAGATGCTCTTTCCGCACAGCCACTGCGTATTGGGAGCGAAGCACACAGAAAGGCATACGAGCCACCCGCTGATGGCTGCCGAGATAGCGCGCGCGCCAGAGTTCGTGACCGCGCCCTTAGAATAAAAGTTCAACGCTGAGAAGCGAGGGGGAGGGAGGTTACGCTCGAGCAATACCCCCCCCCCCCCTTCGCATTTTTTCACACTCGTTCAAAGGCGGGAAATTCCCTCTCTGCTTCGACGGGAGGCCTCCCGAGCGTGGTGATGTTATCGCATGCGCCCTCCGAGAGACGGAGATGGGCCGGCTTGTTTGGTCTCTGCTCCATCCGCGTTCGTTGCCCACGCTCGCGCGCTTTTAACCGCGGTAGAACATATGATAGGTGGAGCCGATAAATAGGTGGAGCCGATTTCGCTACTTTGGCGGCACTACCTTCAGGCAGGGTCCTGGTTTCGACGTAGCGGGTCAGGTAGTACAGACTACGACGATCCATTTATTACCGGAAGTTGACGTCAGAAATGAGTTTTTGCCAATTTGCTCAAATGGTTGTTGAGGTGGCTCGATCGGGTGAAGAAAGGCTTTGTTGGCGGCGTCTTGCGTCACTGGCAGTCTCGGCATGTCCTCATGTGACTAGCGACGTCAGCGACAGGGCGCGGCCAGTAGTACTTTTTCTGTATTCTCGCGAGCGTGCGGGAAACACCGAAGTGTCCAGCCGTCGGATCGTCGCCTAGATGACTTCTGGTCGCAATGCTGAAGACTCCACGAGAAGGTAGTTGGCTCGGGCCGGCGAAAAGTTCTTTAGAAGAACGTCGTTTTGCAAGCAAAACCACGTCAATCCTCGTCTAAATACGTTGGGCACAACGGTGGTCTTGCATTATAAGTATTCTGCCAGGGTCGTCCGGGCCGGAACACTCGTTGTTGTTCGGCGAAGTCATCGACACCGATGAGTCCCAGAAAGGTGTGTTCGTCAAGATCGTCATGAGGCGTTGGGTCAACAGGTGCGCGGGACAAGCAGTCGGCATCAGAATGCTTCCGGCCGGACTTGTAAACCGCGGTGATGTCAAATTTCTGAAGGCTGAGGCTCCAGCGTGCGAGGCGATCTGAAGGGTCTTTCAGATTTGCTAGCTAACACAAGGCGTGGTGGTCGCTCCCAACCTTGATTTCTGGCTACGCCCCTGCTTGAAGGGCCTGCCGTACAAGTAGTGGCGAAGCTTCGATTTTGCCCAAGTGATGGCAAGGCGCTCCTTTTCTGTTGTCGAATAATTTTCTTCCGCCTTTGAAAACGACCAGCTAGTATAACTTATGACCCTTTCAAGCCCATCCTTTCTTTCAACTAACACAGTACCAAGGCCTACACAACTTGCGTCAGTGTGAATTTTGGTCTGTGCGTCTTCGTCGAAGTGGGCAAGTATCGGCGGTGACCAAAAACGTCGTTTGAGTTCCTGGAATGCTTCTTCTTGGGGCGATTCCAATTTAAACTCTACATCTGTATTCGTTAGGCTAGTAAGTGGCTCGGCGATGCGAGAAAAGTTCTTTACAGAGCGCCTGTAATAGGCACACAGACCGAGAAATCGGCGTACCGCCTTCTTGTCACCGGGTGGTAAATATTTAGCGATGGCAGCGGTCTTCTGGGGACCGGGGCGCACTCTAGCCCCCAGGAAGAGCAGCTCTTCTTATGCAAAGCGGCCCTTTTGCGGCTCCAATGTAAGCCCAGATGATCTGATTGCTTGTAGGACTGTTCCAAGGCACAGGTGGTGTTCGTGCAAAGTTTGACGCGAAGACGACGACGTTATCCAAATAGACAAGTCTTCCACTTCAGGCCTGCCAGCACCGTGTCCATTACGCGTTGGAACCTCGCATATGCTGAGCAGAGTCAGGCCCATATTCACAAACCAACCTTATCCTTTTGCCCTCCTTACCTTTTCGGCACCTTAACGCGTTTCATAAACAAACCTTATGCCGCAATCCAGCCTTTCCTTAACCTTATCGCCGTGAAACGGTGGCGTTCGACAAGGTAGCCCGGCAGGTATCTTAAGACGCCATTTATGCGGCGCGCTATGGCTGATTACGCAAGAAGCTTTACAAAATCACTAAAGAAAAGGTGACGTCCGCTACCGGCGTCCATATGTGCAACTGACGCTGCGAGTGCTCGAAAACCGTCATCATTCCATGGAAAATTTAAGCGACGGTGTGTTGCTGAGCAGATTCCGTTTCTCGAAGCGAGCACTTCATGTCCCCGAGCATGTCGCCTGAAACGAGCCCCCACTACGTCGGTGTTCCTATGCCACCACTCCTTCAGCTGCTGGTGACGCTCGGTTTCTACGGTGCAGACACTTTTCAAATTGTGAATGGTGACTTCCACACTGACCCGCATTATTAAACGTGTGAAAAAAAACCGTCAGGGTACGGCGCGGAAGCCGACGTGCTTCACTGCGGGACGGGATATTATTACCCATTTTTGCACTCACGTAGCCGCTGCTCGGTGTACAGCCGCACGTCTCTCTTGCTGTTTTGAGCTGTTCCCACTTTCTCGCGTTGCCCTTCACTAACACCGCGTGCTATCACAATTTTTTGCTCTCGCAATGCGACGCTCTCAAGTCGATGAGCAGCGCTGGATCTTATGTGAAATTCAATTTTCGCCTTTCTGTCGCACTCAATAACAAGCGTATGTATGTCGCACGCAAGCAGCCACACACGCACACACGCAGGCAGACCGAGAAAAACCGCTCGCAACTCCACGCGCCTGTCGGTTTTTAGACTTGAACATTACCCTGCAGAGGTGTCACGCCTGTTGCCTTTATTTGCCTAGGTCTACAAAAGAATTGCTGCCATATGAGTCGGCGCATTCTAAAACTGTGAAAAGGGCTATAGCTAAACATTGCCTAGAGTCTGCACTTGCAAGGTCGTGCTCACACGTGATGCAGAAGGGTTTTCAAAACCAATTGGATCGTCTGTCCTTGGCTGGTTTCCCTCGCACGCTCCTCATCGCCGTCGCCGAGTCGCTCCTCCAGAAGTTCAAGAGTGAACACCACGGTTCTGGGGTAGAGCAAGAGCGGAGAACGGTGAGACCTGAGGTCGTACCGTATATGCACCGGGTGGCACACAACCTAGAGAAGGTTGCTAACAGACATGGCGTGCCAATTGCTTTTTCTGCGCCGCGGAAGCTGTCTCAGCTATGCCCACGTATCCTATCTGATGGGAGCAAGAAAGGTGGTTGCGGCAAGAAGCACGCCAAGTCGTACACAAAATGTGCCACCGGTGTTTATGAATTTCCGCTATCCTGTGGCAAGACGTATGTCGGCCAGACGGGAAGGTGCGTGAATGAGCGTGCGCGGGAACACGAGCTTTCACTAAAAGGTAAAGATGGGGCACATTTGCCGACCCACTGCAGTTCACATAAGTGTGAGCCGAGCTTGAATATGATTCAGGTTCTGGGTAGAAGCGGGGACACCACGGCTCGAGAGTTGTTGGAGGCATTTCATATCAAAGCACGAGGTTCCACGTGCATCAGTGACACTTCGTTGTCTCTATCGCAGGCAGAGCGCAAGTTCATAGATCACAGGTTGTGATTAGGGTGGTATGCGCTCGCTGTGTGCCTAGTTTGCTGCGCATGTCTGCGCCTATATATTTGGTTGCACTATCTCTTGAATAAACAGTCGAAAGCCTGCGCTCCCCTGGACCCCTTCCCTCGTTATTTCCTTGCGCAAAAACAGCCATACTTTGTGGCTGGTACTTAGCCCCTTCGAAGAGGCCGTGCTACAGGTTGCAGAAGTGTATAAAGCTTCCTGCACTACATGTGGCATACAGTGCAATGCTTACATAAGTCTGTTTCATCTAAGAAGCTGATTGCATTAACTAGTGGTATTAAAGGTTCTTCTCCTAAAAGTAATGTTGGGTGTAATGGTATGTGTAAGTTATAAAGCAGATAAACGTGTTTTTGTATTTGCGTTTCCATCTCTGGACAGGTTGTTAAAATGTGTACTACTGTTAATTTTTCATAACATTTATCGCATGCTGGTGGGTCGTCATCTGCCAACAGATAGTTATGTGTAATGTGCGTGCGACCTATTCGAAGTCGACAGAGGACAACTTCGATGAACCGTTTTTGATGGTCACATGTTTTCCATTTACCAAGTACAGGCTTGATGAGTTGAAGTTTGTTGTTTATATTCGATTTCCACTCACTTTGCCATATGAGTGTTAATGATTTACGAAGCGCTTTAATTATGTTCTAAACATTGATATGTGCTGCTGCTGCATGCCGATCCGCCCTTTCATTTCTTGGGATCCCGACGTGGCTAGGGACCCAGCAGAAACATATAGACTGATATTTACTTAGGTTTGAAAGGACGTTTTAAATATTGCCAATAAAGGGCTCATACTGAGACCGTGGATTCAAAGCCTTCAACGCACATAGGGATTGAATATATGTACATTACTGCTTTTCTGTATCCGGCATTTACAATCTTTTGAAGTGCCATACACAAAGCATAACATTCAGCCATGTAAACTGAGACAAACTTGTACGCTCCCATGTACCTTAGACAACGCTACTTCTGACATACATAGTTGTTTTGGAACAGTCTGTATAGAATTTTTTATAACTGTTATATGTTTCCTGCAACATGCGAAATTCCTGCAGAATACGTTCACATGGTGTATGTTGTTTCTTTAAATGTGTCAAGGATAGATCCGAGAAATTTCGTGAAATCATTCCACAGAGCCAGTCTAGATGATCTTGGCATGAGAGCGAGAGCTTCTGTGGGGGCATTGCACTCACGACTTCTTTCTTCAAATCTGAGTATCAGCGGACTGAAGGCATTTGGCTTGTTTATATAGTGTAAGCGTTTGTCGCAGTGTGTGATTATGTGATGGCATATGTGGTTTGGCAAGGAATGAATTCAGAGAACATATGCAAACGTAAGTTTCGTTCTTCTCTGTTCTATGGACCGCTCGTTACATTCTGCACAGGGGCTGAGAATTGGCAAAGTTCTGTAGGCACCTGTCGCTAAACATAGCCCCTGATTATGGACAGGATCTAGTCGTTGAAGGTACGAGTGTCTGGCAGAGCCATATATTAAGCTACCGTAGCCTAATATACTACGTACCAGACAACGGTAGATCTGCAGCAGGCACTTATGGTCAGAACCCCAATGCTTGCAGGACAGAACATTGAGCGCATTGTTTGTTTTAATTTTCAGGCAGTTGATGTGAGCAAGGGAGTTCAATTTTTTATTAAATACGACGCCTAAAAACTTGTGTTCCTGTTTCACCGGCAATGCTGCTTCACCTAGTTTCAGGTCCGGTTGTAAGCCTCTCTTTTGGGAGAAAACAGCAGCAACAGTTTTTTCCAAGGAAAACCGGAAGCCGTTTTCAGATGCCCATTTGTTGAGTTTGTTTAAGGTAATTTGAATTTGGAGGTTCACACGTTGCCATATTCGATGCACGGCACGCGATCTGAAGATCATCCACGTAAAGTGAGTGCATTAGTGGGACAGGTACAACCCTGTTAACCGAGTTCATCTTGACTACAAACAGTGTTGCGCTTAAAACACAGCCCTGAGGCACACCGTTTTCCTGAGTGAACACACGTGATAGCACTGTGCCAAGACGTACTTGAATTTCCGTGTAGTGTCATACGCTTTTTCGAGGTCGAAAAAGACAGCTAGGCAGTGCTGTTTGTGTAGGAACGCATTACGTGTTCCATTTTCTAATCGGACCAGGCATTCAATAGTTGAACAACCTTACTTGTACACGCACTGATGGCTATCCAACAAGGTTTCTGAATCAAGGATATATGTCGATCTGATATTTATAATGGTTTCATATGATTTTGCAAGGCAGCTTGTGAGCGCAATCGGTCTGTAGTTACTCGCTAGTCTGGGCTGTTTTCCGACTTTCAAAAATGGGGCTATGGTGGCTTTCTTCCATTGATTTGGCATTTCAGCTGTTTCCCAGATTATGTTGAAAAAACTAAGCAGGGCCTCTACAGCTTTCAGGGACAAGTGAGCGAGCATCGCATAACGTATCCTATCAGGACCAGGTGCTGTACTTTTGCCTGGCCTATTGATTTCAAGAAGCGTTGGAGGCTTGTTGTATAATCTGTTAGAACCTTCTTAGTTGGAACCTTTTGTTTTTCAGCTGATTCTTTATATTTTAGGAAAGCTGCCGAATAATTCGCTGAGATGGATATTGTGTGGAAGTGTTGGCCCAATATGTCTGCTTGTTCCTGCAAGTGTGTTTGGCTGCCAGCTGTTGAGAGAATGGGAACCGTGTAGGAGGTGAAATCGCCTCGAAACTTACGCACCTGACCTCAGGCAGCTGGTTTAAAACCAACTCCAAATGTCTGAATGGCGTAGTTGGCGAAATATAAATGGAACAAATTGTGACAGTTTTATGCGCCAAAATTGTAACAGCTACGGCTTCTATGTGGCTGTTAACAGTCACTCGTCTAGTAGGGACACCACTTCGCAAAATAACAGCCACGCCACCAGACAAGCGGCTAGCCTGGGTTCGGTCTCGCCGTACGACAGTAAGGTCCTTTAAAAATTTTGTGTGCCTGTCGCCCAAGTTTGTTTCTTGTAAGCAGATTCCCAGTTGAAAAAAACAATTGGAACCATTTGAAAACATCAATGGGTCCAAATGGTAATAGTGATTTCCAATTGGGCCAAACGGTATCCCAAGAGGACCATTTGGAATTTCCAAATGGTTCAAGAGGATACGCTCACTTCCAATTGGGCCAAATGGGATCTCTAACTGGACCATTTGGAACAACTGAAATGACCAAATGGTTCAAGTGGTAGCTCACTTGAACCATTTGGAAGCTCACAATTGGAAGCTCATTTCCAATTGGGCTAAATGGAATCCCCAATAGGGTCATTTGGATCAACTGGCATTGCCAAATGGAAACACTCATTTTCAGCTGGGCCAGGCGGTTCCATAGGAAATTTGCGTGCACAATTCGATCAAGGAATTTGAGTTATCAAGTGCTTCGACTTCGTTTACTTGCGAAGTGTTGTAAGTGCTTATTTATATATACAATTGTTATGACAAGCACCAATTGGTTGCATTAATTCAAATGGTGTGAAGAAAAGATGACATTTTACAGCCGTGATATATACCCCGTATGAATGTATTGCAAAAAATACTGTTGGAACAAAGCGAACTTTTATTCGACGTTTCCCGTAGATCTGCGCACGACCGACACGAAATCTACTAGCCGTTTGGTCATACTGAGCCGTTGCACAACTAGCTAATGTTTAAAGCATAACGGTTACTTCCCTACGAAAAGAGGAATTTTTTTCATCAACATTCGTCATTATCTGCCACGATCGGAATGCAGTGAACATTGCGCTGTCACGACTAACGCCGCATTGCCGGCATTTTTGTTGACAGCATCAATAGTCGCATCTCAGTAGCAGTAGTCTCGTATCTTTTCTTGGTGTTTTCCGGTACAAATACTACATAATAACGTACTTTATAATATCAATATTATATTAAAAAGTAAGCTGCATTTTTTTATTTACAGGTAAGAGCATTACAGGCGGTGGTCAAATATTATTATGACCCGTAGTTTTGGTAGTTTCGCACATAGCGGCTAGTCGTGGTGCTCTCTTTCCATGTGTGCGTGCGGCATGTTCCTAGTGCAGCGTGTTTGCTAGAGGAAACTTGGTGACATTAAGATGAGACATTTATTTTTGGTCGCTTCTATCTGTGGAAAGTGTTACAAGTCAACATCAGCGTGTTCGAGCGGTTTTTAGAGTTGTGTTGGTTGTACCATGCGGCGATCGCTTCGTCAGCGTCGATCGAGGATCACCGATTTCCTCAGCTCTGATCCTTCCATGTAAGTATTGCACTTACATATTTGGAATGTAAGCGAACGTTTGTCCAGAGTATTTGTGTGGTGTCATTGTACCTTGCTGCAGTATGCGATGAAATGCGCGAAGTACACTACATGCCGGTTTATGTAAGCATCCTCTGTGTAATGCCTACGCCTTATGGCGCACATGTGTCTTTGTAGAAAGCGCTAGCGATTATGTGCAAGTGAATTCATTTGACATCTAGTCAGAGTAGTATTAAATGAAATATAATCGGTTGCCGTAAGGGTCGCATTTCGCCTCCATTGAAATGCGACCGCTGCGGGCAGGATCGAACTCGTTTCTTTCGGGTCAGCTTGCCGAGCACTGTAAATGATGGACCGCCGCGACGGCGAACGTTATTAATTCTTACATAGTTTTCCTACAGCATAAACTGCTTCTCAGACTAGGCTAATTAAGGGCCATTTTAACGTTGTACTACTAAGCGCGAATGGGCTCATGCCACGCATGTTATTTGGTAAAACTATACGTTTGCTGTACGTTTCATGAGTCATTATTGCCTTCATTTCTTTCAGGTGGTGTACAAGGATACGCGCAAGCACACTGCTCATCTAAGGACACCTTGTAATGATAAGAAAACTTGCTGCAAGTGCTCAAATAAATTCTGAGTTTCCCCACCATGCTGCCTTGGCTGTTTGCAGTTGGCTGGACCAAGCAGGTCCTGAGCCAATCAAAGTAGGAACCAACTAAGTGAAATGCGATAGCAGCCAGCTGAGATCCGTGCAAGTTCTGGCCAATTTGAATTCTACTTTATAATTAATCCTGAAATTTCACCTGGGCATGTACCACTTGAACCAATTGGAATACAACCAATTGACCCAAATGGTAATGTGCTGACTGCACCATTTGACCCAATCGCAGTACAACCAATCGGCCCAATTGGAACACAGCCAATTGGCCCAATTGGTTATGTACTACTGCACCATTTGACCCAATTGGCATACAACGAATTGGCCCAATTGGTCCACATGGCCCAATTGTGTACTAATTCACAAAGGGAACCAATTGGAACCAGGTCGAAATTTTCCAATTGGTTCCAATTGTTTTTTTCAACTGAGTTGCCACAGGGGAGAAGATGTCACCTAAGTTATGTAGCAGTCCTCTACAATTCCAGTGGATAACAAAAGCCATTTTGAAATTAAAGGGTGATACTTGCCGCTACACGTGAATGGAAGAGAGGAAAGTTGGGTGACATATTTCAAGAAACAGCAGGTTCAATTACTTTACAGGGCCTTTCTCAGGCCCCGTAATTGCTGTTTTGTCTTTTTTGGAGCGGTCGACAGAGTCCCGCCGCCCCTTCGCCGCTGCCTGCACCATCTGACTTGGAGTGGCGTTCACAGCCTCTTGAGAGGCACTGGAAGATCGCTCCAGAGAGCGATGTCTACTTTGCATGGGCTTCGGATCAAGCAACGAAGTCTTGGACCCCACCTGGCCGAACGTCGATGCCACCTCCTTGGCCTCTGTGGCGCCTTGGCTGGTGCTGCAGCTCCTAGACGCCACTGGTGTGGTCAGGATAAGAGATGGCAGGGCAGCCTTGGCTGCTCCCATCGTGCGGGCGAGTAGCGTTGGCCTCAGCACGCTGCGCGTGGTCCGGGAAACCGCCAAAGGCCGTTGTGGTGTCGGCCCCTGTTGCACCACTTCCGCGAAAGATGTTTTTATTGCAAATGATGGCGAAATACGTTGTCCCGCTTCACGGAACATTATATTTTCCTTGACTTTAACAATAATAATTTCCTTTTCCCGCACCAGGCCGGACAAGCTCTGGAGTACGCAGGGTGAGTGCCGTCGCAGTTCGTACAGTGCATCTCATCATGATTGCAGTCGCCAGCAGTGTCCCGCTGTTCCGCATTTCACGCAGGTAAGCTGCCCTCGACAGCTCTGGGATGGATGACCAAATCTTTGGCGTTTAAAGCAACGCTGCGGGTTGGGAATGTAGAGTCTGACATGCAGTTTCACATAGCCGGTTTCCAGAGTTTCGTGTGAGGTAGTCGAGCTGAAAGTCAGTATTATGTGCTTTGTCGGGATTTCAATGTCATTCCTCCTGATTGTGATGCGCTGCACATGGACTACATTTTGATCTCTCCATCCATCCAGGAGTTCTGTTTCAGTGAGTTCCATTAGATCTTCGTCCAACACTACACATTTCACAGTGTTCGTGGTCCTGTGTGTGCTCACCGACACAGGATTGTTTCCAAGCGCCACGAGCTGTGCAAGCTTGTTATACTTGTCCTTGTCTTTTACTTCCAGGAGCAAATCCCCATTTGCCATCTTAGTTGCTTCATAGCCGCTTCCAATAGTTTCCTTTAGACACTGAGCAACCAAAAACAGTGAATTAGTTCGAGCCTTTGTAGATGATTGTTCGCAACGTACCACATGGATCTTCGGGAGTGTTTCTTGTGAAGATTCCTGCACTCATATGTGTCTTCTGTGGGGATTCTCGCAAGCCGGGGCCAAATGGGTGTGTTGCCTCTGCCGGGTGTGGGAATCGAGCGCGCCCTTCCCTTTGGCGCCTCGTTCCCCAGCTAGCGCGCGTGTTGGCCCGCGCGGCTCGAGCGCCGGGAACCGCCGTTAATCGGCGGTATGGCGACCGCGGCGGCAGCGCCAGGCCTCTTTGTCTGGTGCAAGCCATGCGTCAGCCTCCCGGCGCGCGGGCACGCGTCCGGACATGCCTCGACATGCTCACATGCTCACGCCACCAAGCTAGCTTACGTCACTGCGCAACGCCTCTCCTCATTGGCCGCCAGTGACAACCCCCTTCCCCCTTGAGCTCGCTTCTGTTTGGCGCGGGCTTGCCCGCGTCAGATGCTCTCAGGCTAGCACGAGAGGTTGACGCGCTGCTCTAGCAGGCGGCTTCTCGTTCGGGTGCTCGACCGCTGCCCTTTGTGTGGTAGTCTTAGCGCCGCTGGCAAGCGTACTCGATCGGTCTTGCGGAGTTCCCCTTACGGCCTGCAAGCCTGTGAGTGTCGTACTGTGCTGCATCTTGGGTTAATAAACCCGTTGTTGTTGTTACCCTGCCTCGTGCGTGGTTTCTGCGCCGTGCCGGAGAATCGACGAACCCGGCCGTAGCGTCTTTGTTCGCTGCGGCAGTGGAGAACGTCGCGTCCCTACACGGTCGCGCTCGTAGGTAAGCCTAGTGCAAACCTATCTCCACATAACTGGCGCAATCACGTCTTGAGTGACGCTGCCAAAGGCATCTCTGCCTCCCTGTCGGCCAAGTGGTTGGGCCCATACCGAGTGCAGACCAAAGTGTCGCCTCTGGTGTACAGGCTGGCTGACTCCCAAGGGAGACAAGTCGGCGGTCCAGTTAACGTCTCCGACCTCAAACCTTTCGTTGCCCGCAGCAACGACTTGGGAGGGGGGGAGGCGGTCACCGAACCGCAGGAAAACCGTGAGAAGGCTGGCTCCAAGCCACGCCATCGGTACAGCCTGCGGAAGCGCACTTAAGCAACCTTTCTCCCACTGACAGGTAGCTGGACTTTATTCCATACCATGACAGTGAATGGAGAATAACCGCTAAGTTGCGGCGGCACACGTCTAGAAGTAGTAGAAAGCCCTCTTGGCCGAAAATACCCCCTGACGTGTTGTCCAAGCCATAACCTGGCAAGCGCCCCCTTTGTTGGGCAGCACTGTCAGGCAGGCACCCCTTTTTGGCAAGCCGGCTATGCCGGGGGCATTTCTGTCCACTCCTGCATCGCCCCGTCGTCTCCCTGCGCCTACCGCGCCACCAGCCTGTTCCAGACCTGATGGCCTGCCGTTCCCTGGTCCTCCCAGCTGTGGCCTGCGTTCCTGCCTTCTGCCCTGCAGTCACCTCCACCCTGCCTTACACACCTGGCAGCTTCGGTAGCCACCCTCGGCGGCTATTCCGTCCACTCAAGCTTTGGCCCAGGCCCGAGCGTGGTCGCTCCGGCCTCCGTTCCTGGCTGCCTGCTGTTCCGGCCTGCTGTTCCTGTGAGGCCCCCGTCCCAGCGACTTTCGGCGGTTGGCTGCCGCTCGCAACTTGCAGCCACGCCTCGTACGTTCCCGGCTGCCAACCTCTCCAGTCCGGCGAACTTCAAGCGGGCCGGCTGCCCGCCCTTGTGCAGTCTTCCCCGTTCCTCCTGGGCTGTGGACCTTCTTACGGCAGTGGGCTCCCCCTTGTGGTGGAACTTTCGGTGGAACTTTTGTGTGGCCATGGACGACCTATCGACTTGTACCTTTGGGAAGACGACACCCCCCTGTTGGACTTTGCCCCGTTGGCCAGCCCCCTTGCGGCTGAGCTGACCTTGCCACTTGGCCTCGGACAGCCTCTTTCACAGGCTGGCCTCGGTCTTTAGGAGGGGGGAATGTGGGAATCGAGCGCGCCCTTCCCTTTGGCGCCTCGTTCCCCAGCTAGCGCGCGTGTTGGCCCGCGCGGCTCGAGCGCCGGGAACCGCCGTTAATCGGCGGTATGGCGACCGCGGCGGCAGCGCCAGGCCTCTTTGTCTGGTGCAAGCCATGCGTCAGCCTCCCGGCGCGCGGGCACGCGTCCGGACATGCCTCGACATGCTCACATGCTCACGCCACCAAGCTAGCTTACGTCACTGCGCAACGCCTCTCCTCATTGGCCGCCAGTGACAACCCCCTTCCCCCTTGAGCTCGCTTCTGTTTGGCGCGGGCTTGCCCGCGTCAGATGCTCTCAGGCTAGCACGAGAGGTTGACGCGCTGCTCTAGCAGGCGGCTTCTCGTTCGGGTGCTCGACCGCTGCCCTTTGTGTGGTAGTCTTAGCGCCGCTGGCAAGCGTACTCGATCGGTCTTGCGGAGTTCCCCTTACGGCCTGCAAGCCTGTGAGTGTCGTACTGTGCTGCATCTTGGGTTAATAAACCCGTTGTTGTTGTTACCCTGCCTCGTGCGTGGTTTCTGCGCCGTGCCGGAGAATCGACGAACCCGGCCGTAGCGTCTTTGTTCGCTGCGGCAGTGGAGAACGTCGCGTCCCTACACGGTCGCGCTCGTAGGTAAGCCTAGTGCAAACCTATCTCCACATAACTGGCGCAATCACGTCTTGAGTGACGCTGCCAAAGGCATCTCTGCCTCCCTGTCGGCCAAGTGGTTGGGCCCATACCGAGTGCAGACCAAAGTGTCGCCTCTGGTGTACAGGCTGGCTGACTCCCAAGGGAGACAAGTCGGCGGTCCAGTTAACGTCTCCGACCTCAAACCTTTCGTTGCCCGCAGCAACGACTTGGGAGGGGGGGAGGCGGTCACCGAACCGCAGGAAAACCGTGAGAAGGCTGGCTCCAAGCCACGCCATCGGTACAGCCTGCGGAAGCGCACTTAAGCAACCTTTCTCCCACTGACAGGTAGCTGGACTTTATTCCATACCATGACAGTGAATGGAGAATAACCGCTAAGTTGCGGCGGCACACGTCTAGAAGTAGTAGAAAGCCCTCTTGGCCGAAAATACCCCCTGACGTGTTGTCCAAGCCATAACCTGGCAAGCGCCCCCTTTGTTGGGCAGCACTGTCAGGCAGGCACCCCTTTTTGGCAAGCCGGCTATGCCGGGGGCATTTCTGTCCACTCCTGCATCGCCCCGTCGTCTCCCTGCGCCTACCGCGCCACCAGCCTGTTCCAGACCTGATGGCCTGCCGTTCCCTGGTCCTCCCAGCTGTGGCCTGCGTTCCTGCCTTCTGCCCTGCAGTCACCTCCACCCTGCCTTACACACCTGGCAGCTTCGGTAGCCACCCTCGGCGGCTATTCCGCCCACTCAAGCTTTGGCCCAGGCCCGAGCGTGGTCGCTCCGGCCTCCGTTCCTGGCTGCCTGCTGTTCCGGCCTCCTGTTCCTGTGAGGCCCCCGTCCCAGCGACTTTCGGCGGTTGGCTGCCGCTCGCAACTTGCAGCCACGCCTCGTACGTTCCCGGCTGCCAACCTCTCCAGTCCGGCGAACTTCAAGCGGGCCGGCTGCCCGCCCTTGTGGAGTCTTCCCCGTTCCTCCTGGGCTGTGGACCTTCTTACGGCAGTGGGCTCCCCCTTGTGGTGGAACTTTCGGTGGAACTTTTGTGTGGCCATGGACGACCTATCGACTTGTACCTTTGGGAAGACGACACCCCCCTGTTGGACTTTGCCCCGTTGGCCAGCCCCCTTGCGGCTGAGCTGACCTTGCCACTTGGCCTCGGACAGCCTCTTTCACAGGCTGGCCTCGGTCTTTAGGAGGGGGGAATGTGGGAATCGAGCGCGCCCTTCCCTTTGGCGCCTCGTTCCCCAGCTAGCGCGCGTGTTGGCCCGCGCGGCTCGAGCGCCGGGAACCGCCGTTAATCGGCGGTATGGCGACCGCGGCGGCAGCGCCAGGCCTCTTTGTCTGGTGCAAGCCATGCGTCAGCCTCCCGGCGCGCGGGCACGCGTCCGGACATGCCTCGACATGCTCACATGCTCACGCCACCAAGCTAGCTTACGTCACTGCGCAACGCCTCTCCTCATTGGCCGCCAGTGACAACCCCCTTCCCCCTTGAGCTCGCTTCTGTTTGGCGCGGGCTTGCCCGCGTCAGATGCTCTCAGGCTAGCACGAGAGGTTGACGCGCTGCTCTAGCAGGCGGCTTCTCGTTCGGGTGCTCGACCGCTGCCCTTTGTGTGGTAGTCTTAGCGCCGCTGGCAAGCGTACTCGATCGGTCTTGCGGAGTTCCCCTTACGGCCTGCAAGCCTGTGAGTGTCGTACTGTGCTGCATCTTGGGTTAATAAACCCGTTGTTGTTGTTACCCTGCCTCGTGCGTGGTTTCTGCGCCGTGCCGGAGAATCGACGAACCCGGCCGTAGCGTCTTTGTTCGCTGCGGCAGTGGAGAACGTCGCGTCCCTACACGGTCGCGCTCGTAGGTAAGCCTAGTGCAAACCTATCTCCACACGGGAGGCCTTAAAGGTCCAATCACCCGGCGTCAGCTCAACCCCCGGGGTCCCCTTTTCCCCGGACACGGCTGAGCCACGCACGGCGAGGCGTGGGACGGGGTCAAAACCCCCTCGTTGGCGCGGGTCCATGGTGACGCCAATCATCAAACGCCTGCTTGCGCAGACGCCCCTGCGGGGAAAGGTGCTTAGGAGCGACGTCCGAAAAAGACTCCAGGTTTGGAGTGTGGATTCTCGGTTCTCAAACCACGTTTTCGCGGCGTCTTCTAAATAGAAGTAGACACACCGCAGTTTCTCTTCAGAGTCCCAATTGTTCAAGGCGGCGACTAGGACGCACGTCTCCGAACAGCTTTATGGGTCTTCAATTGATGATAAAAGGAAAGTTGGCAGCGTCCTGGGCTGCCGCATCACGACTGTTGCGGGTGACACAGCGGCGGTTATCATGGCTGTTGTCGTCGTCACCATGGTTTTTGGCTTCTTGGGTAAGAGCCCATATTTTGGCAGTAGCCCTTCCCGCCTTCGGCTTGCCCGATGATCCAGAAGGGCTTTCGCGTCGTCCTCACGGCTTAGGCTTGGTTCACAGCTTTTAGTGGGCGTCCGAAACAATAACAAAAGCCATGGTGGATTTATTGGCTAATGGGTGCACGCGAACGCAAGTCAGCACATCTATAAAACACAGACTTGAATTGATTCTGGTTGAAATACTATCAAGACCTGCACAATGCCTGCGCAAAAAACTTGTGAAGATTTGTGCTACTTTGTTATCCATCCCTCTATTTGTTTTACTTTACCATGCTTCATTTTGGCATATATAAGGTGTATCATTCTGCCATTAAAACCAGTTGTCAGTCAGCGCTTTTGTGTCCGTGTCGTCTCTCTTGTCGGTGTGTGTTCGCGCTGTTACCCCCTTAATGTACAATATGAACTCGCCCAAGAAGAAGTATTAATGAAATTCCTGCACTCATATGAGTCTTCTGTGGGGATGCTCGCATCTCGTGATTTTTACATCATGGAGGCCGTGGTGCGCCCTGCGGGCCAGCTTCACCCAGGGACACTAACCCAGCAGCCGATGTCGGCGTAGTCACCGATGCGCGAGAGATGTTTCTGCGGTGGTACGACCTGGTGGCAGAGATATGCGGGACCCTCTCCCTAGTAGCACCACATGCTGACACAGCGTTGGCGCCACATTGAGAAAGTTGCTTCAACGTTGTGGCAACATTGCGTGCTACCAGGGTTGGTCCTTGGAGCTGGTCGCAGACACTCCATGGGGCAAACTGCGGATTGTTCCCACGGACTCCCTCACACGATGATTTGAACATCAGTGATGATGCCGCATAGTGTTGCATTGGCATGAGTGTGTCACATTGATTTTTATAATTCGGCTACTGGGCTCACTACGTAAACACATTGGAATACTACTTACTTTTATCATTATATAGGTAACAGGCTTGCTATGTAGAAAGTGAAAATAAAAATGCCCTTTTGTTGGTTTGAATATGCAGTGTACTGCGTCCGGTGCTCCAAGGGCAGGAGAGATCCCGCAATTCTAACAGCACAGCAAACACCTAAAAATTGTCATAAACTGGATCAATGACACGTACAGACACCACCCAAAAACTAGCGAAACACAAACCCCATCACCAGCTTTCACAAGGATCGACAACGCGATCAATCACGACCACAGGTGAACGTATACAATTCGGCACAACAACACAAATGGCCACAGCCTCATGACATGAGTAGCACAAAACTCATGATATCACAGAAAGCGGGGTTACAAAAAAAAATTCACTATTCTCTTTATCCCCAATACTCTTGCTTTCCTTGGCAACGTATTTTTTTTCTGATAACTATATGGCTACTGCAAATAGGTGTGTGATGACTGAGAACTAAGGCAAATATTTATTTATTTTATTTTATTTATTTATTTACAGTACCTACAGCGCGCGCGTGGGGCATTAGTGTAGGGGGGAGATAACAATTTCGAAATGCAGAAGGGCAACAATCGATTAACACTGAGGTGTACATAAAAGAAATACAGATACATAATGAAGCATCCAAGGGTGACACGTAATAAACACTGACGTGTGTGGAGATACAGCAGCAAGGAAAACATATTGTATATAATAAATGCACACGCACACACACACACACACATATATATATATATATATATATATATATATATATATACACACAGATATATGCAGGTGGAGAGAGGCGAAAAAAAAAGCGAACTCGAGCTTAGATCGCTAGAAAGATCAAACGAAAGTGTAGGCAACTTTAAATTGTGCTCAGGCTACGATAAAATATGATCTTCAAGCGCAGTGGCGAAAGCTTCCCTGGATGCGGCTACAATTTGTTGAGGTAGTTTGTCCCATTGCCTAATTGATCGCGTAAAAAATGAATATTTAAACAGGTTAATTCTGGAAGCGAACTCGTGCACTTTAAGTGGGTGATCAGATGAATAAATCCTTGGTTGACAACACATCGCCAGCTTAGTGACTGAAGCAGTTCTGATTAGGCCTAACTGCCAAGGCAATGTGTTTGTCACAAAATTAACTGCCATCACAGTGGCTGACTGCAAATCATATCTAAAGTGTGAAAAGCATGACGAGGGGCCAAAGAAATGGTATTCCAGTTTGCAGGCTGACTAGTATGGCAAGTGTGCCCAAAACGTTGTGTTCCTAAAAGATGGCAAGGTCAAGTGCTGCTGCTGTGGCAAATAAATGTTGAACTAGCATTTGTCATGAAAATATTTTGTCAGTGTTTAACTTCATAAGATGAAACTGCTTCCATACTTAAAATCCCACCCTCTTCTTTTCAGTTTTCTTAATTATATATTTTGTATGTCAATGCTTTATGCAGTTTTCTAAGTTAATCAAACTATTAGCTCCAAATTTATATTACACTATGACAATTCACTTCAAATCAAGTGCATGCGCAGTGCAGATGTTGAAAACGTGCTGGTGCCTTACCCTTGGTGTGCAGTGTATTCATCGTCCATTTCACCTTCCTCTTCAGAGGTAGCCAAATCCTGCAGCAGGGCGTAGTACCACTTTTAGAAAAGAGCTCCTCTCTGTTCTCAAGAAATGAGTTAAAAGACAAGTGACCACTTGTTTCCAGCCTGATGCCGTGGCCTATACTGCAAACGTTTTCATGCCACATTTGCTCCAATGCGGTACCTTAACACACATTGATTCACAGTGAAAAAGTTGAGGACCACGCAGTGTGCAATAAAACGGAAAGTGACAGGCATAACATTAAGAGAGTGGAAGACAGCAGGATGGGTCAGACAACAAACATGGGTAGCTGATATTCTAGTTGACATGGACTGGCCATGTAACGTGTATAAAAGAAAAACGGTGTTCAGTCAGAGCAATGGAATGGGTACCGAATGAAGGGAAAAGGAGCCAAGGATGGCAGCGGCAAGTTAAAATGGAATGAGCTCACGCAAGAATTGGACAGGCCTGCAGGGGATTGGCCGAACACTATGACGTGAAGAAGACTTGTAATGTGTGTCCAGCAAGGAATACAATTGTGGTCTGTGTCCAGTAAAACATTAGTGTACAGAGCCCTTTAGGGGCCCCACAATGCGGGCTCTTTCCTTTTTGGCATGCTCCTGGAGGCATTCCCATACTTTGATGTTTGAGACCGTTTTTAAGAGGTATCCTCAGCCTCTGCCAAGGGGTTGGATGCTGCACAGGCACATTCAAAACTATTTTGGGCCTGTCAGCACAAGTATCCAGGGGCCTGCTGGCCCTTGATGATGGGATGCACCACTGGCCGGATCAACCAAGGAGGCTGATGGCACGACCCTTACGCGTGTCTCGGTCGGCCGCCAAATAGTGCGGCACTGCAACCCAGTGCATCACATCTAAATAGGACGGTTTGGACATGTGATTAAATCCTTGAGGGCATTTTGAATTTATATGCTCATTTTCAGTTCTATGATTTCCTTGTATTTCGAGCATGGTCAGAAATAAGCAGGGCGTTCTCCATCCCAATTTACACTGCGAACAGTTGGTGTACAGTTGTCAGATGAATTTGCACACGTGGTGTGTAGAAGGGAAGCTTCTCCACGAAAAAGAGGCGAGTCCCGGTTGCAAAGCGTCCATTGCTGGCCGTTCGAAATCAGTCACGCGTGGAACACACGAGCTGCTCGCCCAAAAATGCCTCCTCTTCCAATATTTCGGGTCTGAGATGGCGAGTTCTAATGGGTGCACCTTTTGCACAGGCACGAACAGCTGCGACCCATTGGGTATTTTAACTTTACATGCACAAACAATGCCACCTTTGCTTTGAATAGATTTGTTTACTACACCAGTCTTCCAGAACAGTCAGGGAGCGTTGTCCTAATGAATAATCACTAGAACCCCTTTCTTTATGCTGTGATTTTTTATGCTTTTCTCGAGTGAATGATTTCAAGTGTGAGGAGATACTCACGAAGCCACTCCTTCTACAGCTCTTTTACCAATTATATCATGGTCACTTCCAGATATCACTTCCTCATTACCTGCAAGATCCGCCTAAACACTCAGTGCGACTAAATCGTTCTGAAACAATCCGCCAACCTTTAAGCCGTGTCAACGGTCACAAACCTTCCCCTTTTCCATCAGCTATCTCCCTCTGGGATACCTTGCCTAATGATAGTGTGTGTTGTAATACCATTCACTCATTCATGAACCTCATACAGTGTACCGAATTTGCACCACGAATTTTCGACAATATATGTATTTTCATGTATCCATGTACCCACTCCTGCATTGGCCGTGAAGGGCCTGCAGTAGAAAAAAAAGTTATTAGATACCTGTGGACTCACAAACTGAGCAGCTCAGTATTCTTTTTTCCCCCATTGTCACGAGTAAAGGGGCACGAGGCACGTACCGAATGTCGGAATGTGGCGATGGTGTGCGAGGAATGGATGATGATGACGATGAAAACATTCCTTTATTAAAATTTAAAGAAAACGGGGAGGGTCCCTATTCCGGGACTCCTATGGCAACCTCTGCGATAGCCCGGGCCCGCTGGACGAGCGCCCGACAGACCTCGGGGGCGCATTCGCGAAGGATGCCTTCCCACTGCTCTGGGGTACGGGTGGACCGAAGGATTGGTGGGAGGGGAGGGAAGTAGGCAGCGGTGCACTCTACGGTGACGTGAAATGTTGTGGGGATGGCGCCACATCCTGGACAGGCGTTGGTATAGCGAGTCGGATATAATTTGTGCAGGAAGTGCAGATTTGGAAATGTTCGGGTCTGCAGTCGGCGAAGTGCGACAGCCTCCTCTCGTGTGAAGGGCGCTCGCGGCACGCAACCTGAGCCGTGGTGAAGAACCCAGGAAGAGAGAACGGGCATAGTCTGTGGGGCACCGTTCGAAGCAGCACGAAGAAGCCAGCGTCTCAAGGGTGAAGGGAGCGGCGGGTGCCGGAGGTGCAGCACGATCAGTCCAGGTCGACTTCGGCGACGACCGGGAAAGGCTACCATGGATCCTCGTCACAGCGGAGCGCCTGCAACGCTCCACCTATGTTGGCTGAACGGCCACAGGACAGTCCCCGTGGTGCCACGTCGTCACTTAAGCCGCAGACTCACGTGGAACAAGGGACCGAGGAGGCAGCTAGGCCTAACTCGTCCGCTTCCACTGATGGCCACGACGACGACCGGGAAACCGTCAACAAGTGGTCGTCCAGTTGCTGCTGAGCATCGACGACCACAGGACCGGAGCAAGAGCGTCGACGGCGAGCGCGACGCAACATGTACGACGAGGGTTCGGCTTTGGCGCCGCGCCGACCGTCGTACAAGTAAGGAGGCTCTATTTTGGACGTTACCGAGTGTAGCCGGACTATTAGGATAGCGTGAGACTTGGTTTTACCATAGGTTTTACTAAGTTAAGAATTCTTTAGGCTAATTTTATTGACATGTATTTTTGATCATGTGCATTTTTGTGTGTTTGTTCATTTATTGCTGTGTTGTTCGATAAAGTTTGTTTGCCGTGCCACCGCCGTCTCCCGTCTCTGTCTCTTAATCCCATCCACATTGCAAGCGCTCCCGAGATATGTGATATAATAAGTTGCGAGCCTGCCTGGCCCAGTCACGTATCGTCGGGGGTGGCAGAGATGAATTGGGAGAAGTTGGTGGCCGTAGCAAAAGATTTAGGCATGACCAAACAGGAGACACTGAAGTTTTTGAGGTCGCAGAGGATAGGGAACGAGAGAGCACGCGTACAGCATGAGCGCGAGAAAGAGATTCTTGAACTTAAGTTGACATTAGCTGAAATAAATGCTAGCTCACGCAATGACGTTAGTACTACCGCGACGGCGTCTGCCAGCTCGCCTACTCCCAGGCCTCGTAAGCTGGTGGCACCCTTCGATGAGTGAAAAGGCGACCTCGATGCATACTTGCACCGATTCTAAAGGATCGCCATTGGGCAAGGCTGGGAGAAGAGCGAGTGGGCAAGCGCTCTGAGTCTGTGTCTCGTGGGAGATGCCTTGAGTGTGTTTGACCGCATGCCGGCATAAGTCACTAGAGTATGATTTGGTCAAGAAGACTATTAGAAAAGTTTAGACTGACTGCCGAAGGCTTTCGCGAGAAGTTCCGCTCTTGTAAGACCGGGCATTCTGAAACTGGTAAACAGTTTCTATGCCACATCACCAACTATTTTGATCGGTTGGATGGAGTTGTCGGATACGGCCAAAACGTACGAAGGAGTCCATGATAGAATGGTTGGTGAGCAGTTCCTAAACCGTTGCAGTAATAAGCTAGCTGTGTTTTCGCCAACTCGCCAAATAGGAGGCGAGTTGCCCCCCCTCCCCCTCACTCGCACAGCGTGTCTCCTTGAAACTGCACGCACTGCGAGAACACGGTTGCGACGTGGCTGTCCAATGGATACCGTCACACGATGGAATTGCGGGGAACGAAGCTGCTGACGACCTGGCGAGGACTGCACACGACCCTGCCGTTCCACTGACAACGTACGCGGACTCCGTAGATTCAGCACGCCAGAACATCCGGTGAAAGCTCGCTCGCAACCACCCTGATGCGCGCGTAGCCGCCGGCTGAAAGGAGCGCTCCCTCCTCCTCGCACTGCGGACCGGCTCGGCCTGCCCCGCCGAGCGCCGGCACCGCCTTCGCGGTGCTCCATTACCCCTCTGCGGCGATTGCCGTGAGGAGGAAACGCTGCAGCATGTCCGCATCTTCTGCACCGCCCTAGCTCGGCAACGGGAGCACCTCGCACGCGCCTTCAGGAGGCAAGTGTTACCCTGCGCGACCATGAACGATGTGCTGCACGCGGCCGGAGCCATGGACCGTGTTCGTGGTGCCCTACGCGGGGTGCTCGAACACATTGATACCGCGCAACTCGCAGACCGCCTCTAGGCCGTGCTCAACGCCTGATTAGCGATGACAACGAAGGATCTCCCCCTTCCTCTGCCCCCATCCCTCTACCTGTTGTGACCTTCCCTTCCCGCCTACCATCTATCTCCTCCTTCCCTTTTAACCCCCTTCTCCTAAAGTGGTGACGCGGTTGTGGTGTCCTCGACTGAGAGACAGTTACTGTGTCATTTTCTATTTTCCATCAAGAACCTCTTCTCGCGTACTAAGTCGCACACGCGCGTTGACCAGCTTGCGTTTTGTCATAACTTGAGACATGCGGCGGTATCGGTACCACGAGTGCGCGTTATATCTAAAATAAACTTCTGTGTGAGGCGTCTTCGACTCGTTTTGACAGACGTTGCCTGAGCTTCTATTCCAGTCCCTAAGTGGCACTTCCAAAAATCTCATGTAGCTCAGCTTTTATTTGACCTACTAGGTGATGACCGCGTACATACTGCATGGCATTATTGCTAAGAGGTGGAAAAAGACAAAGCCGACGGTGAAAATAGCAACAAAAGGTTGTATACATTTCTGAATTGATCTCAGTTTTTACACATCGACGCGTCGTAGCATAACATAATAACATACCACATATACTGGCCTGTAGATCGAGGTACGCTCGCACGCCGTTCGCGACCAACGAGCATCACACGAAAAACACTGTCGCGGTCGCTATTATACAATCAGTGCATTCTAACAACATCGAAGACCTGGTTGAAATAGTTATCTTCTGACGGGGTTCACGCACGCAAACATACGACGAAGCGAAATAGCTAGTTCGATCACAATCGTCTTCGCTAAGTGCACAGAAAGCACACACGACACCAAAATCGAATACTACGAAAAAAATGAACTCGAAAGGCGTCTCCATGCATGCGTACGAACATGATGATATGTGATGTTTATTGGCGCAAGGGCCATTTGATGGCCAAAGAGCGCCAGGTCATCGTAACGAATACGAACAATGATTATGGTAAGCGGCTGTAAAAGGGCCTTAAAATTCCTCGCGGAAAAGGAGGGTAAAACATATATGTCTTAAAATCATGAGCGTGACGTGAAATGTATGGGTAGTGGGAATGAATAGCGAGAGAATTAATAGCGTAATGAAACTATGGGTATATGGCATGAGCACGAATGCCTCGTCAACGCCCTTGAGACCAAGGGCTGCGAGGCAGGTGCTTCTTTAAGTGTAATTACCGCAGCAGCAGCCTCTGTTAGGAGGCCATGCTACGGAATGCCTGGGTAGATAAGGTGAAAGTTACAAACTTCTAAAAACGCGAATAGTGATAGGTGTTTAAAAACCGGTTCACCGATGAACATTGATGGGTGTAATGGAATTTGTTGTTGGTAGGACAGTGGAAAGTGTTTTTTCCTAAGTGTGTCTAATTCTTTACACTGTATTAAAATGTGAAGCACGGTTAGTGCTTCACCACATCGTTCACACAAAGGTGAATCGCTACCAGACAGAAGGTGTGTGTGTGTACTATGTGTGTGACCGATTCTAAGTCTGCAGAGTGTAACTTCTCTGTTGCGTGACTTCGATACTGGCGGCCAATTTCCCAGATGCGGTTTGACAGCGTGTAGTTTATTTTGTGTCTGAATGTCCCATGTGCTCTGCCAAAAGGCCCTGAGCTTTCTTTTGAGGAAGGGTTTTAGGTCTAGCGTGGGAATAGCTAAGGATGTATTGGGACTGTTTTCGTGGGCGGATGCTGCTAGCTGGTCCGCCAACACGTTGCCTTGGATCTCGCGATGCCCTGGCCCCAGCACACTACGACATGTTGCTCGAGTGTGCATATCGTGCATAAAGGAGTGTATAGCGAGACAAGTACAGGGTTTTTGTGTTTTTGCAAAGTTTTAATGCTTTGACCACGCTTAGAGAGTCTGTGTATATAACTGCCTTTTGTAGTTTTAATTGTTTAATGTGTTTAACGGCCGTAAGTATCGTGTAAGCTTCTGCTGTGAAGATACTTGAATTAGGGTGCAGAATACCGGAATCGGAAAAGGATGGACCAACGGCTGCGTAAGACACAGATGTATTGGACTTTGAGGCGTCTGTAAAGAATTCTGGACAAGTGTATTTGTGCTGTAGTTCGAGAAAGTATGTACGGATATGTGCAATAGGCGCGTGTTTCGTTACTTCCACAAAAGATACATCGCAATCTATTAGCTGCCACCGCCACGGCGGTAGTTGTGCAGTGGGAGCCATTAGAGAGTGTTCGAAAAGTGGCACACCCATTTCCTCGGCTAAGCCCCTCACGCGAAGTGAGTAGGGCTGTCTTACCGAGGGACGGTGGTCAAAAAGGGCAGAACTGGATAAATCATTAATTCTGGGGTGTGATGGGTGTTCCTTGTCTGCGTTCACTTTGAGGTAATATAAAAAAAACATGTAAGATCGCTGCAGGTGGAGCGACCACTCGTTTGATTCGACGTAGAGGCTTTCCACAGGGCTGGTGCGAAAAGCACCCGTAGAAAGACGAATGCCAGAGTGGTGGACAGGGTCAAGCATCTTCAACGCGCTCGGTGTCGCAGACTGATAAATTACCGCCCCATAATCTAGACGTGTGCGTATGAGGCTTTTATAGAGATTCAACAGGCACTCTTGTCACTACCCCACGTAGTGCGTGACAATACTTTCAGAATATTCATAGTTTTTACGCATTTGTTCATAATATACTTTATGTGTGATATGAAGGTAAGTTTCGTGTCTAGGATTACGCCTAGGAATTTTTGCTCCGTTTTAACAAGTAGCCGTTGACCGTGCAGCTCAATGTCCGGATCCGGATGGATGCCTCTCTTTCTTGAGAATAATACACCAGTGCTTTTTTGCGGGTTGAGATTGAACCCGTCCTCCTCTGCCCATTTGGTTACCTTGTTCAAACCAAGTAGCACCTGCCGCTCGCACATTGAAAGGTTGCAAGATTTATAACCGATCTGCACGTCGTCGACATATGTGCAATAAAACATGTTACGCGGGATTGACAGGCGCAAGTAATTCATTTTGACAATAAAAAGTGTACAACTCAGAACTCCACATTGCGGCACTCCCGCTTCTTGGACAAATGTTCTGGAGAGTACATTGCCCACTCGAACACGGAACGTTCGATTGGACAAGTAACTTTCTATTATATTTAGCCTTCTCCCGCGTATACCTAAGTGGGACAGGTCTCTTAATATTCCAAAGCGCCATGCGGTGTCGTAAGCCTTTTTCATATCGAGGAACACCGAAAGAAAAAATTGCTTGTGGACAAAAGCGTCGCGAATTTGTGCCTCGATACGGATAAGGTGGTCAGAGGTAGGTCTACCCTCTCGAAAACCGCACTGGTATGGGTCAAGTGATTCGTTTGCTTCGAGGAAATGTATAAGTCGGCGGTTTATCATCTTTTCAAAGAGTTTACAGAGGCAGCTTGTCAGTGCAATGGGCCTGTAGCTCGCAACAGAGGATGGGTCCTTACCCTGTTTTAGAATCGGAATATAATGGCTTCTTTCCAGGCCGAGGGGATCTCGCCGGAAAACCAAACAGCACTATACAGTGAAAGAAGGGCTTCTTGAGTTTCAGATGGCAAGTGTTTCAACATTTCATATACAACACGGTCGGAGCCTGGGGCGGAATTATTGCAGCAATTAAGCGATGCTTGTAGCTCAGCTATGCAGAAAGGTTCATTGTATGCTTCGTGTTTTGTGGATTTGCGCTCCAGTTTCTGTTTTTCCATTCGTATTTTGTATCGTTGGAAAGTTTCAGAGTAGTGCGACGAGCTGGACACCTCTTCGAAGTGTGCGCCTAGGAAGTTCGCCTGGTCTTCCAAGCTGTCGCCTTGTGTGTTTACTAGAGGAAGTGAATGTGCTTGTCAACCTGCTACCCTGCTAACCATGTTCCAAACTTTCGCCTCATGTGTATATGAATTGATGCCCGATAAAAACGTCTGCCAACTTTCCCTTCTTGCCTGTCGGCGCGTTCTCCTGCCTTGGGACTTTATGTTCTTGAAACTGTCAAGATTCTCGGCTGTCGGAGAGTCCCTAAGCAATCTCCATGCTTTGTTTTGTTTTTTGCGTGCATTTTGACACTCAGTGTTCCACCACGGGACACGTCGTTTGCCGGGCAGTCCAGTTGTTTGTGGGATGCACTTAGTTGCAGCATCCGTGAGAAAAGCTGTGAAGTACTCTACAGCTCCATCTATGTTTAAACCACACATATCGGTCCAACTTAATCTGGTAACCTTGCGAAACTCTTCCCAATCGGCTTTGTCAATGTTCCATTTGGGAGGCTGTGGGCAACATTAATAGATTATTGTTGCACTCAGAACAATTGGAAAGTGGTCGCTTCCATAAGGATTATTACCGACTTTCCATTTCAATAGAGGTAGAAGTGATGGAGATGTAATGGTAAGATCTATGGACGAGTAGGTATTGTTAGCGAGGTTATAATATGTTAACAGACACGCACCGGAAGAGAAGAGGAACTGTTCAATCAGACGACCTCGTGCATCGCAGCGAGAGTCACCCCATAGACTGCTATGCGCATTATGGTGCATCCAGACGACGGGCCAAACCGCTCTTTTGGCCTGCGGCCTCGCCGTCACGTGACCCTCCACTTCCGGTTGGGGGAGTCCGCAGCTGGGCCGCGGATCGGGACGGGCAACAATGTCGAAAACATTTTCACGAACCGTCCGTTCCCCTCCTCACCTGCGGGCCGCGTGCTCGGAGGGGTGCGGTGTCAACAGGACAGGTTTTTTCCTTCTTTTTTCGGCAGCCGAGTGCGCCGGCGGCTCTTCGAACTTGCGGTTTCTCTTTCGAGACGCGCGCGCTGCATCACCTGCGGTTGGAACAAGACTCGGCCCGGGCTTTATTCCTCCCGTTTCGGACTGCACGTGTGTATCGCGCAAGCGGACGGGCCACTCGCGTTCCTACTGTCACGTGACTCAGCCGCCCGCGGGTCGGTCCGTCGTCTGGATACACCATTAAAGTCCCCAAGGACCAGGTAAGGTTCTGGGAGTTCATTTATTAAAGATTGAAATTCATGTTTTTGTAGTTGGTAGAGAGGTGGTATGTAGAGCGAGCAAATGGTGACGAGTTTGTTCAGAAGAACCGCTCGAACAGCCACTGCCTCGAGGGACGTTTGGAGCGGTAAGTGTGTACATGCTATTCCTTAACTACAACGGCTACACCACCGGATGACGCCATGGCATCGTTCCGGTCCTTTCGGAAAATAATGTAACTACGTAGGAAGTTGGTGTTTTTGGATTTTAAGTGTGTTTCTTGTACACACAGCACTTTTGGTGAATGTTTGTGTAATAGTTCTTGGACGTCGTCGAGATTTCTAAGGAGTCCTCTGACGTTCCATTGTATGATCTGTGTTTCCATATTGGAAGTACAGTAGTGCTGTGTGTACGAACGGGAAGTAGTTGTTCAAACGGAAAGTTGGAACTTAGGTAACAGAGCCGTCGGCGGGCCCTGTTATAGGTTTTTTTTCATTCATTCATTCATTCATTCATTTATTAATACTGTCAGCCCTGTTGTAGGGCTATTACAGGAGTGGAAGGTACAACGTAAACATTCTCGCAATGTACGTACAGAGAGAGAAAGAAGAAAAAAAAACTTTTTGAGAAAATAAGATACTATAAGGTATATCACACTTTTGATGGTCTATAACATATTGTATAACACTAAAGTACTAACAATAGTATATAACAAGTATATCAGACACTTGGAAACAGTTCAAAATGGTAGAGCAATAATTAAGGAAAACACACACACATACAGAAAGCGTGCACAAGAGAAATCGGATACCTAAGTGGGTTCATAATTTCAGGTAGTCATTAATTCTGTCCAAAAAGATGTGTAACGTAGGCGAGGTTACAATTTCGTCGGGTAGCAAGTTCCATTGAGCAATGGCTTTAGGGAAAAAGCTAAACTTGAAGCATTTATTTCGGGCAAACGGCGGGGGAATAAACATACTATGACGATGTCGAGAAATTTCATTGTGTTTAATTTCAAAGTATTGGTCGTGATTTATTTTTATCTTTTCGTATATAATTTCATAGAGATACTTCAATCGTTCGTAAGAGCATCGGACCTCGAGCGAGGAAAGGTCAGCACGTTTGCACAGCTCAGAAGGCGAATGGCATCGTTGGTACTTGTTAAAAATAAACCTCGAAGCAAGCCTTTGCACTCTGTCCAGTTTGATTTTGTTTGATTGTGTATAAGGGTCCCATACTATTCTTGCGTACTCAAGAATAGGGCGTATCAATGTTTTGTATGCTAGGCTTTTAATATCTGTAGTGGCATATCTTAGATTTCGCCTGAGCGCCCAGAGAGCCTTACTGGCTTTAGAAGAGACATTCTTAGCGCGCTCCAAGGAGCTACGCCGCTCTTTCGGCACCAGGGGTACCGACGTTGTGTCCATTGCCTCGTGTGAGGCACTTGACGCCCGCGTACGCGAGCTGTTGGCTTGTTTTTCCGACCTCGCCTGGCGCGGCGTGGTCGTGAGACCCGACGACCCTGGAGTCACCGGGATCACTGGCTGGGCAGGTGGAGGAGACTTAACTGCTGCCACCACGGGGGCAGCCGCCACGCCCGATGGCTCACCTTGAGTGGGCCGGGGCAGCGGCGGTGGCCGATGCGACGCTGCCCCCTGACGCGCCGCATGAGCATAAGTTGGACCGTAGAAGGGCGAACACGTTCTTCGTGCTTCTTTGAATGAAATGTTTTCGCGTACCTTCAGTGATATGATATCTTTTTCTTTTTTCCAGTTTTGACAAGAACGACAATACGCAGCGTGGTCGCCGTCGCAATTCACACAGTGTGGGGTTTCGTTGCAGGTGTCCAAGGCATGGCCTTGGACACCACATTTCGCACAGGTAGGTCGACCACGGCAGGTCTGAGCGCCGTGGCCAAATCTTTGGCATTGGAAACATCAGCGAGGGTTGGCGATGTACGGTCTGATGGTTGTCTTTGTGTACCCAGTTTCTATCCTCTGTGGAAGTTCACTTGTGGAAAAGGTCAATATCAAATATTTAGTTGGGATTTCCTGACTGTTTCTCCTGATTACAATTCGCTTCACATCGGTTACGTACTGGTCCTTCCAGCCTTCGAGGAGTTCAGTTTCTGATAGGTCAAGCAGATCTGTGTCTGATACTACTCCGCGTGCGGAGTTCATGGATCGGTGTGGTGTAACGCTAATAGGAATGTCGCCAAAACTTCGGAGGTTCTTTAGTTTGTCAAATTGTATTTTGTCATTAAGTTGGAGAAACAGGTCACCACTGGCCATTTTTGTAACTTTATAGCCAGCACCTAAGGTGGCTGTCAGTGTTCTGGATACAACAAATGGGGACACGGTTCTAGCTGTTTTGTCAGTCTTGTCACAGTGCACTACGTGATAGCGAGGGAATACTTCTTTGGCTCGAGTGAGAAAGGTGAGTTCATCGGTGCGTACGCGCTTTGAAGCGGTACGATCTTGTAACAACGGGAATGCTCTAAGCATAGTAAATTAATCTGATTCGGCAGCGATGGCGGCCACCCACCACGGAGCCCAACATGGGGACACTACAAGATTCATGGAATTGAAAACATGCAGACGCCAGCCGTACACCGCTACTATAACCAAATGCGCATAGAACAAGGTTGCCTATTTGCACAAGGTTAACCCTTGCCGCCAGGAAAAACGGAAGTAAATAGAAGAGTTGACAGGAAAGATGTAAAGTGGGGGGGAAAGACGAAGTTGTGGGTAGAGAGAGATAGGAAAAGGCGACTGCCGATTTCCCCTGGATGGGTCAGCCCAGAGGTGCCGTCTACGTGAAGCCGGGGCCAAAGGGGTGTGTTGCCTCTGCCAGGGGGCCTGAAAGGTCCAATCACCCGGCGTCGGCTCAACCCCCAGGATCCCCTTTTCCCCGGACACGGCAAAGCCACGCACGGCTAGGCGTGGGAGGAGGTCAAAACCTCCCCATTAGCTCGGGTCCGTGGTGTCGCTACACACCAAACGCCTGCTTGCGCAGACGCCCCTGCGGGGTGCGTACGAACATGTACACAACTTTTGGGACATGTGCACGACGCAGTTACAACGCGACAGGTCGCCGCGTTTTTCACGAAAGGAAACTTCACGGGACACAACAAAAGCAATAAACATTAGCTCCAAATGCTCGCCGCCACTCGTAATCGCACCATCTCGCACGGCGGAACGGCGCCGAGCGTAAAGACAAGCGACGGTGCGGTCCCCAAGCGTCCGCATTGCAATCCGTCGAGTCCACACAAAGATGGCGGCGAGCGCTCATCGTCTCTTTTCGGCGTCTGCTAGCCCGAAAGCAGCCCGAAACCTTCAAGAAAGCTTCCGCAACTAAACTGTCCTGGAAGCTTCTGGCGACCCGCGGGCTCCCCGCGGGTAGCCAGAACCACCCAACCCGAGAAAAACGAACGCCGACCAGAAGTGCCCCGCGCGGGGGACGGAGCAACCTGAGAAAAACGAACGCGCTCTGGCTGGCTCTGGCAGCCCGCGGGTAGCCAGAAGTGGAAAATCGAAGACCCCCACTAATGCGGCGCGATCGCACATGGTTCCGTTTTGCAGAACCGCACCGGAAAAAAAGTCACAGCAAGAAATTAGAACGTCACACAAAAAACGGCAAGCAACTCGACACTTGCAGCGCGCCACTCAAGCACAAAGGACGCACAAAAAGAGCACACACAGGACGAGCGCGAACGAACAACTGTCAGAGCTCGACACTTGCAGCGCACAGCTTAAAAACTAAGACCCTCGAAAAGAATGCACAGATATACACAGGACGAGTGTGAACTAACAACCTTTTCTTTTCAAATGCATCCCTACAACAGATTGAAAAAGAAATTAATGATTATTCAGATTAATTATCTGACTGGCTGAACTTAAAAAAACTTCAATTAAATGTTAGCTAAACTAAGTATATAATATTGAAACCGATAAATAAGCCAATACCTGTTAATATTACTGTTTCATTTAAAGGAAAGCAGATAGACCAGGTAACAACGCAAAAGTTTTTGGGGGTATGGTTTCAAGAAAACCTCTCTTGGGACAATCATGTCAATAAACTCAGCAGCGACCTCAGTAAAGTAGTAGGCTCTATGCATAAAATTAGTAGTCTTATACCACTAACACTAAAGAAAGCAATGTACCATGCCCTCTTTTACTCAGAACTTAGCTATTGTGCATTAATATGGGGAACAACAACTGCAAAAAACTACGACAAATTAATAAAACTACAAAAAAGGGCAATACGAAGTTTAGAAAACTATCATGGTAAACCGCGAAACTTATCCACACACAATCTTTTTGATAAACACTCATTAATCAGATCAAATCAAATTTACTATTATAGATTACTTTTGCACATAAGCACAGACTCCGTGTTAGTAACCTACCCATTTCTTCCCTCGAGATCAATTACGCCATGAAATTACGCCAATTACGTCAGGACCTAGAGTATCAAGTACCCCGGCTATTAAACATTGTTGAGAATCACATAGATTTTCATGCCCCCCGCTTTAAACAATTTGTAAAAAACTTCCTGTTACATTCCACGATAACTTATCAATAAAATATATCTCCCTAATCTTTTTTTGATGTACACCGCATACACGTTTCTTTTCGGTTTGAGTTGAAATTTGAAAGTTCACAATACGTATATATGTTCTTGAAGTGTTTGTATGATATGTTTGTTTTTCATGAAGTATTATGAGGTGTTTTCATGTATGATGTCTAACTGTATTGCTTTATTTGCAGTGATAATTATGCACATGCATTTTGATTTCTCTGGCTGCTCCAGTGTTGGTACTCGCTTCGAAAACGTGTACACGCATGCCGAATGCGCATGAGTAAGAGCCTCTGTCAGGCAATATGGCCTCTGGCTCTTACTCCTCTTTCTGTATCAGAAAGAAAAATAAACTTCAAACTTCAACAGTTGTTACATCTTTGTATTTGAGCAGCGCGCTGCAAGTGTAGACTGTGCACAAACCAACGCTTTTATATGTATATTTTTTTCTAAACTGCGGCACGTGGAGCATGGCCTCCGAGGTTGTGCGCCGGCTGGTTTCCGTCCCAATCGCCCGAAGACAGCGTGATTTCGGAGGTGGGCGTGGTCGACACCTCCGCCGCGCCGCTCGCCACCAAGGCATCGCCGAGGGCTATTCATGGGCCGGGGAAGCCGCCGCGCTTTTGGTGCGGCTTGGATGTGGCGAGGAAGAAGTGGTTTTGCGCTACTATATGATCTTCCACTGACTTGGAAAGGACAGCTTAGTGTGTACAGCTGTAATGATCGTGTTAGAGACTGCACAAAAACACACATGTGTATTTAACACGGTGTGCACACAGCGGTAACATCGAAATGTTCTCTCAGTTGCGCAGAACGCCAGCACATGTACGCAAGGTAGCCGCTCAAACGCTCAGTTTAAGCAGCATGCGCGCGTTACAAAGAAATAAGGTCCAGCGCACGCTGAAGAGGGGCGCTAAGTAAACCGACCAAACTCGGCGTCAGTCGTGCTTTCTTCTTGCGATGCCGCCGCCAGGTCTGGCACGGCCAGACAGACCTGCGGCGAAGGCTAAATCTGTGCTCGCATAGCTTTCCAGCCATGCTTGGCGCCTTCCTTTCAAACTACATAAAAAAACGCTCAAGCACGTGCACTGAGTTTCTTGCGCGTGCGACGACCCTCCTCGCAGATGACGTCGAGTGCATACCTCCTATACATTTAGTTATCTTTGTATAAGTGAAATAACATTACGCTGAATATTTTGAACATGTTTGGTAAACTTCATCAAGCTTATACTGGAGAAATCTCAACCGCTGTTGTAAGAGTTCACTGTGTGTTGTGAGCTTTTCTTCTTGTACTGTTTAGGGCTTGCAAAGTGGTCCAGGCTAGTCATTATTAACATCAGTCTGATATACATTTATTTATCTTTATGTAAGTGAAATAATGCTACACTGGACGTTTTGAATATATTTAGAAAACTTCAAGCTTATACTGGAGAAATCTCAACCGCTTTTGTAAGCGTTCATTGTGTGTTGTGATCTTGACAAGTTACCAAGACTAGATTGATTGACTGAAATAAATTTAATGATCAAGATTAGATGTTTTTGTAATAAATGTGATATCCATTTATTTATTGTAAGTGCAATAAAATTAGTCATTTTTGAAATTTTTAGAGTGAAAAAATTCCAAATTTGCATGCCGCTTTGAGTACTTGAAAAACCTGCGACAGGTCCAACAAAGTCCTTAAATATCCTTGAATTTTTGCTTTGCAAAGCTGTACGAACCCCGTGTAAGGGACCCTTTTGCATCCCTGGTAGATGCGTCTATGTGTAACGCCCTGCCAACATGAGATTAGAAAACGTATTGGCGAATTGACACAGCTGTTTTGTCCTTATCTGAGCTTATTCATTATTGCTTTGTTCGTAATAAAACAGTTACAGGTATATTTCTCCATGTAAAAAAAAAGGCTTTTGATGCTGCTGTCGACAGCATATTATTGAATGAATTAGAATATTACAGCTTTCATAGACGGTGCCTACATTTCTTCGAAATTACCTATTAAACCAGAAACAGACAGTGGAAATAGCTTATACCCAAACTGCGCTTTATGACATAACTCCAGCTGCACCCTAAGGCTCAGTCCCTAGACCAATATCCGTCACATTATATACTTACCACTTTTCCCGTGCCATAAAACTAAAGCAAAAAAAAAGAACGTTCGAGTATTTATGTATGCTGGAGACACCACTCTAATATGCTTCCGAGACTCACCAGTCCAAAACCTAATTTCTACGAATTATGAGCTCAAAGACGTCCATAAATCGTTCAGTTCGAACAAGCTAGCGCTATTACAGAAAAAAAAAATGGCTGTGGTTTAACTCTTGTAAACCTAGTTATCACGAGCAAAGCATGTGTTGGGCTTCGTTTTCCAAAGAACGTACAAGCAGTGTTTCATTCAAGTTAGGCTTCTTATTCTGCTTGTTCGCATTGATTAACGACGGCAGCTGCTGTGGCTTTGATCGTGACAGGCTTCCGTGCTTGATAAGCTTCTCTGCAACGTAGCCTCCCTTTTCCCTGATGTTTCGGCAGGCAACTTTGCCTTTGCTTGAGATTTCACAGCCTGCCGCGTAGCTGTCTACTGGGTGACCGGATTCGCTTCCGCTGAAGCGCATGCACAGACAGTCCAGCAGGCGTGTCATCCATGGTGAGACTGAGCGACCAAACGCCGGTGAAGCAGCCTTAAAGGGATACTGAACAAAAATTGGAAAAAAACTGATGAAAACATGGAAATTCTACTCGGAAGACGCGAATGTTCCGATAAACTGGGTTTATTTCACGTATTTTTGAACACTGGTGGTATCTTTGGTGGATTGTCAGCGCATGGCGACTGCACGCCAGCGTGAAGCAGGGTGCCCGTGTTCCTGTCCTCACTTTCTCTTTCTCCACCTCTCCTTTACAAATGCGCTGAGGAGTACCTCACCATTGAGGGGCTTTACCCCCACCAGGAGCATTGTTCACTGCCGGCGCCGTTCGTAGTGGCTCTATGAACTGTAGTAGGCATAGGTGAGCGCACAATGGGGGGAGGGGGGGCGCCCCCCCCCAATCATCTTGAGGGGGCGCTTGTCCCATACCTTGACTCAGTCGGACCTTATACGCCATTTTTTTATGCGGATGGTTATGGCTACGCATGCTTTTTGACAATGACCGAGGATCCTTGATGGTGAATTCAAAGAACAGTTTACTTCCTACCCCCGGAAAGGCTACGACAGGCCCTTGCGAGAAGCACACCATCACTTAATTTTAATTTCTGCATACATGGTGGAGCTTGTTTCGTTTTGTTCGGGGGAGGGGGGGGGGGGGGCGAAGGCTGGCATTGTTGCCATTTCCGTTTCGGGTACATGAAACATCACCTCCTGTAGTTCACGGCGCGGCCACTAGACACTGAAGCTTGGAAAAACGCATTAAATTAATTATTTTCCTTAGTTTTTGCCTGAAAAGATGGTTGTGTCTATCGATTACAGAACCCAATCTTTCAATTTGGCTTAAAATCTTGGCGGCGAAAATTCTGTTCAGTGTCCCTTCAAACATTCGCCTGGTCACGTGGTACCGTAGCAGCGAGGCTGCGAGCGAGCGGAGCTCCGACGCCTCTCAGCAGCGGATCACATGGCGTGACGTCACGACTGCCATGGTAGCACTCCGGTAGCTCAAGCACGGCCGGGCTAGACCGCACGCGCGCTTCTTTCCTTACGGCCTTCTCACCCGTCGCGAAAGCATACTGAGAGTTTCTCAGTATGTTTCGCCGCCCGGCGGCGGTAGGGGCGCTGCGACCCTGACCGTGCTAGAGTTACTGTATATGCTTACTGTATATGCTACCTTTAGGTAGCAGAGTTGCGCCTCTGATAGAACTCGCCGCTCGCGCAACCATTCGCCCATCGCGCTCACGTGCGCAAAAAGCATCCGTTTTAGGGAAAGCCAACTTCACGGCCGCGCGGGTGCTGGCGATCGCTGCGCCACCACCGCTGTATCAAGCCAAATCAAGCCGTCCGGCGAAGCGCAAGGCGGTCCAGCTGAGTTCAGATTGTTTGTCGTTGTTGTGGTGGTATCTTCTGCTGTCCGTTTTTGCGAACGTCTGCGCGGCGCAGCGCCTTGACTCAGTGTTGCGAAGTTGCGGCAATGGCAGGATGCTGCGCTCCCCACTGCACGAACCGACAAGAACACGGAAAGGCGTTCTTTTCGATTCCATGTGGCAAGTCTGTCTCCGTCGTCCGTCGCCGTCTCAAGTGGCTGCTGCGCATGAGACGTCAGAAGCAGTCATGGGCACGTTACCAGTGAAAAGTAACAGTGTTACAGTTACAGTTACCTAAGCCAAAAAAGTAACTCTGTTACAGTTACAGTTACAGAGTTTCCTAAAGTAACATGTTACAGTTACAGTTACTCTGAAAAAGTAACGTCGTTAGTTTTCCGTTACTGTATAGAATATGTAATAGATCACAAACCAAATGATATGATTTATTTAATGAAAAAATACGACGGCATGCGCGGGTAGTCAAAAGTGCGCGTTGTAAAACCATAGACGAAGGAAACCAAAAAGATGGCCTAACACCAGCCTTCTTTGTGTAAGCCTCATTTTGTTGCATCAGTTTATTTGTTCATGCACCGCTGGTGAAAATGGACTTCATTTGCAAATAATAAATGTCCTTGGACACTAGAAGTGGAAAGCGTAGTTGATGCACTGGAACGACAGCATTATCCTAGGACGTTTATAGTGACACCCAGTAGCGCATGCGAAAAGGAGCGGGGAGTGCGTCACGAGTCAAGACAACGCCCATTGTGTCTATTGCCTACGTTCAAGGTGTATCAGACCCTGGTCGGGGGGCTCTGCGTCCGCTTAGCGCAAGCTCTCTTTAGAACAAGTGTTCGTGAAAATTACAAGCGCGATGCGGGGATAGCGACGCGACTTAACATCGGCGAAACGGGCAGGAAAGAATCGACAAACGGGATATTGCTAAAGCAACTGATGCAACGCGTTCTAAAACGCGGCTTGTTGGACACTGCTGGACAAGTGGACATAGCTTTGACCTACAGTGCGATGGCGCTGGCTCGCGAACGAAGTTGAGTGGCGAGAAAAAACTGCGAGTCGGAGTTAACCTCTTAGAATCAGTTCCAAAGATGTTTTAAAAATGAATCGCTAGTTCACGGTATTTCTGACTCTCAACAGTTTTGCGCTCTGCTGCTTTCTAGCCGCCTATCAAACACGATTAGCTCAGAGCTTCGGACCAAGGTGACTATAAACTTGGCGTCCTAATGATTCACCGGTACACCAAGAGCAGAGCTTGCAGCTCAAGTGACCAAAAGGATATATATGTCGAAAAAAAAAACGGACCTGAACTTAGCGACCTCCCCTCCCAAACTGCGAGGGGAGCGGTGTTGTGGAAAGGTGGAAAGGTGAAAGGTGGAGAGGATATGGGAAAGTAACTGTAACGCTATTTCTCGTTACAGTTACTGCGTAAAAAAGTAACAGTGTTACAGTTACAAGTTCCTCTAACTTAAAAGTAACTAGTTACAGTTACAAATTACTGAAAAAAGTAACTAGTTACCGGTAACGCGTTACTAGTAATTAGTTACTGCCCAAGACTGGTCAGAAGCCGGCGATAGCGAACAGGACATATATTGCTTCTCTCTCACTGGTGAAGGGTTGACTAAAAATTGAGCGGGACAAAACGGTAAAAATATGCGCTAGTGACTGCGTGAAGGAGGCGATGTGTGTGAATATGAACCTTACAGGTCTATCAAAACAGCATGATTCATTCCGAGCACTGTGCGGCATAAAAGCTTGAAGCATGGCCGAGTGTTTATTATATGCCACATCTACCTAGACGTACACGAAATTCCCGTTAGCTTGTGCCATTTGAAAAACACAGTGATAATTCTAGCACTTGTTTTCTCGAGCTATTCACTTAATCTTTTGAAGCGCTGCATCAAAAACTACGTGAAACGAATAATTAGGCTGAATTTAATTGATCCAGAATCGTGACCGTCGCACTTTTTCTAGTTGCCATTTAAAACAAAAATATTACTTGCGATAGTGTTCCATCTCCACCTGTTCCATCTCAAATTATTGTTTCTCCGAGCTTTCCATTCTTCTTTTTTTTTTTTTCGAATCGAAAGTCATTGCGCCAGCGACGCGTTATGAACGAACGCGAAGGTGCACGGAGCCGCTGGGCCGAGAGGACAGCAGCAACAACAGCAGCCGCGTCGGCTCCTACATTCCAGAGAGGTGGCTTTCCTGCTTAGCGTGGATGCCACGGTGGGCAAGATGGCGGACCTATGCGCAACTCTGCTACCTAAAGGTAGCATATACAGTAACTCTAGACCGTGCATCTCCTGCGCCGCGCACACGGCACAAGAGTGTTGCTCGATGTGAAACCGCGGAATGGGGGTTCTCGACGGAGAAGGGGGAGGGGGATTATTCAAGAAGTCGGGGGTAGAGGGAGGATCGTCTCCTTTAAAAAAAACTAATGTTATCAGACGGCTCGCCGCATAATGTAGGTATGCATGTGCTCGTGGATAATACAAGCTTAATGTCAGTAAAACTGCGGAAGAATAGGCTAACGAGGCATAATGCAGGAGGGTAGCGAATTGGGCGAGTTGGAAAATGCTTATGATGATTAGCGCAAACGCAACACGGACGAAAAGAAGAAAAAACGACGACACAGGCGCTATCTAACAACTGAATGTTTATTGGAAAAATCACAAATATATATGTGTAAGAAAGAGAAAAAACAACAAACCCGCACATGTGCCAAAGATAACTGACAGATAAAAACGTGTATGCTAACAGAACTACGCCCTTTCCAGGAAAGATACTTCCTCATCAATCAAAGCGATAGAAGGGCAGCTCACGCAGTTCTCTTTCTTAGACATACATATTTGTTGTTTTTCCAATAAACATTCAGTTGTTAGATAGCGCTTGTGTCGTCGTTTTTTCTTCTTTTCGTCCGTGTTGCGCTTGCGCTAACCATCATGAGGCATAATGCAGGAGGCATGAAGCACTGGCAACGATCAGAGAGAGAGATGAACAACGCCGCACTTGTTCTGCAAACAGAGAGCACCAAATACCTTTGGCCCTTGGTCTCGTTGGACAATGAGGCCGCAATTAAGAGAGGTCGCCTTCCCTTTGCTAGCTATTTTCTATTTCTTTATTTTTCCAAATACATTTGGAGTGGTTTTCAGGGCTAAAAGCTGCGGTCTGCAGCTTGACAGCTCTTTGAAACACGTACGTGAGTTGTATCTCTAATGGTTGAAAATAACTGCGTATAGAGAGAAAGAAAGTAAAAAAACAAGAGAGGACTCTTGCTACTGAATAACCCCTTCGGACGGCACGCCCCGAGAGTGGTACCTGGTGTTAACACCACCTGGAAACATTAATTCCGGGGACCCCGAGCTCTTTTGCGTTCCATTTGTTAGCGTCAGGATGGCTGGGCCGTAAAATAAGACACAGTAGAAAACGCAACGCACGACACACAGTTAAAAGGGAAAAAGAAGTTTACATTTAATTATCAATAACTTGGTTACAACGCAAAACTCATAACACAAGGTCGCATGCGCATATTCGCTCAAATCGCACTGCTAACAACGCACAACCGCTCTAATCACACCGTTAAAACGCACAACCGCTCAAATCGCTCGCACTTTTCAGACTCTCCTCGTCGCTTATTATTATTACAAACCTCGGATTTGACTCTTGCGCATCGTTGCTGACGACCAACAACAGGCAGCATCAACTGTATAAGCTACTGCGAGCACAAGACAGGAACGAACTACACAACCCGAGGCCTGAGTTTCTATAGCTCTTTTGGTCAAGATAGTGGTCTTTTTCGATAAAGCCTCTGAACACCTGCCACGCAGGAATGTACTAGAAGTTTTGGTAACAGTAGTCCAGCCCTACTTGCAACGCGCTCCCATCTTAAGCTGCCCTGAAGGCGTTGACGACAGCCACTCTCGACGATCCGCAGATCTCATAGCCGAAAAATTCCTAAGAATTCTCCTCGTCAATCACTTAAACCAACTGACTGACGCAAACGACCAGCCTTCCACCTACGCACACAAGCCGACTAGGAAGCATTTTAGGTTGTGAACGAGACATTTGTGAAGTCCGGCAAAGTTTTCACTTGAAAGCGTTCAGCTATTTGCGAGTGCTTACGAGCAATAAATATTTATTTCCAGACCTCAGAATGTCTACACGTTTGATGGCGGAGAGCTGTACTTTCGGCTCTTGCATTTATACGTTTTTCGATGCACATTGCGCATATAATAAGTCAGAATAAACCATTTGTGCGTCTTCAACAATTAGGCAACTTGTTTTTCAACGCGCGGTGAGTGAAGAAGCGCGCCCGAACTCATGTGCCGGCGTTGCGCGCGCTGCACGAAGCGGCGGAGGAGGGTCAGGGTCGCAGCGCCCCCCCCCCCCCCCCCCCCCCCCAGAGCAGCGGCGAGAGGCATGTACTACACCCGATGCGAAGGCCGTAAGAAGCGAGCGCGCGTGCGGTCTAGCCCGGCCGTGGCTCAAGGCATAGAGTTTCCCAATAATACGCTAGGGGAAAATGTAGCGCTAGTGCCCATGGGCGCCGCAAGGAATGGCGCTTCAGCCAGCATGAGATAGTACATGGATTTGTCTAAGCTTCGTTTTTTAGGCTCCGTATGGCTCCGTGTTATCTGCGGCCGCTTTGTCACAAGACGAAGTTCAGCAAACTTTCAGTAGTACCACTTCACAACCTTGACCTTTTAGGCTCCCCGATTAAAATCAGGTAACGCAGTTCACAACAATCCATTGTTTTCTCCAAAACAAACGCCCAAACACAACAATAAACAACACCACAACTACGTTCGAAGCCGCAAGCACGAAGATTATTGGCAAATCCATGTACTACCCATCATTTCCATCGTGGCTGAACGATCGCAGCGCCAGAGTTCTCTCTAGTAAATATTGTAGGAAACTCTATGGCTCAAGGTGATTGCGACGCGATGGCGTAAAAGAGCGTCCGCTCTAAAGCTTAAATATAATGTCTATAATTCCCAGCGCACAACTTTACAGGAACATTCACGTTCTCTTGCATTAAACAAATCAGCGCTAGAACGCGTAAAGTTCATAAAATAGCCAGTCGTCTTACTTGACGAATCTCTTAACCGAAAACTCCGCAAGGAACTTAGCATACCTTACTTTCAGCTATATAAATATGACCACATGATCGATGAACAAATGATGCGAACTGTTTATCGCAGCATATTTCACAATCACTGATCATTTCTGTGTACACAAAAATTTTGCTTTGACATAGCGCAAATGAACTACGTCAAATAGCTTCAATGGTATTCCATTGTACGAATAATACTACTGGGAATTTTTATACTTTTGTGTCTTTTAATGGTGTGCAATGGACGCTAAACATTCGTTTCAGAGCGCACGCACAAGTCTCTCATCCGGCAGATCCCACGCACTGTGGTAATCGATCTAATGCGAAGCAGCCACCAAACAGCCGCACACATGGCCTTATTTCTCTTTGAGGCAAACGACTAGTCCACTACATATTGCATCTTTCCATAGCATGCATGTGTGCATGTACAATATGGTATATACCATGCTAATGAAACGTATATTCCGGTACTTACAGTGCACGAACCGTCATTTATGTTCGTCACGCGCTCATGTCATGCCGTACCAATTTTGGTGTATATCTAGTTAACAAAACACCCGCAAGAGCACCAAGACAGTGTCATGAAAATCATGCCATACATGACATGCATGCCATGATTCGAATGTTAGGACCTGTCGTTTATGTTCACCATACAGTCACGTCACGGAATACCAATTTTGGTCTATATCAAGCAAGCTAAACGGCCGCGAGCGCACCATGAGCGTGGCATGTAAGTCATGCCGTACGTGACACGCATGTTATGATTTTCATGTTACCAGCTGTCATTTATGTTCGTCGTATAGTCACGTCAAGCAATACCAATTTTAGTGCACACCAAGCTAGCGAAATGGCCGCGAGCGCACCATGACCGTCGCATGTAAGTCATGACATGCATGTTATGATTGTCGTCATACCATCTGTCATTCATGTTTGTCGTACAGACACCTCACACAGTACCAGTTTCGGTATTATGAAGCTAGCTAACCGGCTGCCACTGCACAATGAGCGTGGCATGTATATCGTGCTCTACATGACATGCATGTCATGATTGTCATGTTAGCACCTATCATTTATGTTCGTCGTACAGACACGTCCCACGAAACCAATTTCGGTGTACATCAAGCTTACGAGACGGCCGCGACCGCACCATGAGCGTGGCATGTAAATCATGCCCTACATAACATGACTGTCATCTTACCACCTGTCATTTATGTTCGTCTTACAGTCACATCGCACAATACCACTTTTGGTGTGTATCAAGCTAGCAAACCGATCGCGACCACACTATGAGCGTGGCATGTAAATCATGCCCTAAATGACATGCATGACATGACTGTCATGTCACACTCCTGTCATTTATGTTCGTCTTGCAGTCACGTCGCGCAATACCATTTTTGGTGTGTATCAAGCTATCAAACAGATCGCGACCGCACTATGAGCGTGGCATGTAAATCATGCATTACATCACATGCACGTCATGATTGTCATCTGCCACCTGTCATTTTGTTCGTCGTGCAGACACGTCCCGCAAAACTAATTTTAGTGTATATCACGCTAGCGAGATGGCCGCGAGCTGACTGTCAGCGTGGCATGTAAATCATGCCCTGCATGACATGCATGTCATGGCACCACCTTTCATTTGTGTTCGTCATACAGTGATGTCACGTACTACCCAATTAGGTACATGTCAAGCTGGCGAAATGTATGCGAGCGCACCACGAGCATGGCATGTAAATCATGCCCTGCATGACATGCATGTCATGGCACCACCTTTCATTTGTGTTCGTCATACAGTGATGTCACGTACTACCCAATTAGGTACATGTCAAGCTGGCGAAATGGATGCGAGCGTACCACGAGCATGGCATATGTCAATCATGCCCTTCATAACATGCATGTCATGATTTTAATGAGACCACCTGTCATTTATGTTCGTCGCACATTCACCTTAGGCAATACCAGTTTTGGTGTACATCGAGCTAGCGAACAGGCCACGAGTGCACCATCAGCCTAGCAAGTAAATCATGCCCTGCATGACATACATGCCATGATTGCCATGTTATTACCTGTCATTTATGTACGTCATGCAGTCACGTCCAGTAATACCAAACTTGGTACATGTCAAGCTAGCGAAACGGCCGCGAGCGCATCATGAACATGGCATGTAAATCATGCCATGCATGCCATGCATGACATGCATGTCATCATTTTCATGTTACCAGCTGTCACTTAGGTTCTTCATACAGAAATGCTTTTTCATGCCAATTTTGGTATATATTCATTCAATGAAAGAGCCGCGAGCGCCCCGAGATTATTTCACGTAAATCATGCTGTACATGACATGCGTGACGTGATTTGCACATTAGAACTTGAGACTTATGTCTGTCATACACTTTTGTCACGCCATACCAATATTGGTATATATCAGGTTAACGAAACGGCCACAAGAGCACCAAAACAGTGGCATGTAAATCATGCCGATCATGATATCCATGTCATGATTTTCATGTTGTGACCTGTCATTTATGTTCGTGATAGTCATGTTGTGACCTACAAATTTTGCTTTACATCCCATTAACGAAACGACCAGGAGACCACAAAGTCGTAGGCGGACAGACAGACAGACAGACAGAGATAGATAGATAGATAGATAGATAGATAGATAGATAGATAGATAGATAGATAGATAGATAGATAGATAGATAGATAGATAGATAGATAGATAGATAGATAGATAGATAGATAGATAGATAGATAGATAGATAGATAGATAGATAGATAGATAGATAGATAGATAGATAGATAGATAGATAGATAGATAGATAGATAGATAGATAGATAGATAGATAGATAGATAGATAGATAGATAGATAGATAGATAGATAGATAGATAGATAGATAGATAGATAGATAGATAGATAGATAGATAGATAGATAGATAGATAGATACGCTCAAAGTCGCAGAAGTTTGCTAACAAATGCTTGGCATTTAATACACCTTTCCTATACATAGCTGCAGAGGAAATGTATTGGCAGTATCTTCAAAAACATTACCCTTAAGCTATAAATCAAGTTTCAAACCACTTGATCAGCGTTTATTGTTTAATATACTTTACATCTACATGAGAAAGATGTTTAGAAACATGTCAATATGCTAAGAAACCATGGACACAGTTATTTTTTGCACGACAGGTTTGGTTCTGATACAAAGAAACAAAAACAAGAATTCTAACTGAATCACCTGCATTTCGTCATATTGCCACGCCCGCTTCTTATATTTTGATGTGTTCGAGTTTGACCAGCAAGGACGGTTATCAACGCTCGACGCTGGCCGCGAAGCAGTGTTCGAGAAGCTTCACGATTTTAGTAGATCGTTTTGTTAAGATTGCGCGCCGCACGCGAATGTTCCAGCTTTGTCGAGAGATAACGCCGCCACCAGCGATATTGCTGGAAAGTTCCACAGTGCCTGTATAAAAGCCGACGCGCTTGACCGCTTGTCAGTTGATCGACGGACGACGCCCTGTTCGCCGCTATCATTGTACAGCGTGTATTGCTGTAGTTCTAGTTCTCAGTTTCTCGGCCACAAGTTCGACCAAATAAACAGTTTCATCTCGGACGTGCTGACTGTTGTCTTCGTCGACGTCACGACCACGTGGCATCTGGTGGAGGTGCTGCTTCTTCCATGATCCGGACGCCGCCGCGAAGCGCTGACCCAAGCCCAAGCCGCGAGGAGGACGACGGCAAAGAAAACCCGGATCGTCGAGCAAGCCGCAACAAGGTCTACCGCCAGAGCACGAGCCTCTACCTGAAAAGACCCGGCAAACAAAGATCCTGACCTCGACCACAGCGACGATGACAGACGCTGTGCCGCCCGCACCGATCCTTCTCCGGACGCCCAAGGAGCCGCCAACCTTCCGCGGATCGTCGTTCGAAGACCCGGAAAGCAGGCTCGAAGCCTACGACCGAGTCGCCGTTTTTAATGCCTGGTCCAGTGAAGACAAGCTACGGCATGTCTATTTCGCTTTGGAAGACGCCGCTCGGACCTGGTTCGAGAACCAAGAGCGAAGCCTGACAACGTGGGACACTTTTCGTGACAGGTTCCTCACCACATTCACGAGCGTCGTCCGCGAAGAGAGGGCTGAGGCTCTGCTCGAGACCCGCGTGCATATGCCGAACGAAAACGTGGCGCTCTTCACGGAAGAGATGACCAGGCTGTTTCGCCACGCAGACCCTACCATGCCCGAAGAAAAAAAAGTTCGCCTTCTCATGCGAGGAGTTAAGCAGGAGCTCTTCGCTGGGCTCATGCGGAACCCACCCAAGACTGTCCAGGAATTCATCTCCGAAGCGACGACAATTGAAAAGACCCTGGAGATGCGTACCCGACAATTCAATCGCCGCTCGACGCCAGCGTACGCAGACGTTCAACCACTCTGCTCCGACGACCTGCGTGAAACGATCCGAGCCATCGTGCGAGAGGAGCTGCGAAAGCTCGCACCTTTTGCACAGCCCGAAGTGACGTCGATTGCGGACGTTGTACGCGAGGAAATCCAACAGTCACTGGGTGGGTGTTCCTCAGCCGGCACCGCCGCAGCTGCAAGCAATGAGCTATGCTGCTGCAGCCCGACGCAACACCCCCCCTCCTCGCCCACGTCAAGACGCCGCGCCGCACCAGCAGTTCCGCCGCAAGGCACCACCGCCGCCATCACCGACGTCATACCGCCCGCCAGCCGGTCAGCGATACACGCCGAAGAAGACCGACGTTTGGCGCGCCCCCGACCATCGTCCACTCTGCTACCACTGCGGAGAAGCCGGCCACACCTACCGCCGCTGCCATTATCGACAGATGGGACTGCGTGGGTTCGCCGTCGACGCGCCGCGTCCACAGCAGGGTGAACGACCACGTGACATCGCTGACTATCTGCCAGGAGCGCAGTGGACCCCCCGAGGACCTTCCCGATCGCCGTCGCCAGGCCGCTACGCCTCTCCCCAACGCCGACCATACACTGACCCAACCCGGGGCCGGTCACCTAGCCCGCATCCGGAAAACTAAGGGCAGCAACCGATGGAGGTGCGGTTGCTGTACGACGAAATACCGAAGACCCTCCGCCGCCGACGCCGCCGCCACGACGAAGGCTTCAGGACACGACGCGAACCCCTGACGACGAAATCTCGCGGACCGAAGTAGACCTGACGACGCAACGTGGAAGCAGCGGAACAAACCGACGTAGCCGTGACCCGACGCCACGACCTAACTGCAACGCAAGACGACGAACTAGCGACCTCGACGTTCTTATCGACGGCCACAGCGTCACAGCCCTCGTCGACACCGGAGCCGACTATTCTGTCATCAGTGGACCGTTCGCCACGAAGCTGAAGAAAGTTAGGACAGCCTGGGAAGGCCCCGAAATCCGGACAGCTGGAGGTCACCTCGTAACGCCGGAAGGAATCTGCACAGCGAGACTCACCATTAACAACCGGATTTATCCCGCGAACTTCGTAATCCTGCCGCGTTGCTCGAGAGATGTCATCCTTGGTATGGACTTCTTAGGCCTTCATGGTGCAATCATCGACCTGAGGTCTAAATCAATAACACTGTCCACGGAAAAGGCACTACCGCCGCACACTCCGCCAGGAAAGCACGCCTTGAATGTGCTGGAAGACCAGGTCACCATTCCCCCTCGCTCCAGCGTCATCATTTCCGTCGGCACTCAGATCAGCAGACCTGGAAGGCGTTGTTGAAGGCGACCAGCACCACTTGATTAACCGCAAGATTTGCCTCGCAAGAGGAGTAGCAGAGCTGCGGGCAGGGAAAGCAACAGTTATGCTCACGAATTTCAGCAACGAGTACAAGCACATGAGCAAAGGCAGGACGGTCGCCTACATCGAAGAAATCGTAGAAGCCAGCAATGCTTTCGGCCTCACCGATTCTCCCGAGCCTACTCCGACGAATAAAGCGCCGCAACCAGCTTTCGACATCAATCCTAGCCTTCAGAAGCACAAACAAGAACAGCTCAAAACCCTGCTCTTGCAATACAAGGACCGCTTTTCGTCGTCGTCAAGAATTAGGCAGACTCCCGTGGCAAAACATCGCATCATAACAGAGGAAAGCGCGAGACCACTCCGTCAGAGCCCGTACAGAGTTTCCACGCGAGAACGCGAGACCGTGAAGAAACAGGTCGACGAAATGCTACGCGACGACATCATCCAGCCGTCGAAGAGTCCGTGGGCATCCTCGGTGGTGCTAGTGAAGAAGAAGGATGGGACTCTACGTTTTTGCGTCGATTATCGTCGCCTGAACAAAGTCACGAAGAAGGACGTGTATCCCCTTCCCCGGATAGACGACACCCTGGATCGATTACACAACGCAAAGTACTTTTCGTCGATGGACCTGAAGACCGGTTACTGGCAAACAGAAGTCGACGAGAGAGACCGAGAAAAAACTGCTTTTATAACACCAGACGGCCTGTTCGAGTTCAAGGTCATGCCATTCGGTCTTTGCTCGGCACCTGCGACTTTTCAACGGGTTATGGATACAGTACTGGCCGGCTTGAAGTGGCAGACGTGCATCGTGTACTTGGACGACGCCGTTGTGTTTTCCTCAAACTTCGACGAACACCTTCGGCGCCTTGAAGTTGTACTTCAAGCAATCAAGACCTCCGGACTCACCTTGAAGCCTGAAAAGTGCCGCTTCGCGTACGAGGAGCTCTTGTTCTTGGGTCACGTGATCAGCAAGGATGGTGTTTGCCCGGACCCGCGGAAAACAGCTGCTATCGCTGACTTCCCGACGCCCACCGACAAGAAGGCCGTACGCCGTTTTCTCGGCTTGTGCGCCTATTACAGACGTTCCGTCAAGGAATTTTCACAGATCGCCGAGCCACTGACGCAACTCACGAAGGCCGACGTCGAATTCAGGTGGGAAACGTCGCAAGTTCAAGCATTTCAAGAATTGAAACGACGCCTGCAGACGCCTCCCATACTTGCGCATTTCGACGAATACGCCGATACGGAAATCCACACCGACGCAAGCAGCGTAGGACTCGGCGCCGTCCTTGTGCAAAAGACCGACGGATTCGAAAGGGTCATCAGTTATGCTAGCCGGTCGCTATCAAACGCAGAAATCAACTACTCCACAACAGAAAATGTGCCTGGCCATCATCTGGGCTACATCGAAGTTTCGCCCCTACCTCTACGGCCGGCCCTTCAAAGTTGTGAGCGACCACCACGCCTTGTGTTGGCTAGCTAACTTGAAGGACCCTTCAGGTCGCCTCGCACGGTGGAGCCTACGACTTCAAGAATTTGACATAACCGTCGTTTACAAGTCCGGAAGGAAACACTCCGACGCTGCCTGTCCCGCGCCCCCGTCGAACCACCGCCGCAGGACGACATGGAGGATGACTGCTTCTTGGGAACCATAAGTGCCGAAGACTTCGCCGAACGACAGCGAGCGGACCCAGAACTCAGGGGCCTTGTGGAATACCTCGAGGGCAGGACCACCGTTGTTCCCAAGGTATTCACGCGGGGACTGACGTCGTTTTTCTTGCGCAACGGTGTTCTCCTAAAGAAGAACTTCTCGCCGCTTCGAGCCGATTCCCTTCTCGTAGTGCCCCCGACATTGCGACCAGAGGTCCTCCAGGCTCTGCATGACGACCCGACGTCTGGACACCAGGGTGTTTCTCGCACGCTCGCAAGAATACAGGAAAAGTACTACTGGCCGCGCCTTGTCGCCGACGTAACTCGCTACGTCAAGACCTGCCGGGACTGTCAACGACGCAAGACACCGCCGACTAGGCCAGCCGGACTTCTGCAGCCTATCGAGCCACCTCGACAGCCGTTCCAGCAAATTGGGATGGACTTACTGGGGCCGTTCCCGACGTCCAATACCGGAAACAAATGGATCGTCGTAGCTACCGACTACCTCACCCGCTACGCCGAGACAAGGGCCCTACCCAGAGGCAGTGCCGCCGAGGTAGCGAAGTTCTTCGTTGAGAACATCCTCCTGCGTCATGGCGCCCCAGAGGTCCTCATCACCGACAGTGGTACGGCGTTTACTGCTGACCTAACTCAGGCAATACTGAGATACAGCCAAACAAGCCACCGCCGGACCACAGCGTACCACCCACAGACCAATGGCCTCACCGAGCGGCTAAACAAGACCATCGCCGACATGCTGGCCATGTATGTCGACGTCGAACACTAGACGTGGGATGCCATCCTTCCGTATGTGACCTTCGCATACAACACGGCCATGCAAGAAACGACGCAAATGACGCCGTACAAGTACGGAAGGAGCCCGGCAACGACGCTCGACGCAATGCTACCAACCGCCACCGACGACGACGATCTCGACGTTGCCGCCTATTTGCAACGCGCCGAAGAAGCTCGACAGCTCGCCCGCCTGCGCATCAAGAACCAGCAGAGGGTCGACAGCCGTCACTATAATCTTCGACGACGCCACATGGAGTACCAACCCGGTGACCGTGTGTGGGTCTGGACGCCGATACGCCGACGTGGGCTCAGTGAAAAACTTCTTCGGCGATACTTCGGCCCATACAAGGTGCTTCGACGTCACGGCGCTCTTGACTACGAGGTCGTCCCGGACGGCATTTCGAACTCCCAGCGACGCCGCGCACGACCTGAAGTCGTCCATGTCGTGCGCCTTAAGCCGTTTTTTGCGCGTTAGCGAACCTGGGGACTCTACTTTTTCCTTTGTTATTGTAATTTATTTGTGTATGCACTTGTTTTTTCCTTTCCATGTTCTGCTGCAAGCATCGGGACGATGCTTTTTCAGAGGGGGGCAATGCCACGCCCTCTTCTTCTTATATTTTGATGTGTTCGAGTTTGACCAGCAAGGACGGTTACCAACGCTCGACGCTGGCCGCGAAGCAGTGTTCGAGAAGCTTCACGATTTTAGTAGATCGTTTTGTTAAGATTGCGCGCCGCACACGAATGTTCCAGCTTTGTCGAGAGATAACGCCGCCACCAGCGATATTGCTGGAAAGTTCCATAGTGCCTGTATAAAAGCCGACGCGCTTGACCGCTTGTCAGTTGATCGACGGACGACGCCCTGTTCGCCGCTATCATTGTACAGTGTGTATTGCTGTAGTTCTAGTTCTCAGTTTCTCGGCCACAAGTTCGGCCAAATAAACAGTTTCATCTCGGACGTGCTGACTGTTGTCTTCGTCGACGTCACGACCACGTGACAATATGCCGTCTGGTGGAAAACTGCGAGACTAAGATGTGACGAGGCCAGGCCCCGGAAAGTCTCAAGTTCCAGCAATAGCCGCAGAGGGCAAAAAAATCAACCGCGGTGAGTTGCAGCTTCAAAACCGGGAGTGGATCTACTAACCACTGCTTTCTTTCACGACAACGACTTTGCATTTCTTCTTACGCCAACATGTGGTATGGCCTGGTGTGCGACCGATGGCGGCGCTGCGAACGGCGCCTGTATGACGTCAGAGCGGGGATTCGCGCGCTTTCGTCTGCTACGTAGGCCCAGCGCCGTGTTGAAACCACCGTTGTGGTAAATCTCAACAAAAAAGCAGTTCAGTTGTTATCTTGCGTATGGTGGCTACTGACGCTGTTCGAACAACCACGGGACTGCTTTTAAGATTCATTTATAACTACAGCTCTTTGTTTCTTAGAACTGCGGCCGCTTGTCTCCGCGGCGAGTGCTGCGCAATGGTGAAGTACTGCTCTGTGCCTCAGTGTAGTTCGTCCGCTCGTGAAAAAGGCGTTAGCTTTTACAACTACTCTAAGGACCCGAAGCTGAAGAAGGAGTGGATCGTCAAGCTAAGAATGGGAATGCGCCCCACGCCTTCATCGACCGTGTGCAGCAATCACTTCGCGGACAGTGACTTCTGCTACCCACCGTACGCGCCATAAGCTTGTGACCGCGTTTAATCGCCTCGCCAATATTTAAGCCGTTTATTGCATGCAAGCTATAAGCATAGGCGACTTACACCAGGTGCGGTGCCGTCCTACAACCTGCCGCGAAGGCCCCTAGAGAAGGAGCCGACGACGAGGCCTCCGAATCGCCTCGCACGTAAGCGCGCCTCGTGAGCTCAGCTGAGCGGCGCAGGATATCTGAGACTACGGCTGCATTTGGATGGTGTACATAAGTATTTTACTTATAAAGGCAAGCGCGCGCCTAGCAGAGTGCTTATCATAAAGTCATAAGCGAAACCTGTTGCTGCTGTGTAGTGCACATTCTCTAAAAGTTTTCACCTGAGGCAGTGCAGACACTTTCTTTAAAAGCGGAGCTCTTTAAGCTTTTCGTTAGGCTGCGTGGCGTGAAACTGGACCCACCTTGCCTTTGCCACGTTAATCTCTGTGGCCCTGTGCGTGGTATAATCAACGATTAACTATTTCTTATATTCTAATACCCATGCGACGGCCTTGTGAGGTATTAATAATATGAACTACGACGTAATATCGTTTTCACTGAACCAACATTACGGGACAAACGGCGATCATGGGCATCGGCAGGGGGGTGTGCAACAAGGCGGCACTTGCGCACTTGTTTGCAGACGAGAGCTGCGACGGTGATGCGATCTCCGTTGACGGCCTCGACCGCGCATTCACCAACGTGGCCTGCGTCGTACACCGCCTCGCCCTCGATGAGGCACGGCGACCTTTCACAAGCTTCATCTACATACTTGTAGATGCTGGAGAACGGCACGCTTACTGAAATATCGAAAGAAACACCCAAACTAATTAGTATCGTACGGCGGAAACACGATAACGAGCGAGAACACTCACACATGGTTTCACTTTCTTACCAGCAATGCGGCGGTGGCATCGGCGCACTCGTCCGCCATGCGGGGGATTTCTTGGCCCTGCCGATTGTGCCGCAACTAAAACAAGTTCAAGATTACACTCGAAAACATTCGTTGTAGGCGTTAGTTGACCGTCGCGAGGCTGTTCGTTCGACAATGTCCCCGCCTGAAGCAGACGATCCGCATACAGGAGCAGCGGCTGCTGCAGCGCGGTTGAGAGCGGAGTCCTCACTCTGACATCACACGCGAGAGGGCGCCACTCCAATATCTCGAGGCCAATAACAAACTGTTGTGTTCATATCGCGATAGGCTACAGGAATCGTAGTTGTCAAGTTGCGGTGATAAGTGAATGGTCGCCACTGCGCATGTGTAACCTGGAGCCACTTGTATATATGGGCGTGTGCCTTACGTAACTGTGTTCGTTGTGCTGTTTTGAGGCTGCCCGTTGGCATGCCTGAATAAAGGATTCGAAAAGCATGCCCTGGTTCTGAAGTTACAACATGTCTGGCGACGAAGATGGGATCCAGGCAGCCGGAAAAACAGCAGCTGTTCGAGGTGCCATGCTCGGAAAGCTTCCAGAGTTCGATCCGCACGGTGACAACTGCGATGTTTTCTTCGAGCGATTCGAGTGTTTTGCAGCTGCTAACGACATCGCAGAGGATAAGAAGTTGCAAGTGCTATTGACGTCCATCGAGGTGAAGGCATACGTCACGCTCAGGAGCCTTCTTATGCCGAAGACGCCTACCCAGCAGACGTATGACGTTGTCATCGCAACGCTGGAAATGCACTACACCCCGAAGTGATCCGTGGTTACGGAAAGATACCGTTTCAACCAACGCAAGCAAGAACCGCACGAAAGCATCAGCGACTTCATAGTAGGACTCAAGAAACTGGCTGCAACGTGCGAGTTCGGCACATTTCTTGAGCAAGCCCTGCGAGATCGCCTCATCGCGGGATTGTGTTCCGACAGCATACGCTGCAGGCTTCTGGCGACACCTGATGCAGAATTAACCTGGGAGCGCACCTGCAGTATTGTAGCAGCCATGGAATCAGCTACTAGAGGCACTCGGGAAATGGTGGCGACCCTCGCAACAGGGACCCCCGTCGACAGCGACGTTCACTGGAACAAGGAAACGGCAGCGGGGCAGCGGCAAGCACCCGCTGGGGACTACGCCCGGAGTGACACGCCGAAAACGGCTTCACCTGCGGGTACACAAGAGACTAAGGGTTGTCATCGTTGCGGTGGGCGGCACTCTCCTGTAAGTTGTCCGTTCATGAACAGCTGTTGTTTTAAATGTAACAAAAAAGGCCATGTATAGCCAAAATGCGTAAAACTAGGGCGCCTATTCATTGCCTGGCGAATGATGCAACGTGTGATGAGCTGTTGACACTGTGTCACACAGACCGTAGGCCGGGCACGCCTGCCATTGTGGTGCCGTTGCTGATAAACGAAAGAGAGATTCCGATGGAGCTCGATACAGGCGCAGCCGTATTGGTAATGCGTGAAACAGAATGTTTAAAGCATTTTCCCGATGCAAGTTTCAGGGAAACAGATGTTAGGCTAGTCACCTACAATGGCACGCCTGTCACAGTCAAAGGTATTATGGATGTTGATGTAAAGTACCAGAGCCAACACGTTCGCTTGCCACTAGTGATTGCTAAGGATAGCACAGGGGCTAGAATGCCAACATTATTGGGGCGGGAGTGGCTAACGAAAATAAAACTCTACTGGTCGAATGTGGCACGGGTGCAGAACGTACGTGAAGAAGCAAAGCTATCTGATAAGTACCGCGAGGTATTTCAACCAGGATACGGGGCCATTAAAGGGTTTCACGCTAGTATTGTGCTTAAGAAAGGCGCTACTCCTGTTTTTTGTAAAGCGAGACCAGTGCCATACGCGTTACGCGAGCAGGTAGAACAAGAGCTGCTTATTATGGAGAAGGCAGGCATTGTGTACCGCGTGAGGCACAGTGTTTGGGCCACCCCACTGGTGGTAGTACCAAAATAGAATAACGGCATTCGACTGTGCGGGGATTACTGGGTCACCGTCAATCCTTTCGTGGAAGTTGACCACTACCCTCTACCGCTGCCTGAAGATATATTCACCACGTTGCAAGGTGGAGTTGTGTTTTCGGTTCTTGACCTGAGTAAGGCGTATCTGCAACTGGAATTAGATGAGCACGCTCCGGAACTGCTCACCATTAACACGCATATGGGCCTTTTCCGGTACAGACGCCTACACTATGGTGTAGCCTGTGCACCAGCCGCATTTCAGGCGGTAATGGACCAAATCCTGAGGGGCTTGCAAGGCACGGCTTGCTATCTTGACGATGTCATCATAGCGGGAGTTAGCTACGAGCAGTGTCGTGAAAGAGTTGAACAAGTGCTCATGCCCCTAAGCCAATACGGTATCAAAGTCAACGCGGAAAAGTGCAGCTTGTTTAAAAAAGGAGTAACCTACTTGGGACACGAAGTTGATGGCAATGGGTTGCACCCTACCAGTGACAAAGTAAGGGCGATAAAGAATGCACCCAAGCCAGACAATGTCACGCAACTAAAGACATTTTTGGGACTGGTCAATTTTTACGCAAAATTTTTACCAAATGTAGCACAGTACTGGAGCCTCTCCATGGCTTGCTGCGCAAGGAAACCAAGTGGCACTGGTCTCGACTATGTGACGACGCATTCAACAAGTGTAAAAAGTTGTTGACGGATGAAAGTGTGTTGGAAATATATGATGTGGCAAAAGAAATTCAGCTCACGTGTGACGCTTCAGAGTATGGCCTAGGAGCCGTACTATCGCATGTCGTGAACGGCCAAGAGAAGCCTATCGCTTTCGCCTCAAGATCGCTGTCAGTGTCCGAGCAGAACTACGGACAAATAGAGAAAGAGGCACTGAGCATAGCCTTTGGAGTAAGAAAATTCCACAAGTATCTATATGGCAGGGCATTCAACGTTTTAACGGATCACCAACCACTGACGGTTCTTTTCGAGCCACACCGACATTGCGGTGCCGTGGCAACTGCCAGGGCGCACAGATGGCTGACATTTCTAGCAGACTATCGGTACAAAATTACGCATAAGCCGGGCACCGCCATATCGCATGCTGATACTTTGTCACGGCTACCGTTGTTGTACGGGGGCATGAAGAGGACACAATTTGTTACTTTTCCACGTTGTCAGATGTGCCGCTAACCGCGAAAGACATGCATTGAGCGTGCAACAGGGTGTGACAATTTGTTGCGAGCTGTGCGAAATAGGATATGGCAAGGTTGGCCAAAGACTGTCAGTGCGGAACTGCAACCCTTTTGGATTCGTCGTTTTGAGCTCATGGTGGACGAGGGCTGTATTGTTTGGAATAACAGGGTTGTTGTTCCTGAAAGCTTGAAGACTGTAGTACTAGCACTCTTACACGAACAGCATCTCGGGATCTCAAAAATGAAGGCTGTTGCACGGTCAATGGTCTGGTGGCCGGGTATCGACAATGCCCTTGAACAGGCGGTGCGCAAACGCAGCATCTGTCAGGCAGTACTTCCTGCAGCGCAGCCAGTTCCTTTGTTTCCATGGAAAGTTTGTGAACACCCGTGGCAACGAGTCCACTTGGATTTTGCGGAAAAAGAATCGCAAATGTTTCTTATTGCAATGATGCTTTTTCCAAATGGATAGAGGTTAAGTGTACGCAGTCGACAACAGCTGCGAAAACAGTCGAGGCTGTGCGTTCCTGGTTTGCGTCGCACGGGTTGCCTGTGGAATTGGTTACCGATAATGGGCCTCAGTTCCGCGCAGCGGAATTTCTAACTTTCCTGAAAGCGAATGGCGTGAAACATACGCTCACCCCACCGTATCATCCGCAATCTAATGGAGCGGCCGAGCGAGCGGTGCAAACAACTAAGAAGGCTCTCCTGAAGCAGTTAATGGATGACGAAAGGAAAGGTACAAACAGGTCACTACAACATCGCCTAGATAATTTCTTGTTCTCGTACCGCGCAACACCCCCACACTTTCACTGGGAAATCACCAGCAGAATTGTTTCTGCGACGGAAACTGAGGCCCCGCTTATTGTTGCTACGACCATATGTGAATGGTGTGTTGACTGACCAAGCAGAGAAAGTGAAAACATCCGCTGACAAGCGGTGCGCAATGTTCCGTTCTTTTGCTGTGAATGAGTGCGTACTGGTAGGATCGGTGTGCGGAGAGACTGTAAAGTGGTTACCGGGTAGAGTGTTGCAGGTAAAATCCATATGCACATACTTAGTGTTGGTGGGAAATTATGTGCGATATGTGCATGCCGATCATTTCCGCCACTCCTGTCTGGAACGGGAGAAAGAGCCAGCTGCGGACGACGAGTTCGAGCTGCCGCATGTGCCCGAAGAACGGGACCCAACTACTTCGACGACGACGCTGCCACCGATTACACAATACCATTCGAGCACGCAGCGTATGCCGCAACCGGACATGACTACGCTCCGAACAAGCACCCAACGCCGGGCGCCTGATCGCTGGGGCTATAGCAGCCGTACTTAAAGTTTGTCAGAAAGGGAGTGTTGTGTTCATGACATATCGCGATAGTTGTCAAGTTGCGGTGATATGTGAATGGTCGCCACTGCGCATGTGTAACCTGGAGCCACTTGTATATATGGGCGCGTGCCCTACGTTACTGTGTTCGTTGTGCTGCTTTGAGGCTGCCCGTAGGCATGCCTGAATAAAGGATTCGAAAAGCATGCCCTGGTTCTGAAGTTACAACACAAACTAATAACTGCTCTCTTCGTTTCTGGTTTTTTTCTTTCATGGCATTTGTTCTTAACAAACCACAACTACCCTCTTGACAAACCAACAACTGCTATCTTCGTTTCCGTCGTCTTCTTTCACGGCAAGGACGTTGCATTTGTTCTTACGTAGTCAGGTGTGGTGGTATAACTAACAAACAACTGCTCTCTTCGTTTCCATTTTCTTCGTTCACGGCAAGGATTTTAAATTTGTACTTACGACATCATGTGTGGTGGTATAACAAACCAACAACTGCTCTCTTCGTTTGTTTTTCTTTTTTTCTTTCATTGCATTTGTTCTTACGCCGTCATGTGTGGTGGTATAATAAACCAACAACTGCTATCTTGGTTTCCTTTTTCTTCTTTCACAAGGACTTTGCATTTGTTCTTTGTAGTCATGTGTGGTGGTATAAGAAACCAACAACTGCTCTCTTCATTCCTGTTTTTTTTTTTTCTTTCATCGCATTTGTTCTTACGCCGTCATGTGTGGTGTTATAATAAACCAACAACTGCTATCTTGGTTTCCTTTTTCTTCTTTCACAAGGACTTTGCATTTGTTCTTATGTAGTCATGTGTGGTGGTATAAGAAACCAACAACTGCTTTCTTCATTTCTGTTCTTTTTTCTTTCATCGCATTTGTTCTTACGTCGTCATGTGTGGTGGTATAATAAACCAACAATTGCTGTCTTGGTTTCTTTTTTCTTCTTTCACGACAACGACTTTGCATTTGTTCTTACGTCGTCATGTGTGGTGGTATAACAAACCAACAACTGCTCTCTTCGTTCCTGTTTTTTTTTGCTTTCATTGCATTTGTTCTTACGTCGTCACGTGTGGTGGTATAATAAACCAACAACTGCTATCTTGGTTTCCTTTTTCTTCTTTCACAAGGACTTTGCATTTGTTCTTATGTAGTCATGTGTGGTGGTATAAGAAACCAACAACTGCTTTCTTCATTTCTGTTCTTTTTTCTTTCATCGCATTTGTTCTTACGTCGTCATGTGTGGTGGTATAATAAACCAACAATTGCTGTCTTCGTTTCTTTTTTATTCTTTCACGACAACGACTTTGCATTTGTTCTTACGTCGTCATGTGTGGTGGTATAACAAACCAACAACTGCTCTCTTCGTTCCTGTTTTTTTTTGCTTTCATTGCATTTGTTCTTACGTCGTCACGTGTGGTGGTATAATAAACCAACAACTGCTATCTTGGTTTCCTTTTTCTTCTTTCACAAGGACTTTGCATTTGTTCTTATGTAGTCATGTGTAGTGGTATAAGAAACCAACAACTGCTCTCTTCATTTCTGTTCTTTTTTCTTTCATCGCATTTGTTCTTACGTCGTCATGTGTGGTGGCATAATAAACCAACAATTGCTGTCTTGGTTTCTTTTTTCTTCTTTCACGACAACGACTTTGCATTTGTCCTTACGTCGTCATGTGTGGTGGTATAACAAACCAACAACTGCTCTCTTCATTTCTGTTCTTTTTTCTTTCATCGCATTTGTTCTTACGTCGTCATGTGTGGTGGTATAATAAACCAACAACAGCTATCTTGGTTTCCTTTTTCTTCTTTCACGACAAGGACTTTGCATTTGTTCTTACGTAGTCATGTGTGGTGGTATAACAAACCAACAACTGCTCTCTTCGTTTGTTTTTCTTTTTTCTTTCATTGCATTTGTTCTTACGCCCTCATGTGTGGTGGTATTATAAACCAACAACTGCTATCTTGGTTTCCTTTTTCTTCTTTCACGACAAGGACTTTGCATTTGTTCTTACGTAGTCATGTGTGGTGGTGGATGGATGGATGGATGCTATGAGCGTCCCCTTTAAAACGGGGCGGTGACATGTCTGCCACCAGGCTCAAAGAAAAAAAAAAGCTTTCTTGTTTCATGTTGGCCTAATACCTTATCTACATTGATTAAATCTATGTTATTATACCAAAAAAATATAAATTCACGGTCCATCTCTCTGCCACTTAAGGCAGAATGACCTTATTTTTCCCCCATTATTTATTTTTGTTCTTTATCTCTACCTTTCTGCCACCAATACTCTAACCGTCTCTTACTTATTTCTATCGCGGACGTGTGCAGCTTTCCATTGTTGTCCCTAAAACCCAAGGCTTCATGTAGACTCGTGCCCACAAGTACACCTGGGTGAATATCGCCACATTCAATCAGTACATGTTCCATCGTTTCCTTAGTTCCCCCGCAGCATGTGCATTGTTCTTCTTCGTTACTGAATCTCGCTTTATAACTACGCGTTCTAAGGCAGCCCGACCTTGCTTCAAACAGTAAAGCGCTTCCCCTTGAATTATCATAAAACCTTTCCCTCCTTATTTCGTTTTTTCCTTTTCGGTAGTTACTCAGAACCGGCTTCTTTTTCATCGCTGTCATCCAATAAGTCCTCTCCGCCTCTCTGACCTTCCGCTTAATGCTCCTTGTTGCCATATCGCCCGCACTGCCAGCCGTATATTTACTGGTGAGCCTCCTAGTTCTTTTTCTCCACTGCGTGTCAACGCTTTTTCTATACAAATACCTGAAAACCTTCTCTGCCCATCTACTGTTCTTCATTTTCCTCAGCCTCTCTTCGAATCTCATTTTGCTCTGAGCTTCCCTCACTTCAAAGCCCGTCCATCCCATATCACCCTTTACAGCCTCATTTGTCGTCTTCCCGTGAGCGCCCAACGCGAGGCGGCCCACCGTCCTTTGATTTACATCCATTCCTGATTGTACCTCTGACTTCATGCACACTACTGAGTTCCCAAATGTAAGCCCCGGAACCATCACACCCTTCCACAGCCCTCGAAGCACCTCGTACCGATTGTATCCCCATAAAGATCTGTGCTTCATAATTGCAGCATTCCTCTTTCCCTTTGCTACCGATGCTTCCTCTTGTACCTCCATATATCTATCCCCCTCATTTACCCATACTCCGAGGTACTTGTACTCGCTTACCCTCGGTATTTTTTGGCCCTGTATAAAGACCACATGGTCTTCGTGATCATTGAATACCATCAATCCACATTTTGTTGCACTAAATCCTAGTCCTAGAGCCTCACATTCCCTTCCGCATATATCTGCCAGTCGCTGTATATCATCTTGACTGTCCGCAAATAAGACAATATCATCAGCATAAAATAGACCTGGAAGCTTCTGCTCAACCATCGTGCCGACCTGCTTGTGTGACAAATTAAATCCAATGTTGCTACCTTCTAGCGCTTTTTCCATCCTCACCATGTACAGCATGAATAACAGCGGGGACAAAGGACATCCCTGTCTCAGCCCCTTGCTAATTTCAACGCTGTCCTTGCTACTTATTCCTTCCCATTCTACACAAACTGTATTTTCTCGGTATATTTCCCTCAAAAGCTGTATATAGTCGTCACCTATGCCCACTTCTTTCAGTATATCCCACAAAATTTCCTGATTAACGTTGTCATACGCCCCGGCAATATCTAGATAAGCTACGTATAAGGGCCTGTTTTCTATTTTCGATATTTCTATACACTGGGTAAGAACAAACAGATTATCGTCTAACCGCCTGTCAATTCGAAATCCATTCTGAAGTTCTCCCAAAATATCATTTTGTTCTACCCACGCTTCTATTTTTAATTTTACTGCCTGCATCGCCAACCTGTATAGCACCGATGTAATGGTTAGCGGTCTATACGAGCGAATGTTATCCTTTTCTCCCTTGCCTTTATAGATTAAGTTCATTCTACTTTTTCGCCAACTGTCTGGTACTTCCCTCTCCTGTAAGCACTTTTCTACGGCTTTCAGCAGTGCTTCTTTAGTTTTATGTCCGAGTTCGTTAATGAGGCTAACGGGAACCCCATCTAAGCCCTGAGTAGTGCGCTTAGGAATTTTTCCTTCGGCCTTCTTCCAATTGAAATTCTCTAGTACTACATCTTCGTCGGTTGCACTCCTTTGCGTACTTTTACTCACTGGGGAAATCCCCGGGGCGACCTTTTTAAACGAATCAGCTGTTATCTTTCGGATGTAACCTAACGCTTCATACCCTTCCAATCGATTTCCTCCTTCATCTACCATATGTTGTTGCATTGTGACAGACTTCCTACCCAGCGCTTTTAGGTGGCTCCAAAACATCCTAGGCGCGGCCTTCTTCTTTTCGCGAATCTCTGTCATCCAGCGTTCACTTTCACCTTTAATTTTTGCCTTGACTAATTTCTGCACAATGGATTTTTGCTCTAAATATATTTCCCATATTTGGTTGACTTCGTCCTGTGGCCGCTTTTCCTTTTTTGCTCGTCTGTGCTCCCGTGATGCCTCACGTCGCTTCTCGATCGCCTCCCGGATTTCTTTGTTCCACCAACTTTTTGGCTTTCTCTTTCCTTTCCAACAAATAGTTTTCTTCTCTTTTTCCATTTCTTTCGTGATTACATGTAGCAGCTCACTATACTTCCAGTCTTAGCCTGGTAGTTCGTCTACTTTTTCCTCGACTCTTGCGGCTATATTTGTTATTTGTTTGTCATTTAGATACAAGCTGCCAAACTTTGATTCTATGTTCTTATTTTCAGTTTTATATCCCATTTGTAATATTATGCGTTTATGATCACTACCCAAGCTGTTAATGCCTTCCTCGTCTATTCTCATCTCTCTAAGTTTGTCATATATTCCTTCTGTCATGAGACAATATATAACAAACCAACAAATGCTTATACTGTTGGTATAACAAACCAACAACTGCTCTCTTCGTTTGTTTTTCTTTTTTCTTTCATTGCATTTGTTCTTACGCCGTCATGTGTGGTGGTATTATAAACCAACAACTGCTATCTTGGTTTCCTTTTTCCTTTTTCTTCTTTCATAAAGGACTTTGTATTTGTTCTTATGTAGTCATGTGTGGTGGTATAACAAACCAACAACTGCTCTCTATGTTTCTGTTTTTTTTTTGTTTCTTTGCATTTGTTCTTACGTCGTCATGTGTGGTGGTATAATAAACCAACAACAGCTACCTTGGTTTCCTTTTTCTGCTTTCACGACAAGGACTTTGCATTTGTTCTTACGTAGTCATGTGTGGTGGTTTCACAAACCAACAACTGCTCTCTTTGTTTCCGTTTTTTTTCCTTTCATTGCATTTGTAATTACGTCGTCATGTGTGGTGGTATAATAAACCAACAACTGCTATCTTGGTTTCCTTTTTCTTCTTTCACGACAAGGACTTTGCATTTGTTCTTACGTAGTCATGTGTGGTGGTATAACAAACCAACAACCGCTCTCTTCGTTTCTTTTTTTTTTTCTTTCATTGCATTTGTTCTTACCTCGTCATGTGTGGTGGTATCACAAACCAACAACTGCTATCTTGGTTTCCTTTTTCTTCTTTCACGACAAGGACTTTGCATTTGTTCTTACGTAGTCATGTGTGGTGGTATAAGAAAACAAAAATTGCTCTCATCACTTCTGTTTTTTTTTTCTTTCATAGCAGGGTGATTCTACGTAAGATCGAACAATCGATGGCTGGTCGACCTCTCAAATTTATTTCAAAATTTTATATATTATTGCCTGATGAGTGCAAAGAAGAGATCCGCAATTTGTTTTGCCGCCAAAAATTTTTTTGAAGCACAGGAAATCAATAATGACGAAGAGGTGGAGTGGAGAGTGGAGCGCTCACCCGCTCTGCTGTTTTGGCCAAATTTTGTTATGAATTGCACAAAATATATTAAAGTTAGGTAGCTGAAATTTCTTTAACTAAATATATGCATGCTTTTGCTTCTGCTCAGGTATTTTTAGTTTTGATGTGTAGTGTAGATGTTTTTATAAAAACCTCGAAATTGGCCCAGGAAACGTTATTTTCTTTACTTTGAAGGTCATTATGTCGAAAAATCCTTGTAGCAGAGCGACAAAAATTCCGCATTACGTTCTTCGCATGCTTAATTACCACACTGCCCAATCTTATATTTATATAGCTTTTCAGTAAAGAGATATGATTGGGCTAAGTTAAAGAGAACACCGGACAATGAAAACTTCTGACGACAATTAAAAAAAAACCCATTTTTTATATTTCTTTAACTTTGTCCAGTTATTCTCCTCCACATCAGCTTTCATAAATCGAAAACATGTTGCATAATGTCGTTACACTAATAGTTACGACCCCTCCAATGAGACCCTCAGGCAAGGACTGGCAATTCCGACTTCTTGCCCAGCAGGTGATGCAGGCAGGATTGAATTGCTTTTTATTAAAAGGCCAGCAGGTACCGAAAAAGGTGTCGCCGGCACTGAAGACGTTAATTTTGAAATTATTTGGTCACTGCAGCGGCCACGAGCGCGGGGCTACCGATCAGGCGCGCGCGCACCCGAGATGCTCGTTGTAAGAGACGGCGCAGTGAGAGCTCGTTTTCGCATCCTCAGACCGATTGAGTTCGAAACAGCAACGCCTCTCCGGTGACTTGAACGCACGTGCACTGGAGCTTCGCTATTCTATCCGCCCTCTGTTCGCATCTTAGCTAGGCGCTGATAACACGGCGGAGATGGAAGCAAGATGAAAACTCTATAAGGGAGCTATGAGCGCTCGCTTCACGCACGCTGCTGCCAGAGAAACTGCGCTGCGCCAGTTGCGATCAGTGGAAAGCATTAACGTGGCGCTCCAGTGGCAAAGCAAAATATGGAATGTCAAAGGAAAGAAAAGCAAAACTATCGGTAACCAGATGCGCTTGCCTATCTTAGATGTCGGCAGCAGACAGCCTGAACTAGCCGCGCGTTGAGAGCGCTGTTCACACTTCATTCGGCGCGGATAGTTCTTGTGCTTTGCTCTTACTCTACTCCTCCTGTGCGTCTCATGACGAAAAAGTATAGCTCCGAATGAGTCTATTGTGGCGACTACCTTTCGAAGCACAAGAAGCTTAAAGGAGTACTGACACGAATTTTTAAAAATTTCGGATTGTTGCTCTAAATAAAAATACTGGTGTCGAGAAACCTAAAACGACTATTGTGGTGCCTGGGAATGCATCCTATATATTTTAATTAGCGCCACCTTAAAAAGACACTTTCGGTTTCGACATCGAGGGGGTGGCTTCTCAGTGTCGTTTCATAGCAGTGTGACGTCACGGAGATACAGAAACTCACGACGTACTAGCGGGAAATCCGTCATCTGCTCGTGGTGCACATAAACAACGATGAGTGAATTGTCGTCCTGTGACCCTGACAGTGATTTCTGTGATTTAGGCTGCATGCAGGAAGCAGAACTCGCATACTCGGGGGAACTCTCTTGACTCGTCAGGATAATGTCCTTGCAGTGGAGCTGGCTTGCAGATGCTCAGCGACGAAAACTTCAAAGTCAAATTAAAATATTTTATACGTGTTCTTCAACTCCAGTGTGTGGACAGCGTTGACACTGCACACCAACGAAGCAAAAAATGTCCCTTTTGCGATGTCTCAAAATCGTGTCAGTACTCCTTTAATTATTGCAAAGAAGCCAAAATTTCGCAGAGTTACCGACCTAGGCATATACGCTTTGAAGAAACGTTTAACGCCCGAAAAATCAGTGACTGCCAGTGAGACGGACTACTTGTGCTACGTGTGCTTTTGCTACCACTGTAATGAAAGATTTTTACGGAACGCACAGTTTAACGATGACATTCTTATGCCCCCCGAAAAAGAAATCGACGTCATTAACCAGATCACTGCGACTACCGGTGTACGTGCGTTCAAGTCACCCCAGAGGTGTTGCTGTTTCGAACTCAATCGGTCTGAGGACGCGAAAACGAGCTTTCACTGCGCCGTCTCTTACAACGCGCGCCTGCGCGGGAGCCCCGCTCTCGTGGCTGCTGCAGTGATGAAATAATTTCAAGATTAACGTCTTCAGTGCCGGACACCTTTTTCGGTACCTGCTGGCCTTTTAATAAAACGCAATTCAATCCTGCCTGCATTTTATACAATTGCTGGGCAAGAAGTCGGAATTGCCAGTCCTTGCCTAAGGGTCTCATTGGAGGGGTTCTAACTGTTAGTGCAACGACATTATGCAACATGTTTTCAATGATTATGAAAGCTGATGTGGAGGAGAATAAGTCGACAAAGTTTAAGAAATATAAAAAATGGATTTTTTTTTTAATTGTCATCAGAAGTTTTCATTGTCCGGTGTTTTCTGTAACTTAGCCCGATCATATCTCTTTACTGAAAAGTTATATAAATATAAGATTCAACAGTGTGGTAGATAAGCATGCGAGGAACGTAATGAGCAATTTTTGTCGCTCTGCTACAAGCATTTTTCGAGATAAAGACCTTCAAAGTACAGGAAATAACGTTTCCTGGACCAATTTTGAGGTTTTTTATAAAAACATCTACACTACACATCAAAACTAAAAATACCTGAGCAGAAGCAAAAACATGCATATATTTAGTTAAAAAAATTTCAGCTACCTAACTTTAATATATTTTGCGCAATTCATAACGAAAGTTGGCCAAAACAGCAGAGCGGATGAGCGCTTCACTCCACCTCTTCGTCATTATTGATTTCCTGTGCTTCGAAAAAATTTTTGGCGGCAAAACAAATTGCGGATCTCTTCTTTCCACTTATCAGGCAATAATATAAAAAATTTTGAAATAAATTTGAGAGGTCGACTAGCCATCGATTGTTCGATCTTACGTGGAATCACCCAGCATTTGTCCTTACGTCGTCATGTGTGGTGGTATAATAAACCAACAATTGCTGTCTTGGTTTCCTTTTTCTTCTTTCACAAACACTTCGCATCTGTTTTTACGTAGTCATGTGTGGTGGTATAACAAACCAACAATTGCTGTCTTCGTTTCTCTTTTTTTTTCTTTCATCGCATTTGTTCTTACGTCGTCATGTGTGGTGGTATAATAAACCAACAACTGCTCTCTTGGTTTCCTTTTTCTTCTTTCACAAACACTTCGCATTTGTTTTTACGTAGTCATGTGTGGTGGTATAACAAACCAACAATTGCTGTCTTCGTTTGTTTTTTTTTTTTTTTCTTTCATCGCATTTGTTCTTACATCGTCATGTGTGGTGGTATAATAAACCAACTGCTCTCTTGGTTTCCTTTTTCTTCTTTCACAAGCACTTCGCATTTGTTTTTACGTAGTCATGTGTGGTGGTATAACAAACCAACAATTGCTGTCTTCCTTTCTCTTTTTTTTTTCTTTCATCGCATTTGTTCTTACGTCGTCATGTGTGGTGGTATAATAAACCAACAACTGCTCTCTTGCTTTCCTTTTTCTTCTTTCACAAACACTTCGCATTTGTTCTTACGTAGTCATGTGTGGTGGTATAACAAACCAACAATTGCTGTCTTCGTTTCTGTTTTTTTTTTCTTTCATTGCATTTGTTCTTACGTCGTCATGTGTGGTGGTATAATAAACCAACAACTGCTCTCTTGCTTTCCTTTTTCTTCTTTCACAAACACTTCGCATTTGTTCTTACGTAGTCATGTGTGGTGGTATAACAAACCAACAATTGCTGTCTTCGTTTCTGTTTTTTTTTTCTTTCATCGCATTTGTTCTTACGTCATCATGTGTGGTGGTATAATAAACCAACAACTGCTCTCTTGGTTTCCTTTTTCTTCTTTCACAAGCACTTCGCATTTGTTTTTACGTAGTCATGTGTGGTGGTATAACAAACCAACAACTGCTATCTTTGTTTCTGTTTTTTTTTTTCTTTCATCGCATTTTGTTCTTACGTCGTCATGTGTGGTGGTATAATAAACCAACAACTGCTCTCTTGCTTTCCTTTTTCTTCTTTCACAAACACTTCGCATTTGTTCTTACGTAGTCATGTGTGGTGGTATAACAAACCAACAATTGCTGTCTTCGTTTCTCTTTTTTTTTTCTTTCATCGCATTTGTTCTTACGTCGTCATGTGTGGTGGTATAATAAACCAACAACTGCTCTCTTGGTTTCCTTTTTCTTCTTTCACAAACACTTCGCATTTGTTTTTACGTAGTCATGTGTGGTGGTATAACAAACCAACAATTGCTGTCTTCGTTTCTGTTTTTTTTTTTTCATCGCATTTGTTCTTACGTCGTCATGTGTGGTGGTATAATAAACCAACAACTGCTATCTTGGTCTCCTTTTTGTTCTTTCACAAGCACTTCGCATTTGTTTTTACGTAGTCATGTGTGGTGGTATAACAAACCAACAACTGCTCTCTTCATTTCCGTTTGCTTTTTTCACAGCAAGGACTTCGCATTTGTTCTTACGATGTCATGTGTGGTGGAATAACAAATCCACAACTGCTCACTTCATTTCTGTTTCTTTCGTTCGCGGCAAGGAGTTTGCATTTGTTCTTAGATCGTCATGTGTGGTGGTATAACAAACCACGGCCTCCTGTATAATATTAGCTGCCTGCTTGTTGTGTATTCACCAGTGAATAAGGTCGGCAACCATGAGCGCCCATGGCGCCACGCTTTGAGTGAGTGGAGTAGCGTCTGGCGGACTATTCATTCCTCCTCCTGGTTTTGGCAACGCTTGTACCCAGCTAAGTCAGCTGTTAATAAACTACAGTCATGCATACATAACATTTGGTGACAAGCTCACGAACCAACGTGGTGAGCGACGGCGGCTGCAAAAGCAAGCGGCAAGACGCCACACAAGGGAACGAAGGTGAGCTTCGGTGAACACCGGTGACAGTACTCAGAGCGAGATGGCTTTGGACAACGCTTTCAACGAGGGCACTTCAAAAGCTAAGCCTAGCGCTTCAAACGTGTTCTTGGGCCGGCTGGGCAATATGGAAGAGTTTTCTCCTGAAAACACAACAGTCTGACCTACATACCTCAAACGCCTACAGTTCTATTTCACGGCGAATGGTGTGGTTGAGGAGCAGTAGCAACAGGCAGTGCTGTGCAGCGTTTGTGGTCCGGCTACGTACGCCATCCTTCGTACATTGTGTTCTCCGGCGACGCCGGCTGAGACGCCGTATGGGGACATTGTTTCCAAGCTCACGCACCACTTCACGCAAACGCCTTCAGTGATTGTACAGCGTTTCACGTTTCACAAATGCTGTCAGCAGCCGGGCGAAAGTATCGCGGATTTTGTTGCGGACTTGCGCCGACTCTCCGAGCACTTTGAGTTCGGTGTCACACTGGAGGACATGCTCCACGATCGCCTAGTTTGCGGCGTTCGTGACGAAGGGCTGCAACGGCGTTTCCAGACTGAGACTGCGTTGGATTTCAAGAAGGCGTACGAAAAGCCGTCGCTGGCAAGTATGCGACGCGGCAAACAGAAACCATCAGTAGGGCGTTGCTGGCAGCGTCCAAGTTACATCGGATGGATGAAGCACCAAAGGTGGACAAGCCGGGCGCTGAAAAAGGGTGTTCCAAGGAGTCAAGAACCGGGCAGCACTCCCGCTGCAACGGTGACCATGACCCTACGAGCTGCGGTTTTCGCTCTGCAGGGTGTCATTTCTACAAGCGGAAAGGTCACATTGTTCGTGCCTGCCGTCAAAAGGAAGAGGCAATAAGCAAGGCAAAGAGTGGCAATAAGTGCCCAGGCAACTTGGGTCACTCAGGAGTGTACGGACTTTGCCACACTGCTAGTGGATTGCCAGCATTTATGGCAAACGTCATTGTGAATGGACACCAGGTATCGATGGAAGTGCACTCTGGATCCGTTTGTTCTAGTGTCAACCTGAGGAGATTGAGCAAGCTGGGATTCTCGAAGAAGGCGCTCCAACCAAGTTCCCGGGGAGTGCGGACGTACACACAGCAGCCTGTTTGTGTAGGGGCGAAGTGGAAGTTCCTGCTAAGCACAACAGTAGAGAGGGGAAACTACCTCTGCTCATCATGAAAGGGTCAGGAATCAGCATCCTGGGGAGAGACTGCTTCTGACCGCTAGGCATCACACTGGAAAGACTACACGAGCTCAAAGAAGCTCCAGCTCCCGAGAGTTCCAGTCGAGAAGTCCAACCAGCTGCAGGCAACCAAAGCAAGGTGGTGATGAGCGTGAAAAATCTGCTGCAGGACTATCCAGATGTGTTCAAACCTGGGCTGGGCAAGAGCATGGGTCTTCCTGTGCGGAGTTTAATGGAGGAGCAAGACACGCCCAAGTTTCACAAGCCATGGCAAGTACCTTTCGCGCTGCTGCCCAAGGTGGAGGAAGCCACCGAACAGTTGGTGAAGCAAGGCATTTGCGTTCCTATTAAGCATTTCCGCTGGGCGACGCCGATTGTCCCGATTCTGAAAAAGAACGGAAAGATGAGAATTTGCGGGGACTACAAGGGAACACTCAACCCAGTCGTCAAGTGGGAGCCGTATCCGCTTCCAACTACAGAGCAACTGCTCGCAAGACTGGGAGGATGTGCAGTGTTTTCTCTGTTGGACTTGGATCAAGCTTATCAGCAACTCTGTGTCGATGAGGACACCGCCATGCTGCAGACTGTGACAACTCACAAGGGCCTGTTCAAGGTGACACAATTGCAGTTTGGTGTGGCAGTCGCCGTAGCCATCTTTCAACGTTATATGGAAGGACTATTGAACGGACTGGAAGGGGTTCAGTGCTTTTTGGATGACATTGTATTTGGTGGAAGAACCGTTGCTGAGCATGAGGAATGGCTGCGCAAAGTGCTGCAGCATATCCAAGACGAGGGGCTTCGCCTGAACGCCGAGAAGTGTGCATTCAGGGACAAGGAAGTGACGTACCTGGGGTACCGTGTCAACAAGGACGGAGTAAGTCCTTAGCGTGAAAAAGTGGAAGCCATCAAGCAAGCTCCAGAACCGAAGAACAAGAAGGAGCTGCAGTGATTCTTGGGAGCCTTAAATTTTTATGACGCTCCTTGAAAGGAGCGTCACAAGTGTTGGAACCACTTCACCGCCTCCTGGACAAGGACAAGGCATGGAGTTGGACCGAGACAGAAGCGAAGGCATACCAGAGTGCCAAGAACCTGCTGGAATCATCAGCCGTCTTAGCACACTATGACGTGACACAAGGCTGGCCTGTGACGCGTCTCCGTGCGGGCTGGGTGCGGTATTGAGCCAAGTGGGCGAAGATGGTGTTGAAAGACCAGTGGCCTTCTCCTCAATAACCTTATCAAAAGCAGAGCGCAACTATGCGCAGATAGACAGGGAGGCTCTGGCTTTGCTATTCGGAGTTCAGAAATTCCACCAGTATATTTTTGGTCGGAAATTTCAACTCTTGACAGACCACAAGCCATTGCTAGGCCTTTTGTACCAAGCCAAGCTGGTTCCTGCCGTATTGTCACCTCGGATGTTGCGCTAGAGTCTGCAACTTTCTGCATACAACTACGAACTAGTGTACATACCAGACTTCAAGTTGCTACATGCCAACGTTTTCAGTCATCTTCCGCTTCCTGTCAGGGATGAGCACGAGCCACCGTTGGGAGACATTCTGCTGCTTGAAGCAGCGCCGGAAGCTCCTCTAGATTGTACCAAGATCGCAGCATTGATGCGTACGGACCCTGTTCTGTCACGAGTACGCCGCTGGATTTTGCAAGGTTGGCCTTCCACGAAAGTGCCCAAGGAATTCCGTCCTTTTGTGGGCAGGAAGAACGAACTGTCCACCTACCGAAATTGTGTGTTGTGGGGATCTCATTTTGTGATTCCAAGTTCCGCACAGGCCCAGGTCCTAGACATCCTACACACCACGAACCCAGGCATAGCACGGATGAAAGGTCTTGCACGCGGCACCAAGTGGTGGCTGGGCATCGACAATCACACAGAGCGCAAGGTAGCTGGCTGCCAAGTATGCCAAGAAACTCGGTAAGCTCCCAGTAAAGCACCAGTGCACCCATGGGAGTTCACTAAGAACCTTTGGTCACGTTTGTACATAAATTTTGCTGGTCCCTTCAAGGAAAAAGTGTTTCTGCTAGTCGTCGATTCTCATTCCAAGTGGCTGGAAGTTTCCCTGATGGAATCAATGATGACAAGAGCCATTCTTAAAGAACTGCAGGTGATGTTTGCTCGTTTTGGCATTCCTGAAGTGTTAGTGTCGGACAGTGGAACTGCGTTCACGTCAGATGATTTCGCCGAGTTTGCAAACAGAAACCAAATTCGGCACATTACACTTGCGCCCTATTACCCGTCATCCACTGGTCAGATAGAGAGGATGGTTCAGGAAATGAAAGAAGTCCTGCGTAAGTTGTTGGAGGGATACTGGGCCACCAGGCTGCCTCATTTCTTGCTGGGCCAGCACATTTTACCCAGTACAACTACAGAGAAAAGTCCCGCTGAACTTTTGATGGGGAGACGACTGCGATCAGCCATTGACCATCTGCATCCTGATTTTCACATGGTTGGATCATCTCTTCAGCATTATTCTATTGATGGTTCTCGACGTGTTCGGCATTTCTATCCAAGCGACGCTGTGTATGCAAAGAACTCTCAGGTTGGCACCAAGTGGGTCCCCGGGTCCATTGCTTCAGTCGCCGGACCCCTTTACCAAGTTCGTCTGTCCAACGGTAGCTTATGGTGAAGACACGTTGATCAGCTCTGCAATCGGGCCAGCCCACTAGACCTTGGTGAAGCTGACAGTGATACTTGTGGGGACTCAGCCAATGGTGGTGACCTCGCTGTGACTGGGCAGGACCCACCACTGCCAAGAGTGAGTGACACTTCACGTGGATCAAGTCCACCTAGCAGTCCTGCCCCAGGACCCGACGGTCCTGATGTACCTGGAAGCCCTTCACAGGAGCACAGCTCTTCCAGCAAAACCTCCAACAGCCGAGGCTTCTAGATACCCTCGACGTGAGAGAAAGGCCCCTCGGCGTTACCGGGTCTACATTCCGTAAGGGGGAATGGATGTTGTGTATTCACCAGTGAATAACGTCAGCAACCATGAGCGCCCGTGGCGCCGCCCTTGGAGTGAGTGGAGTAGCGTCTTACGAACTATTCATTCCTCCTCCTGGTTTTGGCAACGCTTGTACCCAGCTAAGTCAGCTGGTCATAAACTAAAGTTATGCATACATAACACTGCTCATACCGGCTCTCTCAACGGCTGCACGTGACTCCAACTTTCGGGGGTCACGTGCTCGTCTAGTTACCAAAAATGTCACGAGAGGCCGCCTCAACTTACCCCCATAGCAGCCGAGGCAATAACTTGGAAAGGGTCTATAGCTCCCTCGGAACGGCTACCACGTTACGAGTTTGCAGTGGCAGGTATTTTGTTTTCTTTATTAAAAGGATCTTAAAAAGAGTTGTCTGTTTTACTAGTGCGTAAAAATGCGGCCGAGAACGTGAAGTAGGGGCATTGACGGCACGCCTCGGCTCAGTGCAGTGGTGCCAACAGTTACTCAACGCGGCTGCTGAGTGTGTGCGCTGTAAAGAACTTTCTGCTGCCGCTGTGTGATGTACATTTATGTGTCCTTCATTGCGACACCTTCGTTAATAAAGTCGGTAATGTAATGGGAATGGCAATGGGAGTCTTGCGGTTCGCGACCAGCGGGGTGTCGTCCTTTAAGTAAAAACACTGATGGCATTTGGTATTAAGACATGATATTTCAACATCTCCATGGCTGAGAAGTCTGTCATCCATCATCACAGAAGTAGAAATCTCCAACGACTTGTAGCCGTGCGATTTACAGCGATGCTACCAAGGACTTCTAATGTGGAGCAATTTTTGGAGCAGCAAAATTTCCGTTTTGGAGCACTTTGGAGCAGCAAAATTTTCATCTTGGAGCACTTTGGAGCAGATAATTTTGCATCTGGGAGCACCTTGGAGCAGCGACTTTTACATCCTGGAGTGCAATACAGAAGCATATTGCATTGACATTCAAGCATCTGAGTACTATTATGGGGCTCTTATGAAGGCTAGAAATATTTCGATTCATTGCAAATCTCATGGAAAAAATCATCTCAGGAACATAGGCGTGCGCACAGGGGGGGGCGGCCGGCCCCCCTCTAATCACCTAAGAGGGGGGGGGGGTGCAAAATCTGCCCCGTACATTGACCCTTGCGATAGCAATCATATGGACACTCTCGGCGGATTTTTGCCGTCACCGTTGTCGTAATTTTCCGTATAAGTCCAAATTAATAACATCACCACGCGCAGTCTAGCCGCGGGTAAAAGCTCGCGAGCGCTGGCGACGAACGCGGCTGAAGCGGAGATTAAACTAGCCGGCTGTCTGTCTCCGTCGCACGGACAGCGCATGAGATAACACCTTCCCGCGTGCGGGCCTGCCATCGATTGCTCATCAAACACTTAGGAAACGCCCCGCCCGTCTTTCCTAAGGAGCATGAAGGGACGCCAGGGGAGCGGAAGCCGGGGGGGGGGGGGGACTGCATCGTTCGAAGGGCGCAGTCGCTTGCGCGCGCGCTATCTCGACGCATCAGGAGACTGCTCGTAAACTTGCTGTGCTCTCAACGCTTACTTCGTGTTTAGAGAACTCGGAGCAAGAAAACGATTCGGTTCCTCGAGGGGCCATATTCCCTTACACCAGCGTTACGCGAGATCGGATCCAAAAGAGTTAGCTGCTAGTCTTCGTTTCACAATACAATTTTTTGGTATCGCATTCATTGCTTCGTTCTTAATCGAAACTGGGTTTTTTTAACCGTTAGCTATCCGCCTCGTGCGCTGCTGCTTTGAAACGGACAGGTGGCGCCATCTACGGCAAAAGTGGCAAAACACAGATGTGCCGGTGGCGCCGGCTCACGGTTGACCGATTCACCACTGCAAACTAGGTTAATCACCATGGCGGACCGCAGTGATAAACGGTCGAAAAAGGCCACTTCTGTGTATTGTTGTGGTGGAGAGTGCCACAACAGCTATAAAAACACCGCAGGAAAGCTGCCAAAGGTGATATTCTACCGATTCCCCTGGAGGAAGTACGAAAATGACAGAAGAGGACAGTGGATCAGGGCTGTGCAACGAACAAGGTAAGCGGCCGTTCTCTTTGTTGCTCTCTGGTAGATTATTTTTATACGATGTATTTCGTAATGTGATCAAATGTATTCCTTTCTTTTAGGCCGGAGAGGCAGCTTTGGCAGCCTGTGCGGGGCGAGACTCGCATATGCAGCGCGCACTTCGTGGGAAACAAAAAGAGCTCCGCTGCGATGCACCCTTCTTATCTGCCAACGATATTTCCGTCGTGCGGCGGAAGAAGCAACGGCGTTTAACCGCGAAAATAAACGAATTAAGGCTCGCGGTCCTACATTTAGAGAGCACTGAAACACAACCGCAAAAACGCCCAAACCTATTGACAATGCACGACCACAGCAAGGGTCCCACCAGCGCAACGCTGCACTCGCAGCTCGTCGGCTCGTCTGAGCGGCCTCTGAGCGCTCCGCGAACAGCCCTGCGCGCTGCTACGCTAACGAAAAAACAATATAAAAAAGCAGAGAGAGGTTAACTAACGACATTGCAGAGCGGTGGAAGCAAGAAGAGGTGTTCCATCGTCGGTGTGGTGTGTTGTCAACAGATGGCGCTAGTTTGTTTCTGCGCAACGGAATTGCAAACTTCAATCAAAATGCATGGGATCCTATGGGGGGTTGGGAGAGGGCACATCTTCCTTTCTCCTCGCTAGTCACCAGGGGAGCCGAGCGGTGGCGCCACCATACCGATGCACGAGGCGGATTGACCTCCGAAAGCGACGGGCGGACGTGTAACATGGCATAGCCGCTTCAATGTGGGCCGTCAGCGACGGCGCGACGGGCCCGCTACTGACAGCTGCACATTTGCGGCTGCTCCGACCAGGAGATATGATTTTACTAATGAGATGACATTTTTAAAAAAAAGCAAGCAAAAAATTCGAATTGGAACCCTAGCACGTGAGCTCGAAAGGGCGGGGCCTTTTAGGGGGTATTTACCGCAGAGTGATTACAAACTCAGACGTGCTGGCGGAAGGAATTACGAAAAAGCTGTTCTGGATGAAGATCCATGGATAAAGTATATCTGAGGAAAAGTGTCAACGCGTTTCCACCGTTCGCGTGCTCTTCCATAAACGCGAAGCAAGGAAAATTCGATATTGTCCCATATATCTACTGCGAGCGATCCCAGATTTCATTCCGCGATGTCCGGAAACAGAAGTGACAGACATTTTAGCGGCACTCATGTAGTTATTACTGAACATTGCTTTCCTTACGTGCCGTGCGACGCTTGAAACGAGCTATCAGCAGCGTTTCTGGAACAGACGATGCCCGCCGATGAATCGTCGTCGCACTTTCTCGCTACCGATAGGCCTAGACGTCACGAGCATCTGCGGAGAGCGCGTTTTGCTGTCGAGCCGACTTGCAGAACAGAAGCTGCGTCGGCACCGTGCATGGCATCGTGGCTTACTCGGAACGCACGTGCGAGAGCTATTTATTCAGCGGAATAATTCTTGGTCCATAATTGCGACTTTATTGGCAGCCCCAAGATCGAGCTGCACATGTTCTGACGCGCCGGCGGTGCGATTGCCGGTGATAGACGCCCCCAAACCAGAGACTTTGGCGCAGTTTGGCGCAAATTTCGTCGATATTATCAGGATGGCGCAGTAAATACAATTTGGCGCACTCTGGCGCAGTTGGCGCAGGAGTGGAATCACTGGATTTATTCCGCCCATTTGCACGCAGAGAAGTGCCGAAACTGCAATGCTCACATTTTCGTTTCTTCCAGCACATTCAATAATCTGATCCTCGGCTTCACAGTTGAAGCGTTTTAGCGCACGTATCAGTACGAGATCACGAATTACATGAAGTATTACATAAAGTGGCATAAGCTACGTTTAACCATGACCGTACTTAACACACCTTTTTATTAGGTGTGTGCGAATATTCGAAATTTCGAATATTTTTCGAATAGTGTTTGCTATTCGATTCGCACTGGAATTTTATTTTTCGAACTATTGAAACTTAACAAAAACAAATACAGTCAACGTCCAACTGAAAGTGCCCCCTTCAGATATTCAATATGCTTCACCTCATTACACTCCCGTATTGCGGCAAAGCTGCCTTTCAAGCTCCGTTGCGGTCGAACATAGCCAAGAAACGGTCAACGTCAGATTAGAAGTGGTCCCTAGATTTTCAATATGCTTCACCTCATCATACCTCCGCTTTGCGGCAAAGCTGCCTTTCAAGATCCGCTACGGCCGAACTTTGCCAAGACACAATCAACGTCCGATTGAAAGTGGTCCCTAAATTTTCAATATGCTTCACCTCATCACACTCCGGTAATGCGGCAAAGCTGCCTTTCAAGCTCCGTTACAGTCGAACTTTGTCAAGACACAGTCAACGTCCGATTGGAAGTGGTCCCTAGATTTTTGATATGTTTCACCTCATCACACCCCGGTATTGCGGCAAAGCTGCCTTTCAAGTTCCCTACGGTCGCAAATGTACTAACTCGAGAAAACGCTGGTTCCAACATGGAGATGAAAGACCTGGCAGAGTTGGAGGCTCAATTAATGCTGTTTTGGGCCTGAAATTTGGGCAGGAAGTCCGAAAAATCAGACGCCGAAGCTTTTTAGCATCCAAAATTTTAGATGTTCTTATATATCGACGTCTACGAGGCAGATTTGGAACTCCGGACTTGAACGGAGCACACCCTTGTCCGCCACATCAGTTGGGCTTCCACAGAAGTTGAAAGAGGATGAGAGGCTGAGGAAATGGCATCTTTGCCTATCACGTGTAAAGTGTTGTCGGCAACACTTTGGTTGCACCAAGTCATGTGCATACCCAGGTGAAAATTTCCTGCTGGCTTTCTGCTGGTTTGTGCTGGTTTCTGGTGGAACCAGCAGGACAGCTGCTGGTTTCCTGTTGGTTGTACTGGTTCCAGCAGGATGCTTACTGGTCCTCTGCTGGTTCCAGCAGGGTGCTTGCTGGTTTTATGCTGGTCCCAGCAAGCATCCTGCTGACTGTACTGGTTCCAGCAGGGTGCCTACTGGTTTTGTGTACTGGTTCCAGCAAGATACTGGTTTTCTCCTAGGATGCTGCTGGAACCACCAGGTAACCTGCTGGTTTTCAGTTGGCTTGAACTGGTTCTAGCAATGCACATATGAAATCGGTGTGAATTAACAGCTGCAAATCCTCTTTCAAGCATCGTTTCAGCTAGAAATCGCTCTGGCTTGGAATTGGAAATAAGAACCATTCCTAGCTTGTAAGGGCATTTTCAGAGTCGGGAAGTCATATTTTCAGCTGGAAAATTTTCCAGTTTCAGTTGGGAAATAATGTGCTAGCAGAAAATTTTCCTCTCTTGAAGTACAAAAACAACTCCAGCTGCATTACAGTGCGCTATAAACAAGTGACGTACATAGCATGGTGTTTCATAAGATCATAATCTTCATCACACTGTACATAGTGCACATTTTACAACAGAGATCTAAAGTGCCCAGTACGACAGGGAAAGAACATATCGCCGGGAAAAAAACGCACTTTTATTCGACCTTTCCTGTAGACCGACACGTCTCATAGTGCTAATGTAAACGTCCAACTAAAGTTTGGTCATACTTAATCGTTGCGCAAACAGGTAGTGTTCACGGCATAGCGGTTACTTCCCTGCGAAAAGGAGCTTCTTGTTATGAACATTCACCATATCCTCAGCTGCCACGATCGGACAGCAGCGAACTGAAGCGAACACCGCCGTAAAGAACGCGGCATTGCTAAGTGAGGTCATTTTTGTTGACATCTCAGTAGCATTAGTCTCGTATCTTTTCTTGATGTTTTCCGACGCTATTGCTAAATAGTGACCAACTTTATAATATAAATACTACATTGTGAAAAAGTTGAATTTTTTATTTACGTGTACCAGCATTACAATGGTGGCCCATACACTGTATAAATTATCATGACATCGCATAGCGCCGTAGCTTCGTACAGCACATGACGGCTAGTCGTGATGCCTTCTTTGCATGTGTGTGCTCGCTCGTGCAGCGAAGTAGCGAGTATATACTAGCAGAACCTGTGCGGCATTAATTAACATGTAATAGTTTTTGTTCAGTTTCATCTGTGGAAAGTGTAACGAGTCAATAGCAGCATATCCGAGTGGTTTTTGGTGCTGTACTATGCGGCGTGTTGACAGTGCCGATCGAGGGACACAGATTTCCTCAGCTCTCATTCTTCCATTTGTCGGTAAGTGTTGCACTTATATATTTCAAATATGTAGCGAACGTCTGTCGCGACCGCTTCTGTGCTTTATTAAGCGCAGTGTCATTGCACCTTGGTGTAGTACGCGATGTATATATATGCGCGAAGCACACATACCGGTTTGTGTAAGGAGCTCTGTCTCCGTGCAACAAAAAGAATTAACATTGTTGCGCATATGGACGAAAACAAAGAAGACCAGTGATCGTGCTTGCCGCTCCGGGTTAGAAAGGGAGAATACGAGGTGAAAACCTCTAACTAGCCGGCCGCTCCTGAGCTCACCTTCACGACGTAATAAACGGCCCCTTCTAGCCTTAACGGTCGCAAGCGTAACAATATGTTTAAATCTACTTTGTTGAGGGAATTAATGGCTATGCAAAAGTTAGATGTCTGCAGTCATGATCTGCATGGGCAATCAAACCTTTTATTTTGTTACAGATTGCCTGCGCGTCACTCGGGTGCCTTCAACAACACAAACACCACTGAGTGGATCAAGGCCTCCTGCGGATCTCTGTCCAAAAAGATTCAAAATGTCAATCGCAAACTGAAGCTGGAAAAATGAACTATTTCAAGTGTATACAAAGATTTTTCAGATGAAATATATTACTTCAAATGGACCTTTCTGTGTTATACGTGTTCTTAATGGAATTTTGAAAAAGCTACATCAATGGAACTACAAGCTCTTGAGGGGAGCCAATTGCGCTGGAACCAGCAGCTATTGGTTCCGTGGCCTGCTGGTTCCATCACCTACTGGTTCCATCGCCTGCTGGTCCATCCCTACTGGTTCCATCACCTACTGGTTCCATCACCTACTGGTTCCATCACCTACTGGTTCCATCACCTACTGGTTCCAGTAGCTGCTGGGAATGTGCTAATAAACCATCACTACTGGAACCAGTAGCGAACCAGCAGGAAATTTTCACCTGGGTAAATAGAATTCGGCCTCTACATTCCCTCATTCTTGTTAATACAACTATGAAACACCACCCCGCCAGTGCTTCATCAATATAGCGAAGAGAAACACTTTCATGTTGCTATCTCATAAGAGTATGCTTAGGAATCCTCTCTAACTTTTTTTTCTGCAATTTTGCTTCGAAGTATTCGAAAAATATTCTAGAAATATTCGAGAAATATTCGAAAAATATCCGATTCGATTTGCACTCACACTTCAATATTCGAATTCGCTTCGCACCCAAAATTTTGCTATTTGCACAGCTCTACTTTTTATGCATTACGCGGACCAAGCTGCTTCACTTACCATGCATTTGGTCTCTTACGAACAGTGGCACTTCATAATTTGTCCCAATGAAACCAGCACATTGGTGTTATTTACAAGGGCTAAATGCAAATGCGTCTTAGGTGACTGCAATTCGCCGGGATCTTTCTGTGACGTACATGGGATTACCTCATCCCAGGTACGTCACAACCAGGATTACCTAATCTGGTTCCTACATGGAATCAAACTTGATCACGAATAAATAAAAACAAGCATTCCAGTGTCAGTGGTATTGCTTCCATTACCTGAATTCCTGAACATTGTAACAAAGGATGTGCCCGACTTACACAATTGTCAGCAGAGCTTCTTTTAGTTCTTCGGTCACATGTTAACAGATGCTCCTTTTCACTGTTGGATGACTTTTGAAAATCGGTGCCAACATAGGTTCGCACAATATTTCCAAACATTTTGACATGAGGGGCTTAGTTTTCTGCCTCTGGTTTCCCCATTGCTGACATCTCTTATCCACTAGTGTACAAAGTGTCACAAAATACCTGCTGGGGGGGGCAGGTGGGCGACTCATCACTGTCACTCATGGCTCGCTTGCTGCGCAATGGCAGGGCAGGGCAGTCCTCCAGAATGCTCTTTGTGTGCAACAACGAGCGAGCTGGAGCCTGGTTGCTGTTCAAGTCCTCCTCCTCACTTTGGGGTGAGAGTTCCACTGCATCTGTCTGCGTCTCACTGTCAACCATACGGCAGCTGCTGCTGCTGCTGGAGCCACTGCGACGGTGTGTGATCCTCCGAGAGCGGCCTTTGCTGGATGGCGACCCTGCTGCCTGCTCGATGGGTTCGGGACTGCACAGCACAGTGCACTGCATTCAGACAACTTGAATGATAAAAATATTTTCCTGTAAAATCCTTGGTATGCAAAGAGCATTTTGGTTCTATTTCCTGCTTCCATAAAAACGCATGTACATTTCTTTCTCAATTTAATAAAGTACTTTTGCTATAACAACAACAAGTGCAGTGTCACCCAGTTAAAGCAGTTCCGACTTTCACTCCATCCACTAACCACCCGTGGAGCCCTTTTATCTCTCTTTCATAAATATGCCCATGCTACTTGGTCACCACAAGCACAATTGCAACGTCCCTCTTAGATTATCCCTCTTAGCTTGTTGGAGGGTGTGGAAGACAGCAGGTGTCACATTTGATCTTTTTACGAGCTGGCAGCTTCCTTTCTCCTAAACGTTCTTTGGTCTGCTGGTGGTTTTATTAGGTTGCACATAACAATGAAAACCAGTGCTTGATCAATTCCTTCGTTGATTCGTTGCAAGGGTCTCGTTCCGGCAGACTTGATGCCTTCAGGTAGTATGCGAGGGATTATTGGTCAGCTGCAAGCTCATAAAAAGACTGCAAGATTAAGAGGTTAAAAGTGCTTCCACTGGGGTTAGTTGGTATGGCAATCTGAAGGGTAACGATGCACTGCATAGATGCACAGAGATGAATGACACAAGAACACAAAAAAGGACAAGGATTCTGTGCACTAACACCTTTTATTCAATCGCTTTCACTCGTCCCATACGTACAGAATGAAAGGCGACGTGTGCAATGACACAAAACAGTGTGACCGCCCCAGTGAGCACGTGCCTTCAAGACATGAAGCAATTCATCAGTGTGTGCCAAACCACTCGTTTAAAAACTTAACAGTGTCTGAACCTATGGAAAGTGAAGGTGCGCTTACACAATCGTGGCCCATTCTCTCATTCATAAAAAACGCTTCCATCACTTGTCGTTTTTTCCCTCTCTTTCCCACATTCTTCGTCTTCTGAAGACATGGTGTGCACTTACACTCAGAACAGCTAAATTACCAGAAAGCGTCAACTTACCTACCAAATTTTCATGATGCCACAGTCTTTTGTTCGGGCATTGGCCGGTTTGGCTGACGTATGTCTTGCCACATGTAAGAGGGATTTGAGCACTCTGCATATTTGTACCCATGCTTAACCTCGCCCGAGACACCTGCTCAGCATTTGCTTTCTTGCACAGCCCGCGCAGTTTGCCTGGAGCTGACAAAATTACTTTCAACCCGCTCCTGTTTTTTTGAGCCCATGCGATACCCCATGTACGTACGGGATGACAGCCACCTTCTTGTATTCCTTGCTGTCAGCTTTGTCCGGTTTACCTTTGCCGCAGATTTATGAAAGCACTTTTTCACAGACCGAGATAATTAGTGTCTTTGGGTATCCGCACTTCAGAAGTTTAGCGACCTGCATAGTAAGTGCACTATCTTTCTTGTGCTCACAAGATTTTTTGATCGCCTGCCCTACCACGAAGTTACTGTCGCTCTCTTGACTATCTTTGTGTTTCCAGCGATAACACGAACTGTATATACTCTACATGGCAGTCAAAGCGTGCAAGGGATCACAGTTTTCTGGCAGGAACGGATTGACCAGGTGCCCCTCCTATCTTGGCAGGGATCAGCTAACACCTACACACATGCTGTGTTTGCCTGGATGCAGTACAAAGGTGTTGGCTGCTAGCCTTACTTGTTATGAGATTCAAATTTTTTACTACTGCATTCATTCCTTTGCCTTTGCAGCGAAACTGTGACTTTCATTTCTTGCTTTTTGATTTTATACTTTAGTGGAAACTACTACTACACATGGTCTTTCCAGCACCTCTGTTGAGGCTTGGAGATTCATAACAGAATTTTATTGCTTTAATTTCTGCTGTCTGGAGAGTGCTTCTTAAACAGCAGGCATGTACCATTGCAGATTGACTATTCACTGCCAATGTTCCTATCAGCATGGTATGAAATGAAAATGCAAGGTTGTCCACATGATAACAAAAATGAAAAATCTTTCATTCTCACTAACGTAAAAGAAAACCAGAATTTATGTTTTCTGCCCAAAAGTAACATCAGTGTGCATCACATTTTAAGCATTTTCTCTGCCTTTTTTTCTTTGCACAAATAGGCCTCTGAACTTTAGAAAAACTTGAGATGTCATGACGTGCTTGGAGCTTCATCGTCCACAAAGACCAATGAACACGGTTGTTGCAGGCTTCACACTACGCAGGATTAGTACAGACTTCTTTTGTCCAGCTTTACCAATCGATAGTAGCCAAATCCAGACTGTACATTCATAAGTGGTTTCAATCATCTGAATACAACGCAATGTCTGCCAAGCCTCGTGAGGTGCCACACGCATAGATAAGAGCTAGGGGTGCACTGGCAAGCAAGCATACGTGTCGTTTGGGAGATGTGAATTGGTGTTCATGATGAAATTTCGTGCACCGCTCAGAAGAAGGACAAGGACAGAAGAAACGATGAGAAGAGGCGCTGACACCAATGCATTGATGGGCTTAACTGAAGTTTATATTGAAAACCAAGTAGACGGGAAGAAAAACAAGGCCATAATTACTCTCACGTGGAGCCACAAGATTAGCACCCTTCACGATTATGGGACAAAGAACATAACTATCCACTCAGCATGCGTGCAGGTGTCAGATGAGGGCACGACACCTTCAAGTTTTCTTATCAATACTGTTTTTAATGAACATCTTGCAGCTCCACATGATAGTGATTATGACCTGGTTTTCCTTCCCTTCTACTTGCTTTTCAAAATAAACTTGAGTGGAAAGTCAGCACCTCTTTTCGTCGTTTCTTCCATCCTTTTCCTTCTCATGACCACTGCACGAAATTTCATCATGAACACCAACCAACTAGCTCAGTTTACCATCTTAATGCATTCTAAAAAGACGGGGCGTGCACACACGGACACAAGAAAGAAGTCAGGACACCACAAATGCCGACTAACAACTGAAGAGATGCACAACGGCTGAAAAGAAAGAAGGCACGAAAACTTATCTGCGCATGCCCATGCAACAGGCGAACCTATCAATTCGGCACGCGTGGCGGTCTACATGGAAGATAACTGTTAAGGCATTTGATTTCATCTTTATGCAAGTTAATCGATGGTTGGCTCACGCATGCGCTACCACTATTCTCGATATGCCATGCTTCAATCATCAGGCGCGTTTCTTCATTTCTATGACTGTACAACACTGCGCATTCATCGAATTTTGGCATGCACTTACAATCTCGACAATGTAAAGATAAGATTAGAAGGTGAGCCTCCTGTTAGCGATCTCTTATGTCCCAACAATCTCTGGTTAATGCATCGGCCCGTTTGTCCTACGTAGAAGCGGCCGCAGCTGAAAGGGACCTTATACACCACACTCGTACGGCAATCAGTGAATTTGTTGGTGTGTTTTACGAAACAAATATCGGTCTGCTTCTTGTCTTTTACTCGCTCGTTCTTCCTCTGCACAGTGGCACAAATCTTACCTAGTTTATTGGCAGCCGTGAAAACAACATTAACGCCGTATCTACTTCCTACTTTCTTTAGCCTGTGAGATACGCAATGAATGTACGGTATACCTACGACACGTTTCTTCCTATCGCTTTCTGCAACCATGCTCGGACTTTACGCAATAGACTTCTTTAAACGTTCAGCGACCGTGGCCACTGCATCACGAGGATACCCTACATCTAAAAGACGTGTAACCTGTGCGTTAAAGCTATCACTCATTTTGGCCCAAGTCGTGTGAGCATAAAATGAGTGATAGCTTTAACGCACAGGTTACACGTCTTTTAGATGTAGGGTATCCTCGTGATGCAGTGGCCACGGTCGCTGAACATTTAAAGAAGGAACATTTAAAGAAGGAACATTTAAAGAAGGAATATTTAAAGTAGGAAGTAGATACGGCGTTAATGTTGTTTTCACGGCTGCCAATAAACTAGGTAAGATTTGTGCCACTGTGCAGAGGAAGAACGAGCGAGTAAAAGACAAGAAGCAGACCGATATTTGTTTCGTAAAACACACCAACAAATTCACTGATTGCCGTACGAGTGTGGTGTATAAGGTCCCTTTCAGCTGCGGCTGCTTCTACGTAGGACAGACGGGCCGATGCATTAACCAGAGATTGTTGGAACATAAGAGATCGCTAACAGGAGGCTCACCTTCTAATCTATCTTTACATTGTCGACATTGTAAGTGCACGCCAAAATACGATGAATGCGCAGTGTTGTACCGGCATAGAAATGAAGAAACGCGCCTGATGATTGAAGCATGGCATATCGAGAATAGTGGTAGTGCATGCGTGAGCCAACCGTCGATTACTTGCATTAACTTGCATAAAGATGAAATCAAATGCCTTAACAGTTATCTTCCACGTAGACCGCCACGCGTGCCGGATTGATAGGTTCGCCTGTTGCATGGGCATGCGCAGATAAGTTTTCGTGCCTTCTTTCTTTTCAGCCGTTGTGCGTCTCTTCAGTTGTTAGTCGGCGTTTGTGGTGTCCTGACTTTTTTCTTGTGTCCGTGTTTGCACGCCCTGTCTTTTTAGAATGAATACTTACCAGCTAGCTCAGCTCGCCATCCCCAACTGGTCAGCCTTCAAGACCCTCCTAACCGAAGCATTCGGCCGACCAGAGGTCCGCAAGCTCCGCGCTGACCAGTGTCTACGCCACCGAGCACAGCAGCCTGGCGAGACATTTCCCGTTACACTGAGGATGTGCTAGACCTCTGCAGGCGGGTTAACCCATCTATGGCGGAGGGCGAATGAATACTTACCAGCTAGCTCAGCTCTCTGTTATTCTAAGCATCTTAATGCATTGGTGAGCATGAGTGGCCAACTCAATTTAAAAGATCACATATGTAGAATACCCATCTTGCATGAGTGCATGTGAAAATGTAACATTATCATGTCATTTGAGACTGCAGAAGCAAATACCAAACACATTTTTTTGTTTTTTCTTTGCACAGGAGACAGGAACACTTTTCACTTATTTAATAAAAAGTAGCAGTATCCTATATTACTACATGCAAAGAATGTTCTAGCAATCAAGAAATCAGCCAACACCTGTTGGGCCTGCTTGCTCCCAGTATTGTAAATGCGGTGTTGCATAGTATGAAATATTATTTGGCTCACATGTTTACATGAGCTTCGTCTACAGATCAGCAATGTTTTCTTAAAAACATTTTAAAGGGAAACTAAAGGCAAATGACAATTTATGTCAGACTGAAAGGTGCATGTTTCAGAACGCCTATTAAGGTAAATGTAGGGACACGGTATGCGCCACCAGTGGCACGTTTTGAAATGACCCGACAACGTCTCGAGTACAATGAATCACTACTACTCATAGTAAAAAAATAATATTCCGTGCATTACAAGGCGTAATAAAATGCTGCTTGTGCGTTTGTGTACTTTATTCATGGATGAAAGAAATTGGCGTTCCAAGGAGAACGGCACGGGTGGCTTAAAAGCTACGTTTTCACCGAGCTCCTTTCCGCTCGCGAGGTCGCATACTGTTGCGTGTGCTTTTCACGCTCATCAAAGTTGCTCTAACGGAAAGTTCGACTAAATGCCACGTCCTTGTTATTTTGACGGGTGCCTGAATGGTGTGTGCCACTTGAGCAACAGCCTCTGCAGCAAAAAAACCGATGTGACTTTCCAATGGGTGCTACAAATAAACCCCTACGCCGATGTGGCTGTGTGCCATACCAAGAAATCTGCGCGTGTGCTTGCTGAATTTTTGTGCAGAGAATTACGAGATCAACCGCAACTTGGGCAAAGCTTGTAGTGTGCCCTTCAGAGCAGAAACCGCAGCGTTGGCTGCCAGGCAGTAAAGGCGGGCAACGTTGGGTCAGGCAAACACTACGTCAGAAGGCCTTTTCAGGCGGGCAATTTTAAGTGCACTAACGCTGTGCAGACCATGAAAACTTGATTTTCTTACAAAATCAGCATTCCCTTGGCACGAAACAAGCACTACGAGGTTTCTGGAATGTTATTTCAGCAATCAACGTCGACTTAAAATTTGCCTTTACTGTCCCTTTAAGAATCCTTTAGTGAAAATGCCTGGAATATAGCCGCTTCCAGACACGTCACTCGTGTCTGCTGCAGAAAGGTACACCCTTCTGGGACCGACTTTTTCACAACGCACACAAGGCGCACACATCTGTGGCACTTTCTGTGGAGCCCACACAAATACTTAGGCATAATTAAGATCCTTTCTACCGATGACTGATGGCAACAGAGAGGCACAATCACTTGCTCACAGGTGTCTTTGGCAGTCATGAAAGGATCAGCTGTAGTAATAATAATTAGTGAATCCCTTGTGTAGCCCTGGTCGGCAAAAGCTCTGCAGGACTACCAATAAAGTTGTTACCAACCAATCCCTTTCAATATCCATGGTCTTCAGTCTTCCATTTTTTTTTTTCACATCGACAAGGTGTCCATCTTTTCTTCAAGAGGCCTGAATGATAATTTCAGTAGTTTGCAGCGCTACACCGCAGTAACCTCTTGACATAGTTCAGCTGTCTCCTTTGCAGCCCTTTAGTGGCACTATGCAAAATGCACCTATACATCTTTCACAGTTTAAGGCACTGTAATTAAGTGTCTGTGCCCAGGAATGGGGACACGTGCAATTGCTCAGCATAACACTAAGGAAGGGTGGAAGTGAATCGTTTTTTTTGTCATAACATCCAGCCTACAACAGTGGGTTATAGTACCGGAAGCACGAGCAGTTTTTATTGCAGAGACAGCCATGGCAAAAGCACCGCTTTTGCGGTGCTTTTGCCATGGTGCTTTTGCCATGGCCATGGCAATTACAGGGCGGCCCCTGTAATTCGGAAAGAGTGCTGCGCCTTGGGGATCCCAGCTGCCATGCTGCTTCATCTACTGTCACCATCAATTGACCAAGTCCTGGTGAATGGCATGCTCATTGGCATGGAGGTAACAGACGAGCAGCATGCACTGCAACACTGGCGCATATGCGCAATTCTCCACGGTCTCCACCCTAGTAGCACAGAGGGCAGCAAGGCAGAAGAAAGCCAAGGAAATGAGATGGAGCAACACCACACCTGGGAGGGTCCGAAGGAAGTTGATAAGAGCGTTTCTTCCCAAACCGCTCTTGGGCCTTAATCAGGGGCCGCACAATGTGCTTCTTGTAGGGGCGAGTGCCGGAACCAATCTCCAAACTTTGTTCTCGTCTGCAACAGACGAAGCCCTTGAATCAACCACAAAAGTACTCAAACACAACACTGTAATATCCAACAATATGAGATGCTCATCCGATGCTTAACAGGGGCCCATAACCACTGGTGGACATGAAAGCATTTCATGGGACACCCTCCCCTTTTTAAGTTTTTTGATACTGTAAACAAATATCAACTAGAATGTTAGAAAACTTGCTAATAAATTTTGTGGAAGAAAACCAGATACTTGGCATGTTTTTATTGCATAACAAGAATGCTGCGAGCACTCAGTTACTCTGGAACCTAGGAATCGAGACAGTGCTTACCAATTGCATCAAAACTTTTAGTTTAACGACTGGTATGCGCAGTCGCTTGACACTGCATCATGTTGCTAGGAATCTGGCTGCTAAAGGTAACGTTGGCTCAGATGCAAGTGTTCAGAGTCAAAATGATGTCGATATGACGCACTGAAAACAGTGGAAACAAAAGTATGTGCATTATTGGCCTTAAAATGTTGCATTTCAATCTACAAGGGGGCTCAAACTCAATATGCCAGCACACGTCACAGCTATGTTCATACATGAAGGTACGTTCTTATCAAAAGAATGTTGCATAGATGAAGAAACACTCAAGTTGTCATAAAGTCCACTGAAGTTTTAGGTTCAGTTTAAATGCAATAAATTTTGTATCATGGCAATTGGAAGATTTCTTTTCTCCACCAGAAAACAATGGGTTTCCCCACATATGTGGCAGGTGGTTCTCCTTAGGTCAATCTGTGGCACAGCACAGTCAAGGCACCAATTGTAAAGCATGCCATTTGCTGTCTACCATGTTGACAGTTCCTAAATGATGGCCTGCACCAGGACCATCCACCTGCCGTCTGTGCAAACGTGAGTGCAGATGGATGCTTATAGCTGCTACAAGAGACAAAGGCTGTTGTACAGCGCATCAGCCAGATGGCATAGCCATGAATATAACTTCATTTTTTTAGGGTCGTCGTTGTAGAATCTACACGGCAAATTAAGCAACGTCGGTTCAATTTAATGGCCTTGCAAATGTGGACACAACAAGCATCTGCCACTGGTCCATTTGATGGTGAGCAATCACCAAAAGTTTTCCGCCAATAACGAGATTTAAAACCAAAGTTCCTAGAACACATCCTTTTTACACATTTACATAGAGTCTTTGCGTTCTCTTAACTATGGGTCCCTTATTTCTAAGTCTTTGCGCATCCAATTCCAGGCAACAGCGGCCGCATTTCAATGGGTTTTTGCTGTTTTACATCAACAACAAGAAACCCAGGTGGAATCCAGAATTTCCCCACTATGGCATGCCTGGTAATCACATCGCGGTTTTGGCATGTAAAACAGCAGAAATTGTTACTACTGTTGCACTAACCACGTTCATATTATATCATGCTCATTGGCAACAGGTGCAAATATCAAGCAGATGGCTTATGCACCCAACACAGGGGCACTCCAAAGGCTCTAGGCAGGATGGTCAGTTGGGTTTCATTATCCTAGGTTTGCAGCACACATGACAGCAGGTTTATTATTAACACCTCCTACATATACATGGGGAAAACTGAAAAGACACTAAATATGCAAGTTAGTGGATATAAAAAAAACAAAAAAACTTGTGACAACAAAGCTGATGACACACATGCATGCCATTTGCGGTCTCATGGTGATGGCTCACTGATACATGCGTGTGCTTTTCTCTGCTTCAATAGTGACTCGAGAGCAATAATCTTTATGCCTCTGAATCAAAGCAGTGTTTCAAAACTAAACCTTCTAAATGTTGACAGGCGAAACCTTCAGTGCTGCGGCATGAATTAGATGCATGTTCACCAAGTGCTCATTAAAGCATCCGCCAGCCTGCCCAATGTAACAAGCACTTCAGGAATCCTGTAAACTACATTCATAGTACATCGAACAAAGTGAGTTTTATGCTTCACTGTGCAGAAGCGTTTCAGCTTTTCACCAAAGCACATCATACTGACAAATCGTATATGCTGCAGAGAAGACCACTTGCACGGCCATAATGATTCGTGCGTTTTGGTGGCGCAAGGGCCAGGTGTGGTCAAAAAATGCCCTCATCGTGTGGTGTTAGCGTTGACCAATGATTTACATGATAGAATGTAATATGGCCGTAAAGCGGCCCAAAATCACCTGCTATATCCAAGTGTAAAAGTTATGCGTAGCATAAATTAATGGCAGTGTCTATGGGTGTTGAATGGAAGACAGGTGATGACGATTTCAACAAGTGAGAAATTGTAAATAGCATGAATGCTTCCTCAAGGCCTTTGAGCCCAAAGGCATGGAGGCAGGTGTTCTCTTTAATACAACTTCTGCAGCAGCAACCGTTGTTGAGAGGCTGTGCTACGGATTCCCTGGGAATATAACGTTAAAAGTACGTACATCCTTGAAAAATCCAAGGAGTGACTAATATTTAAAAGGAGGTTCCCTGCCTATGAACATAAAGGATGGCGTGTAATTTCATGCCGGTATGATAACAGAACATTGCTGAAACACGTTGGTGGGCTAGTTGGTTTGCGTCCATGAATAGTGAGTAAGCGCGACAGACAAGGACGTAGAAGAAAACCGACAAGGACACAGCGCTTTTCCAAGTGGACGCGCTGTGTCCTTTCTTCTACGTCCTTGTCTGTTGCACTTCATGATAATAGAAAATGCATTTTTCTGTCAGCTTGTAGTTCCGTACCTTGCATAGGATGTGAAGCACAGTGAGAGGCTCGCCACATTTATCACACAAGGGTGGATCACCACCAGACAATGTGTGCTCTATGTTTGTCTTATCCCAAGTCTACCAAGTGTTATACTTCTGTATGGTGTAAATTGTGCTATTTTAAGTGTGATATAGATGTGAAGAAAGTAAAGTGGACGAAACGACAACTTGCTGCCAACAGGGACCGAACCTGCAGCCTTCGATAACGCGCCTGATGCTCTACCAATTGAGCTACAGCGGCAGTTGTCCTCTCGTCCACTTCATCGGGTATTCATGTGCATGCAAACCTGGGAGTGTTAGTCAGCGCAGCTCGTAGCCATGATGGCGAGTGAGGAACACGCTTTCTCTGTCAGCTGGCGTCACATAGTATGTGATCCTTTAACGAGCTGACAAATGAGTCCTTGCAGGCTACCTGAAGGCATCAGGTCTGCCGGAACGAGAGCCTCGCTATGAATGAATGAAAGAAAGAAAATTCTGAGGGATCGTTTTTTTGTTTCACACAATCTTAATGAAAAGCAGCAGATAATGAAGCCAAGGGACGTTAGCTTTGCTGTTTCAAGTACTAATTGTGATGTGAAGAAAGTAAAGTGGATGAAACAACAACTCTTCTATACCTTCCAACAACGTCCCCTGTACCTTCCTTGGCTTCATTATCTGCTGCTTTTCATTAAGGTTCTGTATGGCATGTCTTTCATATCGGTGGCCAATTACCAAGATGCGGCTTGATACGATATGCCTTATTTTGTGTACCCCTCTCCCATAAGCACTACGAATAAGCCCTGAGCTTCTTTCTTATGAAGGGCTTTAGGTCAGTTACAGGCACAATGATGGACGAGTTGGCAGCGATTGAGTGGACGGATATGGCCAGCTGGTCTGCCAATACATTCCCTTCAATCTCCCAGTGCTCTGGCAGCCAGCATACCACAACATGCTGTTTGGATGCAGAAATGCTGCACAAGTTTGAATACAGCGACACGATTAAAGGGTTCTTGTGCGTTTAGATAGTTTTCAAAGCTTAACACTTAAAGGGTCTGTGTATACTACTGCTCTTGGTATATGTATTTGTTTAATGTGTTTAACAGTTGCCAATATCGTGTAGGCCTCTACTGTAAAGAAACTTGTGTTAGAACGCAGAGTGTCCAAATCTTAACTGGATGAACCCATGGCTGCGTGAGGCATGCCTACATGAGACTTTGATGCATCGGTGAAAAATACAGGACAAGAGTGTTTGTGCTGTAATTCAAGGAAGTACATACAGATTTGTGCAAAAGGGCCGTGCCCCCCTGCAAAGGATACATCACAGTCTACAACTTGCCACAGACGGTTGGTGCTCAAGGAGAGGAGGGACATCCATTGAGTCCTCTTAAACAAGGGCACGGCAGGACGGTTTTGTAACAGGAGAGAATTGGACAAGTAATTTACCGTCGAATACGTGGGATGATCAGTGCTTGCGTTCACTCAAAGGAAACCTAAACTCTGGTTATCAAGTGACCACTGATCTGATTCAACACAAAGGCTTTCTACAGGGCTTGTTCTAAAGGTGCCTGTCGACAGGCAGATGGCGGAGAGGGTTCAGATCTTCAGAGTGGTTGGAGTGGCAAACTGGTAAACTATGGCTCCATACAGTCTACCCTTATAACTGACTTGTATACAGGTTCATAGAGCACTTTCTGTCGCTACCCCACGTTGTAGGTGACAAAACCTTCAGAATATTCATGCAGTTGTGTTAAGGATATTTTATGTGCACTACAAAGTTAACCCTCATGCCTAATATTATGCCTACAAACTTTTGTTCAGTTTTTACAGGCAAACACTTCCCCTGCATGTCAGTGTCAGGATCAGGGTGCAGGCCTGCCTTCCTAGAGAAAACGACACAGCTGCTTTTTTGTGGATTTAGTCTCAACCCGTTCTCATCAGCCCATTTGGAGACCTTGTTGAGCGGAACCTGAGCTCACAGATAATTTAAATGCTATACAGATAACACATAAGGAGTAGAATATAGTTCATGGGATGTAATAATAACAATAATTGTTGGGGTTTTACGTCCCAAACGATGATATGATTATGAGGGATGCCGTATTGGAGGGCTCCAGAAATTTCAACCACCTGGGGTTCTTCAACGTGCACCTAAATCTAAGCACACGGGTCTCAAGCATATTCACCTCCTTTGAAAATGTGGTCATCGCAGCCAGGATTCCATCCCGTAACCTTTGGGTCAGCACATAACCACTAAGCCACCGTGGTGGGTAGTTCATGGGATGTAAAGATACAAAAAATTCATTTTTATATAATGAAAGGCTGAGCACACCACTATGTGGTACTCCCTTCACAAATGACTGTAATTCTGATCCGAACAAGAAGTGTGCAGTTTGACAAGTAACTCTCTGTAACATTTAACATATATTACCACGTATACCTAAGTGTGAGAGGTCTCTCAACATCCCAAATCTCCACATAGTGGCCTTCTCCATGTCAAGGAATACAGACATAAAAAACTGCTTATGAACAGAAGCTTCACAGATTTGTGCCTCGACACGTATGTGATGGTCAGCGGTGGATCGACGCTCTCAAAACCCACACTGGTATGGGCCAAGGAGTTTGTTTGATTCTGGGAAACCTAGCTGCTGGCAGTTTAACAATTTTTTTAATAGTTTACAGAGGCAACTTGTTAGAGCTGTAGGCCTGTAGCTCAAAACCAAGGTTGGAACCCTGCTCCGTTTCAAGATAGGAATTACAATGGCCTCTTTCCAAGAAAGGGAATCTCGCCAGAAGACCATACAGTGCTGCAGAGGCAGAGGAGGGTTTTTGTGTTTCATGGGGTAAGTGTTTCAGCATTTGGTGTATGACACGATCAGGAGCAGGGGCAGATTTGCTACAGAAGTTTAGCACTGGCTGCAGCTCAGCTAAGCAGCATGGCTCGTTGTATGCCTCAGTGATTGCACATTTTCTTTCTCATTTCTGTCTTTCTATTCTTGCTTTGTATCATTTCAATGTGTCGGAGTAGTGCAATGAGCTGGACACATGTTCAAAATATGCGCCCAGAAAGTTTGCTTGGCCTTCCAGGATGTTGCCTTCTGTGTTTACTAAAAGAAGTGAATGTGTTTGTCGGCCTCTTACGCTGTTCCACGCCTTAACCTCATCTGTGTAGGAGTTGATACCAGATAAAAACTTCTGCCAACTCTCTCTTTGGGTCTGTCAGCACGTTTTCCTGCCTTGGGACTTTACCTGTTCCAACTACAGTGGACTCTCAGTAAACAAAAGTCTGTTAAAAGGAACTGCTGCTTAAATGGAACAAATGCATCCGATATGATTGGTTTCGTACCTGGATTCTGCACTCCTGTACATCTCTCGGCTCCTGTTAAACGGAACATATTTTCCTGGTCTACTGCAAAAGGATTCTCTGCAGAGGGGGAATCGCGCGTAGTAAACCCGACAATCGGTTCTGCTTCTCACTACAGCGTTACAGCAATCGTCGTTCCACCACTGGACACCACGTTTGCAGGCAACACCACATGACTGAGAAATACATTCTGAAGTAGCATCAACAATAAAAGTGGTAAAATACTGAAGAGCAGAATCAATTCCCAAGGAAGACTTGTCAACCCCAGACACACTACTAAGACTTCGAAACTTCTCCTATTTGGCTGCATCAACCTACCACGTTGGAGCCTGCGGTGGAGAATAATTTCCTTTTGCGTTCTCAGTAGTATGGGAAAGTGGTCGCTTCTGCAGGGGTTTTTAATAGCGTCCCAGTTAAAATCACCCAAAAGGGCGGCAGAAACAATGCTAAGATCAATGTATGAATATGTTTTGTTTGCGAGGCTAAAAAAACATGGGTTTTTTTAGATGTGAAGCATCTTATAGCGGAGTTCGATCCGGTGGTGGTGGTGGTGGTGGTGTGCGGCGTGACCACCCTTATTGCGCATGCGCAATAAGGGTGGTCACGCCGCACACCACCACCACCTGATCTCTATCACCTGATTGATAGTATGAATATGGTCTATTGTTGAGAATCCTGTACGAAATCCTGCCTGGTCCCTTGGTTGATTGAACTCTAATATCGTATTAATTCTGTTAGCAATTACTTTTGTAAATAGCTTGTAGACAACGGACAGTAAGCTTATGGGCCTGTAATTTTTTCAGGTCCTTGACGTCCCCTTTCTTATGGATCAAGATGATGTTGGCATTCATTCCAAGATTCTGGTATCCTCCCCGTCGAGAGGCACTTCGTATACAGGGTGGCCAGTTTCTCTAACATAATCTCTCCACCGTCTTTCAACAGGTCTGATGTTACCTGATCCTCACCAGCTGCTTTGCCTCTTTGCATTCCCTTTAGGGCTTTCTTTTACTTCTCCTGTCAATACTGGTGGGATGTCAGATTCCTCTGCGCTATTACTCCTTCTTACGTTATCATCCTGAATGCCTCGGCTGCTGTACAGATCTCTGTAGAACTCTTCCGCTACCTCAAGTATTCTATCCATATTGTTTGTGACCTTGCCTTCCTTGTCCCTTAATGCATACATCTGATTTTTCCTTATGCACAGTTTTGTCTTCATAGCTTTGAGGCTTCTTCCGTTCTTTAGAGCATGCTCAATTCTCTCCATATTATACTTTCTTATGTCGGCTACTTTACGCCTATTGATTAACTTCGAAAGCTCCGCCAGCTCTATTTTGTCTGTTGCATTTGAGGCTTTCATAGCTTGACGTTCCTTAATGAGGTTTTTCGTCTCTTGGGATAGCTTACCAGTGTTCTGTCTAACGACTGTACCCCTGACTTCCACTGCACACTCCTTAATGATACTAGTCAGATTATCATTCATTGCGTCAACGCTAAGGTCGGTTTCTTCGGTTAAAGCAGCGTACCTATTCTGAAGTGAAACTGTGAATTCCTGTACTTTCCCTCTCAGAGCTAGTTCATTAATCGGCTTCTTGCGTATCAGTTTCTGCCGTTCCTTCCTCACGTCAAGTTGAATTCTAGATCTTACCATTCTATGGTCACTGCATCGGATCTTGTTAACTACTTCCACATCCTGTACAATGCCCGGGTGGCCGCACATTATGAAGTCTATTTCATTTTTAGTTTCGCCATTAGGACTCCTCCACGTCCACTTACGAGTAGCCCGTTTTCTGTAGAAGGTATTCAAGATGCGTAAATTATTGCGTTCTGCAAACTCTACTAGTAACTCCCCTCTGGCGTTTCTAGAGCCGATGCCATATTCCCCAAGTGCATGATCTCCAGCCTGCTTCTTGCCTACCTTTGCATTAAAGTCGCCCATCAGTACAGTATACTGTGTCTTTACCTTATTCATTGCTGATTCTACGTCTTCGTAGAAGCGTTCAACCATTTCATCATCATGGCTGGATGTAGGCGCGTAGGCCTGTATCACCTTCATCTTGTACCTCTTATTAAACCTAATTACGATACATATCACCCTTTCATTAATGCTATAGTATTCCTCTATATTGCCAGCTATATCTTTATGAATAAGGAACCCCACTCCTAGTTCTCTTCTGTCAGCTAAGCCACGATAGCATAGGACGTGTCCGTTCTTCAGCACTGTATAAGCCTCCTGTGGCCTCCTAACCTCACTGAGCCCTATTACATCCCATTTAACACCCTCCAATTCCTCGAATAGTACAGCTAGACACGCCTCACTAGATAAAGTTCTAGCGTTATACGTAGCCAAATTCAGATTCCAATGGCGGCCTGTCCGTACCCAGAGATTCTTAGCACCCTCTGCTGCGTCGCAGGTCTGACCGCCGCCTTGGTCAGTTGCTTCGCAGCCGCTGGGGACTGAGGGCCGAGGGTTAATTGGTGTATTCATGTGGGAGGTAGTGGCCAAGTACTACACCAGGGTGGCCAATCCTGCTCTGGTGAGGGAGTGCATTGCTGGCTGTGGTCACCAGTGAGGTTGCAGCGATGGCGTAGTGGTAGAGCATCAGCTTCGCATGCAAGAGGTCCGTGGTTCGAATCCCGGTGCCGGACAATTCCCAACCGGATTAAAAAAAAAAAAAAGATCCGCGTGATGATGGAATTGTGTAAAAAGGCCTGGGGTGCAGCCTACAGAATTCCCAGCCCTTTAAAGCTTCACCTCACCATGAGAGGTCGACCTCGTAAAGTACTGCCCAAGGCTGCCCACGTTTGGCTTTGTGAATTGTTTCTTCCTTCATAGATTACGAGAAGGCATTTGATTCGGTGGAGACATCAGCAGTCATGCAAGCACTGCGGAATCAAGGCATCGACGAAGCCTATATAAACATAATGGAAGAAATCTACAGCGGATCCACAGCCACTATAGTCCTCCATAAAGAAAGCGACAGAATCCCAATAAAGAAGGGCGTACGGCAGGGAGACACGATCTCTCCAATGTTATTCACCGCGTGTTTACAGGAGGTTTTCAGGGCCCTAGATTGGGAAGAGTTAGGGATAAGAGTTAATGGAGAGTATCTCAGTAACCTACGATTCGCTGATGACATTGCATTGATGAGTAACGCGGGAGACGAATTGCAGCTCATGATTACTGAACTGGATACGGAAAGTAGAAGAGTAGGTCTGAAAATTAATATGCATAAAACTAAAGTAATGTGGAACAATCTTGGCAGAGAACAGCACTTTGCGATAGGTGGCGAGACACTGGAAGTTGTAAAGGAGTACGTCTACTTAGGACAGGTAGTAACCGCGGAGCCGAACCATGAGAGTGAAATAACTAGAAGAATAAGGATGGGTTGGGGCTCATTCGGCAAGCATTATCAAATCATGAATGGTAATCTACCACTATCCCTCAAGAGGAAGGTATATAACAGCTGCATCTTACCGGTACTTACCTACGGAGCAGAAACCTGGAGACTTACAAAGAGGGTTCAACTTAAATTGAGGACGACGCAGCGAGCGATGGAAAGGAAAATGATAGGTGTAACCTTAAGAGACAGGAAGAGAGCAGAGTGGGTCAGGGAACAAACGGGGGTTAAGGACATCATAGTTGAAATCAAGAAGAAGAAATGGATATGGGCCGGGCACGTAGCACGTCGGCAGGATAACCGGTGGTCATTAAGGGTAACTGACTGGATTCCAAGAGATGGCAAACGCGTGAGGGGGAGACAGAAAATTAGGTGGGTAGATGAGATTAAGAAGTTTGCAGGTATTACGTGGCAGCAGAAAGCACAGGACCGGGTTGATTGGCGGAACATGGGAGAGGCCTTTGCCCTGCAGTGGGCGTAGACAGGCTGATGATGATGATGATGAATGTGAAGTGAGATAATGGTAACAAGTTTGTTTAAGAGTACTCGTAAACTGTTGCGCGGAAAGACGTAGACGGGGGACACAAAGAGACACACACGGAGCGCACCTTTATTTTGTGTCCCCCGTCTACGTCTTTCCGCGCAACAGTTTACGAGTATGACAAACCAACAAGCCCAAGTCGACACCCTTCTCAAGTTGTTTAAGAGAACAGCGTGGACAGCCACTGCTTCCAGGCGCATCTATAGCTGCAAACCTTGACATGCCATGCTTTCATCTATTATGATCACAACACCACCAGATGATGCGATAGCTTCTTCGCGGTCTTTACAGAAGATGACGTAGTTAAAGAAGTTTCCACGTCTTGATTTTAGGTGGGTTTCCAGTACACAAAGCACTTTTGATGAGTGTTCTTGAAGAAGCGCTTGGATATCGTCAAGGTTTCTGAGAAGACCTCTCACTTTCCATTGTATAATCTGTGTATCCATAGCAAGTGTAAATTGGTGCTGTTTGTACAAAAAGAAGTGTTGCCTTAGGAGAGACAGTCCTTTCCAGGCCCTATTTTTTTTTTTTTTTTTTGGCATGCTCCAATGAGCGGCGCCGTTTCTACCATGTCTGAGATGCTGATAGGCATGGCGTTGTGCTCATCGCCTCGGCAGAGGCACTGGTCACCTGCTCGTGGGTTCAATTCAATTCAATTCTTTCTTAGCAGGTGTTAAGGGTTGCGCGAACGAGTGTAGTTTTAGGGCTTTCTGCCTGACCAGAAGGCTCTGAGCCTGGAGACCCTTTGGTGGCGAACCAGCACTGGCTGCTTCCGCTGAGGGGTGGATGGCACTGCCCCCTGCAGTGCCACGTCCTTGACTGAAGGACCCTGTGTGCCTCTTTAAACGAGATATTCTCTGTTACCTTGAGTGTTATATCTTTATTTTTATTTTTCACATGAAGGTCAAGTGCAAGAACAGGCTGGGTGCCCACTGTCGCAGTTTGCACAATGCGAAGTTTTAACACAGTCCTCTGCAGGGTGTTCGTGCAAACTGCACTTAGGCCCGTATTCTGTAATACTTCTTACCTCACACCATTTTCTTAAATTACGCGAGGAGCCCTTCATGCCTCCTTATCTTAAGGAGCTCCTTGAGGGAGCCAGCATATTCTGAAAGCTTCCTTCAACCTTCCTTTGCTAAGGGCCGCCTCAGTAAGGTAAGGCGTTTGTTTCACAAGTCTGGGATCGAGAGTACGTGTGAAATACTGACTAAACATCCGTTTTTCAAGCAAGAAAAAGGAATATTTCTTGTGCATAACAATGAATAATAACGTGTACACTGCTTATTTGCGATATGGGTGCACTGCCTTTTCCATTTACTTAACTTTCGCCTGTTGCCGTAAACAAAAACAGGATGGTCGAGCAACGCTGGAGCTCGTTGTGTTCATTGATGCATTTCAACGGCCTGTTATGTGAGAGCAAGAAATAAAGATTGTTTAAAGAATTGAAGACGTGGATGAGAATGACTTTCAAAACCGAGCAGTGTTAAGTTTGTGAAATTTCCTCAATTTGATGTAAATTTGTCTCGAATGTACTTATGTCCAAGTAAATTACTACATTTGCATTCAAAACAAGGGCGTGTCTATCGGGTTGTGCATCGCGCCTTTGTAGATAGACCTGGTTAAACAAAACGAGAAAGTCTTACAGCAGCGGTTTCTAGGAACCCAAGTCGTGCAAGTATTCAGATATATCTGGACGATTTCTTAGTAGTCTTACAGCGTGGTGCCTTGGCGTTGCATTCTGAGTTGTCACAAATGGTCGGAATATTTGAAGAATGTATATCGCCCCTCGTATAACATGTGATATTCCCCACTAGGATTCCTTGATCTTAAGCTCGATTTCACCCATGATCATGTTTGCTGGAAATGTGAATACGGCTCGTACAAGCAATCCTACTGTTCTCAACTTCGCACAGTAAACTTCTCAAAAGGGTTACTGTTCGGGCTTGCTTCTCCAATGCATTAAAATAGTCATGCTGCCACAGAGTAGGCGCCAGCTTTCAGGCACAGGTGACTTGCCTGTATCACGACAGATTACTAATCTCAGTGGCTGAGATAATCCGCAGAAAAGGAAAGGAGGGTCTCCTGGGCATACATTGTAGCACATGCGGCTGCACCCGTGTTTGCTAAGACTAATGTGATTTTCTTCTACCGGATGACCACACCTGCCTCATTCTGAAAGCAGCCCGCATGGCATGTGAAGAATGCCCATGAATAAGAAGCCATCGTTAGCCTAATCCAAACAAGAACTGTCATTCCTAAAATACAAAGTTTGACGGCAACCCGTCTGGCCGGGGAAATACATGTGTTAAGCTGTTTATTGGACGGCACTCGGCGACAATGCACTATGGCGACAGTCAAGGCAAAAACACGGGCTCCGAGCGGCGTTTAGAAGAGGACGACCCACTAGGAGCCGCTAGAGAGCGCAACCGTTAAGCAGTACCAATTGCTTCGCCACAATTACCCCGGGTACGAAAAGGGGGCTGTCCGGCGACCTAACAGCTCGTTACTATGAGTGGGTCAGAGTAGGCCTTGAGGCGCTCCACGTTGACTATGTCCCACGTTGACTATGTCGCGCCCTCGACGGCGCATGACCGAAGCTGGTTCGATGGGTTCGATCAGGTAGTTGACCAGGGATGTGCGCTCGACGACCCGGTAGGGGCCTTCGTATTTCGGCAGTAGTTTTGAGAGAGGCCGGTTGCAGTGGTAGGGATCGAGAGCCATACGAGCGCTCCGGGGAGGAACGTGGACTCAGAAGTGGTGGTGCCACCGCGAAGGCTCTTCTGCCGCTCTTGTTCGTGCGTTGTAAAGGCCTTTGCGAGCTCGCGACACTCTTCAGCAAGCCTTGCTGTGTCAGAAATAGGCGCACAATCAGATGGATCCGGCTTGTAGGGTAGTATCGTGTCAATGGCGTGCAACGGGTGCTTTCCGTACAACAGGAAGAAGGGTGAAAAACCAGTAGTGCTCTGAGGGGCGGTATTATAGGCGTAGGTGACGAAGGGCAGAATGGCATCCCAATTTGTGTGATCGGCGGCGACGTACATTGAGAGCATGTCGCCGAGCGTGCGGTTGAAGCGTTCGGTTAGGCCATTCGTCTGCGGGTGGTGAGCAGTAGTTTTGCGATGAACAGCATGGCACTCTTTGAGAATGGCTTCGACGACTTCCGACAAGAAGACACGGCCTCGATCGCTGAGAAGCTCCTGGGGTGGACCGTGACACAGCATGAATCGGTGTAGCAGGAAGGAGGCAACATCACGCGCTGTAGCCGCTGGGAGGGCAGCGGTTTCGGCGTATCGCGTTAGATGGTCAACGGCGACGATGGCCCAACGGTTACCAGCCGACCTCAGAGGAAGTGGTCCATACAAATCGATGCCCACGCGCCCACACGGATGGTTAGGGCAAGGTAATGGTTGTAGACCAACTGGTGACACGTGCGTTGAAGGTTTTCGGCGTTGGCAATCGAGGCAGGAGCGGACGAACTTCTGCACGTAGCGGTACATCCCTCGTTGTAATTGCGTCGGTGCAGGAGGTCGTCACGAATGGCGAAATGGTGGGCTTGACGACGCAACGCGCGAGTGGTTGGTGTTGTCGACAGATCAGTGAGCAAGTCTATTAGCGAAGCGATCCATTTATCCTTGCGCTGCTCGGTAGCGATGGTGTGAACATCGATAGAAGAAACAGCAGTGTGAGACACTGAGCAGGAGGCATTGTCATCAGGCAAGGGGGAGCGCGAGAGGGCGTCGGCGTCAGCATGCTGACGTCCGTTGCGGTACAGCACGCGGATGTCGTAGTCTTGCAGGCGAAGTGCCCAACGGGCGAGACGGCCCGAGGGATCCTTCAATGACAGCCAGCATAGTGCGTGGTGATCGGTGACGACATCAAATGGGCGACCATACAAATAAGGTCGGAATTTTGTAAGGGCCCAGATGATCGCCAGGCACTCTTTTTCCATGACAGTGTAATTGGTCTCGGCTCTAGTAAGCGTACGACTTGCGTAGGCGACGACATATTCGGGGAACCCTGGTTTGCGTTGCGCAAGAACAGCACCGAGTCCTACACCGCTGGCGTCCGTGTGTACCTCCGTTGGGGCCGTAGGGTCGTAGTGGTGTAGTATGGGAGGAGACGTCAACAAACGACGGAGCTTTGCGAACGCGTCGTCGCATTCGGACGACCACGAATGTAGGGGCCCATTACTTCCAAGGAGCTTCGTCAGCGGCGATATGATGGTGGCAAAGTTGCGTATGAAACGTCGAAAATAGGAGCATAGTCCTACGAAACTGCGCAGTTCTTTGACGGACGCAGGTTTGGGAAATTCGGCCACGGCCCGAAGCTTGGCCGGATCGGGAAGGATTCCGTCCTTGGACACGACGTAGCCTAGGATTGTCAGCTGCCGTGCTGCAAATCGGCACTTCTTCAGGTTCAGTTGGAGGCCGGCGTTGGTCAAACGTGTCAAAACATGCCGCAGACATTGAAGATGCGTGGAGAAGTCCGGAGCGAAAACGACGACGTCGTCCAGGTAACACAAGCACGTGTGCCATTTCAAGTTGCACAGAACGGTGTCCATCATGCGCTCGAAGGTCGCGGGCGCATTGCACAGACCAAACGGCATGACGTTGAACTCGTACAAGCCGTCGGGTGTGACAAAGGCTGTCTTCGGTCGAGCGTCATCAGCCATGGGTACTTGCCAGTACCCCGAGCGCAAATCGAGAGATGAAAAGTATTCTGCTCCTTGGAGGCTGTCAATCGCGTCGTCGATTCGCGGCAGTGGATAAACATCCTTCCGAGTGATCTTGTTGAGCCTTCGGTAGTCCACACAGAAGTGCACAGAACCGTCCTTCTTGGCAACGAGAACAACAGGAGACGCCCACGGGCTGTCCGAGGGTTGAATAACGTCGCGTCGAAGCATATCGTCCACTTGCTCATTAATTACCCGACATTCTGTGGGAGACACGCGATATGGACGTTGCCGCAGTGGTGGTTGGGCGCCAGTGTCGATGCGATGCGTAACAGCGGACGTGCGGCCGAGAGAAGTTTGCCCGACATCGAAAGAAGAACGAAATTCTTCCAACAGGCACAGAAGCTGAGAACGCTGGACCGACGTAAGGTTGTCAGCAATGGAGGGACCAAATACATCCGCGGGTGAGGAATCAGACGTGGAAACGGCACTAATGGTACAGGAACTGGTGCAGTGCGAGTCATCGGGTGCGTCCAGAACTTGTGCGTCTTCGAGGGGCTCCACTCTGCCGAGACATTCCCCTCGCACCAACGTAACAATGTGCGGGGATGGGTTGGTAACAAAAATAGCGGTGCTACCCTGAGTGACTTGCACGGTCGCGAAAGGTACCAGCAACCCTTTCCTAGTGCAAACGCGGTCAGATGGCGAAAGGAGTGCAATTGTGTCGCAGAGACTGGCGCAGTAAACTGGCACAGCCGTCGACGAGCTTGGAGGAACTTTGGTATCGTCTTTGACGAGGACCTTGGTGAATGCCGATGGACTGTCTGCCGGCGTCAAATGTGAGAACGGTGAGAGTTCGAGGGCGGCTGGTGCGCAGTGAATTATGGCGTCGTGGCGGGAGAGAAAATCCCATCCCAGGATGACGTCGTGGGAGCATGCAGCAATTATGATGAACTCGACATCGTACAGAACGTCCTGAATGACGACGCGAGAAGTGCATACTGCTGTAGGCCTAATACTCTGGGAGCTGGCGGTACGGAGGGACATCCCAGAAAGTGGCGTCGTCACTTTTCGAAGTAAGCGGCTAAGTTTTGCGTCCATAACGGATACGGCGGCTCCAGTGTCGACAACGGCAGATGCGCGAACACCGTCCACAAACACGTCTATGACATTCGATGGACTTCGCTGAGGGCTTTTACAGTTCGATAGCGTCGCAGCCCTTGCCTCGTGGACTGCGACGATTAGTTTTCCTGCTCTCGTGCGACAGAACGTGGCCGCATTGGTGACAGTGAGCGACGGCGTGGAGACGGAGAGCGGCGAGTGGATGGAGCTGGGCGTGACGTCGGCGACATAGGCGGGTCGTAGAATGCACGGCTGGACTGGCTGGTGGTGGTTGACGCGACTCGAGGCGGCTGCACGCGATGGCAGTAACGGGCCACGTGACCGGCATAACTGCATGCAAAGCAGATGGGCCCATTGTCGGGTGTGTGCCATCGGTTCGCCGGGGCAGGTCCCGCCCACGTCGCAGGATGCGATTGACGGGGCGGCTGCTGAAATGACTGCAAGGTGGGTTGCAGTAGGGGCCTAGGGACGACGGCAGCATACGTAGCCGGCACGCCCGCTTCGAAGGACGGAGGTCTAGCGGCGGCTTCGGCGTAACTCAACGGTGCAGCCGCAGGGATTGCCTGGTGCGTCCTGGCGACAACCTGAGCGTAACTCTGTGGCGCAGGAGCCAGAGGTTGCTGGTGGTACTCAGGCATCACCTCCGCGATTTCCTGCTCAATCGCTCGGCGGATGGGAGGAAGAAGGGTCGTCGACGACTGTTGAACGTGCGGCGGGTGGGCGAAGGCCAGGAGAGAGAACTGGCGTGCGATTTCCTCGCGCACGAATGCCTTCATTTCTGCCAGCAGCGTGGCCTGGTCAGGTATGGCCGCCAAGCCAGCAAGCTCTTCGTCGCGTGATGGCGAGTGACGGGTCATCGAACGTTGCCGGTGGAGCTCCTCGTAGCTCTGGCACAGTGTTATGACCTCGGCCACGGTGGAAGGGTTTTTAGCGAGCAACATGGTGAAGGCATCGTCGTCAATGCCCTTCATAATCTTCCGGATCTTGTCAGACTCGGACATGGTGCCGTTGGCTTTCTTACACAAGTCCAGGACGTCTTCGATATAACTGGTGAAAGATTCACCGGCCGGCTGAGCTCGTTCGCGTAAGCGCTGTTCTGCTTGCAGCTTACGAACTGCAGGGCGGCCAAAAACGTTGATGACGGCGGTCTTGAAATCCGACCAAGTAGCAAAATCGGACGCGTGGTTGTTGTACCACAAGCTTGCTACTCCCGCGAGGTAGAAGACCAAGTTGCTCAACTTGCCTGCTTCGTCCCATTTGTTGGGTACGCTCACGCGCTCGTAAATTGCGAGCCAGTCCTCCACGTCGGTGCCATCGGCGCCAGTGAAGATAGGTGGATCGCGGATGCGTGGGACACCGGGACATGTGGTCGGTGTGGGAGGCGGCGTTTGCTGAGCGGCATCTTGAGGCATGGTAGATGGCAGAGTACGGGAACGAAGATCCAGCATTGAATGGGAGCACAGCACCTCCACCAATTTGTTAAGCTGTTTACTGGACGGCACTCGGCGACAATGCACTATGGCGACAGTCAAGGCAAAAACACGGGCTCCGAGCGCGAGCGGCGTTTAGAAGAGGACGACCCACTAGGAGCCGCTAGAGAGCGCAACCGTTAAGCAGTACCAATTGCTTCGCCACACATGGTGTAAACGTGAAACGATACACCGACCAAAAAAGGAACACACTTTACTTGACCTTTCAGCCCCCCATACGGGAGCCTTGTTCACAATAAAAGCCATAAAGATGGCACAGCGTATTTAAGTATGCTTAGGTACATGACGTAAGCAGCGATAGTACATTGTCGGAAGCGTCCCATCACTCCTGTTCAGCATGTGCGCAGTTGCCTGTATATGCAGAGATTCCAGGTGTAGGCGTGATAGAAGCTTCTTTTTTTTGGCACTCGCACTCGACCAGTCAATTTGGTGGCCTGTAGATTCCACGTGCTCAGTGAGGGCATTCGAGGCAATGTGCCGCTTCCTGACGTCCTATTCTGTTGTTTGACTCTTTTCTTGAAGTCACCGCTCTCCCCGATGCACTGCTTGTCACAATCATCGCAGCCTATGGCGTAAACAACACCCGGGAAATTTTCGCTCGGCAACTTGTCTTTTACGTTCACTAGGGCGTTCCTTAGCTTCTGAGCTGGAACATGCGCTATTTCGACGTTGTACCTGCGCATGATGCGGGCGATGGTCTCAATTGTTCCGGGTGCATACGGGATGGCCATTCACTTCTTAAGAGACGGTGTTGAACGCTGCCTACGTGGTCGCGATAGTTGCTTCTGCACAATGGACAAGAGGGATGGGGGGTACCCGCACATTTTTTTTTTATTCTTCGAAGATGCTCTCACTGTCACGCTTGTAGTCAACTTGTACAAATGGTTTTGGCTCGCTGGAACAGGGTAGCGGGAACAGAATGTTTGTGTGGATACCCCATACCTGGGACATTTGGTGGGTATTCCGAAAGAAATTTCTGCAACTCCAGAAAGTATGGGTTCCTATTCACTTCCCGCGGACAAAATGTAGTATTCCTTGATAGTTTAATACAAACTAGATGAGGCTACCATCCTTGTTGTAGTGTTCAATGCCCGGCACTGCACCGTGTTCATTTATAATGCACGGAAGATGCAAGATGTGCATTTCGCCGTTTAGTGCACGTGCAGACTCTCATTCAATAAAAGCACCCATCACGGAACCCGTGCTGCCATCTATGTTTTAAATAGGGAAACACCATTTGACGAGCTTGTCAAATGCCTCTTGAAACACTGCTGACGAGGCATGACAAGCACAGAAGCAAAAAAGTGGCAATCTCTCACGATGGGCTCAGCTCGTTATAAGCAGTTAAGGGGTTAGGCAACGTTGTGGGTTGGGGGAATTACGGTCTGAGCTTCAACTTCAAATAACCTGTTATAACATATTCTGGCAGTGCACTTGTGCAAAATATGAGAATCAGGTGTTCTGTCAGGATTTCTTTATTGTCATGTCTGATTGCGCTCGCTGTTACATGCTGTCCACTGCAGTCCTTGAGGAGCTCTCTTTCATTCACCTCAAGCAGGTCTGATACTACACCTCGCGAGCTGTTCGGGAATGATGTGGGTTGACAGTGACAGGGGTAGTAGGAACATTGACTCTATGTGCGTGAGTGTCGGTGCTGGTACCTGATTGTATTCGGTGCGCAGGTCTAGCTGAAAGAGATGTGGGCAGGATCTGAATGCTTGGTGTGCGGAGCCAAAAGCGCACAGTGTTGCTGGGTCTTGAGAAAAGCGTCCGAGCGATGGGGACATCTCGGCGAGCATCGGGCACCACTGGATCAAGCATGCCCCAACATCCTGCCCTGCTGGTCCGAGCCTCACCCTGGCTTCCACGATTGCCGAGTGCAGCTAGGCTGGGAATCACCCAACATTCCTGGCGGCTATCTCTAGCATTGTTCCTGGCACTGGCTTGTCGCTATACTTGGTGTTGCTCCAAGGCACTCTTCTTGGTGCTGTTCTTGACACTCTTCGTGGCGTTGGCCCTGGAATTGTCTGAGGCGCTGTCACTGCCAAGCTGGGATCCTGCCTGGCATTTCTCCGCTGGATGGACCACACCCTGGCACTGACCTGAAGGATCTGATCACACCCGGCTCCTGGCACTGAGTGAACTCACCCTGGCTCCTGGTGCTGAGATTACCTCGCGCCGTTCACCGCCGTCAGGGTTCACTGAGCTCAAGTGTGACTCTACATCTGTTCCGGCCATGGCAGTCAAGTGGTTCGAGCTCACCTCATTGACACAGACGTGGATGAGGCACCGAGATGTACTGCTGTGGTTTGTGAGTGCTGCAACAGCTATTCGCGATAGAAGTGTTTATGTCTCTGTGCATAGTCCTATGCCTGTACATCAAGGTGTTCCTTCCCCCACACGACTTGCGTCCCACATGTGCCCACACAGGTGTGTTTCCAAATGAGATAAGCTTCAACAGTGTTTTGTATTGGGCTTTGTTTCGAACTTCAAGGTCTCCCTATCCCATTCTCGTTGCCCGATTACCATGAACAAGAGTATCAGTGAGGAATTTGGACACAACAAAGGGGGGGGATTGTTCTTGCATCTTTGTCAATTGTTTCACAGTGGATCACATAAACTCGTGGAAAAATTTACTTTGTTTTCTGGAAAATGTTCATAGTGTCTTTGGTGTGCCCCCTATTTGTGTGAGGAATGCCACGCCCGCTTCTTCTTTTATTTTGATGTATTCGGGTTTGACCAGCAAGGACGGTTATCAACGCTCGAAGCTGACCGCGCCGCAGTGTTCGAGAAGCTTCGCGATTGTAGTACATCGTTTTGTTAAGATTGCGCGTAGGATGCGAATAGTCTAGATTATTCCAGTGCTTGCGCGACAACCAGTGATAAGACTGGAAAGTTCGATGCATGATGTATAAAAGACGGCGCATCCCAGCCATGAGCAGTTTATCGACGGCTGACGCCCTGTTCACCGCTATCAGTGTACAGCGTGTATTGCTGTAATTTGACTTTTCATTTCCCGGCCACAAGTTCGGCCAAATAAACAGTTCCATCTTGAACACGCCGCCTGCTGTCTTCATCGACGTCACGACTACGTGACATATGGTGGAGGTGCTGCTTCTTTCATGATCCGCACAGCCCCGCGAAGCGCTGACCCAAGCCCAAGCCACGACGAGGACGACGGCAATGAAAAGGCGGATCGTCGAACAAGCCGCAGGCAGAAGAGACTGCAGCCAGAGTACGGGCTCCTTCCCGAAAAAACCAGGCAGCCCCAGATCCCAACATCGACCACAGCGACAATGACCAACCTCGTGCAGCCTGCGCCGATCTTTCTCAGGCAGCCCAAGGAGCCGCCAACCTTCCACAGGTCATCATTCGAAGACCCGGAAAGTTGGCTCGAAGCCTACGACCGAGTCGCCCTTTTCAATGGCTAGACCAGCGAAGACAAGCTACGACATGCGTACTTTGCCTTGGGAGACGCCGCTTGTACCTGGTTCGAGAACCAAGAGCGAACCCTGACAACGTGGGACATCTTTCGCACCAGGTTCCTCGCGAAATTCATGAGCGCCACACGGAAAGAGCGTGCTGAGGCTCTGCTCGGGAGCCGCGTGCAGATGCCGAACGAAAACGTGGCGCTCTTCACGGAAGATATGACAAGGCTGTTCCGTGATGCAGACCCTGTCATGCCCGAGAAGAAGAAGATCCACTTTCTTATGCAAGGAGTCAAACAGGAGCTTTTCGCCGGGCTGATGCGGAACCCCCCATCGACAGTTCAAGAATTCGTCTCGGAAGCAATGACCATCGAGAGGGCGCTCGAGATGCGCACCCGGCAGTACAATCGCCGCTTACATTTCAAGACAGCACAGCTGTTCATGCGTTCGGCTCCGACGACTTGCGCGAAACGATCCGAGCCATCGTGCGAGAGGAGCTGCGACAGCTCGCACCTTTTGCACAGCCCGAAGTGACGTCGATTGCGGACGTTGTACGCGAGGAAATCCAAGAGTCACTGGGTGTTCCTCAGCCGGCACTACCGCAGCTGCAAGCAATGAGCTATGCTGCATGCTGCAGCCCGATGCAACGTCCCCCCCCCTCCTCGCCCACGTCAAGACACCGCGCCGCCCCAGCTATTCCGCCGCCACCACCGGCGTCATACCGCCCGCCAGCGATACACGCCGAGGAAGACCGACGTTTGGCGCGCCCCCGACCATCGTCCACTCTGCTACCACTGCGGAGAAGCCGGCCACACCTACCGCCGCTGCCATTATCGACAGATGGGACTGCGCGGGTTCGCCATCGACGCACCGCGTCCACAGCAGGGTGAACGACCACGTGACATCGCCGACTATCTGGCAGGAGCGCAGTGGACCCCCCCCCCCCCCCCGAGGACCTTCCCGATCGCAGTCGCCAGCATGCTACGCCTCTCCCCAACGCCGACCATACACTGGCCCAACGCGTGGCCGGTCACCTAGCCCGCATCCGGAAAACTAAGGGCAGCAACCGATGGAGGTGCGGTTGCTGTACCACGAAATACCGAAGATCCTCCGCTACCGACGACGACGCCACGACGAAACCTTCAGGAGACGACGCGAACCAGACAGAGCCCTGACCACGAACCTCGCGGGCCGAAGTAGGCCTGACGACGCAACGTGGAAGCAGCGGAAAAAAACGACGTAGCCATGACCCGACACCACGACCTAACTGCAACGCACAAGACGACGAACTAGCGACCTCGACGTTCTTATCGACGGCCACAGCGTCAAAGCCCTCGTCGACACCGGAGCCGACTATTCTGTCATCACCGTTCGCCACGATGCTGAAGAAAGTTAGGACAGCCTGGGAAGGTCCCGAAATCCGGACAGCTGGAGGTCACCTCGTAACGCCGGAGGGAATCTGCACAGCGAGACTCACCATTAACAACCGGATTTATCCCGCGAACTTCATAGTGCTGCAGCGTCGCTCGAGAGATATGTCATCCTTGGTATGAACTTCTTAGGCCTTCATGGTGCAGTCATCGACCTAAGGTCCAAGTCGAACACTGTCCACGGAAAAGGCACTACCGCCGCACACTCCGCCAAGAACGCACGCCTTGAATGTGCTGGAAGACCAGGTCACCATTCCCCTCGCTCCAGCGTCATTATTTCCGTCGGACTCAGAAATCAGCAGACCTGGAAGGCGTCGTTGAAGGCGACCAGCACCACTTCATTAACCGCGATTTGCGTCGCAAGAGGAGTAGCCGAGCTGCGGGCAGGGAAAGCAACGTGCCAAAACGTCGGCGCGGACCACAGAGCACTGAGGGAGGAAAAAGAAGAGCGCGGTGGCACGGTGGCACGAGGCGCACTCGCAGTGTTCGGGCCAGGGCGTGCAATTCCGAGCTCGGACGAGCGGGACGTTCTGCCGGCCGAGACGCGTGTGCACGGAGGACCACAGAGCCGGGCGAGGTACAGGGTGTCCGAGGGTCCAGGTGCCAGGGGTGGAGCTGCTGGCTGAATCGAGCGGTGCCGAGCCGTACCGAGCGACGCGCCAGGCTCGGACGTGGGCCGCGAGCCCAAGAGCTGTGCACCCGAGCTGTACCTGGCGGTGCCCTGGCCAAGGCGTGGAACGCCGGTGAATGAGCTGCCGCACCGCAGCTGTGGCGAGCAGCATTCCAGCACGGCGCAGACGGTGCTGTGCTGGCCAGAACCCGCCCGTGGAACCGCTACGCCCGGGTGGTGATCAGGACGTCGGAAACAAGGTCCGAGGTCACGCTGGTCCCGGCATCTCCTAGACGACGCCACCGCTGCTCGAGAGTCGTGAGGTCACGGGATTCTTCTTCCTCATGTGCTGGGTGGTCGTCCCGACGGCACCCACACCACCGACTTTTCATATTCTTACATTTTGTAAAATTTGTATATAAATGTTTAAACACGTCTCTCTGTCTGTTTCCTGCGCCGCTGCACAATAGTAGAAGTGCCCGAACCGTCCTAAACTCTGTGTCCCGTTACAATTTCATTTTCTAGTAATATCTTGTCTATTATCGATAGTTCCCAATGAGTTTCCAGACTACCGACAAAACGCCGAGCAGTCAATAATGGAGATCACACACACATATTTGGTTAGGCCAGTTATACCGAGAAAAAGTGCATTGTGGACAGACGGGGAAGGGGCTTCACGGCAGTATGAAAAAGCTATGTGTCTTTGCTGTCAAACTAATAATATTTCGGGCCCGAAACACTGCACTGCCATTTAAGAAGCCTAAATGTGAACTTTGGCGCAAAATGCACTTGAATGGGCACAGAGAGGTGTAGCAAAATGGCACAAATGGCAGAATTGGACCACCACTGACCACACGCTGTACAACTGTTTCAGACTGAAATGAGTTTGGTGAACTCGCTATGCTTGGCTTGCACTGACATCATGACATACAAGTGCATATATAGTCACCCTTCCCATGCAGTGAAAATTCTCATCCAGTGCAAGCGTGGCCTTGCCTCCAGAAAATAGTTTGGAACAGTGCTCTCTAGCTCGCGATTTAGACTTCCCATCTAAGGATACATCTTCCGCGCAGTACAATGTCAGAACTGCACTTAATACCCGATTGAAAAGAGCCAGTGAGCTGGCCGCGTTCCTTTGCTTTAGGGAGGCCTTTAGGTGTGGGGAGTCTCAGAAGATGGTAGCACTGCAGCAAATATATTGCCTGGCAATAGTTCGTTGTGGTAATGCCCAAGGAAACGCTTGTCATAGAGAAACATGTCCAATGGCTTTCCCCCGTGGAAATGGTGCACAAGTTTAGGTGTAGTACAAGCGGTACTTCGAAAAAAAGCACGTTGTAATGGCACTTTTTATCCCCATTTTGGAAGTGGCACCAAATTTGCCCTTCTTACACGGACGTTTTTCACAACATAGCTTCAGAAATAAAAACTACATTATTCAAGCGATCAGTGCTGCATCAGGGATCTGTGAGAGAAGGGATCTGTGACCTTCAGACCCGACAGATTTCGCTGGAGGAACTTAGAAATCTCAACCTGCCACGTGCCCTTCTCTGTGATAATTGCGCGAAAGGGAACACCATCTTTATGAGTTTTAGCCGTGAAAAAAATCTCGAGCGACCTTTTCTTAGCCGCAAGTACACTATTTCGTAGGCGACACAAATTCAACTATTCGCATAGTGCTAGTGCATGTCTCTTTGCTTTCGCTGGAATAACCTTTGCGGCTGGTCGATTCCACGAAAGATAAAAAAAAAGGTGTATACTTGATGTTTCCGATTTTCCTGATAATTTTGTATGTTGTGCACATATGACTGCACAGCACGAAATCGCAGTTCGTTTTCAAATAAAAATTTTTTTCAACACAGGAAAATTCGACAAGTGTCGCCGGTTGACGAAGACCATTTTACGAACAGTGCGTTTTCGTAAATTCGGAACCATGCTGGCAGCTAGTGAAGCTATATATTCAAATATCTTTCCTTTTAGCGGAAGTAGAAGTAAAGAGGAAATAGCTCATATCATTTCATAAAATTCTGAGCAAATTATGTATTTTTAAAAATTCACGAAAAACGCTGCGTTTTTGAAAATCAGTCAAATTTGGGACGCTATGGCTATTTCTGTGAACATCTTAGCTTGTTCATATTTGCAGTATGAATAGGCCTTTATGTGAATAATGAACCTCTGCATTTGTATTTCTCTAATATTTTTCCAAGTAATAAGCTTTCATGCTCGAAACACCAAAAAGACAAAAGTGCTCCTCGATTCAAAAATCTGTAATAAAAGAACCCCAATCTCAATTTTGTTCAAAGTCCCCCGAAATGTTCTGAAAGGATTGCAGAATGATATTATGAAAAAACATGTTGCATAATTTTGATTAGAACAAAAGCAGAAAATGTCAAACATTGTGTTTCCAGAGCGTGGTGGCTACTGCGTAAAGGACATCTTTAGTAACAAGATAATACAGTAACACGTCTTTTTTCTTCTCTGAGCTTCGCTAAACAACAGTAATGATCTACTGTCGGAAAGTGGGAACTGTTTTGTAAAGGAAAAGATCGTTCCAATTAAATGCATTTGCGACACCACTTATATTCCTCGTCGACGGGCAGCACGGACATTTTCATTCCTCTGGATAATTTTTTTGAGTAAATGCGCTTATATAAAAGCAACGAAGCTAAACGCGAAATTAGTGTAGCTGAGTCGATCATGCATTGTAAGAATGTGAGAAATCGCATATGGCGACAGTGGTGAACGGCGAGTACCGCAGTGCAACCTAAGCACAGCAGCCACGCATGGTTTGCCAGGCTTTGTCGCTCTGCACGAGAAAATGCTGGGGCGTCGATTGCGTTGGTTACACGATACATTGTTCACCGCTCGTCCGCCCGGTCTCTGGATCCGCACCGTGCGGATCGTGTGGCGGATCGAGTGGCCCGCGCTACACGCCTTCGTGTAAACGGAGTAGCATGCGTTAGGCGGACAGGTGCAAAGGGCGGCGCGATAGACGCCCGTCTGAGCAGACGACAGCAACGAGCACGGCTGTGCCAGTCAGCCAAAGACCATCTGAGATAGAAGTTAAGCATCCAAATTGTGTTTCACTTTGGTGCGATCACTGTCCTGCGCTCTGACGGTGGCTAAGGGGAGGCGTTATAGCCATGACCGATTTTTTGTACGGACTACATCATGATGCACAAAAATAAAATTCCGCTGCAGCGGAATTTTCGTTGTGTAGAAGATATCGGATCGAGTCTCTTTTGCGGGGGGGGGGGGGGGGCAGGGCTGGGCAAAGATACTTTGAAATTGTATCGCGATACGACACAAGATACTGCAACACTGATTGCATCCGATACGATACATTCAAATTGTATCTTAAGATACTTCGATACATTCTCAAATTCGTTAATATATATCTATATAATGCAACATTAAACGCCTATGCACATAAATGTTCACTTGAAAATTTATTAACTGCGACCAATTGTGTTTCATTTGAATGAAAACTCTGTTAGTATCACAAAAGTTTTGTACTTCTTGTTCACGGTATATCTGTTCCATTCCGAAACAACTTATTCGCGTTGTTTTAGCTGCTTAACATGACAGTTCTTTACACATTTCGCTGATAGCGGTTCTTGCTTGTAGCTTTTGTAACTGATGGGAGCTAGTCGCTGCTCTGCTTGCTGACCAGCAAGCGGGTTGTCAAGTAACCATATGAACTTCAATAAGAAGCCTCCGCACGATGGTGCAAATACCGCTGGGGAGTTCTACCTTGTCGGTAAACATATTACGGTTTTCGCAATTTAACGGATCACCGGACAGGTATACGTCACCAAGAACATGTGCAGCCCAGAAACGTTTCAGACATACTGTACAAGTGCGCAAAGCGCTGCAGGACACCGCCGCTATTCACGTTATTGGCACTTATAGATCCGATTACCTGCCGATTAGCAACAGTAAAATGGCTCAGGGAAGCCTAAACAACGAAAACAAATATATCCATGTAAAATAGAAAAGCGGTTCCGTATCAAAAACAGCGAATAAGTATAGAAACACGATACAGGAGGCACCCCCAAGAGTTAATAATAATTGTTGCGTTTTACGTCGAAAAACCACGATATGATTATGAAAGACGCTGTATGGAGGGCTCCGGAAATTTTGACCACTTGGGTTCTGAAACCTATAGTCGGATACAATTTAAGAAGTCAGGAGAGGCCCCGCCCAGACGACCGAAGCGCAGCAGTCGATCGCCTCCGCGACTAAAGAAATAGTCCCGCTCATGCACGCGCCGATGTTCTCCGAAGGCGGAGCCACCGGCCATCCCGCTCATGACGTCAGTCTCGAGTGCCCACCTATTGGTGCAGGTTTGTGTTCATCCGCCTTTGAGGAGGAAATGCCGCTGACTTCTAAAGTTGTATCCGACTATACATATAAGCACACGGGCCTCTACCATTTTCCCTCAATCGAAATCCGGCTACCGCGACCTTCGGGCCAGCAGTCAAGCGCCATAAGCACTGGACCACCGCGGCGGGTAACCCCTAATAGCTACGACAATAAAATTCAGTGCCTATAGAGAATGGCGTAAAATGACTCTTCGGGACGCTCATGAGAAAAACGGAGCATTTGGTATAACAGTGCTTCTCGAATATCTTTGCAAACGTATTCAAGGTGGTGCCTAATAATTTACGTTATTGTAATGCAAACTCAAATTTGCTAATTCACTTAGCAGTACGCAGCATTATCGTTACTGTATACTCCACGCGCCCGGATTATTATATATTTGTTCTCAACATAACCTTTACATAACAGTAAATTCAAGTGGAATATAAGTATATGAACTTATATTTCACTTGAAGAAGAACAGCAGCAGAAATGACGCAGACAGTTAAAACAAGGAATAAAGCAGAGAGGTTACGTTGGCAGCACGTTAAGGGCATATTGCAGTAAGCAGACCGGCAGAAAAAAAAAAAAACAATATAGAGACATAGGTAATCTACGGGATGTAAAACAAGGACAGCTAAGAAATAACTTCTGCTAACAATCAAATTATGATTTTAAAAACTATTTGAATGAAAGAAAGACAGACGTACTCCAAGATAGCGTCTGTTAGGTGAATGCTTGCTCTGTTAAATCCAGCATCGGTATCGTTGGTGCTATAGCTGTTAGAATCTTATTTGCATATGAGTCAATCTCATTGCATGTAATGCATGCATTCACGAGATCCTTCAAATCGCCGAAGTGTGAAAGCCACGAGAGGCAAAGCAACCTGCCATTCTTGCATTCTTCAGACTTCGTAACGAAGCATCACACAAGAGGAACTTCGATAATGAATTTACAGCGGCATCAGCATGTGTGCGAAAGACGCCGCACGCACTGTAGTACGTGTCACAGGAGAGTGGCCAAGTGCCAAGTGTCATGGCACTGACAAAACTTGAAAATTTCACCATCTCCTACTAAAGGGAACCATGTGGGGATGCGAAGGAGCGCATGGGTCGACTTAAAGGCCAACTGCAACGAAATTTCGCAAACTTCAAAAAGCCGATTTATAGGCAGTCTAGCTGGAGATAATGCTACCTGCCAAATTTCACCTTCTAAATACAAGTGGTTACCTAAGAAAAAAACCCGCCAACAACGCAATTTCTGATACCGAAACTAGAAAAAAAAAACGACGCCATTACAGCTGACCGGAAATGACGCAGACCGCAGCCCGACCGATGCAGGCGAATCGCCTGCTCTGCGCTCCGAAGTATTCGCTTTGCGGCCGCGTCACAGCGTTTACTTTTTAGATGGTAGCGAAAAAACAATGTATGTAAACATCCACCGTGGAGGAAGCACGGATACATGCCCATAGAGTATTCCTCTAAGCAACGGCTGCCCGCTTCGCACCTATCACCTCGCCCTACACTGTTTTGGAGAACTCGCTGGTTCGCAATAAGTGATGCTGCTGGTTTACACATCGGGTATTCTCGCTTCGTTGATAGACTACGGACGGTAAGACACCGTTGTTTTCGATATCGATGCTCGGTTTCGCACTCTCCCATGTCCACCGAAAGCGTCCCTGCATTTCTGCATGCAAACACTTGCTTGTCTGACTGCGCCCAAGACTTACATTAAACCTAACTAGCACAATTTGTTGTCTTTCAATACGTTTACGTGCTTGAATTTATTTGAACCGAATTTCTGTCGAAATTTGCTGCTTTGACCACTCGCAACTCGAAGCGAGGCGATCACCTTTTGGAGCTTTTATTACTCACGCGTAGATGGCGCAGCTAGTGGACGTCGTTTTACCTGTTTTACGCTATACGCGATGCGCAGCGCCTATAGGCGGGCGCCACTGAAAGCCGCGTAGCGGCGGCCGTTGGAGCCGCTGGCGGGTCGCGTAGCAGACGCCTCCTTTCACTGCAAGCATGACGGAAGTGCGCGCGTGCGATTTGCCGCTTGTGCGCGTCCCTGACAATTACTTTTGCGGCGATAGTGTGCGCAAAGGAGCCGCAAATAGTGGGCATGCGTCCGATGTCACAGCTGTGTTGGACGACAATGTCGCCATACGCGCCAAGTGTTTGCCACAGAGAAGCGTCAACAATCTTCCCTACGAAGTGGAGCTCATCGTAAGTACACCGCTTTCTATATAACATCCCGATCACTAATGCCTGCATGCGTTGACGCGTGAGCCAACGTTTTATTCTCGACACAGTAGCTTCGTTTACGTGCCATGTGTTTAATAGTAGATTTTGAGGGAGCGCTGTCGCACCGGCGCATGTATTTCACGGGCGCGGCCACGCGAAGGGTCAGCGTTGGTAAAACTTTGAAACCAGCACGATAAACTTGTGAAAAACTATCTCGACAGCTTGCGCTAGTGGCGCGGGACTGAGTCACTGCGGAGCTGGTGGTCGCCTAGCTTGTCATAGCAGCTTGGCTACGTATTTGCTGGGTGTGTTCAGATAAGAACGTCGGTGCATGTCCGTCGACCCCTTGTAATTTCGCTGAAAAAAATATATTTTGTTGTCTATAAGTGAAAGCAGGCGCTCTCTTATTATTTCGACCTTTCTTAAAGGCCAACTCCGGCGATTTTTCGAGGTCGATGGATCTCAGTGAAATTCGCTGGGTACGTTCCTTTGCACGTTTCCGTCATTTATGCCAAATTACAGGCTTGAGACATGCGCAGATTGTTTGCAAATGAATTTTAAAGATTGTCTGCAAACGCCCTCCTGGCTTCCCACAATTATTGGCAACATTGCGTCTGTGACGTCAGTGTTGGCAAGGCGGCGGAAGTGACGCAGCCGAGGGCACCGTTAACTTCGGCGCTTAGGCCGCTACAGCGAGCGTCTGCTGTGCACAAGGCGACAGACAGCGTTGGTTTGGCCGGCGCTTCGCTGGTCGTCCCGGCTGTCACAGTTTTCATACTCCGCGCCAGCGTGACCGGCATGCCTTGCACGACTTCCGGTTCGTTCGTAACAACGTCTACGTCATACGTAGACAGTACACTCGGTTGGGTTTCGGTTTCGGTGTTGCACTTTTTTGCTTATTTAAAATTATTCTCCAATTTGCGGAGTATTTCTGCTATCGGGCCCGTAACAGGAGCGTCTCAGGAACATAAAAGCACCATTACTTTGACATGGCCAAAAAATCGCCGGAGTTGGCCTAGCTAGCTAAGTGGTTATTAAAGTAAACAAAAGAGGGTGAAGATATAAGCACCGCCCGTAACTGTCTGCCCAGTCGGCGACACCTCAACAGGTCGGTGCGGGGATGGGGAGAAGGGAATGAAAGGTAGAGAGAAGAGAATAAGCGAACTGAGCTGTTTCTTGTTTATGCTCTTCCTTTTCTTCTTTTTTTAGGGAGCGGGCGAGCGCGGTCGGGCTGCAGAAGGGCCGCTTGTGCCGCCACGCAGCGTCTGCGTTATCACGTTACCAGTGATGCTACCGAGGACTTCTGATTTGGAGCAATTTTCGGAGCAGCAAAATTTCCGTTTTGGAGCACTTTGGAGCAGAAAAATTGTAATCTTGGAGCACTTTGGAGCAGATAATTTTACATCTGGGAGCACTCTGGAGCAGCAAATTTTACATCCAGGGGTACACTACAGAAGCATATTGCATTAACATTCAAGCACCTTAATAATTATTATGGGGCTCTTATGAAGCCTAGAAATACTTCGACTCATTGCAAATCTCGTGGAAAAAATCATCTCAGGAGAGCTCCATACTTCACTGGCTAATGAAAAAATAAGGACTCATGCAGTTGAGTGTTCTGGATTAACCTCTTCGTCGACTATTTTCGACACTAGCAAATAAACAGAATACCAGATCAATAAAATTGCACTTTATGAAATAACACTCTAAATACATCTATGTGGTTATCAGCAGACGTGGTAGACAAACGCCGTGATGTACAGCAGTGCCTCAATGGCAAAGAGCCACACTATCCCTAATGCATTCCCCTAAGAAGACTCCAAGGCGAAAGCCACGTTATTTTTCTTCTCGATCGCCGGGCTGATCCTCTCTGCAAGCTTTCTGCACCTCACCTGGTTTTGCGCTAGCTCCATGATCGGCGCACCAATCACGGAAGCAGTGTAAAGCGACGATGTCCTGCGATGACGTCATCACGTGACATCACAATATATGACGCCATGATAACGTCACAAGTTTTGACGATCTATGACGTGATGATAACACCATCACATGATGATTATTTTTTGCATCAATCGATTGACGCCGCCGACGGTCAATTTTCGTGTTTGATAAAGCCTCTAAGGCTTTCCCATTAATATTGCGTATTGAACGTTAACAGCCTGGCCGTTAACAACCTGGCCTTACATATCAAACTGTCCTCCACCATGCCACCTCTGTGCCATGCGCGAAACAGCTTCGCTTATCATCCACTTCACATAGTTAAATGGCTCCTCAAATTTTTTTTTTCATTTTTATTGTGATAGCGATTATATGGGCACTCTCGGCGGATTTTTGCCGTCGCCGTTGCCGTAATTTTCCGTATAAAGTCCAAATTAATAACATCACCACGCGCATTCTAGCCGCGGGTAAAAGCTCGCGAGCGCTGGCGACGAACGCGGCTCAAGCGGAGATTAAACTAGCCGGCCGTCTGTCTCCGTCGCACGGAGAGTGCATGAGATAACATCTTCCCGCGTGCGGGCCTGCCGTGGATTGATCATCAAACATAGAGGAAACGCCCCGCCCGTCTTTCGTAAGGAGCATGAAGGGACGCCAGGGGAGCGGGGGGGGGGGGGGGGAGGGGACCGCATCGTTCGAAAGGCGCAGTCGCTTGCGCGCGCGCTATCTCGAGGCATCAGGAGACGGCTTGTAAACTTGCTGTGCTTTCAACGCTTACTACGCGTTTAGAGAACTCAGTGCACGAAAACACTTCGCTTCCTGGAGCGGCCATATTCCCTTAAACCAGCGTTTTGTTGAGTTACGCGAGATCGGATCCAAGCGATCTAGCTGCTAGCCTTACTTCGCTTAACAATACAATTTGTTGGTATCGCATTCATTGCTTCGCCCTTAAGCGAAACTGTGAGTTCTTTTTTATCCGTCCGCTAGTGACCCTGGAAAGCGAGGGGCGGACGTGTAACATGGCGTAGCCACTTCACTGTAGGCCGTCAGCGATGGGCCCGCTACTGACAGCTGCCCATTTGCGGCTGCTCCGACCAGGAGATATGCTTTTATTAATGAGATGACATTTTAAAAAAGAGCTAGTAAAAACTTCGAATTGGAACCCTAGCACGCGAGCTCAAAAGGGCAGGGCCTTTTAGGGGGTATTTACCGCAGAGTGATTACAAACTTCGGATGTGTTGTGGAAGAAATTACGAAAGAGCTCTTCTGGATTAAGATCCATAGATAAAGTATACCTGAGAAGTGTCAACGCGTTCCCACCGTTCGCGTGCTCTTCCATAAACGCGAAGCAAGGAAAATTCGATATTGTTTAGAATAACAGAGAGCTGAGCTAGTTGGTAAGTATTCATTCTAAAAAGACAGGGCGTGCAAACAAGGACACAAGAAAAAAGTCAGGACACCACAAACGCCGTTGTTAGTCGGCGTTTGTGGTGTCCTGACTTCTTTCTTGTGTCCTTGTTTACACGCCCTGTCTTTTTAGAATCGATATTGTTCCATATCCCCGATTTCATTCCGCGATGTCCAGAAACAGAAGTGACAGACATTTTAGCGGCACGCATGTAGTCATTACTGAACATTGCTTTCCTTACGTGCCGTGCGACGCTTGAAACGAGCTATCAGCAGTGTTTCTGGAACAAACGACGTTCGGCGATGAATCGCCGTCGCACTTTCTCGCTACCGATAGGCCTATAGACGTCACGAGCCTCTGTGGAGAGCGTGTTTTGCTGTCGAGCCGACTTGCAGAACAGAAGCTGCGTCGGCACCGTGCATGGCATCGTGACTTACTCGGGATGCACGCGCGAGCACTATTTATTCAGCGCAATAAGTCTTGGTCCGTGGTTGTGACTTTGGCAGCTCCAAGATCAAGCTGGACATGTTCTGACGCGCCGGCGGTGCGATTGCCGGTGACAGACGCTCCAAAACCCGAGACTTTGGCGCAGTTTGGCGCAATTTTCGTCGATATTATCAGGCTGGCGCAGTAAATACAATTTGGCGCACTTTGGCGCAGTTGGCGCAGGAGTGGAATCACTGACGTTACCGACGTGCCAATGTGATCCTCTCAGTGGATCCTATCCAGCCACCTCCTTTGTGAGCCGTACGCAGGCACCGGTGATCACATTCCAGTGCCATCATTAGGTAGAATCAGGGGCGTAGCCAAGAGCGGGGGGGTTCGGGGTTCAACCCCCCCCCCCCCGAAAATTTTCAGTTTTGCTTGCGTATATATACACGCACACATACAAACGCACGCAAAAACATAAAGTATGCTTTAGCCCCCCCCCCCCCCGAAAAAAATTTTTGGCTACGCCCCTGGGTACAATGCAGCCGATTTCGTGCAGCACACGTGTGATTCCACGGTGCTTTTGTAAAGGAGCCGTCACCTGCCCCACATTCTCTGGCATTGCGCTTCGCGCCATTCGTTTTTCAAGAGAGCCTAGGCATCACGTCTTATCAGTAATAACAACCTCATGTGCATTGTACCGTCTACAATGCAGGCGTGGCGACCAAGTGTAAACGTAGTGGCGTTCGCTGAAGACGTAGCGACATAAATGGAGAAATAAAAACACGGTAATCATTCAAACACTGCCGTAAACAAAGCGCAATTGCTTACCTTCTAAGTCGTACAGCCGAAATCCACCGCCGCCGTCGCTCTCGCTCATTAAATAGCACTGGAAACCTGTAGAAGTGCGTTCCTGGCGACTTTTTCTGAGTGTTTGAGCAGCCGACAACGCAGCAGTTATTTTTCGACATTGCTGAGGCCCGACAGGGTCGTTAAATCACGATGAAAACACATCCATCCGTGCACTCGCGTAGACGCTCGCGGGAACACTGCTCGCCGGGACCCATCAGCGCTTCCGAGCCGTGGCGGCAGATGGCGTCGTCGGCGCTTTGCGCATCGCCTATACTAAACGTCTTTCGAATAGCGTTACGCTACATTTAACGTGCGAACCACGCTAACGCAAGCATTTTACGCTATACTAAAGCTGTCTGTAATACGAATACCTCTGCTTCTCCAAACGCTGGTCGGGGCTTCCTGCTATTGGATTTGCAGTGGCTGAATATTGAAGGCACTGCGTCAGGAATCAACATTCTTTTCAGTTTCAACAGTAGTTGGGCGAAAAGACACCGGTCGTACATAAGGCCGTCATCCTTAAAGTGCGCCGCGTAAAGTACCACGCTCTTCGATAGCTTCCATTCCTTTCGCCTCACTGTGATAACCCGCTGCTATTTGAGCTTTACGTTTTTTGGAAAAGCGTGAAAGCTGGTCCCGCTCGTAACATACGTGTTACAGCTGCCTACGGCCCCGCATTTCGTCCTACAAAAGAGTGCGTCACGCAGGAAAGGACTGCAGGGAGTTCTGCTCATGAGCGGCCGTGAGCTGCGATTCACGTCCTTTCCGTTTGTGTCCGATTTGCTCGGGCACACCGCTAGGGCTCTGCGTCGTCTGCTATCTGATAATTAGAGCACTGATTATTAATGAAGTACGCGACTGCAGGATTTTTCACTGTGATTATCATTACTTACCCAACATACACTACGCATTCCGAGATAATTCTGTCCAAGTCAAATTTCGTTGCAGTTGGCCTTTAAAGTTCCGTTCATCACGGGCACCTTGCCCGATGTTAACGCGTCCTTGCATGTGGAGCACGCCATGAATTCACTGTAGTTGCTGTTGCTGTTACTCGTCCCGAACTGTTGTTGGAGAACGCCACGCGGGTTCATCGCGCGTCCATAGAATCTCGTTCCCCGACGCCATCACGTGACTGCTGAGAGATTGTAAGGGGGAGAGGCCACAGCGTCTTACCCAGCCCCTTACACAGGCCCGAACGCGCTAGCCCGTGCCAGCGCGTTCTCACTAGGATACAAAGCATTGGTTCATCTCGCGTCCGCAGAATCTCGTTCGCCGACGCCATCACATGATTTCTGAGAGAGTGTAAGGGGTAGAGGCCACATCGTCTTACCCAGCCCCTTACACAGGCCCGAACGCGCTAGCGCGTGCCAGCACACGTGGTTTTGTCTGCGTTACGCCAAGCTAGGACAGCATACGGCAGCCCGGGCCCCTAAAGTGCTCTGCACGTATCATCATCAAGGCGGTCGAAGAACAAGACGAAGAAGACTTCTCCTTGGCGCGAGCACGCACTCTGCACGTATCATCATCAAGGCGGTCGAAGAATAAGACGAAGAAGACTCCTCCTTGACGCGAGCGCGCGCTCAATATGTTACAGATGGCTATGGTAGGTTTTAGAAAGCGGACGGTCGCCAATGGAACTACGGATAAAGCCCAGCGCAAAAGCTGCTTCGCATCTAAAAAAAAAAACGATGAAACAAACATTCGCCTGGGCGCAGACGCCTGGCGCTCGCGTCGAGACGACGCGAGCGCCACCTCGTAACTCTGCTCAACCAGTATATAGGGACGCTCAGAGCTTATCGCCTATCCTCGTTGGAAAACTCTAGCGAGGAGATAAAATAATGTCACTGCCTTTAGTTTTATTCCAGTGACTTGGTGGCAGCAGTATCAGCTCGAGAAGCTCGAGCTCAGCCAACGTTTATTGGTTCACACGGTGGTGGTGCGATCGAAGTATCTTGTATCTTAAGATACACGATACATTCTTCAATGTATCGGAAATACAGATACAGATACTTGTTTTGCGAGACGTATCGCGATACAGATACAAGATACCCCAAAAGTATCTAAGATAGTATCGAAGATGCATGTATCTGCGATACTGCCCAGCACTGCGGAGGGGGGTCATGAAGTAGGATGCGCGCTCAATTCAAGAGGGAGACCAGATCTGCCAGCACTGCTTCAAGAGATACAAGGACATGCAGAGCAAAACAGATGCAATGCAAACAAAACGTGCTTTGTCAGTGGCCAGAACTGCTGCCACCAATCTTCATGTAATCGATTCTTTTTAAACTCTGCATTGATCACATAAGGTTTGACAACGTACACATTTGGGCGAACAAAAACCAAACCTCTTGGCGACCGCTCTCCAGAAATTCATTTCCATTCATGAAGAGACCTTGCCTTTTATACCAATCTCTCAATTCTGGCACAGCACAACATCACAAGAGACGCATGGAGGGAATGCGTTCTTTAGCATGCAAGATATGAATTATAGTCAACTGAAATAGATGAAAGAAAAGGAGGCTACAACTGAAAGTGCCTACTGTGGACTGAGGGCTGTCTAACACTGGCGTGAAGTCGCAAACCACGCAAATGCATTTAATTGGAACGATCTTTTTCTTTACAAAACAGTTCCCACTGTCCGACAAAAGATCATTACTGTTGTTTAGCGAAGCTCAGAGAAGAAAAAAGACGTGTTACTGTATTTTCTTGTTACTAATGATGTCCATTAGGCAGTGGCCACCACGCTCTGGAAACACAATGTTTGACATTTTCTGCTTTTGTACTAATCAAAATGATGCAACATGTTTTTCCATAATATCATTCTGCAGTCCTTTGAGAACATTTTGGGGGACTTCGAATAAAATTGAGATTGGGGTTTTTTATTATAGATTTCTGATTCGAGGACCACTTTTGTCTTTTTGGTGTTTCGAGCATGAAAATTTATTACTTTGAAAATTATTAGAGAAATTCAAATGCAGAGGTTCATTATTCACATAAAGGCCTATTCATACTGCAAATATGAACAAGCTAAGATGTTCACAGAAGTAGCCATAGCGTAGCAAATTTGACTGATTTTCAAAAACGCAGCGTTTGTCGTGAATCTTTAAAAATACATAATTTGCTCGGAATTCCATGAAATGATAAGAGCTATTTCCTCGTTACTTCTACTTCCGCTAAAAAGAAATATATTTGTAATATATAGCTTCAGTAGCAGCCAGCATGGTTGCAAATTTACAAAAACGCACTCTTCGTAAAATGGTCATCGTCAACCGGCGACGCTTGCAGAATTTTCCTGTGTTGAAAAAAAATTTATATGAAAACGAACTGCGATTTCGTGCTGTGCAGTCATATGTGCACAAAATACTAAATTATCAGAAAAATCGGAAACGTCATGTATACATCGTTTTTTTTTATCTTTCGTGGAATCGACCGGCTTTGAAGTTCTTTGTGATCGCTTCTTTTGCTTTTTTCCCGTACATTGATAGATGTAACAACGAACGCTCCCTCTTTATCGCTTATCAAAATCTAGCGGACCATTGCCGCCGGTGTGGTTGTGCTTCAGAATTCGCCACTGCACGTGTGCTTAAGAAAGGCAAAGATCAGGCAACGCGAGAAATTATAGAAGCGTTTTCTATAAGCGAGAATGAAAGAAAATGTGTCCGTGTGTCCCGTAAAGAGCTTGACTATCTGAAAGGAAATCTTGCGCACGTGAGGTGGTAACACGTGGGAATGCAGGTATAAAAAAGCACCTAGGAGTGTGATGGTGCGCATGCGTCCGACGGCTTTTGGCTTTTTTATGTGGTCTTGCAGTAATAAATGAGTTGATGTCTAGCGCCCGTCCTGTGTATGTGTTCCTTACGTGCGTCTGCGAATATGATTACAAGTAGACAGCGGAGCTGCTCTAGGGCCAGGCCTGGCGATATAGTAGAGCCGGAGTCCGCATGTGGCGCTCCGGTTTGCAGATACTAACCTGCATAATGATAATATTGCGCACGCAACACAAAGACACAGACGAAAAGTTCACAAGGACCAGCGCAGACTATCAACTGACTTTATTCAATAAGAAACAACAATATATACTCGCTACACGCACCTAATGATCATTGCGCATGCGCAGCACGGCATAGCGTATTCCTTTACATACAGAACATTAAAGCATCTAACATACACGTTGCACTATCACATCTTGCTTAGCAAGTCAATTTCGCTTTCATTCAACGCTACAGATGGATGACTGACACACATGTCTTGAAGTCTAGAGATGTGCCAAGCTTCTACAATCTCTCTTGTTGTCTGATTAGGATGAGTATACATAACATCAGTTTGGTTAAACAAGGGACTACACAAACCCGCAGAACAACTTGCACAATGCATTGCTAAATGTGTTTCCGGCCTTCCCTTCAAATTGGCCAAGAGCTCCTTTAACCTAACATTCACGCATCGGCCTGCCTGACCGACATCGGTCAGACATAATGAAATAGTTAAATACCTCGAGTCAATCAGCTTCTTCACATCATCTCAGCATGGTTTTACGATTGGACGTTCATGTGTAACTCAGCTAGTCGAATTTCAGCATAACATTCCGCATTGCTTAGCCTCCCAAGTAAATGCAGTGTTTCTTGATTTCCGTAAAGCTTTTGATATCGTTGTATTAGAATTTGCAATGCTTTCTGTAAACATAAACCTTAAAGTTATCAATTGGATAAAAGGCTACTTAAACGGTCGCCAACAAAGCATAGCACTTAACGGCTCAGAATCATCCGCGGTAATGTGGTGCCGCGCATTTCATGCTTTTGCACAGTTTCGGTTTCTCAAGATGTGGCACAGCGCCGCACGACGGGCATTTCCTGTAACCAATGTTTATACGCTCTCTCTCTCAATAAAGAGCAGTCCCGTTCTCGACCTGGTGTGACCTACGCAGCGAGCGCTCCGGTGCGAAAGCGCCCACCTTTGTTCCAACGGACGGTGTATCCGGTGGCGACACAACAAAGTGGCGACGAGATGAACAAGAAGTAAGCAATATTCTACGTACTTCGTCGGCAGTTTCCGCCGATTACGGGGTACCAGCCCACTTGCACGCTGCACGGAATGCGATAGACCTACTGCGGCCACGCCCTGCACGACTGGCCAACACATACTGGCGACTCTTCAGTGCACCACGTTTCCAGCATGACCTCCGCTACTGCTCCTCCGCCGTTCTTACAAACTCCGGGTACTCCTCCCGTGCACTGGGCTAAATGGCGCCGTGTTTTCCAGGCGTACAGTCGCAATCTTTTTGAGAGTGAACACGAGATCGCGTGGCTTTACGAGCTCCCAGCGCAGCTAAGCGGCGGCAGCGAGAAGCATTGCTCATGCGCAGTGCGTCCGGCTTGCGAAAATTGTGCTGTCGCGCGCATTGCGTCAGGCAAGGAAGCGCGTGTCGTCTGCTGCACTCGGACTGAAGAAAGAAAGCCGGCCTTGTGCTTCAAAGTGGTAACAATGTTGTACTTGCAATTACGTTCCACACGATTCACGAATAAACTTGAAAATATGATCTCGTTTGCTGGCGTTCTCAAGAACATCGTTGATTTGTAGCTGGACGCTTTCCCTGACGCACATTTTGTGTTCCAACATGACCTGGCGCCGGTACACACTGCAAGAGGTGTCAAAGAGCCCATATAAAATCATAGAATCACTGTGCTCTTCTGGTGGCATGAACATTCGTGAAAATATGTTCGAATATACATAAAAGTAGCCATGGTGCGACCCCTGTTTACACGGCGAGTGCGGGCGACCTCCATGTAGCCGTTCGCGAAGAGTGGGAGAACCTTCCAGCGCATCATAACTTTGTGCTAGCGCTGTACTCGTCACCACCACCCACTATAATGGCAGCAGTGCTTTTTGCAAAGCAGGACATGACAAAAAATTAGAGCGCTTTACTTATACTACTTCCTAATTGTTCCATTTTTTGTGAAACGTGCGCCAAATAATAGTTCGGATGTTTGTGTTTCTTTTCCTGTTCGTTGTACGACTACAAGATTACGGGAAAAGAAAAAAAAAACGAAAAGGTGAAACGCCAGGCATAAGAAGCACACTCGTTGAACTGAAAGCATCAAAATTTTAGTTTTCATAATACGATCACCACCGAGGCCGGAAAACAGCAAGCAGACGACACAAGAGCGCTTCGGTGACGTGATGCGCGCGAAGGGAAGCTACCCTCTTTACGCATGCGCGCAGATACTGTACTTGTCGCCTGACGGCGCTGGTTGTGCAGAAAGCCACGCGCTCCTGTGTTCACCCTCAAAAAGATTGCGACTGTACGTCGACGTCGCCGCCAGAGACACCGCCCGGCCCGCTCTCAAGAAGAGTCTACTGCTAAATGCACTGCGGGTTGAGGGCCTGGACGTCTACTGGACACTACCCAATGCCCAAGAACAGGCGGGGAATGCGCAAGCAGCTACCGGAGGAGTCAGTTACTGACTTTGTTTCTGCATTACAGACGATGGCAAGCAGAAGCCACTTGGGCACGTCCGCCAATTCCATGGTCCGCGATCAGCTGTGCAGTGGAATCACCGCAGAGCAGGTGCGAAGACGACTTCTGCAACTGGGTCCAACCCTTTGCAGCAAGCAATCCACATTGCAAAAGAAGAGGAGCGTACCGAACTCGAAATGCAGGAGTTGGAGAACGCGCAAGTTGACAGAGTCAGATTTCAGGCGGGTACGCAAGATGGCCGCCAGAACACTTCAGCTTCACCAAAACAAAAGCATCATGGCCGCTGGCATCCCCGACAAAACTCGGGAAGAAGCCGACATGGCCGCGCGTCCCCATCCTTCATGGGATTCTACAAGACACCAGGATGGAGCGCACCGATCTGATTCGGGTTTCTATTATAGATGCGGATGTTCTCAACGCTACTCAAATTTTCCAAACTTCCCTGCCGGCGACCGCACTTGTTCTGCTTGCGGGAAACGAGGCCGAACTGTCATCAAATATCAGGACTTCGCAACAAAACGTAGTGCAATTGATACTGCAGTAACAAATACAGTTACTATTCTTTGTAATGAGAGGTAAACTTCAGCATTGCTTGTTTTCTATGAGTGATTTTGAGAGCGCTTCAATCCGTTCAGTGACAGGTATACAAGGAGCAGACATCGAAGGTTGGCAGAATGGCCAAGAATGTTTGTGTTTCATCAATGGAACTTATTATTCGAAAAAATAAAGTGTATCTTGAATGAAGGATGTAAGAGTGGACGGTACATCAAATGAACTAATAATGTAATAATAATAATAATAATATCTGGGGTTTAACGTCCCAAAACCAAGATGTGATTATAAGAGACGCCGTAGTGGAGGGCTCCGGAAATTTCGACCACCTGGGGTTCTTTAACGTGCAACTAAATCTAAGTACACGGGCCTCAAACATTTTCGCCTCCATCGAAAATGCAGCCGCCGCGGCCGGGATTCGATCCCGTGACCTTCGGGTCAGCAGTCGAGCGCCATAACCACTACACCACCGTGGCGGGGCGGTACATCAAATGAACGATGGTTCAGAAATTTTGATGCCAGCTCAATAGATGTGTTGTTGTTGGATACTATAAGTTCACTTGTCGATAAGGTTGATGACCTTGAAAACCGTAGTAGGAGGTGCAACCTACTATTTTATGGTGTGTCAGACGACCAAGAGCATGAATCATACGAAAAGGTTAAGTACATAACAGAAATTTGATGAAAAAATCCGTAAACAGGGGTGGGTGCTTGAGCCGACGTTTCGACAACTGGACTTGTCTTCTTGAAGGCTGGAACTGATTTCCTTAGCTATCGTGTGTATATGCTCCGTGCCCTCTCCACCACAAGGGAGAGGGAGAGAGCAACTACCAGAGTGGGGGAGGGGGGTAGAGGCCGCCCTGACGAACTGGGTGAGTCAAAAGGAAGGCGAAAAAAATAATAATAGAAGAACAAAAAGCGGCGGGACGGGCTGGAGAGGGGAGGGTATACGTTTCGCTGTAGACCTCAAACTTTACATACTTCAGTCAAACTTCCGGTCCCCAAGAGACAGAAAATATACAGTCATACCTTATTCACAAGTTCAATACACTCCAGCCAGCAGGTATTAACGTTTCAAAGGGGGCTCTTGAATCTATTCGGTATGGCACATACACAACGAAAACCAATGAGAGTTAATCTCTTCTAGGAATTTCGAATCTACTATTGTTAAAATGCCACGTGCTTCCTTTGACAATCATTCAGCGAAACGTATACCCTCCCCTCTCCAGCCGCCCCCCCCCCCCCCCGCTTTTTGTTCCTTTATTATCTTTTTTTTTTCGCCTTCCTTATGACTCATCCAGTTCGTCACAGCGGCCTCTCCCCCCCTCCCGCACCCCCACCCTGGCACTTGCCCTCCCCTTCTCCCTTGTGGTGGAGAGGGCACGAAGCATATACACACGATAGCTAAGGAAATCAGTTCCAGCCCTGAAAAGACAAGTCCACTTATCGAAACGTCGGCTCCAGCACCGACCCCCTGTTTACGGATTTCTTCATCGCAAGCTTCCATCTTCCACTTCCTGCCGTTTTTTTTTTTTTTTTTTGGATAACAGAAATGTGTGAGTCGAAACTACGCTGTAATAAAGTTTCCGTAGACAGAACACGTCGTCTTGGAAGGTACAGTCCGAACAAACAGCGGCCAACAATTGTGAAGTTCCTCTCGTTCAAAGACAAGCAGTCAGTACTTTCGAATGCTAGGAAATTAAAAGGCACATCTATTAGCATATCAGAAGACTTTTCAGAGAACGTACGCAGAACGCGTAAACGTCTTTGGGATTACGCTAAGGAGAATCAAGGCAAAACTGACAAAATTAATCTTAAGTTCACTACTCTCTAAATTAATAAGGTAAAGTACGTCTACGATGATGCCCTGGATCAGGTTGTGCGGGCGGACTGGATCCCAAAGTGAATGGGTCGGCTTTTTCTTTTCTTATTGTGAATAGCAGAAGTTTACGCAATAAAAGTGATGAATTTTCTAATCTTCTTGAAGTGACTAGTCCGACTATCATTCTTGGATCAGAATCCTTGCTTGATGCAGAAATTGCTGATGAAGTATTTCCAAGGGGCTATATGTTTGCTATCGCAGGAATCCAAATCGTTTCGGCGGGGGAGTGTTTATCCTAGTAGATGCGACAATTTGTTCCCAGAAAATAGATATTAAGTACATTGCAAGCGAAATGTTATGGGTAAAGACTAGGCTGAAAAATGGTCGATCAGTATCGGTATGTTCGTTCCATCGTCCACCAGGGAGTAAGATTATTGTTCTTGAGGAACTTACCAACGCAATTGAAAGAGTGAGCACTGATTACTTATTTATTGGTGGAGATTTCAATCTTCCGGAAATTAATTGGTCACAGGCAGATCCCAGTTCTAGTACTTGCAGCCAGACAGGCAAAGAACTGCTAAAGTCATGTCGCCTCTTCAGGTTTACACAGCTTGTTCTGGAGCCCACAAGAGCAACAAATGTTTTAGACTTGCTCTTCATCAATGCGCCTGAGTCGGCGCGATCAACACTAGTGCTGCCGGGCATAAGCGATCATGACGCTGTTCTGTGTGATATGAACTTGCAATACGTGAAAATTCCAAACGGTGACGCCCGTAGAATTTTCAGCTATGAGAAAGCACGTGTCTGTGATATATCCCTCGCTCTAAACTCTTTCTACGACACATTTGAAACACAGGCGGAATTTCTGAATGTTGAAGAATTGTGGCAAACATTTAAAGCGAAAATGCTAGAACTGCGCGAAAAGCATGTGGGTACTCACTGCTAAGCGCAGCCAAAGTAAACCATGGTATTCACGTGACATGAAATGTAGGGCCAGGCAGCGTGCGCGTGTTTACTCTGTAGACAAAACCCTTCGTTACGTATTAGAGATAAACTCAAGCAAAAAAGAGTAGATATGAAAGCGGCTCTGAAGATAGGTGAATTCTTTCATACAATTCACCTGCGAATAAAGAAACGCCCCAAGGAACTGTGGAAATTCTTTAAGACAAACAGCAAAGATATCGATTCCGGCCCTTGATAGCAACGGCACCACCATCCATAATGATGTCGAAAAAGCTGAATGCTTTATCTCATTTTTCAGTTCAGTGTACACCCCTCGGGTTAACATGACTGACACTTTCGTACGGCCCACTGAGGCGGTGGCGGAACAAATAAGCGATATTGTGATTGACCAGCATGGAATAGAGACTATTATCATATCCATGAATGCTTCTAAAGCCACTGGGCCCGATGGTTTGTCACCTGCATTCCTCTCTTTGTGCTCGCGCCAACTATCTAAATACTTGTGCGTCGTTTTCACTAAGTCGTTAGAAGAATCTTCATTACCCGATGACTGGAGACATGCGAACGTAGTGCCTGTTCACAAGAGTGGACCGCGAAGTAGTGTTTTAAACTATAGGCCCATTTCACTTTCAAGTGTTGCATGCAAAATACTTGAACATGTCCTATTTACCAATGTTATGACTCATATGAACACGCATTCCTTACTTCAGCAGCAGGGCGTTCGTACTCGTTTTTCCTGTACAACACAATTACTTGAATTGACACACACGACTTATCCTGTGCTTTAGATAAGGCTTTCTCTGTTCACTGCTTGTTCCTAGATTAAAAAAAAAAAGCCTTTGACGTTGTACCCCACTCTTTATTAATTGAAAAACTAAAAATGTATAATGCGAACGATACGGAAGTTGATGTGTCCTCTGGCATGCCCCAAGGGTCAGTCTTCGGTCTGCCATTGTTCCTCATCTACATAAATGACATTTGTTCCGGTATTTCATCACGTCAAATTATTTGCCGATGGCTGTGTTTGTGCAGAATTATACATAGCTCCCACGATTGCATTACTCTTCAAAACGACCTCGACAGGGTCTTAGTATAGTGCGATAAGTGGCGTATGCGTATTAATGAAAAAAAAAAACAAAAAAACAGTGCATATGTGTTTCACTAGGAAAAAGGCCCCCCATGACTCATTTTATGTTGTAAATTTAACCAGGCTGCTATCAGTTCGCGAACACAAGCATCTTGGTGTATATTTCACACCGGTCCTTTCCTGGAGCCGTCACATCAATCACGTCACAATTAAAGCCGGACGGGTGCTAGATTTCCTGCGCCGAAATAAAAAAAAAATGTTACCATTTGGGGCCAAGACTCAACTATACATGTCTAACGTTCGATCTATCTTAGATTACGCTTGTGCCGTGTGGGATCCGTGGAAGGCAAGTGAAGTGTCCAATAGACCTTTTTCAAGCAATCGCAGAGCACCCCGCGGGCGCGCGGAGCACTATGGGAAAAGTGTGTACGCCGAGCGAGCCGGCTGTTCGCTCGCCTGCTGCTCGTTTGCACCGTGATATCGGTGGGACCACGAAACGAAAAGAACATTAGAATAACAGAGAGCTGGGGTGCTGTGCAGGATGGCCCGAGCTTCTCGGGCACACGAGTTTGCTCCGAGCTCGCATTACGGTGGTCATGACAGGAAGACAGTGCGGAGCACGCGATAGCAGCGTTGATAAAAACGGCTACAAGAACGAGCATGGCGTGACAAACGCATGTGCGGCATTTGCGACGGTTTTCAAAGGAACGCCACGCGCGAACGCGTCAGCGCCGCCACTCAGTCAACATTTTAACAGCGCAGCGACGTCAGCGTGATTCTCGCGCTATCTTTTTGCCAACTGATCATTGCGCCTCCCATGGGCGTGTTCGTGGGCGTTTGTCCTCTTTCCGAGAATTCTTTCGTTCCACCTGCAGCATGGAAATTTCCACTCTCGAAGGCAACAAGGACGCACACGCGGCACTCTGGTGCAGCTCGTTTCGCGTCTCTGGAATATTACAGATAAATAAATGGACAGGTTACTGCTATACTTGCATTACACATCCGAAGATTTTTCTGTAGTAGCGAATCGGTAGAAACAATGTCTCCACTAACAACTAAATAATAACATTTCTCCCCGCAAATCCCACCAGGGCGCTTGCTTCGTGGCTGTGAGTGGTACATCGTGAGCGCGGTGAAATTGAATGCGAGACATCGTAGCCACGTGATGATATAACCTTAGTTCTTCGTGCGTGTGTGCATAGTCTTAATAGATTAATCGTGCCGCTCGCTGGCTTTGCGCCGTGAGCACTGCTCCTCCGCAAGAGCAAACGCGGTGGGCGGACCCGATCTTCGCCGCGGGCGTCTGTCAATCAACTTGATTGACCTGCGAACTCGGGCACAAACTCGTTGATTCTGAAAAGGCCCCAGTTCAACTCGGGACCGTCATAGTGCCGGTGTGCCTGTCAAGTGTTTCATGCAGTGGACGCTACTCAGCAGCTTCTTTGCATATAAAATAATTTGGTCAGCTTGCACTACCTGTGCAAGGCTGGGGCCATCGGAGGAGCTTGTGGTCACCTAGCTTCTTCGAGCTTATTACGTGGTTCGTCTCAGTATACTTGGCCTGCTTCAGAGTAATGACCGTGTCAGTTCGGTCTCAATATTCGTGCGTTTGATTAGCTAGGCCTTAATTAAATGGTAGTGAATAGTTATGTCTTAATTCGTAATGTTTTGATTAACACGATATTAATTAACCAGATTTCATTATCAAGGTCCTCATTAGCACGAATGTACTTAGCATAATGCTAATTAGAGTGATCATTATTACCGCGTACTTGGCGAGGAAGTTCCTAATTAAATTTGTTTGAATTAGCGTGCTCCTAATTAGCGTCGTGTAAATTAGCACGACACAAATTAGCTCGGTCTTAACATGATACTGAATAGTCCTGTCTTGATTGTTAAAGTTTTAATTACCACGACGTTAATAACTCAGGGTAAATTCTCAAGGTCCTGAGTAGTACAGAGGTAATTAGCATAAACCTAATTAGCACTATAATAATTAACACAATCTCGGTGAGTAAGGTCTTGATTATCTTGGTTTTAATTACACGCTCCTAATTAGCGTCGTGTTAATTAGCATGGTCTTAATTAGTACGTTCTTAGCTTTACACGGTTCATTAGCATGGTCTTAGTATGACGTGACATAATTAGCTCGGACTTAGCATGATTTGGCTTAATCAGCTTCGTCATAGCATGTCCTGACTTAGCTAGGTATACCGCCCAGCCAATTAGCTAATCAGCCGGCCGCACCTGCTCGGGAAGCGAGCAGACGATTAATAAGAGGTCGAAGAGGGCGAGCGCCGGCCGAGCAATGTGCTAGAATGTAGAGGCCGACCATGGTGATTATACACGTGGCCTCGGCGATTAGCTCTAGCCGCGGTGTTGTAAGGCACTCGGTCGGAACTAATCTCGGAGGCCACGGTGCTGATTATTCAAAAGGATGCTCTCAGATTAAACGCTTGAAAATGGATTGCGACGAAAATGGATTAATTCTTTACGACGTCATCGCAAAGGATTAAATTTACGCTTGAAAATGGATTCAAACGGCCCGCGAACACATAAAAAATATAGTTAGTAGAACTTTCTGTCACTTTTCTTGCGTGGGTGCACTTCTGCACTTAGTGGAACGACAAACAAATTAAAGAAGGTGCCTGTTCTTTGAAGACACCACCCAACATTGTCGACCGCCCTTGATGTGACGCCGCGTTCCATCGTAACCAATGGAACGGAGCGCGCGCTGAGGGGTGGATTTCACCGTCTCGTACTGTTAGCTCGTTCAAAAGGGGGTGTCGCCAGAGCTCGGAAAGATCCCGAGTTTCGCCAAACTCGGGTCGTCCTGCATAGCACCCCTGAGCTAGTTGGTAAGTATTCATTCTAAAAAATGACAAGGCGTGCAAACACGGACACAAGAAAGAAGTCAGGACACCACAAACTCCGTAACAACTGAAGAGACGCACAACGGTGGAAAAGAAAGAAGGCCCGAAAACTTATCTGCGCATGCCCATGCAATAGGCGAACCTATCAATCCGGCACGCGTGGCGGTCTACGTGGAAGATAACTGTTAAGGCATTTGATTTCATCTTTATGCAAGTTAATCGACGGTTGGCTCACGCATGCGCTACCACTATTCTCGATATGCCATGCTTCAATCATCAGGCGCGTTTCTTCATTTCTATGCCGGTACAACACTGCGAATTCATCGAATTTAGGCGTGCACTTACAATCTCGACAATGTAAAGATAAATTAGAAGGTGAGCGCCCTGTTGTGTCCGTGTTTGCACGCCCTGTCTTTTTTTATAACGAAAAGAACACGTCGCCGCTTCTTGACTATTCTTACGCCGTAAATTCTGCACACATCCGGACGCCCCTATTGGAAAAAACAGCGTTTCCAGTGTCTCCCAGTGCCTTTCAGCGCACTGGGTGGCACTGGAAACGCTGTACAGTGTGCCCCAGTGTACTACAGCGCGCTGAGAGGCACTGGGACAGACTGTACAGTGTGGCCAGTGCCGCCCAGTGCGCTGAAAGACGCTGGGAATACTGTACCCAGTGGCCCAGTGTCTTACAGCGCACTGGGAGGCACTGGCCACGCTGTACAGTGTCTGCCCGCGCACTGGGAACGCTGGCAACACATTGGAAAAAACTCGGCGCGCTGGGTGGAATTCGTATAAAATTTGGTATTGCGGTCGCGAGAAGTCGAAAGAAAGACTTATCAAATATTTTCAAAATAATATTTTATTCTGTGTCCTACACATATCTAGCTTTAGCTTTAGTTAAGCGACGGACGTACGTATACGCTTAAGCAATCTCTCGAGCGCGCGCGCTTTCTCTAAGTGTGAGATTCAGTGTCGTGAATGTAGTTGATATAATTGTATCGAATGAACTTATCATTCGCAACACAATATGACATTAGTATTAGTCTGATAACAGGGTGTCTACCGAGTTGACTTTTCTAAATTCCCTGAGTTTTCCAGGTTTTCCCTGAGTGTTCTTGCTAAAATTCCCTGAGTGAAACAGAACTTTCTTTTATGTCAAGATGGGTAGAGACTGTTGCGACCGGGTATTTGGATCAATCCTACCGCTGACTCCTGTTGTCGTGCCGGTGTATTTAGATCCGTCCCTCATCGGCAACCATGCTGTTGCTACGAGAGGGCAGCGTCGTACCCGGACTCCGTTTGGTAGCGTAGTCGAGTCTCCGGGTTGAGGAACTGATGCTAGCAAGATGGGAAAACAATAACAAGTTTACTGGCACTTTTGATACACTCAATTACATAGTTACAAGGAAAGAGTTCAGCGACGAACGCATTGGATGAGCCTGTTACCGAGGGCTCAGAGCCCCATTTCTCACTCAGCACCGTCGTTTTAACCCCTCAGTTTGGCTCCTCCCTCTTGATGACCACCAATCACACACATGACACCTCCCACCATGGCACAGTCCATTTCACTGTCGCGGAGGGGTCATGGCACACTTGAAGCGGCAAGAGTCCTGCGGTTGTCGACACGCAGGTGGGGGAGAAGCAGAACAGGTTCCTCGTGCCTGCCCATGCAGATCTTTTCCCGACGCAGCGAAAGGGTTGCGGAGACTCCCGTCCAAACATACCCGTCAGGTGGCTTCGGCAGCGTACCAAGCCAAGCCCAGGTGGTCCATTGTCTCCGGCATCGCCGTCCCAGACTTTGAGGCCGAGATTCTGCCCATTGTTGGTCATTCACCGTCCCAGGAATTTCGTTTCCAGGAAGGATACAGGTGTTCTAGCAGCGGGAGAACACCTCGTCCGCCGATTCTCTTGGTCAGTGCTTCGCCACCGACAGCCGGTCATAACAGCCTCCTCCCTCGCCAGTGGAGAAACGGAGGGTAGCAGCCATCGCTGCTGCTCGAAGGGTCGACGAAATTCGCCACCGTTGAATGTCCAAAGCTTGTCTTCGCTTGAAGCATTGTCTGGTCAGTTGCAACCCAAATTCAGCGGCCTCTCTGAAACTCAACCACATGCAGAGCAAGCACTCGGCCGCCTCCGAGCAAACCAGGCCAAAAGAGGGTTGGTAAACAAATTTTCATTGTTAGCTTTATACGAAAAGCTGACACTCAAAACTCTCAGGACTCACTTAAGCTGAGAAGCCAAACGTGCTACATTACTCAAACAATCAAATAGTTGCACGAGAAAAAAAAAAACTCATATATCAATTTCAAGACATTGGGAAGAGCACCCCAGACTCGCTTAGAAAGAGCGGCTAAGCGCGTCAGCGTTTCCACTCAAATTTTGCCCTTCTTATCCTTAATGTCGAAAAGATATTACCTAAAAATTCAAGCTCCACCTCAGAAGGTGACTGTTCTTAGATGTCACGGCTTGCAGCCAGGCAAGGGGATAACGTTCCGTATCTACGCTGAATTTGACGCCTCCGAGATTACACTGCAACTAATGAATGGCCTACACAATGTAAGCGCACTCCCTTTCTGAAGCGCAGAACGCCATCTCGCGAGAGCTCAATATTCGGCTCAAGTAGAGCACGGGATGTTCATTACCTTCGTCATCCTTCTAACATTGAACGGCACCTAGGCCTCGATCACTCGTATAACTCTGGACCGTGAACTCTCGGTCGTAAACGGGAGCTCGCAAAACCGTACGGTTAATCAGTACCGCCTTCATACTTAAGAAGGCAGCTTCCTTCTTTTCATCTTAAACTGCTTTCGCCTGTTATGTCCCGCGAAGAACATCGGTCAAGGGGTGACCAACGATGAATAACTTCCGATGCAAAGACTGCATTCCAACGAGCCCCAAAACGCCCCTTCGTCCGTCTTTGTTTTGGGCCGCGGATAGTCTGCTACTGCTGAGCTCTCAAGCTCACTAGGTTTCCTGTAACCTAGGCCTACGCCGTGACCTAAATAGTCTACGATTGCACCTGCAAAACGACCTTCTCATCCTTTATAGTCAGAACCCTATCAAAAGGTTCGACCGCGTCTCATACCTCTGAACAATCGCTCACGCCGTAACGTTCGGAAAACCTTACTGATCCGCTCATGTGATCACTTGATAACTAATTATTCAAAAAAAAAGAACAAAACATAATGGGATTAACACTGCTTTCTAACTGCTTCATTCGGTTAAAGTTACCTGCCCGTGCCAACGCCTCTGATAAAAACAAACCACTGTGCTCTCCTGAGCGCCTCAATACCTCATTCCTATAGCGTTGCAAAAGACAAAGTACAACTAACCACTCACCTAATCCCTCTAAGTTCTTCTAAAACCTGATCCTTACGTTACGTTACAACGCACATTGTACAACAACAACAAAAAAAATAACCTCAGGTGCAATACACTTCAAAAGCACCTCAAACATTTGCATTGGTTTTATGCTAAAACCTTGCACCAAATGCCTGTCAATTCCAATAGCGCGTAACGAAAACTGCACCGCTCAGTGCCAAACTCATTTCGGAAACTGATGCAGATATCTCTCCTTAAATGCCTATTCACCCCAAATCGACATGAAAGTGAACGCATACGATATATGGACTAAACCTTTCAAAACTAGTTCAATTACAGTTTTCGCGCTAAAAACACCTTCATCAGAAGTTCATCCTAATGATTAAAGAACTTCGATGCTCTCTTCAGCCTTTACTACTGCGCGGTTTTTCTTCTTAAACCTTTGCACCGCATCTCGTAACACACAAAAATAAACTGGCTGAATTCTACATTCCTAACAAAACAATAGGTATCCCTAGTTTGCACGCACCTGCAAAATTACTCGAACTGACCGTTCCGCTTTTCTCAATTAGATTCGCTTGAATCGTACCCGATGGGGCCGCGGTCCAGCCGACTTTCTAGCTCGCCAGAGGCTACAACATGCACGAGCTATCCGCTGCATACTACAGTCACGCTTCATTCGGCACTTCGGCCGGCTCCCTTCAGGAAGGCGAATGGAATGCCAGAAACGGGGGGGGAACCCTGTCCATTCTCCCTTTGTGCTCGCCTCCGCGCGGTGCTTTGTTACCCGCCGTACACTGGTCTTTCGACTTTGACGATTCGGACCCAGGTGCTCTCCCGAAGCTGTCAATCCCAACCTCGCCTTCCGTCGTGGGAGGGCACCTTGCTTTCTCCCTCTGTGCCTCTCGCGCAGCTTGCGGATGAATGAATGCCTCAATTTACGTTTCCGCAAACTGTCCGTTGGCCTACGCTTGCGTCTTTCTCGCGCCGGGGTGGGACCTTTCTTAAGCTTACGCTGAGCCGAATGCTTCCGCCGCTTTCTTTTTCTACGATGTCGGCGAACATCCTTTCTCTCGATACCTCGATCATCGCTTCGGGTCGCGACATGCGGAGTTGTGCAGCTCGTTGGTGCTTGTTCTACACCTTCTTTCTCGCTTACACCTCTCGAATTCTCCGCCACGTCGGACTGTCGGGCCACATTATCTGCGTCAGCGCTGATAAAATCTAAACCTGTGCCCTCACCGACGGTATCGCCGAACCCTTTAAGCGTCACGTCCTTGCTATTGTTAGCCACCACGCTAACAGTCTTTACGTTTGACGATTCCGAAACGTCCTTTCGAGGCACGAGGAAGGTTTCCAGCTTCTCCTTGAGCCCATCAGGGCGGCTGGTACCAACCTCCTCCACGGAAGGAACGTCTTTCGGAATTGTCTCTAACTCTAGATCGGCCAAGGCCTCATTCTCAACCTTCTCTGCTTTCATGCTCTCTTGAAACAGCGGGCCTTTCTCTGGCGCGATCTCGCCAACGGCGACCTGTCGCTCGTTGTTCTCAGGAGAAGGATCCCTTAGCATGCTTCTTTTGCTTTCCTCTCTCCTATCAGATATTCCGAATCTCCGGAATAAAGATGCCTTAATTACATCGTAGTTGTCCGCGTCCTTCTCACTGAGTCGCGCAACAACCTCAACTGCCTCTCTGGGCAGAACTGACATTAACCCCTGAGACCAAGTGTCTCGCTCAAAAGACAGTTCCTCACACATTTGTTCAAATTTTGCAAGATACAGGCCGATATCCCCTGATACCACATATGGCTGCATATACCTTGACATCTTGAACTCTGCCTTCTTGTTGAGAAGAGGTACCACTCGCTGGGGACAACTGCCCGACCTCTTACTCAACCTTAGGAGTTCTACCTTGACTTCTAGTTTGCGGAGCTCACGCCACCTTTCCTCCCTTTCACGCTTACGCCTCTTTTCTTCCCTTTCGAATTCTGCGTGGCGTTCCTCTCTTTCACGCTCACGCCTCTTTTCTTCCCTTTCGAATTCTGCGTGGCGTTCCTCTCTTTCACGCTCGCGCCTCTTTTCTTCTCTTTCGAATTCTGCGTGGCGTTCCTCTCTTTCTCGCTGTCTGAGCTGCTCTTCCTTTTTTTGGTTGACGACCTCCCATTCTTCACAGAGCTCCTCATCATCGGCCCCCAAATCAATGATTGCCTGTATGATTAGGGATTTTCCTGCCAAACCCTTCGTATCGATCCCCAATTCCTCACACAACAGCAACAAGTCCGGCTCCTGCAGCTTCTGTAAATCCATGATCGTCCCGAGTGCCCGCTACTTCCAAAATAACTATCCGAGAGTACGTAACCTTGAGTCTCTCGGCAAAGTTATCTACCAGATCTAAAACCCTCGTTTAGAACCTGGTCCACATCAAAGGAAAAGCCAAGCACTCACCCACACGTGATCGATGTTTCGAGACAGCTGCATTCCCTTAGGCCGACTGTTGTTGTCGCTTGTAGCTTCAGATCCCAGCGCTGATCCCCAGTTGTTGCGACCGGGTATTTGGATCAATCCTACCGCTGACTCCTGTTGTCGTGCCGGTGTATTTAGATCCGTCCCTCATCGGCAACCATGCTGTTGCTACGAGAGGGCAGCGTCGTACCCGGACTCCGTTTGGTAGCGTAGTCGAGTCTCCGGGTTGAGGAACTGATGCTAGCAAGATGGGAAAACAATAACAAGTTTACTGGCACTTTTGATACACTCAATTACATAGTTACAAGGAAAGAGTTCAGCGACGAACGCATTGGATGAGCCTGTTACCGAGGGCTCAGAGCCCCATTTCTCACTCAGCACCGTCGTTTTAACCCCTCAGTTTGGCTCCTCCCTCTTGATGACCACCAATCACACACATGACACCTCCCACCATGGCACAGTCCATTTCACTGTCGCGGAGGGGTCATGGCACACTTGAAGCGGCAAGAGTCCTGCGGTTGTCGACACGCAGGTGGGGGAGAAGCAGAACAGGTTCCTCGTGCCTGCCCATGCAGATCTTTTCCCGACGCAGCGAAAGGGTTGCGGAGACTCCCGTCCAAACATACCCGTCAGGTGGCTTCGGCAGCGTACCAAGCCAAGCCCAGGTGGTCCATTGTCTCCGGCATCGCCGTCCCAGACTTTGAGGCCGAGATTCTGCCCATTGTTGGTCATTCACCGTCCCAGGAATTTCGTTTCCAGGAAGGATACAGGTGTTCTAGCAGCGGGAGAACACCTCGTCCGCCGATTCTCTTGGTCAGTGCTTCGCCACCGACAGCCGGTCATAACAAGACCATATCGCTCGGTGATGTCACTCTCTAATACGCACGTTAGAAAATAAAAACGACTTAATCCCATTTGAATAGTACATAGAACAGCTAAACCTCAATATAGCGAAGTTGGTAAAAGCGGCAATTCTCTTCGTTATATTGAAACTTCGTTAAACTGAAATTCGACCTTTCATGCAAGGCGTAGTTACTGAAGCAAGGCGTAGTTACTGAAGGATTAATCTGCCACAGAATGCCACAAGAATGCTCGACTAATATGCAACATGAAAAAACTTTTTTTTATTTTTTGCGTGAAAAAAAGTTAATTTTGTTGAGCCTGAGGTGCAGCAATCACAGTTAAATGCCTTGCCAGAATGTCACATGTAAATACAAAACAAATGCGGGTTTAATGCACTGTGGAATTGCGCTTGTTCTACTGCTGCGGGTTGTTGTCAAATCCTCGCGCATTGCCCAGAGCAATGCAACGCCTTTACTACCATGTTGCCCAGCCGAACCATTTGCTCTCCAAGAACACAATTAAGACATCGAAAACCATCCCACGTTAGAAAAAAAGAGTCACAGTTTCACCGCGAGAGCAAAATAGTAGATCCGATAGCAACAAAGGGGAATTTTATATGAATATAGGCTAGCAGCTCGCTCCTTCAGGAAACGCAGCCGCTGCACTAAGAGAAGTGCCCTATCTATGGCTCAGGGGCGGATTCAGGTACCTAATGGGGGGGGGGGGGTACAAAGGCTGAAGCCCCCGCTCAGCAGTGCATTTTGGTTAGTCACGCATATTTACAACAGCCCAGAGGGGATAATGGCGGTGCCTAAGAAGCCTTCATTGTAAATGTGCATAGGGAAGCAGGAGAAGGTAGATCGATGAGAGAGGTAGAGAGCAGAGACAAGATTATCTTTACCCCTTTTGGGCAGTGGCTGTCAAAGCAACCTGAAAAAGGGAGCAAACTCAACAGGCAGCCTGACAAAGGAGGTGGACGACAGGCACTGAAGGGAGGGGACGGGGGCTGGCTTAAGAGGGGGGGGCGATCGCCGCTACCCCCCCCCCCCCCCTTGGATCCGCCACTGCTGTGGCTTCAACGGAAGTTTTGCAATTAGAGCACAACACCTACAAAGATATGAGCCGTCTGCTGATCCCCACTAAAGATACCGCGGCGCACGCGACCACGCCCGCTGGTACAAAGTACGCACTTCCTGTCGAACTCACGCAGCCCCCGCCCTCCCCAACCCGCCGGCTCCTATCTCCATGTGACGGTCGGCTCGTTTCATCTCTGCTTAAGCCCCGTTCGTCGGTAGCGCTCGCGCGCTTTCACTCGCGCATGGAGCATACGACGCGCGGGGCGATGTAATCGCGATTTGGACTTTATAAGGAAGATCATGGCGAAGGCGAAAAATTCACGTCGCAGTGTCGATATAATTGCTATCGCAAAAAAAAAAAAACAATATAGCTGCGGGCTAAGATCGCATGAAAGCACGGCAACAGCCTGAATTACGGCACATCCGATTATGGTGGAAACGTTACTGTTTTCCGACATCGCGCGCCGAATCGAGCAAACGGGACCCGTGCTGGTGTCACGAATTTCGGTCGCCGCTATGCGTTGGCTCTGAAAAGTTTTGTAATTCGGCTCTGTTGCAAACATCCACGTGGTGCATGTGGCTGGTATTTGCAAGCTGCAGCCCCCAAAAATATCGGTCGACTGTCTAAAACTTGTTTCAGTAGTGCCCTCATCGGGAAAAAAAGAAAGAAAAAAGCTTTCACTAGCTGTGAATGGACCCGTTAGTTACGCTAGCTATCGCCTGGAAATTTATTCTTCACGGAGTCCTAAATAGCATCCTTGAAGCTCGGGATTAGAGCGAGTGAGCTCTCCGATAACAGCCAACAAGCGTCGTCTTTTTTTCTCGCCGATCGGGATGGCTTGCCAGATACCAGCCTTGTCGAAGACATCCGCTTCCTGAACGATCACGATCGCTTGCAAGATAACTCAAGCTCGTTACATCTACTGCTACCGCTTCTACAGCTAATCATGCTTGTTACTTGACACGCGGCGACAAAAAAAAAGAAAACACCATATCGGGCGCTGACGCACAGCACGCGCGAGAAGAATACAGAACTACACCGCGTAGTCACAGAACACCCTGACAACATTGCGCAATACGATGTGTCGTGGTTCATGGTTCCCGCATGCCGCTAATTAGCCGGATTCTCTCCCACTTCACCGATCGGAAGGCGATGAGTGCATCGAGGTGCGCCACTTCCCCGCAGCCGCAGCTAACGGCCATTTGATTTGAAAAATGCGTTGACAAAATATCGAGCCAGCGCTACCGCGACTTTCGTTGCCTTTCAATAAAGTTACTGTGGATTTTCCCTGATGGGAGTAAAATTTCCCTGAGTTTTCCCTGAGAATTTCCAGACTACCCAGAATACCTGAGAATTCCCGGTTTTCCCGGTCGGTAGACACCCTGGATAATAACATCAACCTACCTTACCAGTCAGTCTTTCCATGTGGGCTCGAACCGTTGAAGCCGCGCCATTGCCGCACGTCACCGGCAACAGTGAACCAATGTAACGCTCAATCTTAAATATGACCTCGGAAAACCCAGTGGCACTGTCTCAGTGCCATACATGATTATTGGACCAGTGTGACGCTGGGTACTCGGACGCTGGCACGCTGCACACTGGGACACCCGTTACGGGCCGAAATCGGGCTTTTAAATTGTTTTTAAAAACTGTGGTCATGTCCAGATCGTAATTACGGCGGAAACACGAGCACTGTGACAAAAAAGCACCTAAAAAAAAAAACAAAAGAAAAAAAAAAGAGCGAGCAAGCGGGATTCGAACCCACCACCTCGACGCACCGTGCATCGTAAGTCTGACACGACACTGCTACGCCACACCTGGAAGACGTGGGCCGGTCTCTTTTTTTCTTCGTCTTATAACTACTTCCGGCAGCCAGTATTTTCATTTCTCTCGTTTAGAAACACAGATATCAGCGAGAAGCTAACAGACGATAGTTAATTTGTTATGTGCTGCCTGGGTTCGGAACGTCTATCTGGTACGTTTTGCCGCAAAAAATATTAGCGTAACCGCAGATGTGTTGCGGCGATCGCACTGACTCGCTAAGCAGTTATTCATACCTATGTAGAAAACAATGTTTATCTCAACTGCACACTGAACACTTTAGTTTTCGTCACCCGTTTGAACATATTTTCCTTTCTTTTTGTTTACGTTCGGTGTAATATACAGCCGCAGTAGTTCACCAGTGTCGAACCGACCGTTAGGCTTACAGCTGTACTCCGTGCGCCACGATCGCTGTGAAGAACGTGGATATTCAATTACGAGGAATCTAATAACCGTTCCAATGTAGTTTCGATCATACCTGACTAAAGCGAGGCCATATTCACACCTTCGATTACACAAATCAGAAGCTAAAAACGCCGAGATTAAACGTTCCATTGGCTCACTGTTGCCGGTGACGTGCGGCCATGGTGCGGCTTTCAGCGGTTCGAGCCCACATGGAAGGACTGACTGGTAGGGTAGGTTGGTGTTATTGTAAGACTAATGTCGTATTGTGTTGCGAGTGATAAGTCCTTTCGATGCAGTTACATGAACTACATGTACGACACTCGGTCACACACTTCGGAGAAAGCGCGCGCGCTTGACAGATGATTGCTCTAGCGTATACGTACGTTCATCGCTTAACTAAAGCTAAAGCTAGATATGCGTAGGACACAGAATAAAATATTATTTTGAAAATACTTGATAAGTCTTTCTTTCGACTTCTCGCGACCGCAATACCAAATTTTATACGAATTCCACCCAGCGCGCCGAGTTTTTTCCAATGTGTTGCCAGCGTTCCCAGTGCGCGGGCAGACACTGTACAGCGTGGCCAGTGCCTCCCAGTGCGCTGTAAGACACTGGGCCACTGGGTACAGTATTCCCAGCGTCTTTCAGCGCACTGGGCGGCACTGGCCACACTGTACAGTCTGTCCCAATGCCTCTCAGCGCGCTGTAGTACACTGGGGCACACTGTACAGCGTTTCCAGCGCCACCCAGTGCGCTGAAAGGCACTGGGAGACACTGGAAACGCTGTTTTTTCCGATAGGGATGTTAATAACTGAAGCTTTTTTCCACTCGGCAGCTGTGGTGGCGCCTGTAAGTCTTCAGGCAAAATTAAGAAACATTTGTTAATTGGCTTCGCAGTTTGAGAAAATATCTGGTGAGGTGCATGAATACTGTCTTTCTCAATTCAAGATTCGTCGTTGTCGTTCTAGTAATTCAGTTTATTATTATTTTTTTTTCATCCAGCAGGTGGTCCCGTTTTAACCCATACACTTGCAGTGCAGCCCTTTGAATAGGTAGAAAATATGGCCTCCTGAGCAAAAGCACCAGCTCACATATTACTTATCGAAATCAAGGGCCTTGAAAACGTCTGGAATACACGCTGCACAAACACAAGCTGCTCGTGTTCCCGTGAACGTCGCAGCTCTGTTGCATCAGCCGCTTCCTTTTTGTCTCGGTGTTCGGCCACCCAACGACAGCGCAGTGCCACCCGGACGAATTTTTATACATTGCACTGCCGTTCCGAGTGTGCGGCAATCAAGCAACTGAGACCGCAACTTTCTAACAGCTCTGAAAGCACTGACGCAAGCGAACACGCGACGCAAGCGCGGCTATTACCTCCCGCCATCAGCAGCCCCCGCCGTCGTCTGCACCACCAGGCGGCGCCTGGTGTCGAGAGTAGTGACGCGGCTGACACTCGCGCTACGAGGCTGCCGGGCGCTGGGCGCTGTAGAGAGTTACTAAAGGTATAAAAAAAATATATACAGTAACTCTAGGGCGCTGTCAGTCAATGTAGGGAGAAAACTGGTTACTCGAGTGTTGACCCGTCCGCTGTCCCCTTCAACCTGCCTTGGAAACACGTTGCTAAGCCACCCTAACGTTGCTTTGCTCGCACGCTGCACGCGTTCTGCACGTGTTTTTGAGAATTTCGCCTCGCGCGCGGTTAGGATGTACACGCTTCTGTCCGCGTGGCAGCAATTTCGTGAGAGATCAGCGTCTGCTCAGTCATGTAGCAAATGCGGAGCAAGTGATAGCAGACGACGCCGTCCTCGTCAGCGCGAAGTGCATTTCGCAAGTGAAGGACGACGCTGTTTACGACGTGGAGTTAGCACAATGTTCTGTTCGTTCATAATTATATACCTGTTTTATTTGGCTTGCTGTGTGTACTACGTACTCTCTATGTTTGTTACTGGATGCATGGGTAAGGCCGCTTCTTGTGCTTTAGGTTAAGCGGCCCTGGCGCTGTGACTACTATTATAATTGGGATACCTTAATTTACTAGCAACCATTCGATTTGTCGTGCGGTACGCAACACTCTAAAAATAAACGGTCTATTTTGGACTTCTTTCTTTCCCGCAACGAAAATTGACATCTATCTCGCGTGTCCTTCCTTGCATTATCGCCGTTCTCATAGCCGGTACTCCGAGTTCACGAACAGCGTGCGTACTATCACGTGACATAGCATTATTAATAGGGAAATGACGAGCGCCCAGCTTTCAGAAAAACTTTTTTTTGTGTGCTATCTCCGGGGGGCAAGAGCCAATTGCTGTCAAGGCATTTGGCCACTATCGAAACTGCACCGTGTTGTACGGGCTGTACCTGCACACTCAGTAACAACTAGTTGACTGTATCTGCAAAAAAAAAAAAAAACGGACGTGCAACAACGGCTAATGCTTTTTTTTTATTTTTTCGTAGTTGTCGTGGTCGTGCCCACTCAAGCGTGAGCTTCGCATCCATGCCTGTCGTCTGCTTTTTTTGTGCCATCTGTTTGGGAATCGGTATAATTGCACTGGTGGAGCCTAAAGTCCCTAGATTTTTCCCTGTTGAAAAATCTAGGGACTTTAGTGGAGCCGACCCCGTCGTGTTTGCATGGCCATTGTGACAACCTAAGACGCAGCAATAGCTTCCCCCTTTCTGTCGGGGTGACATCGACGAACGAGGGGACTTTCACGTGCAGCGCGCGCTCCGCAAATGCATGGGAACGAAAGCGATGTACGCTTTTGCCGGCAGGGGAATGGCAAGCGCTGGCGTCGGCGGGCAAACTTGACCGGTTCTCCCCTATATATCTAGGCAAACTTTCCTGAATGAAGCTTAGTTGCGAGTAACACCTGTCCTGTGCATCTGTGTTGCTTCTTTGCCCTCCTCGGATTCGCGCTATCCAGTACTGAAGAATATAAGCACTACATATCAGCTTACCGCGTCTGGTGTTGGTAACACCCATGTTGCTGTTGGCATCGTTACGCAACTGTAAGCAACTGGTTACATAATACATATGCGACTCTTCAACATATGAGTGTTCGTATACCACTTCCACATTTTTCTCGCGTCATTCCGTAACAATTCGCTCAATTTGAAAAATGACGCCACAGTCACCATCCCGCGCATGCTTCGCAAAACATCGATTCCCACGGTACGTGGGATCTGCCGATTTTTTTTGCGTTATTCATGACATGACCAGTGAATCGTGTTCGTCATGCACTGATGCCCTGGTATGCCCATTTTGGTATATTACAAGTTATGGAGACGACCAGGAGAGCGCCCAGACGTAGGCGGCTAGATAGAAACGGGCAAAGTGCCTGAGGTTCGCTAAGAAATGCTTCACATTTAAAATTGAAATGTAACGTCAATGTAACGACACGTTCCTATTTTCGAAATGTAACTGGAACGAGTTCCTTTCGCACTGAAGGAACTTGTAACGGGAACTCGTTCCAAGATTGCGAAGAAACGAGGAACGAGCTTTCGTTCCTGTTTTAGAGGAACGTGTACAACACTGGCTACAGCAAGCGCCCCGGCAGTGACGGCGTCAGCTTAGTTGGCAATGTGCTGCACACAACTAGGAACGATCGGCTTCACACGGCAGCAAATGCTGCGCGTCGGCGGAGATTTTCGTACAGCAGCACTTCGTTTACGCGCGCACACGCATCGGCAAAAGCCGGATGAGTCGTCCCGCTCTTCCACCACATATTCCGCGTCATCGTTTCCAAACGCTCCTTGCGCGAGAGCCGTAATTTATTCCGCATTTTGCTGGTATCGACGGCGCTCATCACGAGACGCAAAAAAATGGCGGTTGGCACAAGCGTAGTTTGTGGCAGGTTGTCACGTATCTCGGGAGCGCTTGCAATGTGTGATGGAGTTGGGAGAGTGAACGAGGCGGGTGACCGTGGCGTCACGACAAACACACTTTATAGAACGCAACACTGCAAACAAGAAGTTAACACCAAAAATTAATTACAAGTGACATATTCAAAAAGTAACGTTAGAAAACATGACGCTCTAGCGCGCAATCTCTAACAAATCGCAAAGCCTACAAGCTATGCTTGACTTCGACACACTCTAAAGTCTGGCCACTATGGCGCCTCAGTCTCGCTACGCGAATCGAACGTTCTTACGGTTCGTGTTGCCCGTCGCCTCGATTCGATGCGAAGATCGACGCCCTGCCCAGTCGTCGCCGCTGCTGTCGACGTCTTGGGGTCGTCGTCGTCGATCCGCTGCGTCGCTAGTCTTCCTCGTCGCCGATCCTCCGGCCCTTCGTCGAGAACATCCGTCTCGTCCAGTTAGGCCTACCTCCTGGCCTCCCCTTGGTGCCACCGGGTCGAACTGTCGACGTGGCTCTCCGGTGATTGCTGGTGGGTCGCCGTCATCTTGCCGAGCTGTGGTAGTGCTGCAGGTGCCACGAGAACTGCGTGCTGAGGCTGCCGCAAGCCCAGGACGCCTCGCTCGGTAGACCCCGAGGTCGACGGCTACCCTCCCGGGGCATGCAAAACGCTGCCTCCAGAACTCAGCCCTGCTGTTCCCGTCGCGGACGCGACGCTGGCCTACGCCACCTTGCTCCTCGACGACTCTACCGAACAATGACTGCTTGATCCTCTGGGGTTCCGCACCTCAGTTCGGGTCGCGTGGCACGCGCCTTTCTCCGGCCAATGGCTTGCGTCGACGTGGCGGGTGGTGCACACCATCGGGTACTTTTCCATTCCCCGCACACCATCGACGCATTGCGCTGTCCGGCACGCGCCCCGTGCCCCTTTACTCATGACATTGGGCCCCCTTTTAAGAGTTTTTTCTTAAAAAACTGCTTTGGTCCTCCTCTTCAGGGTTATGGCCCTCTGCTCTTCTGATAGTGTCTTGTAGCTTGTGCTCCTCTTTCCTTGCTTGACCTATGCACACCTTCACTTCCCCACTTTGTCACGCACTTTCACTCACAATTTACTTCACCGCACATAGTTCATACAACACCACTATCATTAGTTCTACACACCACATGTTCATTGTCCAGAACACTAAAATCTCCAAGGTACGAGAATACACCATGCCACAATCCGTCGCTTCATTGGTGACTTTGCACAAAGTGCTTGACATCTTTCTGTATGCCTGGCCAAAATGCCTCCTTCGTCACCTCCCCACGCAGGTTCTGTGTATCTCTGAACCCATTCGCATACCAATGCTCTAAAATGGCCCGTCTATAACGTGCTGGCACCATCAGTTGTCTAATTAGTGTCCCTCTTTTCCAAAACTTACGGAAAATTAACTCCTTGACTGATTCGTAGGACACTCCGTCTCTACATCCCTCTCTGGTTGGTTTACGGCCAATCCTATCTATCGCGTGCCTCAGAGTTCTGTCCCTCCTCTGTTCATTTGAGAACTCCTCAGAGGTTACACCTACACACTCCAACATTGGCACTCTATCCTTGCCTCGTGCCTCGCTCTTCCCACTCCCCCTACTAGCTTCAATGCTCTTGGGGCTTCCAGTTACCTGTTTCCTTTGTTTAGCATATTTCTCACGCTGTACTGGGTCATCCACCCTTCTTACCCCTGGCCTATTTCCCAATATCACATCATAGATGGGATCTTCCATACACTTCGCTGTGAGTACACCTACGAAATAAGGAGTATCTAACCTTATTTTCGCCTCGGGTAACTCCTTCTTGGATCCATCTACAAAGACCACTGTGCCTATTCTCCCTGTGAAATCCTTTTTATTCACCAGACTTCTCCTCACTAACACCGTATCTGCTCCTGAGTCCCTCAATACCGTTACCCGTTTGCCGTTTACTTTACCTTCCACCACTGGCATATTAACCCCTTCCGACCTATCTATCACAGCACCGACTACCTCTTCCTTCTCTTCTGACCTTACTGCACATGCAGTATGCTCTAACGGTCTATTCCTGCACTCGTTTGCTTTGTGCCCCCTTTTCTGGCACAATTGGCATATCACGTGGGATTCTTGTCGACTAGTGCTTGTGCGGCAGTTCATGGCTATGTGCCCTATTCTGTCGCACAAGAAACACCGCTGCTGTGCCCTTTGTTTACCCATTGGGGCCTCACTGTTGCTCCCTTCTTCCTTACTGTTGTCTTTGTCTTTTTCCAAATTCCTTAACCCTTGTGCCTCCATGAACTGATCAGCCTGCTTGGCCATCTCCTCCACCGTGTGCAAGTTCCTTTCTTTCAAAAATACCGCCAATTGACTGCTGCACCGGTTTAGGAACTGTTCGCCAACCATCCTGTCGCGCACCCCTTCGTACGTTTTTTCCGTCTCGGACAATTCTATCCAACGATCGAAGTAGTTGGATAGGCGACATGCAAACTGCTTGCCCGTTTCTGAATTCTCGGGCTTACATGTTCGGAACTTGTCCCGGAAACCTTCGGCAGTTAGCCGAAACCTCTCCAATAAAGTCTTCTTTACTATGTCGTAGTCTAGAGACTCTTGGGCTGGCATGCGACCAAACACACTCAAGGCCTCTCCCACGAGACACAGACTCAAGGCATTTGCCCACTCGCTTCTCTCCCAGCCTTGCCCTACGGCGATTCTCTCAAACCGATGCAAATAGGCATCGAGGTCGTCCCTTCGCTCATCGAAGGGTGCCATTAGCTTTCTTGGGCAAATTTGTCTCGGCGTGGGAGTAGACGAGTTGGCCAACGCCGTCGTCGGGGTACTCGCGCGACTAGCGTCGTTGCGCGGAGCGACATTTATTTCGGCTAACTTCAACTTGAGCTCGAGAATCTGCTTCTCGCGCTCATGCTGCTCCCGCGCCTCACGCGCACGCTCCTTCTCGCGTTCCTGTTCTTTCTGCGCGCGTTCCTTCTCACGCTCGTACTCTCTTTCGCGCTCTTTCTGAGCGTTCTCGAAAAACCTCATCGTCTCCTCCTTATTCATTTCGCAGTCTCTGGCCACGGCCGCCAATTTCTCCCAATCCATCCTTGCAACCCCCGACGGTACGTGACTGGGCCAAACGCTGGAAAAATCCTGGCACAGGCTCGCCACTTATTATGTCACGTATCTCGGGAGCGCTTGCAATGTGTGATGGAGTTGGGAGAGTGAACGAGGCGGGTGACCGTGGCGTCACGACAAACACACTTTATAGAACGCAACACTGCAAACAAGAAGTTAACACCAAAAATTAATTACAAGTGACATATTCAAAAAGTAACGTTAGAAAACATGACGCTCTAGCGCGCAATCTCTAACAAATCGCAAAGCCTACAAGCTATGCTTGACTTCGACACACTCTAAAGTCTGGCCACTATGGCGCCTCAGTCTCGCTACGCGAATCGAACGTTCTTACGGTTCGTGTTGCCCGTCGCCTCGATTCGATGCGAAGATCGACGCCCTGCCCAGTCGTCGCCGCTGCTGTCGACGTCTTGGGGTCGTCGTCGTCGATCCGCTGCGTCGCTAGTCTTCCTCGTCGCCGATCCTCCGGCCCTTCGTCGAGAACATCCGTCTCGTCCAGTTAGGCCTACCTCCTGGCCTCCCCTTGGTGCCACCGGGTCGAACTGTCGACGTGGCTCTCCGGTGATTGCTGGTGGGTCGCCGTCATCTTGCCGAGCTGTGGTAGTGCTGCAGGTGCCACGAGAACTGCGTGCTGAGGCTGCCGCAAGCCCAGGACGCCTCGCTCGGTAGACCCCGAGGTCGACGGCTACCCTCCCGGGGCATGCAAAACGCTGCCTCCAGAACTCAGCCCTGCTGTTCCCGTCGCGGACGCGACGCTGGCCTACGCCACCTTGCTCCTCGACGACTCTACCGAACAATGACTGCTTGATCCTCTGGGGTTCCGCACCTCAGTTCGGGTCGCGTGGCACGCGCCTTTCTCCGGCCAATGGCTTGCGTCGACGTGGCGGGTGGTGCACACCATCGGGTACTTTTCCATTCCCCGCACACCATCGACGCATTGCGCTGTCCGGCACGCGCCCCGTGCCCCTTTACTCATGACACAGGTACTAAATATATTCACAAGAGCCTGGGCACGCACCGAAATACCTAATAAGTAGAGGTGTGCGAATATTCGAGAGTTTCGAATATTCGTCGAATATTACATTCGAAATATTCGTATTCGATTCGAAGATCGTGTATTCGAAAAGTTTCGAATATTCGATAACGTCGAATATTCGAAAAATTCGAATATGCGATTCGATTATCATGCATAAAATAACTCGTCGTCCACATTTCTGCTGCGTTCGTATAGCTAAAAACGTTGCCGAGAGGAGCGATAAACATCGCAAGTACACGGAGGCACGATATCTGCCTGCGATGAGCGCCCCACTACGTATGATTTATTGCTGGTGCATCTCCGACGTGCAGCGCTGTTGGCGATCATGTAACCGTGCATTTTCAATATTATGCGGCCGTACCGTGCCGCACTACCACTCGTTCACTATGCGGGACCACTTCTGAAGAAAGACAATGACCCATGTGACTAGTGGCGGACTGCAGGCACCTTCAGATACCCCAATCTGGCAAAGCTTTGCCCCATGTACCTCCCTATACCAGCCACTTCTGCTCCAAGCGAGCGTGCCTTTTAAGTGGCAGGGGTGTTGTCTCTGTTGGAAGGGAGCGCCTGCTGCCTGATCATGTGGAGCAACTCATATTTCTTCATGATAACAGCTAGTCATTACTTTCATTGTGCCGTGATATTTGATTGTGTTGTGATGTGCTAGCCTGGACATTGTGTTCTGGAGATAGCAGTGTATGTTGTGTTGCCAGTCAGGCTGTTAATGTTTTTTTTTTCAAATAGCTACATGTTAAATAAAATATTGTTACTGGGGAGGCATTTTTCCTTTGATATTCGATATTCGATTCGATATTCGAAGGTGGATATTCGTATTCGATTCGTATTCGAAAAATTTCATATTCGCACACCCCTGCTAATAAGTGTACTGGGCACCATTGAAGCTATTTCGGACGTGGCTGTGGCGATTTGAACGCTTCTTCGGACTGCCCGATTTTTCGGACGCGGTCCCCATAGTCCGGAAAATGGGACGTTGACTATACGCCTTGTGCACCACCTATTGGCCTCGAGGAGTTACGGAGTCGCCCTCTATCGGACGCGCCTCGATTGCGTGCTAGGCAGGATACCGCCGGCGCGCTCCCCATAGGTTTTGCTGTCCGCGCTCTACAAAAACACCTCGCGGAAGCCCTCGAGGGCATTTCTGTAAGTACTTTTGAAAGGAACTGTGTTCTTTACTGTCAAAATAATCATTTTCGACGAACTGAAAGCACAAGATAATCTACAGTCGCTGTCTCTTTGCAGAAAACCGAGCACCCGCTTCACGCTGTCACCGCGTTGGAGACCCCTGAACCGGCTTCTTGCGTGAAAGGTAGTCACTCGCTCAGTGCAAACTATGTGAAATATCTCGCTATAGAGTAGACTGCCTGTATAACCAAACGGAGCATAACAGAAAGAAGCCTCAAGCCAGCGAACGCACGGGTTCGCGACGACTGACGGTGCCTCTGCATGCATGAGCGTCTGCATGTATGTTCATACTGATGGTTTCGCTTTTGCTACGTGCGCGTTTTGGCACCGCGCTGTGAACTTTAGGCCGCAAAATATGAGAATTTGTGAGTAAACAAACAACTACTGTTGCGCGGACGCTATCAGAACAGTTCAATAACAATTTCCTTACAACTGCGGCTTCGGTGCGCATGGCAACTTTGTGATCTGCCGTCCCGACGATTCAGTGTTTTTTTTTATTTTATTTTTCGGTCTAAATTGTGGGAATCGAGCGCGCCCTTCTCTTTGGCGCCTCGTTCCCCAGCTAGCGCGCGTTGGCCCCGCGCGGCCCGAGCGCCGGGAACCGCCGTTAATCGGCAGACCACGGCGGCAGCGCCAGGCCTCTTTGTCTGGTGCGAGCCATGCGGCGGCCTCCCGGCGCGCGGGCACGCGTCCGGGCATGCCTCGACATGCTCACGCCACCAAGCTAGCTTACGTCACTGCGCGACGCCTGTCTTCATTGGCCGCCAGTAACAACCCCCTTCCCCCTTGAGCTCGCTTCTGTCTCGCGCGGGCTTGCCCGCGTGAGATGCTCTCAGGCTAGCACGACAGGTTGACGCGCTGCTCTAGCAGGCGGCTTCTCGTTCGTGTGCTCGACCGCTGCCCTTTGTGTGGTAGTCGCAGCGCCGCTGGCAAGTGTACTCGATCGGTCTTGCGGAGTTCCCTTTACGGCCTGCAAGCCCGTGACTGTCGTACTGTGCTGCATCTTGGGTTAATGAACCCGTGTTGTTTGTTGACATCCTGCTTCGAGTGCCTTTTCTGCGCCGTGCCGGAGTTGACGAACCCGGCCATAGCGTCTTTGTTCGCTGCGGCAGTGGAGAACGTCGCGTCCCTTCACGGTCGCCTCGTAGGGTAAGCTTTGTGCTAAACCTATCTCCACATAACTGGCGCCCAACGTGGTTTCGGCATGGCATCAGAGCAGTCCCCCTCGAGGCGCTCGTTCCTGCTTGATCCCGTGGCGACGGACTTGATCTCGTTCGATGCGGACGGCGCCGGCAGCACGAGGTAAGCTCGCCTTAGCGGCCCTCGGCTTTCGGCCACCGGGAGAGATCCCGTTTTGGGCCTCCTTTGGTGATAACCGCTCGAATGTGGACTACAGTCCTAGCCTAGCCAGTTTCGGGTTTTCTCAGTTGGTCGAGACACACGCGGAGTACGTGCTTTCTGGCCCCTCCAATGCGTCGTCTCCGCTCGCTGGCCTTCCTTTGTTAGCAGCGCAGCTGAGTGACCAAACCGCCGCACCGGAGCGTCCCTACTTAGGCCACATGGTGCTGGCATTCACACGATCGCTGTCCCATCGTTGTCACGAGCGTGAAGGGTTGACAGTGTCGTCCGCGAGCCAGCTCGCATAGGCGACACCGTCGCCGCGTTTTCCGACGATCACGTTCCTCATGCGCGCCTGGGCGACGTTTTCGGCAAATCTGAGTAACCGCGCTCCGTCGTCGATTCGTTTGCCCGTCGTGTGAGGTATCGTGCATCCGTCGGTGCGGAAACCCTTCTCTTCTCTGTGCCGTTTATTGGCCCCTTTGGGTCTGGCGTGCATGGCGGAGAACAGGCGTGCGACCCTTGAACGGCGGCGCCTGCCTCGGAGCCGCTGCACACAACTGCGGCACGGCTCCAGGCAAAACATTGCCTTCCATCTCGCGAGCAGAACCGCTGTTTCGTGCGGCGCTTCGCGGTTGGTTGTGCACTGGGAGAATCGCGCGCGCCGACGGCGCTTTGTGCATCTCCCTGGTCTTTCGCTGCCCGTGATTCTCGGTCGCGTCTTTCTCGCGCGCACGGGTATCGTGAATGACTTCCCAAGCGGTGGCTACAGGGTCGTCACTTTCGGCGCCCTACAACCATTTGCAACCCTCGTAGTGGCTACCGTTGCCTTTAAGCACGGCACGCCACACGAGATTTCGCTCGCCGGGAGCTTGTTTGCTATGTCAATGGAGTGCCATTGGTGGAGGAAACGAACCCCATGGCGCTAGTCTGGGTTAAGCGCTTGCGCGAGCCCTCGGGCCGCCTCGCGCGCTGGGCGTTGACTTTGCAGCGGTACGACTTCGTTGTGCGCTAAGGGAGTTCAAACGTCGTGGCTCACGCCTTGTCGCGTGCCCTCGTTTCAGCGTGTGACACTTCTGTCCGCCACTCCCGAGAGCAATTGCACCAAGTAGACTCCGGCGCCCCTGGCTCCAATGGGTCGAAAGGCGCGAACCCCGACGGCGAAGTGACTTTCGAGTCGACCGCCTCGGGTGAGCACGTCACTTCAGCCGGTATCCTGCTAAGCAGAGAAGAGATACCAAAGGCACAGCAGTGCGATCCGTTTTGGGCTCCAAGAGCCGTGCTCCCAAGGAGCGGGCGCGTATTGACAGTCTGGTATTGCTGTCCGCGCCGTGTGCCGTTTACGCAGTCTGGTATTGCTGCGGGCACGTTGGATTCGCATCTGTTTGTCGCCGGCGGAGTTCTCCTGCGCTCCACATCCCACCGGAAGAAGCTCCCAAGGAGTCTTTTAAGGTGGGGGTACCCCGCAGTCTAAGGAAAGTCACCCTCGGCTATTTCCACGACTCGCGGTTGGCCGGACATGCGAGTGGCCGTAAGACTTTCTAAAAGTTGTGCCGCTCTGCTACCTGGCCAGGCATAAACGTGACGCTCTTCACTCCTCGTGTGACAATGCGTGCAGTCTCGTGCGGGCAAGACCCCCGGGCTCATGCAGCCGCCCTCAAACCCTTTCGTTGCCCGCATCAGCGACTTGGGAGGGGGGGAGGCGGTCACACAACCGCAGGAAAACCGTAAGGCTGGCCCCAAGTCACGCCACCGGTAGAACCTGTGGAAACGCACTTAAGCAACCTTTCTCCCACTAACAGGTAGCTGGACTTCATTCCATACCTTGACAGTGAATGGAGATAACCGCTAAGGTGCGGCGGCACACGTCTGGAAGTGGTAGAAGGCCCTCTTGGCCGAAAATACCCTCTGGTGTGTTGTCGAAGCCATAACCTGGCAAGCGCCCCCTTTTGTTGGGCAGCACTGTCAGGCAGGCACCCCTTTTTGGCAAGCCGGCTATGCCGGGGGCATTTCTGTCCACTCCTGCATCGCCCTGTCGTCTCCCTGCGCCGGGCTCTACCGTGCCACCAGCCTGTTCCTGACCAGCTGGCCTGCTGTTCCGTGGTCCTTCCTGCTGTGGCCTGGTTCCTGCCTTCTGGCCTGCAGCCACCACCTCCACCCTGCCTTTCCCACCTGGCAGCTTCGGCAGCCGCCCTCGGCGGCTGGTCCGCCCACTCAAGCTTTGGCCCAGGCCCGAGCGTGGTCGCTCCGGCTTCCGTTCCTGGCTGCCTGCTGTTCCTGCCTGCCGTTCCTGTGTGGCCCCCGTCCCAGCGACTTTCGGCGGTTGGCTGCCGCACGCAACTGGCAGCCACGCCTCGTACGTTCCCGGCTGCCAACTTCTCCAGTCCGGTGAGCTTCAAGCGGGCTGGCTGCCCGCCCTTGTGCAGTCTTGCCCCGGTTCCTCCTGGGCTGTGGACCTTCTTCCCGGCGGTGGGCTCTCCCCGGTGGTGGAACTTGTGGTGAAACTTTCGGTGGAACTTTTGCGTGGCCATGGCTGACCTATGGACTTGTACCTTCGGGAAGACGACACCCCCGCTGTTGGACTTTGCCCCGTTGGCCAGCCCCCTTGCGGCTGAGCTGACCTTGCCACTTGGCCTCGGACAGCCTCTTTCACAGGCTGGCCTCGGTCTTTAGGAGGGGGGAATGTGGGAATCGAGCGCGCCCTTCTCTTTGGCGCCTCGTTCCCCAGCTAGCGCGCGTTGGCCCCGCGCGGCCCGAGCGCCGGGAACCGCCGTTAATCGGCAGACCACGGCGGCAGCGCCAGGCCTCTTTGTCTGGTGCGAGCCATGCGGCGACCTCCCGGCGCGCGGGCGCGCGTCCGGGCATGCCTCGACATGCTCACGCCACCAAGCTAGCTTACGTCACTGCGCGACGCCTGTCTTCATTGGCCGCCAGTAACAACCCCCTTCCCCCTTGAGCTCGCTTCTGTCTCGCGCGGGCTTGCCCGCGTGAGATGCTCTCAGGCTAGCACGACAGGTTGACGCGCTGCTCTAGCAGGCGGCTTCTCGTTCGTGTGCTCGACCGCTGCCCTTTGTGTGGTAGTCTTAGCGCCGCTGGCAAGTGTACTCGATCGGTCTTGCGGAGTTCCCTTTACGGCCTGCAAGCCCGTGACTGTCGTACTGTGCTGCATCTTGGGTTAATAAACCCGTGTTCTTTGTTGACATCCTGCTTCGAGTGCCTTTTCTGCGCCGTGCCGGAGTTGACGAACCCGGCCGTAGCGTCTTTGTTCGCTGCGGCAGTGGAGAACGTCGCGTCCCTTCACGGTCGCCTCGTAGGGTAAGCTTTGTCACGGCCGCTCGATCCCCCCTTTGGTGCGGCCCGCCGAATGCTCCTCTCCGCCTGTGAAAGCGGTAGTTCCCTTTCAACCCGCTGCGTCGGCTATGGCGCTCGCTATCGGCGAAGCGGGGGTTTCTCCCGAAGCTCCCTTCAGCCAGACTGAGCTCTCTGCACGGGCAGTTTCATGTTGTTCTGCTCAGTATTTTGTCATGCTTCACTAGAGACGTTCTCATGAACAGGCAGCGCTCACTTTAGCTGGAATAGAGGCAGATGACTGGCTGAGACATATTATCGCAAGGAATAAAACGGCGAACACAGGAAAGAAGACGAAGACACGCGTTACTCGCAACTGTTTATTAGCAGGGAAGAGTTCCTCATATATATTTTTTCGCCACGCATGCGCATACAGGAATAAAATAACCCGTATAAATCACAGGCGTTGGCGCATATATTCAAACTAGGGGTCCAGCAAAGCGATAGACGGCTTACTTATAATTCGGCTCGATTTACTGGACTCCTAATTTGAATTAATGCGCAACCGCCTATAATGTACACGCGTTGCTTTATTCCTGTATGCGCATGCGTGATGAAAGGATATGTATATGAGGAACCCTTTCCTGCTAATAAACTGTTGTGTGTAAAGCTTCTCTTCGTCTTCTTTTTTTTTATTGCGACATCGACTTTTCAGGCATAATATTTTGTGCGTATATGTATGGCGTTTTTTTTATTTCTTTTTCTAAAAGACCCAACTCCAGAAACCAAAACCGGGGTAAATTTCACGGGAGCGTTAAGCAAGTCTAAGTGTCTTTCAATTTTAAAGCAATTGTAATCAAAATGGGGCAATTCCTGATCGTAACGTTAACTCAAAAAGGCAGTTTCGAATAAAAAATGAGCCAAATGCTACACCTGTTTGAATAAAACTGGGCCTGATCCACCAGCGCTGCCTCAACAATCGTGACCAAAACAATCAACATGGCAGCATCCAACCTGTTTCATTTGTGTTCTAGTTTGCTATCGTGCGTTCGTTCCACAATTAGTTTTTCTTGGGCGAATTCGTACTGACTCAAGAACGATGTTGTTGGGCAAAACTCAAATATAAAGAGTAAGAGGCCGACTTTCCTACTTCTTTTTGCCTCTTGGCGTTTCTTTTCGAGTTTTACTCGACAGTATCATGTCCTTCTTTCATTCCTTCTCTTCAAGATGGTACACTTGAAATATAAGACAGCTGAAATGAAGATATTGGTTTAGCAGGGTGGCTTCTTGGCCTAGTTGATTGGTATGTCATGATGATTGTATACTAGGACAAGAAGACACACGAGCGCTAACTTCCAATGGAGTTTATTGTGCAGAATAAGAAAATATATGCTACAAAAACCACAAATAACAACAACACGTGACAAATGACGAGCAATGCACAAGTATATTGAGAACCGATCTATTCATTGAGAAGAAGTGATCCGAAATGGCGGCCGGGGCATAAAACGAGCTAAGAAGGAGAGCTGAAGCATTTTGGAAGGCCTTGAATAGATGCCAAGAACAAGAAAACGCTACCGACAGTCCAGAATGGTGCGCCTTTTGCCTCGAAGGACCACTCGCTCTACAAGTCTAGTCATCATCATTACGCCCATGCAACAAAGAACGGCACCGACGGAAGCACGAGGATGGTGTTAATTTTGTTGCAAAATATTGCTATATCATTCATTCGCAGCGATTTAGACTTTTTTATGAGCTAATTCAAGCCCAAATGAAATGTTCCAATCTGTACGAGCCAAATCCAAATTTACTCCTGAATACCGATGATACGGAGTTTAGCCGCAGTATAGATTTGAGGTATTTCGGTGACATGGGTACACTGGCAAAAAAATTGTTGGAGCAGGGCCGACGATGTTGTCATGCGAAGAACTGCGTTTTTCTTAGTTTCCGTAAACATGCACGCGGATTTATTTACGCGTCGTGACGTACTTATTTCCGCGACACGCATCTCGGTATACTATGAATCGGGCAATTATCGGTAATGATTCTTCGTAAATAGCCTCAGATACGCAGGACTTATCACACAAATGTTGCAAGGTTTCACAAGCGGAGGCCTTTGCGGGAAAGTTGTGTCCGAGAACGCCCGAGTATGTTTTCCAGCGAGCTGCTAAGATCTCCACCAGCCGAGTTGGCCAAGAATGGACTCAGTAGCTTTTTGATAGAGAGCTCGGCTTTAAACATAACAACAGTCCAGAAGAACAAAACTGCATCGCATGCTGACCGCACGACGGCAGGATACGATTGTCACAAAATAGGGATTAGTGGGATTACACCTTCGCTCGACGCAGTGCAAGCAGGTGCAAGGGCGACTGCCTCGCCGATATGCAGCGCCCTCACCTCCCGTCGTGGCCAGTCAGTCAACTTCTCCTTTCACGCGCGCTCTTTTGTTCGGGAAACGAATCGGCAGGCCGCACCAAAGGGGGGAGATCGAGCGGCCGTGGCTTTGTGCTAAACCTATCTCCACAAAATTCGGGTACGTTTCAATGTCATTTGACAAGTTGTCTCGCACTGCGTATTGATCGGTCTTCTCAGCGGGCAAATGCCGCTGCTTCTGTTTCTTTATTCAACGCATTCGTTTCGTTTGGTGCTCACACAAAACGTGAGCAAATGCGACGCCTTTTTTTTAATGCTCCTTAATTATCGTTCCGTTCGCATTCCAGTGAACTTGCCGCTCTCTGTCATCAACAAATTCATAGACCAAAGCTTCACCACTTCGAGATTGCTGGTGGAAGGAGAACCAGTCTACGAGACCGAGCATGTAGTAGCATGCAACGCCCAGGAAAAGAAAGAAAATACAGTAACGTTTGCCGGACTTGTTCTGCAAACGTCGGCTGTGAACTAGGACCCACATGAACTTGAAATAGCGGTGAATAAAATAGAAGGTATTGCAGCAACCATGTGGGAATCGAGCGCGCCCTTCCCTTTGGCGCCTCGTTCCCCAGCTAGCGCGTGTGTTGGCCCCGCGCTGCTCGAGCGCCGGGAACCGCCGTTAATCGGCAGACCACGGCGGCAGCGCCAGGCCTCTTTGTCTGGTGCGAGCCATGCGTCAGCTTATCGGCGCGCGGGCACGCGTCCGGGCATGCCTCGACATGCTCACATGCTCACGCCACCAAGCTAGCTTACGTCACTGCGCAACGCCTGTCTTCATTGGCCGCCAGTGACAACCCCCTTCACCCTTGCACTCGCTTCTGTCTCGCGCGGGCTTGCCCGCGTGAGATGCTCTCAGGCTAGCATGAGAGGTTGACGCGCTGCTCTAGCAGGCGGCTTCTCGTTCGCGTGCTCGACTGCTGCCCTTTGTGTGATAGTCGTAGCGCCGCTGGCAAGCGTACTCGATCGGTCTTGCGGAGTTCCCTTTACGGCCTGCAAGCCCGTGACTGTCGTACTGTGCTGCATCTTGGGTTAATAAACCCGTGTTGTTTGTTGACCTCCTGCCTCGAGTGCCTTTTCTGCGCCGTGCCGAATCGACGAACCCGGCCGTAGCGTCTTTGTTCGCTGCGGCAGTGGAGAACGTCGCGTCCCTTGCCGGTCGCCTCGTAGGGTAAGCGTCTCGCAAACCTATCTCCACAACCAGCAGCCGCAAAACAGGATAGTAATTATTTAGCGAGTACCCCAGCAATTTTGGCAGCAGTATCGTGTCTAACACCAACAGGGTGGCATCTTTCCCACGTAAATAAATGAGGCTCCAAGAAAATACATGGGTTTGGCCGGTGGGCCGATCACGGAGGCAATGCAAAATTTATGTAGCTTATGAAGCAATGCATGCCTCATCAAATGGGAAGATTGCCCGTCGGCGTCCCGCGTCGGCGGCGTCAACACGAGTGATGCAAAGAATAATCGTCACGTGATGGTGTCACCATATGACGTCATTACGACGTCACAGATCGCCAAAATATGTAGCGTCATCATGACGTCACATAATGTGGCGTCACATGATGACGTATTCACACGTCATAGTCGCTTTGCATTGCCACGGAGGCCGTGCAAAACCGCTTTAGGTGCAGAACGCTTTTGGAGGGGTGCACGGGAGAATCAGTACATCGACTGACAAGAAGAAGATGGCTTTCGCCTTCTAGTCATCTCTAACGAATGCATAAAGGACCCTGTGCGTTTTTTAATTCAACGTATCTAAACAATGACTTGCGCATCTGCAGCCGATTTTGTGGACGCTGAGCACGGGGCTGACGATCAAGAGGTCGCATTGGAGTGTTCTGAGATGGCATCGCACGTGGTAAAAGGTAGCGCTTTTACCATCCTGTGGCAGATAAGCATCATTTGCCGGCGGGAAGCGCGCGCGAGCCATCGTCTCAGTGCGCGCTGTCTGCTACTCACCGAACATTGCAGGCCCGACGCAGTAACGAAAGTCTTCGTCGCGGAAGTGCTTGTTGCACACAAGACTCGTAGCCGACGGCTACTTGCCGGTTCTTAGCTTTACAACCCATGCTTCACGTTGTTTCCTGTCCCGCGCTTACCAGTGCAGGCTGCCACTGGGCTTCTTTGCGTAAGCGCGGCACCGAGCGGTAGAGCCCCATGTTCGTCGCCTTCGGAGGCAGCCACTTCATTACAATGGTTTCAATTGAGTAGAAAATGACAGAAAACTTCCGAATTTGAACAGACCGCAGCGCATGTGGGACTTGAAACTCGTTTTCAAAGCGCGCGGCAGTGCGCCACAAGCAGCCGACGCGGCCGCTGAGCCACGTGATCCTGCCAAGCACGTCACGCCGACGGTGGCGCCGGCGTTTCCAGTGGTGGGCCTCGAGGCCAATAGAGGCGCCACTGATAGCCACCTAGCGGGCGCCGCCGACAGTACGTGCGGGAAGCCGAGCAGACGACAGCGCTTTGCACAGCTTGGGTGTGAGGAGATGGATGAAGTTCGCGGCTGCTATCTGCCCTTCGTGCGGGTGCCCGCCAATTCTGCACTGGCAGCTGCAGGAAAGGCGCGGGCATCTACGAAAGTGGACTTGTGCACGATGTTTGTCACGAACGAGCGCTTAACTAAGCGCACGTCGCCGATTTCGAACGACGGCATGAAAGCCTGGAGCCGACGGTTTGTGCGCGACAGAGCGCGCGCATCGAAAAAACAAGCATAAAAAGGCGCCGAGAGCGCGCCCCTTACCCTACCGTTGTCAGAAAGGAAGGGGAGCTTGGCACTCGAAAGCACCATGTCCCAGAGTTTATAACACTCATCAACCCCTCATCATCCAAATACGGCCGCCCCGGCAGGGTTCCCGCCCCGGGTTACAGAGCGGGATCATTTTGTTTTGATCGAACGGTCCTCCCCGGACAAGGGTGCCGCGTCCACTCAGAGCTGAACAGACGCGACAACTCTCGCGGCCCCACGCCGACGAGAGGATCGGTACCTTACCTGCCTTACCCAGGCAAGGGGGTCACTCTTTTGCACAGCAGACGAAGTCAGTGCGCACGGAGGTGTGGCCATTCCATACCACCGGGCGGTTGAAAGCCGCCTCGGTTCCCGCTCTACGCGACCGGGTACGCTACGGTCCGGCGCGGCGAAAAAGATCGTCGCGCACGAGACAAACGTAGCAGAGTTGTGCCTGCTCTCCGCAGAAGACGCCACCGACCCAGCCAACGCACGCGAAATATCGGCATATTCGAGAAAGCAAAGCAGCGCGCCAGCGGCGCCGTCTGATTCCGCAGACGAATCGGTGAGAGAATCTCGCCCTTTCCCTAGCTTTCGCTGTGCTACGCACAGATGAATCATACGCGCCTTCTCCCTTCCCGAACCCAGGCGCGAGCCGATACAGGCGATGCAAGCAATGCAAGCGCGCGGCGACGGAGTCAGTCAGTGAGAAGTTGGTCAACGAAGAAGTTACGTCGTTCTAGTGATAGCATCGTTCGCTCGACCGCAGAAGGCGTGTTGTTTGATGATCTAGTGCTGCGAGTAAAGTATCAAGAGATGACGCCGCGGGAGTAGTGACAAGTTTTGAGGAGGGTCGCCGAGGAGACATGTGATGACCGACTGCGGAGGAGAACGAACGTCCGCGTGGAGTGAATCGTCATGCCGGTGAATATCAAAGGTGCGCGTCGCGCAGACCCAGCTACGAAGTACAGCTCGTGGTGAACATCCGCTTTGTTTTGTTTACAAAGGTGACGTCTCAATCACTTCTTGTTCTTTCTGAAGTCAACCATTGCTGCATATCTGTTTCTGTAAATAATAAATATAGAACTTAGCTTGTAATAGCGCGGTACGTGTACCGCGCTAGTACAAGTTATAAGTTCATGGATGATCAACTCGCCCGAACTACAACACTTCTGAAATATAGAACGTTTGAGCGAAGTGCCCTTGGGGGGCACGGCGGTCGAACCGAACCAACACATGCTCAGGCTTATAACTTTGGTCGTCTACCAGTGTCTACATGATCGAGTGCATCCAGCGAGCACCGATATGGCAGAACTAAACCATTAGAACAAGAAGCGACATGTTAACTCGCACAATGACGAAGCGGCTCGCCTTGGCCAACGAACAGCGGCGATCCATAGCTTCCGTCGTTCTTGCTCAGGAGGCCTTGCGATAAGTAAAACCGTGTTCCGGGCTCGTTTTTCTTTAGGTGTTTGAGCACTCCACTCCACATCAATTGTTATTCGACATCTCTTGAAGTTTCGGCCACCACATATACGACGAACGTTGCTCATTTCACTACGAAAACGTGAACAACGCGGAAACACACGTACAACGACGTAGGAAACCACGGCGGCCGTCTGCTTGCGTTCCCGAGAGAAATGACCGAGTTCGCCGCCTATGGCGCTTCGTCGGCACGCACTAGGCGTATATTTATCTGCCGGAAGTTGGAATAGTTGGAACAGTCAAACTCCGGTGCGAATCAAATCGAATAGCAAACACTACTCGAAAAATATCTGAAAGTTGTAATATTCGCACACCCCTATAGTATAAACGTTTCGAAGGGGCTCCTAAATCCATTCGATAAGGTAGATACACAAGGAAAACCAGCGAGCCGATTTAAGCCTTTCATCTAGGAACCATTCAGGTGGTCATCCACCACTGTTTCCTCGCAGCCGCGCGCACTTGCCGTTTCCTCCTTTTGGGTTGAGGAGCATGTGGAAGGTGCTTGTGACTCAAGGTACAAGCAACACTGCCTGTGCAACGACAATGCGTCGGCTTTTAGAGATGTGCCTTATTAAACCACTGTCACAGGCGCTAGCTCTAGAATAAACTGTTACTCGTGTCCTGCGCATAATATTAACAGAACAATTTCCAAACATGCTATGAGTGTCGGCGAAGACCGATCACGTCACAGAAATAAGACCTGCGAAACCCAGCCCTCCGAAAAATCATACACATTGTCTCTTGGGGGTGCTTCTCAGCCGGGTACAATGTTTCCCTTGAAAAAGACAAAGAGCGCATAACGTGGCACCACCCACCGGATGATTTCACGCTCACGCTGCTCCAGCTGCAGCATGCACGCCGTGAACTCCATGTAGAGGTTGTTGGTGCGCTCCAGCTTGCGCTCATAGTGCAGGCGAATATCTTGCGCGTGCCGAAGCTCCTCCCTCCGGCGCCGGATCAGTTCCTGTTCCCCCTGAGGTTGGCCCTCCTGACGGATGCTCTGCATGTAGCGTCGGATCTCCTCCTTCCAGCCAGCCTGGGCTGCAAAGTAGCTCTCCTTGGGCGTGCTCAGAATCTCCACGGCTGCAATGTCCAGGTGCATCAGAATATGCCGGAATGAGGGCCGGTTGCGTGGCTTGGGGCTCCTGCACAACAATGTGTTCAAAAAGAGTAGCTTGCCTTGTGCTTTTCTCCACTCAATGCACAACAACCGGGTGCGAAGCAAATATATTTTGCTGCACGCCCAGACCAGAAGGTATCAAAGCATGACAAGAAACAATCGATAGTGGAAGACAAGATTGCAAAGTCTGTCAATTTTGCTAATACTGGAAGCTAGTAAACAAATTTAACTTATTTTCATTTACAATGTAGTCTAAGTAACATGCAAAAACTATAAAATAAAAACTTTCATTCAAGTATTTTTGAGTCAGAATTATGTGAAATTACATAAATTATGTGTTTATCTCAGTTAACATTCCTTATATACTAAAACCAAGGTGCGCATTAATGATGATGATACTGTTAAAACTCGATCTAATGAAACCTGATTTTACGAAGAGCCCGATCTAACGAAGAAATTTCGCTTTCCCAGCAAATACCCACAGGGCTTAGTGTTATCAACTCGAATGAAAAAACTAGCTTGACCACCAAACCCTATTTAACAAAGTTTTTTTTTCAGAACTGACTGAGTAAAAAAGCGGCGATTTCCTTCCTTCTTCAAGCGTGCGCTCTAGCGATGGCGCATGCATTGGGCAACGGCAGCGCTCTTATCGAGCGGCGGCGGCGGTGGTTGGTTTCCGTGGCCGCCTCCGTGTAACTCGGCCTGCTCGCACAGCCGCTTGATTCGTCGCTGGGACCACTGCGGCAAAGTCGACCCGAAGGGGAAGCGTAACTAATATCTGGGGTCCCAAAACCACGATATGATTATGAGGGACGCCGTGGTGGAGGGCTCCGGAAATTTCGACCACCTTGGGCTCTTTAACGGGCACCTAAATCTAAATACACGGGCCTCAAACATTTTTTGCCTCCATCGAAAATGCAGCCGACGCGGCCGGGCTCGATTCCGCGACATTCGGGTCAGGAGTCAACTTTATGGGGAGCGTTGTTTAAAAATTTATTACCTTATTTTTTCCAAATTGCACTTAACCTTAATGCTGACAACGTTCTTATGCTGTACATAGCGATTAGTTTTCATCCGCCGGCTGGATTTTTTCCCGCGACAATTTTGTGCATCTATTGAAAATACATGGGGTGATTTTTGAAAAGTTAATTGTAGCGCAACTATAATTTATTCGCTAATTTCACTCTAGTGGCATGTACAGTAGGACAACCTCTCTATGTGTTTGCAATTTGGTGTGGTTACGCTGGCTGGATGTTTTTCCCGAAGAGTTTTTCTAAATCTATATTGCGGGAAAGCAGCACTGCAGGGGTAAAAAAATCGCCTGTCACTAAATTGATGAGAAAGTGCGTGTTCATAACGTTAAAAGTCAGGAAAAGTCTGCAGATGTGATGCACATTATCACACTCACGCATAGGGAATTGGTAATAGTAATAATTATTAATAACAAATCTAACAATTTATTTAAAACTTATGGGGGCAAGCTCGAAGTGTAGAAGCACATGTATAGTATAAATGGTATTTCAGTGTGTACAGTTCCGATAAGATGATCCACGGCGGCTGCATTTTCGATGGAGGCGAAAATGTTTGAGGCCCGTGTACTTAGATTTAGGTGCACGTTAAAGAACCCCAGGTGGTCGAAATTTCCGGAGCCCTCCACTACGGCGTGACTCTTATGAGTGACGCTGTAGTGGAGGGCTCCGTGGTTTTGTGACGTTAAAACCCAAATATTATTATTATTACGATAAGATGATAGATCACAATTTCGTATAATGTATTTGTACTGCTTATTGTTATCGTTAATATAGTAATCAAGTTGAATTATCATTCCCTTATATGCAACCAGTGGCGCACCGCCGAGGGGGTTTCGGGGGTTGTAAACCCCCCCCCCCGAAGCCGACCTAACCCCCCCCCCTAATTGCCCCGCTGTCCTCACCGGGAGTCCAAAGTTCATTTCATATCCAGAGGTGTCTTGAGGTCGACTTTCCCTGACTGGCTCTAGAAATGTGTTTTATTCACTCATCTACTCCTAAACTGAAAGAACGCAAAGTGCATGCTCTATGGCTCTGCGTTCACTTCCAAGCAAGCAGCCTTGCAAGAAAAAAGGTGCTTTCACTGGTTGTCAGTCTGGCCCTTTTTTTTTATTTTCTTGCCCCTTTGATTAGAAAAACAGAGCAATGCCACGGTAAATATAACAATGGAACACATCGAGGGACGAGCTCTCAGTTCATTTCAGCCGCAACCAAAAATATTTCTCAGATACGTCTAAACGACTGTTTTTCGATCGTCAAGAGATCCTAGATCATAATTTTTCTCTCTCATATAAATTAGTTGAACGAGAATTCGGTTCGCCTTGAAACATAAGACTCCCGGCCGTTTCTGGATGTTCTTGTAGCGTGAAAATAAAACTCCGCAAAAACACTTACACAAGCAGATATCTTCAGTTTCCTTCAAATCCCCCCAAAATCCGGAAGATATTAGCCTTAGACATTAATGCGAAGAGCCGGAACACACTGCAGCGAACAACATGAAAAAAAAAACACAACAAAAACACACGACATATTCAAGAAATTCACCAAGAACGGCTACGGAAAGTCTTTTATTCAGAAAGCAGTTCACTTCCAAAAACACGACGCAAGCTAATACATCCAGCAACGCCTCCCCCCCCCCCTCCCAATCAACACCACCACAGAAATGCATCACTCTCTACTATCCGAGGCGTGAGCCAAACCATCGCTCCCAACGACCTGCCACCGAAAGAGAAAATTGAAGGCACTGTCTACAAAATTTCGCTGGATGCGACGCCAGCTGAAACGAGAACCTGAAAGAAAGACGGGAACGACGTCCCCAATTTTGCAAGAGATCGCAATCCCATAGCCGAACATTACGAGGACGCAGACCGCCGAATCAATTTACCTGAAACTACAGTCCTCGCAGTTGAAACCAACTACCGGAAATGAATCCTGACATACACAAACGAGCCCAAACAACGTGAACAGCGCTCAAGGCAACCTACTCCTTCTGTGCAGCACAAAAAAAAACAAAAAGAAACAGAGAGAGAGAGGGGCGTCTCTGTACCCAACATCAGTCTAGAGGGTGTTGGCGTACGACGATTTCGACACGTCCACACGTCTAGAAAGCTCCCCACCCCCTTCACTGTTCAACTCATGCTTCCGCTCAAGCCCTTGCACTCCTGTTCTTTTGCCGACACGCACCGCCGCCGCCTGAAACCACCCTTTCATACCCGCCGAACAAGAAAAGAAGCCCTCTTCATGTGTGTCCCTTCTTCAAACTCCGAAGAAGGAACCGTATGGTTTTGAAACTTCGGGACAAAGCTCAGTCAAAATTCAAAAATAAGAAGGCGTCAGCGGCATCTGATCCATCCGCCAAGCTTCGACGCACGTGTTTTATATTTTCTTCGGGGCTGCTGGTGAATGGTACCGTCTGTCGCTTAATGGCTGCAACGGAGTGGTCGCGCATTTTTTTTTTCTGAACCTCGTTGACAGCCGACGAACAAGACGTGTTAGTGCGGCGAGAAGAAAGGCCACCTCGGAAGCGGCTCGTTCGTCAAAGCGACCGCGAACCCACGGAGGCTGCATAGCACGAGCACACGACGATATTAGTTTAAGCCCATTGAGTGGTTCCTGCATTTCTGAGCAAGCCTTGGAGCAACTAGTGTGTGCGTCGCCAGCCAGTGGCGTAGCCAGGGCTGGCTCACCGGGCCCGTGACCCTCCCCCCCCCCCCCCCCCCGAAATTTTTTTGCCATGGCATAGAGAGCACAAAATGACAATCGATCACATCTGCCTGCCCGACCACCCACTTCAGATCACATAGGTCGAAAAAAATTTCTGGCTACGCCTCTGTGGCCAGCCATGTTGCAGTATCGCAGGCACGGTGACCCCAAGCATGCCATGCGGAATCCATACGTTGCGAAGATGTGAGCAGCAAGAAGCCGTGGCCGAATGAGTTTTTAACGATGTTTGGCAAGAAAAAAAGAACCTTTTTTCTTGCCAGGATATTTGCGGCCTAATGCTTGTCGCCCTAACAAGACTGTTGCCGTATTCTAGCTGACGGAGAGCGTAGTGATGTGGGCTTGTTGGTGCATAATGGAAAGGCAGTTTCTTAGCGCTGGTGTAGACGAGGACACATAGGACACATAGGAAGACGAGGACACATAGGAAGTCTAGTGTCTCTTCTGCCTGACGGAGAGACCGAGCTGCTTTTAACGTCGTCTGGCAAGAAAAAAGAACATTTTTTTCTTGCCAGGGTATTTGCGGCCTAACGCTTGTCGCCCTAACAAGACTGTTGTCGTATTCTAGCTGACGGAGAGCGTAGCGATGTGGGCTTGTTGGTGCATAATGGAAAGGCAGTTTCTTAGCGCTGGTGTAGACGAGGACACATAGGACACATAGGAAGACGAGGACACATAGGAAGTCTAGTGTCTCTTCTGCCTGACGGAGAGACCGAGCTGCTTTTAACGTTGTCTGGCAAGAAAAAAGAACATTTTTTTCTTGCCAGGGTATTTGCGGCCTAACGCTTGTCGCCCTAACAAGACTGTTGTCGTATTCTAGCTGACGGAGAGCGTAGCGATGTGGGCATGTTGGTGCATAACGGAAATGCAGTTTCTTAGCGCTGGTGTAGACGAGGACACATAGGACACATAGGAAGACGAGGACACATAGGAAGTCTAGTGTCTCTTCTGCCTGACGGAGAGACCGAGCTGCTTTTAACGTCGTCTGGCAAGAAAAAAGAACCTCTTTCTTGCCAGGGTATTTGCGGCCTAACGCTTGTCGCCCTAACAAGACTGTTGTCGTATTCTAGTTGACGGAGAGCGTAGCGATGTGGGCTTGTTGGTGCATAATGGAAAGGCAGTTTCTTAGCGCTGGTGTAGACAAGGACACATAGGACACATAGGAAGACGAGGACAAATAGGAAGTCTAGTGTCTCTTCTGCCTGACGGAGAGACCGAGCTGCTTTTAACGTCGTCTGGCAAGAAAAAAGAACCTTTTTTTTTTTCTTGCCAGTGTATTTGCGGCCTAACCCTTGTCGCCCTAACAAGACGGTTGTCTATTCTAGCTGACGGAGAGCGTAGCGATATGGGCTTGTTGGTGCATAATGGAAAGGCAGTTTCTTAGCGCTGGTGTAGACAAGGACACATAGGACACATAGGAAGACGAGGACAAATAGGAAGTCTAGTGTCTCTTCTGCCTGACGGAGAGACCGAGCTGCTTTTAACGTCGTCTGGCAAGAAAAAAGAACCTTTTTTTTTTTCTTGCCAGGGTATTTGCGGCCTAACCCTTGTCGCCCTAACAAGACGGTTGTCTATTCTAGCTGACGGAGAGCGTAGCGATATGGGCTTGTTGGTGCATAATGGAAAGGCAGTTTCTTAGCTCTCGTGTAGACAAGGACACATAGGAAGACGAGGACAAATAGGAAGTCTAGTGTCTCTTCTGCCTGACGGAGAGACCGAGCTGCTTTTAACGTCGTCTGGCAAGGAAAAAAAACCTTTTTTTCTTGCCAGGGTATTTGCGGCCTAACGCTTGTCGCCCTCACAAGACTGTTGTCGTATTCTAGCTGACGGAGAGCGTAGCGATGTGGGCTTGTTGGTGCATAACGGAAAGGCAGTTTCTTAGCGCTGGTGTAGACGAGCATACATAGGACACATAGGAAGACGAGGACACATAGGAGACCGAGCTGCTTCTAACGTCGTCTGGCAAGAAAAAAGAACCTTTTTTCCTTGCTAGGGGATTTAAGGCCTAATGCTTGTCGCCCTAACAGGACTGTTGTATTCTAGCTGGCGGAGAGACCCAGGTGCACGCTGATCAAGGGCACCATCTGGTTGCAGACGGTGAATCAAAGTACGCGGCGTTTATGTACCACGTGCTCATCCAGACCGTCATCTTGCGCGCCAGCACCTACAGCACAAGAGCAATTGTCGTGCGCCGCGCCCTCCCATCAGCTACTATAAGACGCGTCGGAAACCGACAAGCGGGATTTGCGGCCTAATGCTTGTCGCCCTAACCAGACTGTTGTCGTATTCAAGGCGAGTGTGACCTACTAGCGCACAGTTTACAGTCAGTCAGTCAGTCAGTGAGTCAGTTTATTTTCCTTAAAGACCCCCCCCCCAGGGGGGGGGGGGTATTACATAAGGGGTGGGATAAACATGTTCACATAACAAATATATTAAGTAACACATGGGTTACAATTCTGTACATTTCTTCGTATTTTTACAAAACATACATATAAATTAACACACTTAAACTTTATTGAAAACAAAATCATACTCGGAGGCTACTTGACAGAATATGGTCAGTTACGTTTGTGCAAATAAAGATGGACATGTTATGTCGACAATGGCAGGAGGGAGGTCGTTCCAGTCTTTTGCCGTGCGGAGAAAAAATGATGCTGAAAATGTTGATGTTCGAGCACGCATTAGTGAAATCTGCAGTGGGCGGCTTGTCCTGAGCGATATACGCGCTGCGGGTTTGATGTAACATGGTTCATGCAGATGGGAACTGTGAAATAATTTATGGTAGAGACAAAGTGAAGAAATGCGCCGACGCACAGCGAGCGATGGATGGATAATGCTTTTAGTGACGTAACGCTGATGTCGTATGAATACGAAGAATGAATGAAGCGAGCTGCACGGTTTTGAACTGATTCTATTGCGTTGATGAGATATGCTTGATGCGGATCCCAAATAGCGGATGCATATTCTGACTTAGGTCGTACAAGTGATGTGTAGGCAAGTAATCTTACGTGATACGGAGCACTCTTGAGGTGACGTTTAGAAAGCCTAAAGTTTTATTAGATGATAAAATGATGTTTTGAATATGCGTACGCCAGATCAAGTCGCTAGTTACAGTCACACCGAGGTATTTATAAGAGTTAGTCGATTCCAGGTGCTGGCTGTTAATTGTGTATGGGAACTGGAGCCGATTACCGCTGCGTGTGAATGACATAGTTTTGCATTTAGTTAAGTTTAATGTCATTAGCCAGTCGGTGCACCACTGGTAAATGTTTGCAAATCTGGTCAGAATTGGTTAGAATGGTTCGGTATATAACGCAGTCACCTGCGAACATACGTATGGTACTAGTTACATGCAAGGGTAAGTCGTTTATATAGATTAAAAATAGTAGCGGGCCCAGAACGGACCCTTGTGGTACACCTGATGTTACTGGAACAGGATTAGGTAGGTGGTTATTTACAACGACGTTTTGTGATCGATTAGTAAGGAACTCGGTTATCCATTTTAAGACGGTGGGATGTAAATTTAGTCGGGCAAGTTTAGCAAGCAATCGTTGGTGAGGCACCTTATCAAACGCTTTAGCGTAATCAAGAAAAATAGAGTCAGTCTGCACGTTAGTATCGAGATTGGCATGAATGTCATGTAAGAAAGCTGCCAGCTGCGTTTCACACGACAACCCCTTGCGGAAGCCGTGTTGTGAAGGATGAAAGAAGTGATTGATGTCAAGAAAATTTATTACGTGTGAGTAGATGACATGCTCCATGATTTTGCAGGGGACGCTTGTTAGTGAGATTGGGCGGTAGTTTAGTGGAGAGTTTTTATCACCTGACTTGTAGACCGGAACGACCTTCCCTATCTTCCAGCCACAAAGAATGTCCCCTGAAGAAAGTGACTGTGAAAATATTAAGGCAAGAAAAAGTGAGGCGCTGTCTTTCACGTTTTTTAGGATTTTGGAGTTGATTCCATCTATGCCAGCAGATGATGACAGTTTCATTTTTCCTATTACGGCCATGATTCCATTCGCACAAAAATTGATTGCTGGCATTTCAGGAATATGATTGAAGCGAAGCGAAGGTATGCGGGAATGTATGTTTGGTTCTTCAGTAAACACAGTAGCAAATGTAGTATTGAACATATTCGCACAATCCTCGTCAGCGACCGCCTCTCCAGAATCATTGGTTAGTACAGGTCCACGCGGTGTGTCAGCCCTAAGTGTTTTCCAAAACTGTCTGGGGTTAGTTTGCAATAGCTTCGGTAAGTATGTACTATAAAATGAGTTCTTCGCTTGACGTAGGGCTACGAGATAACCGCGGTCAGCCTCACAATACCTGTCCCATGCATCTGGTTGTCCTGTACGTTTGGCAGATTGGAATAGGCGTTTCTTTTTATTTTCAAGGCGTTTTAAATTTTTCGTAAACCATGGTTTATGGCAAGTGGTTGTGAAGCTAACCTCGGGTATAAATTTATCGGTTAGCTCTGTCAGCTTACCGCTAAAGCGTATCCAATTCATATCCACTGTATGTTGATGCAATGTTTCCTGAAATGTGGGGAAGAATTCGCTGAGACCTTCGTTGATTGCTTCATAATCACCTCTGTCATACAGATGAATAGTTTTCTTGCTGGTTTCTCGTTTGAGTGGTTGAAAAGAAAAAGTAGCATGAATTGTCTTATGGTCGCTGATTTCCTGTAAGTAGTGAATGTGTGACAGGCTTTCGGGATTGTTCGTTAGTATCAGATCCAGGATATTGGCTGTATCTTGCAAAACACGTGTTGGTTCCGTGACAAGTTGGGTCATGTTGAAGTTCAGGCACATATCAAGGAAAGCATTGGCTTCGCCTACACCTGTCGATGAATGCAAATTGTTAGTACGCCAGTCTATTTGTGGGAAATTGAAATCGCCGAATAAAAGTATGTGTGCGTTTGGATGGGCAGACGTGAGCTGGCACATGACCTGATTAAGTTGGTTGCAAAACTCGGAAGTAGCGCGGGGTGGTCGGTAACAAACGCCTAGTAATATGGACTGAGGACGTGCCTGAATAAGTACCCATAGCATTTCTAGTTGCGTCTTAGCACTTATCACTGAGCAGGATAATTGCTCGTGAATAGCGATCAGTACACCGCCACCGCGAGTGGACACGCGGTCATTTCGGTACAAGCGGAAGTGTGGTAATTCTGACAAAACCTTATCATCACTGATCTCATCAGTCAGCCATGTCTCGGTTAGTATCAGTACATTACTTTCAGAGGATAATACAGTACTTGATATGGGTTCCCGCTTGGGAAGAAAACTACGAATATTAGTGTAAACAGTAGAAAGTAAGAGTGTTACTAGGAATAGCAAGAGGTGTCGCAATCTTCCGCCGCCGCCTCGACCGCTACGATAGTTCTTTGATAGTGTTTGATTTATCATCGAGGATGTAGCGTTTTTGATTTAGTGCAGCGTTTTAAAGTGGACAGAAAATGGCTTGTTCTTGCTTCTCGCAAACGCAATTAGTTGTTTTCGAGCACTTTGGACAGAGCGTGAGAAGTCTTCACCTATGCCGTAACCTGTCCCCTTGAGCTTGCAACCATTTGATAGTATTGCAGTTTTCGTTTATGCAGAGCAATCTTCGCGATTATAGGCCGGCAGCGGCCAACTGAATGCCGGCCGAGACGATGCGCGCGTTCAATATCTCTTGGTTCCAGATGCACCTGTAAGTTATCGCGGCAAAGATTTACTACCAGGTGCTCCGACTCGGTGAATGTTTCAGATGCGGAAGGGTCCGGTATGCCATAGAAAATTAAGTTATTTCGCCTCGAGCGATTTTCAGCGTCATCAATACGGCCTTCTAACGCAGCGATTCTGCAGGCCGTCTGCTCCGTGCTAGTGCGCATGATCTCCACTTCCTTTCGAAGTGGTACCAAAGATTGATAATGAGTTTCAAGATCTGTTAGTCTTTTGTTGAGCTCGCTAACTGTTTTATCAGTGTTACCGAGCTGAGCCCTCAAGCCCTGGACATCTGCAATTAGTTGTTTGACCGGCTGACAGTTTACGAAACTCAGCAAGAACATTCTCAGAATTGGAAGGACCAGGGTTAGTTTCAATATCTCCAGCCAGAATTAGCAGTGCACGAATTACGTGGACACACTCTGCAATAATAACCATTCAGCACTGCGGGCTTGGCAGCTGTACCAGAAAGTAATCACCAGATCTTTTCGAAAACATATCGCAGGGCTCACCAACCTGCATAGCGAGAGCGAACTGATTAGTGATCCGTGCAGTGGCACAGTCACCAAGCCCACAGCGCTCCGCTGAAGGTGCTTGCTCTTTTATAGATGACGGGCTTGTTGCTGTCGACGATGATGCGACCGTCCAGGCCTGGTTGAGCTCAGCTGCCCTGGGTCCCTCTTCTGGTTGATCCAGGCACTTGTCGATGGATAGGAGCTGAGCGCTGCCTTCGTTGCCTCCGGGACAGCTAAAGCCGCATTCCGTTGATGTTGCCGATGCCACATGCGCAAGCGCAGGCAGCAGCAGATGAACAAAGACGTAGCGGACCATCTGCATAGCGAGAGCGAACTGATTAGTGATCCGTGCAGTGGCACAGTCACCAAGCCCACAGCGCTCCGCTGAAGGTGCTTGCTCTTTTATAGATGACGGGCTTGTTGCTGTCGACGATGATGCGACCGTCCAGGCCTGGTTGAGCTCAGCTGCCCTGGGTCCCTCTTCTGGTTGATCCAGGCACTTGTCGATGGATAGGAGCTGAGCGCTGCCTTCGTTGCCTCCGGGACAGCTAAAGCCGCATTCCGTTGATGTTGCCGATGCCACATGCGCAAGCGCAGGCAGCAGCAGATGAATAAAGACGTAGCGGACCATCTGCATAGCGAGAGCGAACTGATTAGTGATCCGTGCAGTGGCACAGTCACCAAGCCCACAGCGCTCCGCTGAAGGTGCTTGCTCTTTTATAGATGACGGGCTTGTTGCTGTCGACGATGATGCGACCGTCCAGGCCTGGTTGAGCTCAGCTGCCCTGGGTCCCTCTTCTGGTTGATCCAGGCACTTGTCGATGGATAGGAGCTGAGCGCTGCCTTCGTTGCCTCCGGGACAGCTAAAGCCGCATTCCGTTGATGTTGCCGATGCCACATGCGCAAGCGCAGGCAGCAGCAGATGAACAAAGACGTAGCGGACCATCTGCATAGCGAGAGCGAACTGATTAGTGATCCGTGCAGTGGCACAGTCACCAAGCCCACCAGTTCATTTATTTGGCTGCAAATCCCAACTGTGCACGTTTGTCATGGGTGCAGACCTTTGTACGTTTCGAGCTCGCATAGGTCGCTTTGTTGGAAGTGGACATGGAAAGTGTGCATGTAGCTTGGTGTGTTTAAACCCGACTAAATTTCCGGCCAACCTACGTATGGGTGGGCGGCTTTCTCTTGTGCTTTTTACTGTAGCGCACATGCTACTTTGTGCAGGTGACACTGAAATGAATCTCGGGCCTGATAAGATAGATCAGCTCTTAACCATTGTCAAGGATATAGCTGCGTCCAATGATACGTTTCAGAAAGATGTCCTCGGGAAGGTTAAAGAGGTACAAATGAATATCACTGACATAAAGAGGCATCTTTCTAAAATAGGAGCCACCGAAAGCAGCGAGGTAGTTCAAATGCTTAAACATATACAGGACACATTGAAAGGCATAGAATTAAAGCAACTCGAACAATCTAGCTTAGTAGTTGACGACCTCAATAACAGAATGCGTCGAAATAACCTCATCTTAAAATATATCCCGGAACAATATTCAGAATCATGGAAGGACACAGAAGATCTTGTAAAGAAATTTGGATTTAAAAAATTTAGGAATATAAACTGGACAAATTGAGCATGCCCATACGATTGGCGAGAAAAAGACGGATTACCCTCGGTCGATCATTTTAAAGTTCTACAACTTCAAAGATAAAAGTACTGTGCTGAAAAACGCATGTAAACTGAAGGAACTAAAATAACCACGTGTATGGATAGAGGAGGACTTTTCACTGAGGGTGCAGCTTATTAGGAAGAAACTACGAGACTTCGCACGAACTGCACGAAAGCCTGCCGATAAATTCAACCTTTTATTTGACAAGCTTGTCCTAAACAACGCCGTCAACGATGCCACAGGCAAAGCCCGAAGCGCCAACCAAAACCCATTGACCAAACGGTAAAGACCGAGATTCCTCACGGTCAGTCCTTGTTGCGAACTTCCGCAGTCTAAGCAGGATCAGCCGTGTTCCTATGTCGAATCATGCTCAGCAGATATATACTCTGTTCCAGAAGTTCCGTGCAGTAGAGCCAAGGCTACACGGCCCTCGAGCGCAGGTTGTTGCGAAGCGAGATGTAGTGCCCCATATACGTAGCCCGTTGTTTGTACTCATGACTTTTTCAAGCGGTCTCGTCGGAGGATTTTTACTTGAAGGCTTCTCTGCGTGTTGTGGCTGTAATTTGTATGACGATTTTGTCGCATTTTCTGTATAAAACAATTTTTGTGGCTCCATGATACTGAAGAAAGAGTTCTTGCTTGTACGTGTTATAACATGCAAATGACGAAAGAAATAACGCTGTTGTGGCTCGTATGTGTTGTGTTTTTACTTATAAAGTACAAAGGAATGGTACGACACTGTCTAAACTTTTATGGGTAGTCCGCACAGCCCGAGCGTCCACAGCGCCGCGCAGGACCCAGTCTTGGGTTGTGATTAGTCCGCGGTGGCAGTTGGGTCACTCCTTAGTCAAAACGGCGGCGCCTGGTTCACCTGTGCGACATCGTGCAAGTATCTCGAAGACGCGCGCTTTTACGGTGCCGAGGAGAATATTTAACCGCTTTCACAATTACAGCTCATCTCACTGCGCAGTTGCACAGTGTCCCGAGACGCTTTTGCCGCTTTCGCTGCAGCGATCGCCGCTAGCAGACGACAGGGCGCGGAAGGATACACTTAGATGTGCTCGCCTTCCTGATTGGTTGAGAAGGGCTGTAGCTTCCACAGTGCTGCACGGAACTTCTGGAACAGAGTATAGGCACAGCAACTTGGCTGTCGCCTGATATTGCTGACTGCGAGTTGTCTTTGTCCCGTCAATTTACACTATTTAGGAAAGACACGGTCAGATCGCGAGGTGGCGCAGTGCTGATTGCAGTGGAAAATAATTTGGAGGTTTACATTGTTGACACTGCTTCATGCCTCGAAATTTTGTGGGTAGTCCTATGTTTGCCCCCACGTGTCACATGTGTAATTGGTGTCTGCCCACCTGATGCTTCTGGCGAATTTCCAGAGTTCCGGAATGAGTCACTATCTTTTATACTACAAAATAAGAGGCCAACTTCGTCAATATTCTTAGCTGGCGACTTCAATTATCCGGCTATTGAATGGCACTCATACAGACCCAAAGGTAGCTCGAAGAAGCGTGAATGTCAGAGTTTTCTTTATGTACTGTCGTCATTTGATTTGCACCAGGTGGTTTCTGATAGCACGCGAGGAAATTCCCTTTTAGATCTTGTATTAACAATGGAGCCAAACAGTGCCTTGGATGGCGTGAGTGACCACAATATTGTAGCGTAGTGTTCTGGTCGCTACTTGGTCGCCGCCGGTGAGATGACACGTACACACAGCAGATCCACAGAGTTTCTCCTAAACTGATTTATTTGGCTCAAGTTTCCTAATTAGAGGTTGTACACACTTGTACGCTACATAACTCTTGACAACTCTGAGCAGCACACGCTGCAACCCGCTCTCGTGACGTCCACAGTGCGACTCTCTCCCGGCTCCCCTGGAAGCGTCCCGAGGCCACCCCAGAGACCAAACAAAAAAGGACGACTCAGAAGTCTCCGTTGACGACACCCAATCGGGTGTCACGAATTCAAACAGGTACACCCAATTGCGGGCGGTCTCCACCGAGTTTGAACTCTATGACCGCCGTCAACCTAAAGAATAATGATCTAAACTAAAGTAAAAACACGCAGGAAGCTACCGCGACATCCGTTAGGCTTCCACCGTACAGCTCACCCCGCATACCTTTCGGCGCCGCGGATGCAGAGCATTTTTTGCGGTCCCCTAAATGCAGTGATGCTACCGAGGACTTCTGATTTGGAGCAATTTTTGGAGCAGCAAAATTTCCGTTTTGGAGCACTTTGGAGCAGCAAAATTTTCATCTTGGAGCACTTTGGAGCAGATAATTTTGCATCTGGGAGCACTTTGGAGCAGCGAATCTTACATCCTGGAGTGCAATACAGAAGCATATTGCATTAACATTCAAGCACCTGAGTATTATTATGGGGCTCTTATGAAGGCTAGAAATATTTCGATTCATTGCAAATCTCATGGAAAAAATCATCTCAGGAGCATAGGCGTGCGCACAGGGGGGGGGGGGCGGCCGACCCCCCCTCCTAATCACTAAGAGGGGGGGGGGCGCAAAATCTGCCCCATACATTGACCCTTGCGACAGGAATTATATGGACACTCTCGGCGGATTTTTGCCGTCGCCGTTGCCGTAATTTTCCGTATAAAGTCCAAATTAATAGCATCACCACGCGCATTCTAGCCGCGGGTAAAAGCTCGCGAGCGCTGGCGACGAACGCGGCTGAAGCGGAGATTAAACTACCCGGCCGGCCGTCTCCGCCGAACGGACAGCGCATGAGATAACATCTTCCCGCGTGCGGGACTGCCGTCGATTGCTCATCAAACAGAGAGAAACGCCCCGCCCGTCTTTCGTAAGGAGCATGAAGGGACGCCAGGGGAGCGGAAGGGGGGGGGGGACCGCATCTTTCGAAGCGCGCAGTCGCTTGCGCGCGTGCTATCTCGAGGCATCAGGAGACGGCTCGTAAACTTGCTGTGCTCTAAACGCTTACTTCGCGTTTAGAGAACTCAGAGCAAGAAAACGCTCCGGTTCTGGAGGGGTCATATTCCCTTAAACCAGCGTTTTGTTGAGTTACGCGAGATCGGATCGAAAAGAGTTAGCTGCTAGTCTTACTTGGTTTCACAATACAATTTTTTGGTATCGCATTCATTGCTTCGCTCTTAAGCGAAACTGAGTTTTTTTAACCGTTAGCTATTTACCCCCGAAAGCGAGGGGCGGACGTGTAACATGGTGTAGCCGCTTCACTGTGGGCCGTCAGCGACGGGCCCGCTACTGACAGCTGCGCATTTGCGGCTGCTCTGACCAGGAGATATGATTTTACTAATGAGATGACATTTTAAAAAAAGCAAGCAAAAAATTCGAATTGGAACCCTAGCACGTGAGCTCGAAAGGGCAGGGCCTTTTAGGGGGTATTTACCGCAGAGTGATTACAAACTCGGACGTGCTGGCGGAAGGAATTACGAAAAAGCTGTTCTGGATGAAGATCCATGGATAAAGTATATCTGAGGAAAAGTGTCAACGCGTTTCCACCGTTCCCGTGCTCTTCCATAAACGCGAAGCAAGAAAAATTCGATATTGTCCCATATATCTACTGCGAGCGATCCCAGATTTCATTCCGCGATGTCCGGAAACAGACGTGACAGACATTTTAGCGGCACTCATGTAGTTATTACTGAACATTGCTTTCATTGCGTGCCGTGCGACGCTTGAAACGAGCTATCAGCAGCGTTTCTGGAACAGACGACGTCCGCCGATGAATCGCCGTCGCACTTTCTCGCTACCGATAGGCCTAGGCGTCACGAGCCTCTGCGGAGAGCGCGTTTTGCTGTCGAGCCGACTTGCAGAACAGAAGCTGCGTCGGCACCGTGCATGGCATCGTGGCTTACTCGGAACGCACGCGCGAGCGCTATTTATTCAGCGGAATAATTCCTGGTCCATGATTGCGACTTTATTGGCAGCCCCAAGATCGAGCTGCACATGTTCTGGCACGCCGGCGGTGCGATTGCCGGTGATAGACGCCCCCAAACCAGAGACTTTGGCGCAGTTTGGCGCAGATTTCGTCGATATTATCAGGATGGCGCAGTAAATACAATTTGGCGCACTTTGGCGCAGTTGGCGCAGGAGTGGAATCACTGCTAAATGGGAAACAGACCCTCGTAGGAAGGAAGATAACGCGCTCGTACAACAAAGCCGGTGAGCCACTCAAGGACCCCACCGCAAACCCGGCTCTTGGGCAGACCCGCGACATTGGAACGAGCCAAAAGTTGAAAGAAAATAGCTACATCAAGGTTTACGCGACAATATTTTGCACTGCGAATTTATATGCGAATGTAAAACACGGGATAATGCAAAGAAAATCACTTTTGATTACGCACAAGCGAATGTCGATATGCTGATTGGTGGCCTTACAAGCTTATCGGCTATGCAATCCTTCCATCTGCGCGATGCAAACATGAACTGGGCCCTTATGATCGCGACAAGTTACTATTACTTAAAGAAAAGTACGTACCTAAAATCAGTATAGCGGTATCGACGCAAAGCGCATGGTTCACGACGCATGTGAAACGTTGCATTAACAAAAACGTTTATACTCAAAGGCGGAGTTATCAAACACTGAGGATGATTGGAGACGCTATCGTGAACATGGGCATTTGTGCAAAACTGTAATATCAGTAGCTAAGGACAAACTTTTCAACAACGATATTTCAAACATGCTCCAAAATGATACAAAGAAATTTTGGAAAGTGATTAATCCGAAATACGTCTCAAATTCAACTGTATCATTAGCGAGAGAAGAGAATACTACTTGTCCTGCTCAGGTTGCTGTAGAATTTAATGAGTTCTTTTCATCTGAACACGGACATTCCGTGTTTGAGTAGGCAATGTTTTGTGTCTGATGAGTCTGTATAGAAGCCTCATACGCACACGCCTATATTACGGGGCGATAACTTATCACTCTGCGACGCCAAGCGCCTTGAAGATGCTTGACCCTGTCCATCATCTAGGCATTCGCCTTTCTACGGGTGCTTTTCGTACTAGCCCCGTCGAAAGCCTTTATGTTGAATCGAACGAGTGGTCGTTACACCTCCAGAGATCCTACCTATCTTTTGTATACTTCCTCAAGGTGAACGCGAACGACGAACACCCATTATTACACTCTGCAATCAATGTCCAGTTCTGTCTTGTTTGACAACCGTCCTTCGTGTGAGGGGCCTAGCTGAAGAAACGGGCGTGCCACTTGTTGAACACCGTAGGGTGGCTGCCGTTGCATATCCCCCGCCGTGGCAGTGAAACTCGCAGATTCAATATATCCTTCGTGGAAGTTACTGAGCACGCGCCTACTGCACATACCCATACACACTCCAGCACAAATTCCAGAATTCGTTACCAATGCCTCTAAGTGTCACACTTCTGTGTTCCACGCCCCGGTCGGTCCATCCTATTCGGATGCCGGCGTTCTGCATCCTAATACAAGCATTTCCACAGCAGAGGCATATGCAATATTGGTGGCCATTAAACAATTAAACAACTAGAAATACCAAATGCAGTTATATATACAGATTCCCTAAGTCTTGTAACAGCATTGAAAACTCTTAAAAAGCACAAGAACCCTGTTCTAGTCTCGGTCTACACAATGTCATGCACGATATACGCACTCAAACGGCATGTCGTAGTGTGCTGGGTGCCAGGGCACCGCGAAATCCAAGGAAACGTGTTGGCGGACCAGCTAGCTGCTTCTGCCCACGAAAACGCTGCCGCGAATACATCCATAGATGTGCCTTCACTTGACCTAAAACCCCGGCTTAAAAGATAGCTCGGAGACCACTGGCAGCGGTTGCGGGACAGGCAAACACAAAATAAACTTCATCTCACCAAGCCACATATCGCGTATTGGCCGCCAGTATCAAAGTCACGCCGCACAGAAATAACACCTACTAGGATAAGAATAGGACACACACACAGTACACACTCGCACCTTCTGTCCGGTGGTGATCCCCCATGTGTGAGAGATGTGGTGAACCACTAACCGTGCTTCACATTTAAGTGTAATCAACTAGAAATCCTTAGAAAACAACACTTCCTATTACCCTACCGACAGCAATTACCATTTCACCCATCAATGTTCGTCGGTAGGGAACCTGTTTTTAGACATCAGTCACTGTTCGCGTTTTTTAAAGAAGTCGACAGCTTTCACGTCAGATACCAAGGGAATCTGTAGCACGACCTCTGAAAAGACGTTGTTGATACGGTAGCTACATTAGAACAAGCACCTGCCTCCCTTCCTTTGGCTTCAAAGGCCTCGAGGAGGCATTCCTGCTCCCACCATATCCCCATTGTTTTATCAATTACTTTTCTATGCAAATGTTTCACGTCACTCTCATAATTTTAATACATATATCCTTTACCCGCCTTTTGCCAGAGCAATTTTAAGGCCATTTTACAGCCACTTGCCACAATCATTGTTCATATTTGTTACGATGACCTGGCGCTCTTTGGCCATCAAATGGCCCTTGCGCCAATAAACATCACTTATCATCATTATCATCGTCTTTTGTTAAAAAGTCCGCAATAAGTATAGTGAAGTGCGAGTCCTTGGCTAGAAATTCATTTTTATTGACACAGAAAGCTTAATGGACTTCTTTTTTGTATCATTTTCAGGAAGGCATTTCTGGCAAAGCAGCAAGAGTTACTCGCCCACTGCTTGTGTACGAGACAGTCTATTGTGGGAACACTCCACTGTGTCTCACTGTACACTATCTCGAACATTTCGTACATCTTACAGCATTTGGGCAAATACTGGGATTCATGCAGAGTGTTATGCATGATACTACGTGCAAGCTTTCCAGTAGCATGTGCACTCGAAAATTTCACATTGTTCAAAATGACACATAGTGAAACCGGCTTTATTCGGCAAACTTTATCCTAAAATGGACAGTTAGTTGATGTGTATTCATAGTTACAGAAAGTGCGGAAAAAAAACCCCAAAGCACAGAGAAATGAGAATGAAAGGCACAGGACGATGCGCAACCAGCAACTGAAGTTTAATGCAAACCACAGAAAGATATACACACACAGTATGAAAAAACCACAAAATTGAAGAATCACGCAGTCGCAGGAAGAGCAAAAACATGTCTAAAAAATCCAAGCACGTGTAAAACTTCAGTTGCTAGTACCGCGTCGTCCTGTCCCCGTCATTTCTATGTGTGTTGTGGTTTTGTTTTCCCGCTTTCTTTAGTGGGTGGTCAAGTTTTATTCAACCTCATGGCATATCAAGTCCTAGGGTTCAATGTGCCAAGCCATCAGCCACTATTATAAGAAATTCTTAATTTTAAGCATGCGACTGCCTAATTTTAAGTTGACCTTGCAGCCGTAATGCTGGGCTTAATTTTCACTGTGGTAATTATGCATAAGCCATGAAGAGAGGAATTAAAGATGAAGAAATTTAAGTTGCAGATGGCACTAGCTGGCATGGATATATTGTAAACGTAGATGCACTTATTATGCATAATAGAAGTATTGGTACATTGTAGTCATGTCATAACGCCGAGAAGTTCCCAAGCATAATTCCAGAAATTTACGTTAGTTTTCAGATAGTGAGTAAATATGTGCACCAATATATGAAGGCAGCGTTGTTATTTTGGGGGCATTGCTAAATGATTTTATAAATGGTTGTAAGTGGATCCACGATCAATTTTAGACTTTTCTGCAGGAAACTCAACTGTATCATCATGTGCAACATGTTTTGATGCCATAGTGCAAATGAATGCAATGAAAAAAACTAGGACATGCCTATCTGCATGGTTGCATATTTCGCAAAAGTAAAGTGAGCCTTACTGTACTAATTTAGTTGCCTGTGTAGGCTGACACCAAGTTCCTCGTGAATCCTATTTCTTTGGATTGAGCTTAGATACTGGCACTGTGAAGTGCACACGTCAATAGGCAGTATGAGGAGGTTTTACACACTACTTTGATGTTGCTTTACTCCTGTGAATTATATATAGTGTTTGGGCTGTACAGTATATGTTGTTCCATGTGTTCAGTATTAGGTGCAGGTTCTGTGCACAAAAATGCAAATATACATATCCTTACGCTGACATGAGAACTACTACTGTTTTGATTCCAATAAAATAGTGCAAACACTGTTTCTTGTATCAGTTGAGGTATGACTATTTGTCGTGCATGCAAATGGAAGAAATAAACTTCTGCATGCAATACAAATTGGTGAAACACTGCTCGCTCAGTGTAACGGCCTGTATTTTATTACCAAACAACAGATGATTTACACATTAGAACACATTGTGGAAGTAAAATGGGTGACAGGCAGTTAGGCAACAAGTCATCATTGTGTTGTAACGTGGACTGGGTGATATTTCATCAATCGTAGCATAATTGAAGGTGGCTGTTGTATAATTGAACTTCAACATAATGTGCAGGTGGACGAGGGAGTGCACATATGGCCGAGCTTTTCCAGTTTTGTACCTATTTGCTATAGTCCTAGTGTTTCTGTGTTATGTATGTAAAATTCTGAATTGTGGACAAGCCAACCTGTCTACTTCTGTCAATATAGTATACTAGCAATTCAAACGAACCATTATTTTCTGCAGAACAGCTGTTTCATTGAGGAGGACTGTAATCAGGGCTGGGCAAAGATGCTTTGAAATTGTATCGCGATACGATACAAGATACTCAGGCAAGAAGTATTTGAGATACAGATACAAGATACTGCCAGAAGAATTGTATCCGATACGATACTTGGCAATTGTATCTTAAGATACTTCGATACATTCGCAAATTTCTTTTTATAAGTCCATATAATGTAGCAGCAAATGCCTACGCACAAAAATGTCTCCTTGAAAATTTCTTAACTGTGACCCATTTCGTTTCATTTATTTATTTACATCGTACTTTGGCCATGTGGCCAAAGCAGGAGGGGCAAGGTACAACATAAGAAACACACGTACAAGGCCCAATTGAAAATCTCAAACGAAGGAAGGCAAACGAACAAACGGCTCTAAAATGAAAATGTTGTTTACGAAATAGTGAGAATGTAATTATGAATTTATTCAGGTGAGTACAGATGATGAAAAGGTATCAGGTTCCATTCCTCAGTAGTTTGAAAAAAAATAAATAAAAAGAACATGAGTGAAATGTCTGTTAGTATCGCAAAAATTTTCCCTTCTTCCGGAAATTCATTGGTTTCCTTCTGAAATAAATTATTGGCATTTGTTTTAGCTTCTTAACAGGACAGCTCTTTATACACTTCGCTGACAGTGCTTTTTGCTTGTAATTTTCGCAATTGATGGGAGTCGCTGCTTTGCGTGCCGACCAGCTAACAGGTTGCCATCTAATCACAAGAACTTCAATAAGAAGCCTTCGCACGATGGCGCAAATACCGGTGTGGACTTTTGCCTTGTCCGTAAAAGACCGTTGGCGCAATACCGGATCACTGGACAGGTGCAGAGCAGCAAGAACGCTAGTAGCAAAATTTTTTTTTCTTGACTCATTGTGTATACCACGGGTCTCAAGCACGTGGCCCGGCCCGCACTTATTACCGTCTTCGTTCCATTTGTTTTTATTTTGTTAATAAGTATTTACATGAGCTACAATGACATGACTGGTCTCAATCATTCTTTTCGTGAGGACATGTGGTCACCATGTGTTGAAACATAACCGTGGAACAAAAACTCGGTTCGATCTCGGCCGCGGCGGTCGCATTTCGATAGAGGCGAAATGCTAGAGGCTCGTGTACTTTGCGATGTCAGTGCACGTTAAAGCACACCAGACGGTCCAAATTTCCGGAGCACTCCACTATTACTTCCCTCGTAATCATATAGTGGTTCTGGGACGTTAAACCCCAGATATTATTATTATTAACACAAACTCTATATTTCAGAATCCGCGTCCCGATTTCAGTCATTCTGTAGAACGGTATCGATGTTTGTCGAAACCTGACTCCAAAGTACTTTCAGAAATGACATATATGAGATATGGGAAAGGCTTCCTTTCAAATGGCAGCGTTGCTGTCATCTTGTTCAAGCCATTTCTCCCCCCCCCCTTTCAACCTTCAATTTACTGGCCTGGCTCTTGCGGGACTGCATTTGGTGACTGAGGCCCGCTGGCTATACAGCGAGTTTGAGACCCCTGGTATATACGTAGAGGATGTAAAACTGCAATGAATTTTCATATTGTACTTATCTGCTGGCATAAAGGATTCTTTGTTGACATACTCACTAAAGTACAATCTTTTAACGATTTTTCTTCAACGAGAAAACATGCGCAATCCAGAAAAGTCTCAGACGTATTGTTTAGTTGCACAAAGCGTCGCGGGATACCGCCGCCCTTCGCGCTATTGCCACTTATAGTTCTGATTACGTGGCGATTAGTAACACTAAAAAATTCAGGAAGGCCTAAAACAGGAAAACAAATATAGGTAAAATAGAGAGGCGGTTCCGTATCAAACATTCACACTAAATGAGTACAGAAAGACGATACAGACGGTGCCCTTAATAGCTATGACAAGCATGAAGTGTCGTCAACTCACCTGTGAAGGTGAGACAATAGAAAATTCAGTGCCTATGGAAAATTGCCTGAAACGCGTCGTTAGGACGCTCATCAGAAAAACAGAGCATTCGGTATAACAGCGTTCCTCGAACTCCCTACCTAACATCTTTCAGATGGCTCCTAATAACTTCCTCTTTTATAACACAAACTCAATTTCGCTATTTTACTAAGCGGTAAAGAATGTTTTGTACTGTATACTCAAGGCGCGCCCACATGACTATAAATGTTTTCAAAATCGCCTTGGCAACGTGTGAATGTGTAAGCAGTAGTAGAAATAATGCAGTCAAAAGAATAAAGCAGAGATCTTATTTTGATAGCCCGTTACAAAAGATATACTGCAGTGACCAGACCGTAAAAAACAGTACAGAGACCTAGCTAATGTATGGGATGTAAAAGGACAGCCAATAAAGCACTTCTGCTAACATTCAAATTACGATTTCATAAATCCTTTGAATAAAGACAGCAGGAAGAAAAAATACGGTAGGCCAAGATATCTTCTGTTAGGTAAACGCTCGCTCTATTATATTTAGCATCAGTATCAGTGGTGCTAAAGTTGTTAGGATCTTATTTGCATGTAAGTTAATTCATTGCATGTACGTCAAACATACATCCCCGAGATCCTTCAAATCGCTGATATGTAAAAGCCACGAGACGCAAAGCAACCCCATCCTTGCAGGCGTCAGATTTCGTTACAAAGCAAGGCGCAAGAGAATCTTCAATAAGGACGCTATAGCAACATCAGAGTTTGCGCGATAGACGCCGCACGCATTGGAGTACTCGGCGTAGGACAGTGGTTAAGAGCAAGTGTCATGGCACTGGCGCAAATAAAAAGAAAAAAAAAAAGATTGAGAAAACAGAAGGCACATGAGATGGGCGTAGACGTCCGCGCGCTTGTTTCTCTCGAGACTGCGCGAGCGCTGCCACGTGACTCTGCTCCCCCAATAAGGGACACGCAGACCTCATATTCTGTCCTTACTGGAGGGCACTGGCAGAAAGAAAATTTCATCACTGCCTTTAGTTTTATTCAGATGGCATAGTGGCGCCAGTACCAGCTTGAGGAGCTGGGTTTGGCCAGCGATTATTGTTTCGCACAGTTGTGTTGCGATAGCAGTATCTTGTATCTTAAGATACACGATACATTATCGAATGTATCGGAAATACAGATACAGATACTTGTTTTGCGAGACGTATCGCGATACAGATACAAGATACCCAAAGAGTATCTAAAATAGTATCTAAGATACATGTATCTTCGATACTGCCCAGCACTGACTGTAATACATATATTTTTTTTAATTCGCACTGCGTCATCTGTGCAAGGGGAGTGGCAAGTACACATGGACGTTCACAAGAGAGAAGTGCGAGTGCATTAACTTTTTTATTTTGCGGGAGACATCTCACTGGTAAATTTGTGGATGTTGTGCTTGAGCAACGTTACAAGATTAGCTTGACAACGAGGCACGTTTTTGGCATTCGCTTTAACGCGGTGGTGTGATGCTTAATAATAACGGTTAATTAGTAAGATAGTAGGTAGTCTCCGAGTATGAAAGCAACTAAATACAAAATATCAGTTATAGAGAACCACTGTATGCCACGCTAAAGCGCGAATTGCAAATAAGTACTAAATGTGGAAATAGATTATCGTTCAGCTCCTCAGAAGGCACTGTTGCCCATGAGTGCAGGTCGCGACAGTAGGCGCGCTTTAAATGCACCTAATGTAGGCACGTTACAATATCCCTGTAACTGTGGCGTCTGCGTGTGTAACTTTTATATGCTATGGGAGCGGCAGCCGCGAGCGCGCCGACCGTAGAAGAGAACGATGGGCACGGGCACGGCTCGCGCTCACTGGCCGTTGACAGTGAGTCGCGGCCGAGTCTAGGAATGACGTGTTGCTCAGTGTCTCGTCCTCGTCTCTGAGGGGTTCTGCGCGGCGACTGGCCCAGACCCCTAAAGTGCAAACACAGGCGGTTATAGAACAGCTCAGAACACGCTGAGGCCACAGGACGCGTGCAGTTCGCGACAGAAATGACTAAAATTGCCTCGCAGCATACGCCCATGGAATGCACATACGTTCGGCCAACTGAAGATACCTTTACCCCGCTGGTATCCACGAATTTCGGGCGAGCGAAGCATTGTCGATATACGGAGAAGCACTCAAGAGGGAACACGTTTATCATTTTTATAACGGCACGACACGACGAACCGAAGAATTCGGAGCCGAAAGTGTTCACTTCAGCCTGCATGACGTCCCACAAATTATGTAGTCGCCTTACGTAAGCTTAAACACAGGCCGATGGTTCTTCTTTGAAGACGACTGGAAGCAAAAGTACTCTCAGTGAGTTGACAGGGGAATTCACGTTGTATTATTTCGACCTTACCGCTGAATCCAGCTTCGGGATATCTTTGACGTTGTGGCGACACAGTGCGCACAAACCGGCGCAGCCTCCGCCTCGTCACTATCTAGGCCGGCGTGACACGGCTGCATGCTACACCACGCCTCAGATAAGGGACAGCGCCACCGCAGCGTCACCGGAGGCTTGCGTCACTGACGGTGGCTATAAAACCAAGCTGCCAAGCTCGGAAGAGATTATTCCTTCGCTTCCCGACTGAGCGCAGCGTCGGTGTGCTCGCCCCCCTGCTGCTACTTCGCTAATAAACAGTTGTTACGTTTTATGTTGGGATGCGTCCTTCCATCGACACGGCATCCCACAACTGTGTGTATTATCCAAAGGTTAAATGACCCGTTCAAGAAACTCTGCACACTCTGCTATCAAGAATAATATGTCACGCTGATAACGCGCGCCGTTCGTGACCGGGAGGTGCCGGGACCGCGGTAATAATGCGAGGAAAACACGCGAGGACGCTTGTTGTGTGGCAGAAATACTCCCCAAATACTCGATCTTTTCTTAGAGTGCATATAGAAGGGCGTTCAGATACGGATTGACAATCTGAACATGAGCAAAAGTTCAACAATTATTGAATACTATTAACAACTATGTGCAACATAAATCACATACACAGTGATCATTTAATGCGTTATGTAATGTTTTAGAATTGTCAGGGTGGCATTGAAACATTCAAACCCGTTCAGTTTTGAAACTATACACGCACGCACAGTACTGTTCACTTAGAATACATAAATTTCCAGACCAAAAAAGAGATACTGTAAATATACGCTTAAAATATCAGGGTGCTCAAGTGCACACAGGCACATTTTAGTTACCGTCATGTGCATGCAGTAAACATAATATCAGCAAACAAACAAAAAACAAGCGATAAGTACATCAACTTAACAATCATTCTTTTTCAACATCTAGAATGCGTGAAAAGTGCAATGTAGCATTTTGGTGCAGTGATTTCAAAAAATTCATTTCTCTGTAAAGACACGAGCTTTCCTCTTTTTTGCGCTCTCTTCTTTTGCAACACGTGCAAGGTCATTCCTCTGCTTGCAAAGTATGCTCAAACGTTTGCTAGCAAACTAACTAATTGCTCATATGTGTGCCCATTGGTACACGGAGCTGTTTCGTTGTACTCTGGCAACGATGAGCGTCCTCCAGGGGTGTAGCCAGGGGGGGTGGGGGGGGGGTAAATTTTTCGATTTTGCATGTGCATATATACACGCACACATACAAAAATGCACGCACGAACATACAAAAAGGATGGCTGGACACCCCCCCCCCCCCCCGAAAAAAATTTCTCGCTCCGCTTCTGGAGCCCTCGCAAGCTCCCTTTGGTCGGAGCCCCTTAGAAAATCTGTGCTATTGTCGTTCTCAGCAAGCTTCGTCACAATCACTTGTGCCTACAAATGAAGAGGGAAATTTCAAACCGCCTCGATGCCGGATTAACGACATCGTAATTACCCTCCTAGATCGGCTCTCTAACGGTGACCAAATTGTCCCTGCAAGCGTCGCGTTTCAGTTTCTTCAATACTGCATGTGTGCAGTAACCACCAACATAGGAAATGACAGTGATTATCTGTAAGAGAAATAGGGAAAGTGCTCTGCTTGGGGTGTTCATTTCTGTGTTCTGCAAATGTCCAGCTCTGATTGCAGGCAGAGTGTTCTGCAGACGGATGTACTGGCTGCCTATATTGCCCAAAGAAGCGGCTCTCCAGGCTGTACTTTACCGAGCAAGACATAGCTGTGGCCAAGCTCCTGCAAGCAGTATTTAGCGAACTCTGAAAGTGATTAAACAGACAGTCTTAATGCCGTGAGTGTTTCTTTCGTAAGAGCTCCAGCATCATGCTTCAGGAATTCCCAAACATCCAGCCATGTGATAATGGCATTGAGGAAAAGAATTCTAGGATCATTTTCAAATTCTGAAACTGGTTCCTCAAATATGTGGTGGATGCCCTTCAAAGGAGTTCACAATGCTCCACCCCCGAACAATAATCATGATAATATCGGCTGTACATTCGGCATGACACAGTGCTGGTGCGCTGCTACGAAGGGACTGAACATCTTGTTATGACTGGCAGTAGGTGGAGATGCGCTGACCTTGAGCATGAACGGGCAATGCGTTCTCGCACTGCTAGAACACCTGTATCCTTCCTAGAAATGGAATCCCCGGGACGAGAAACGACCGACAATGGGCCACCTGGATTTGGTTTGGCGTGCTGCCGAGACGACCTGACCTGTATGTTTTGACAGGAGTCGCCACAGACCCTTTTCTGCCCTTCGGGGAAGAGTCCTAGGAACAAGCCCGAGGAACCTGTTGCCTTGCTTCCCCCACAAGCGTGCCGTCGACCGCCGGACCCTTGCTGTTTCAAGAGTGCAACGACCTCTCAGCGACAGTGAAATGGACTGTGCCATGGGGGGTGGGGTCGTGTGTGTGATTGGTGGTCATCAAGAAGGAGGAGCCAGCCTGAGGGGTTAAAACGACGGTGCTAAGTGAGAAATGGGGCTCTGAGCCCTCGGTAACAGGCTCATCCAATTCGCTCGTCGCTGAACTCTGACCTTGTCACGATGTAATAGAGTGTACGAAAAGTGCCAGTAAACTTGTTATTGTTTTCCCATCTTGCTAGCATCAGTTCCTCAAACCGGAGACTCGACTACGCTACCAAACGGAGTCCGGGTACGACGCTGCCCTATCGTAGCAACAACCTGGTTGCCGAGAAGGGACGGATCAAATACCCGGTCGCAACAATCTGTAACGCCAATTTCATATTCTGGTGCTCCAAGTTGCTTGGATTGCGTGCCCTTGACGTCAATCCATATCCAGACTTCAATATTTATGCTGCTTCTAGCTTGCACAGCTCTCTCACGTCTTTGAATGACACACCATCGATGCGTTCAGGATGTTACCAGAAATGTCGAAATGGGGGTAAAATAAGCACGTGGCAAGATTTAGTTTTATAGATTCAGTTGTTTGGCACGCTCTTCAGAAGGTGCACAGCATCTACCACATAAAAAAGCGGTCGTGAAGGATCCGCTGGATGCAAGTAAACAATTCTTAATTTTCGCGGTTGTGAAAACATCATCATGGTTTTTAACACGAAAGTGTTCTATGCCGGGGTCCAACAAAACTTTAGTGACGTATTTCCGTCATGGAAATGACGTAGAAAAAATATACACGATCAGATGGCAAAGAAAAAAAGTTCCATCAACGGGCATCGAACTCACGACCGCACGGTCAGCAACAACAGATGCCGAGCACGCTATCCACTGCGCCACGGTCACAGACTCTAGAGGCTTTACAAACGCGTCTTTTATATCTACCACTGTCATGAGTAAGGAGAGGACGTATGGACGACGAAGACGACGAAGTAGGAGGAGAAGCACGGGGAACAGGCACGAGCACGTGCAGGGTAGCACACGGCGCGATGCGCGTGACACGAGCCGAAAACGAAGGCAGCAGTTCGATGAGCTGGCACTGTCTGCGTGGCTACTGGAGAAGGTCGCATTGGCAGCTACGTTCTGTCAACGGGAAGGCAGCGGACGTTCGATTTCGGAGGCCGTGACGCTGGCACTCCGTGGCGTGGCCGTTGACCTCGACGACGCTCAGGCGAGGCTCCTCGGAGGTGCTGCAGCACCTTGCGGCAATTCCGGACGCACCAGCAGCAGTCCCCCTTCAAACTTCGGCCAGCAACAATCCCCGGGACGCCACGTCATCGGGTACAGCAGGGGCACTTAGGCCTAAGCGGCAGCGACGCCTGGCCACGTCAGCGACTGGGAAAAGGCTTACGGCAGCTTCGTGGTCTGTTATGCATCGGGACGACAGTTCATCGGGACGACAGAGGATCGTCGGCGACATCGACTGGGGAACCAGCACAACGGAGGCTGGACTTACGGCGTGTAACGGAACCAAGTAAGAGTGTTCCATTGGCGAGGCCTAAGTGGCCAGACAGACTCTAGTAGCGACGCGAGTCGGAGGTATAGAAGTACTGAGAATTGTTTATTTTCGCATACTGCTCTAGTGTTTGTAAGATTTTCATTGTTAGTTGTTTTGAGTGTTTTTCGTATAGTTTTTCTTGTGTGTAATTAAATTATGTTTGCTCTGCCTACCTGCGCCTTCTCAATCTACACGCCTCCGAGATCAGTGACAAAACAATTGGCGAGCCTGCCAGGATTCAATCCGGCCCAGTCACCGATTCTCAGTTGGTAATAAGTTGGTGCGGAGATGGATTGGGAGCGCTTGACGGCGATAGCTAAAGATCTAGGAATGACTAAAGAGGAGACCTTGAAGTTTTTTGATAATGCCCAAGTAGAACATGAGCGCGAATTAGAACGCGAAAAAGAGCTTCTCGAATTGAAGTTGAGACTAGCGCAACTTAATGGTGTTCCGCAAGACGACCAGAGTGTCACATCAGCATCCTCTGGCTCGCAGTCACCCAAAACTACCCGCATATATCCGAGAAAGTTAATGGCTCCGTTCGATGAAAGACGTGATGACTTGGATGCCTATTTACACAGATTTGAACGGATTGCCAGGGGTCAAGGTTGGGACAGAAGGGAGTGGGCAACAGCACTCAGCCTTTGTCTAGTAGGAGAAGCCTTAAGTGTTTTTAGCCGAATGCCCGCCGACGACTCCATGGATTATGATAAAGTCAAGAAAACATTGTTGCAAAGATTTAGGTTGACGGCGGAAGGCTTCCGTGAGCGGTTTCGTGGGTGCAAGCCAGAGAATGCAGAGACAGCAAAGCAGTTTGTGTGCCGCTTGTCAAATTATTTTGAAAGATGGATGGAGATGGCGAATGTAGAAAAAACATATGAAGGCGTACGTGATTGCATGGTCGTGGAGCAATTCTTGAATTGTTGCAGTAACAAGTTAAGAGTTTTTCTGAAAGAACGAAAGGTAGCCTCACTTGATGATGTAGCAGAGCATGCTGATCAGTATTTGGAGGCCCAGGGATTTAGAAACCTAGGGAAGGCACATGAAGGTTGTGACAAAGCAAGAACAGATGAGACAAAGGGTAGACCTCAGGGGGTACCGAACACGTCACAGCGACCACTCAGGTGTTTCCTGTGTAACCGCATTGGGCACCGAGCTATGAATTGTCGAACTGGAGATGGTCGTTCACAAGTAGTGGTGTGTCAGTTGTGCAACAGAAGGGGACACCGGGCGAATGAGTGTAGGTCAGGCACTACAGACAAAGTAGCCTGTATAGTGGACTCCCACGGTGGTAGCACAAAGGAAGTTGGGAGTACAGACAAAGTAGCTTGTATAGTGTCACGTGGTCGTGACGTCGACGAAGACAGCAGTCGGCGTTGGCAGAATGAAACTGTTTATTTGGGCCGAACTTGTGGCCGGGAAAATGAGAACTGGAACTACAGCAATACACGCTGTACAATGATAGCGGCGAACAGGGCGTCGTCCGTCGATCAACTGACAAGCGGTCACGCGCGTCGGCTTTTATACAGGCGCTATCGAACTTTCCAGCAATATCGCTGGTGGCGGCGTAACCTCTAGACAAAGCTGGAACATTCGCGTGCGGGGCGCAATCTTAACAAACCGATCTACTACAATCGCGACGCTTCTAGAACACTACTTCGCGGACAGCGTCGAGCGTTGATAACCGTCCCTGCCGGTCAAACCCGAATACATAAAAACAAGACAAGAAGTGGGCGTGGCATTGCCCCCCTCTGAAAAGCATCGTCCCGATGCTTGTGAAAGAACATAGAAGAGAAAAAAAAAACAAGTGCATACACAAATAAATTACAATAACAAAGGAAAAAAAATAGAGTCCCCAGGCTCGCTAACGCGCAAAAAACGGCTTAAGGCGCACGACATGGACGACTTCAGGTCGCGCACGGCGCCGCTGAGAGTTCGTAATGCCGTCAGGGACAACCTCATAGTCGAGTGCGCCGAGGCGTCGAAGTACCCTGTACGGTCCGAAGTATCGTCGAAGAAGCTTCTCACTAAGTCCTCGTCGGCGTATTGGCGTCCATACCCACACACGGTCACCGGGTTGGTATTCCATGTGGCGTCGGCGAAGGTTGTAGCGGCGGCTGTCACTCGTCTGCTGGTTCTTGATCCGTAAGCGGGCGAGCTGTCGTGCTTCTTCGGCGCGCAGTAGGTAGGTGGTCACGTCGATGTTTTCCTCGTCGGTCACGTTTGGTAGCATGGCGTCGAGCGTCGTTGCCGGGCTCCGTCCGTAGACCAACTTGTATGGCGTCATCTGCGTCGTTTCCTGTACGGCCGTGTTGTACGCGAAGGTCACGTACGGAAGGATGGCGTCCCACGTCTTGTGTTCGACGTCGACGTACATGGCCAGCATGTCGGCGATGGTCTTATTTAGACGCTCGGTGAGGCCGTTGGTCTGTGGGTGGTACGCGGTGGTGCGGCGGTGGCTTGTGTGGCTGTATTCCAAGATCGCCTGAGTCAGGTCAGCCGTGAACGCCGTACCTCTGTCGGTGATGAGAACCTCTGGGGCGCCGTGTCGAAGGACGATGTTCTCAACGAAGAACTTCGCTACCTCAGCGGCACTGCCTTTGGGCAGGGCTTTTGTTTCGGCGTAGCGGGTGAGGTAGTCGGTAGCCACGACGATCCATTTATTTCCACAAGTCGACGTTGGGAACGGCCCCAGCAGGTCCATCCCGATCTGCTGGAATGGTCGCCGAGGAGGCTCGATCGGCTGAAGGAAGCCTGCTGGTCTTGTGGGCGGTGTCTTCCGTCGCTGACAGTCTCGGCACGTCCTTACGTAGCGAGTGACGTCGGCGGCAAGGCGGGGCCAGTAGTACTTTTCTTGTACTCGTGCGAGCGTTCGGGAAAGTCCGAGGTGTCCAGCCGTTGGGTCGTCGTGCAGGGCATGCAAAATTTCTGGTCGCAGTCCCGAAGGTACAACGATAAGGTAGCTGGCTCGGGCCGGAGTGAAGTTCTTCTTTACGAGGACGTTGTTTTTCATGGAAAATGATGCCAATCCTCGCCTGAATACTTTTGGGACAACGATGGTCCTGCCCTCCAGGTATTCCACTAGACCCTTCAGTTCCGGGTCGGCTCGCTGTCGTTCGGCGAAGTCTTCGGTACTTATGGCTCCCAAGAAGCTGTCATCATCCTGGACGTCGGGCGTTGGTGGGTCGACGGGGGCACGAGACAAGCAGTCGGCGTCGGAGTGTTTCCTTCCGGACTTGTACACGACAGTAATGTCAAATTCTTGAAGTCTTAGGCTCCACCGTGCTAGGCGACCAGAAGGGTCCTTCAAGTTAGCTAGCCAACACAAGGCGTGATGGTCGCTCACAACTTTGAAGGGCCTGCCGCAGAGGTAGGGGCGAAACTTTGACGTAGCCCAGATGATGGCGAGGCACTCCTTTTCTGTTGTGGAATAGTTCACCTCTGCTTTAGACAGCGACCGGCTAGCATAACTGATAGCCCTTTCCAGTCCGCCCGTCCGCTGCACAAGGACGGCGCCGAGTCCTATGCTGCTTGCATCGGTGTGAATCTCCGTGTCGGCGTATTCGTCGAAATGCGCAAGTATCGGAGGTGTCTGCAGGCGTTGTTTCAGTTCATGAAATGCGTCGACTTGCGCTGTTTGCCACCTGAATTCGACGTCGGTCTTCGTGAGCTGCGTTAGTGGCTCGGCGATACGTGAAAAGTCTTTGACAAAGCGTCTGTAATAGGCGCACAAGCCGAGAAATCGGCGCACGGCCTTCTTGTCGGTGGGTGGCGGGAAAGCGGCGATGGCAGCTGTTTTCTGCGGGTCTGGGAGCACTCCACTCTTGCTGATCACGTGACCCAAAAACAAGAGCTCCTCGTACGCGAAGCGGCACTTTTCTGGCTTCAGGGTGAGCCCGGAGTTCTTGATTGCTTGAAGTACGGATTGAAGTCGCTGGAGGTGTTCGTCGAAGTTCGAGGAATACACAACGACGTCGTCCAAGTAAACAAGGCAAGTCTGCCACTTCAAGCCAGCTAATACAGTATCCATGACTCGTTGGAAAGTCGCAGGTGCCGAGCAAAGACCGAAAGGCATGACCTTGAACTCGAACAGGCCGTCCGGTGTTATAAAGGCGGTCTTTTCTCGGTCTCTCTCGTCGACTTCAATTTGCCAGTAGCCGGTCTTGAGGTCCATCGACGAAAAGTAATTCGCGTTGTGGAGTCGATCCAGGGTGTCGTCTATCCGTGGGAGAGGGTACACGTCCTTCTTTGTGATTTTGTTCAGGCGACGATAACCGACGCAGAAACGTAGGGTCCCATCCTTCTTCTTCACTAACACCACGGGAGACGCCCATGGGCTGTTGGACGGCTGGATGATGTCGTCGTGTAGCATTTCATCGACTTGTTTCTTAACGGCCTCCCGTTCCCGCGTCGAAACCCGGTAGGGACTCTGACGGAGTGGTCGAGCATTTTCTTCTGTTATGATGCGGTGCTTAGCAAGGGGCGTTTGTCGGACCCGCGATGACGACGAGAAACAGTGCCTGTATTCCTGCAGAAGGCGTCGAAGCTGTTGCTGTTGGCGAGCGGGAAGACTTGGGTTTACGTCGAAGGGTGGCTCAGGGATCGTCGTCGTAGCTTCGTCAGAATCTGAAAATGCAAACGCATCGCTGACGGCCGAGATTTCTTCGATGTATGCAATCGTCGTGCCCCTGCTCAGGTGTCTGTATTCCTGGCTGAAGTTCGTTAGCATCACGCTTCCTTTTCCTTCATGCAACCGAGCAATGCCCCTTGCGACGCAAATGTCACGATCTAGCAGCAAACGCTGATCGCTCTCGATGACACCTTCGATGTCTTCAGCTTTTTCGGTGCCGACGGAAATAATGACGCTGGAACGCGGCGGAATGGTCACCTGCTCTTCTATCACATTTAATGCATGGTTCCCTGGCGTCACGCGGGGCGGGAGCGCTTTATCTGAGGTTAGTGTTATCGACACGGACCTCAGGTCGATGACGGCGCCGTGTTCACTTAGGAAGTCCATTCCAAGTATTGCATGCCTGGAGCAGTTTTGTAGGATTACAAAGCTCGCAGGATAAGTCCGGTTATTGATGGTGACTCTCGCCGTGCAGACACCAATCGGCGTTATCAGATGGCCTCCAGCGGTGCGGATTTAGGGGCCCTCCCAAGCGGTCTTAACCTTCTTCAGCTTCGCGGCGAACGGTCCACTGATGACAGAATAGTCGGCTCCGGTGTCGACGAGAGCTGTGACGTTGTGGCAGTCGATAAGGACGTCGAGGTCGCTAGTTCGTCGTCTTGCATTGCAGTTAGGTCGTGGCGTCGGGTCACGGCTACGTCGGTTTGTTCCGCTGCTTCCCCGTTGCGTTGTCAGGTCCACTTCGGTCCGCGAGGCTTCGTCGTCAGGGCTCTGTCTGGTTCGCGTCGGGTCTTCAAGGTTTCGTCGTGGCGTCGTCGTCGGCGGCGGAGGATCTTCGATGTTTCGTCGTACAGCAACCGCACCTCCATCGGTTGCTGCCCTTAGTTTTCCGGATACGGGCTAGGCGACCGGCCCCGGAACGGGCCAGTGTACTGGCGGCGTTGGGGAGAGGCGTAGCGGCCTGGCGACGGCGATCGGGAAGGTCCTCGGGGGGTCCAATGCGCTCCTGCCAGATAGTCGGCGATGTCACGTGGTCGTTCACCCTGCTGTGGACGCGGCGCGTCGATGGCGAACCCACGCAGTCCCATCCGTCGATACTGGCAGCGGCGGTAGGTGTGGCCAGCTTCTCCGCAGTGGTAGCAGAGTGGACGATGGTCGGCGGCGCGCCAAACGTCGGTCTTCCTCGGCGTGTATCGCTGGCCGGTTGGCGGGCGGTATGGCGTCGGTGGTGGCGGCGGTGGTGCCTGGCGGCGGAACTGCTGGGGCGGCGCGGCGTCATGACGCGGGCGAGGAGGGGGGGCGTTGCGTCGGGCTGCAGCAGCATAACTCATTGCTTGAAGCTGCGGCGGTGCCGGCTGAGGAACACCCAGTGACTCTTTGATTTCCTCGCGGACAATGTCTGCGATGGAATCCACTTGAGGCTGCGGCGAAGGTAACAGCTTGCGCAACTCCTCCCGCACGATCGCTCGGATGGTTTCGCGCAAGTCGTCGGTGGCTAGTGAGTGCACTTCGGAATAGGTTGCAGACAGCGGCGAGCGGTTGTACTGTTTCGTCCGCATGTCCAATGTCTTCTCGATAGTTGTAGCCTCGGTGAGGAATTCGGCGACCGTCGTGGGCGGGTTGCGGACAAGTCCCGCGAAAAGTTCTTGTTTGACACCCCGCATGAGCAAACGAACTTTTTTGTCTTCCGCCATCGCAGCGTCGGCCTGACGGAAAAGTCGAGTCATCTCTTCCGTGAAGATGGTGACGTTTTCGTTTGGCAGCTGCACCCGGGTCTCCAGCAAAGCAGCGGCCTTTTCCTTGCGGACGATGCTCGCGAAGGTATTGAGGAACGTCGTCCGAAAGAGGTCCCAGGATTGAAGGCTCGATTCATGGTTCTCGAACCACGTCTTCGCGGCGTCTTCTAAGTAGAAGTAGACGTGGCGCAGCTTCTCTTCAGTGTCCCAGTGGTTGAAGGCGGCGACTCGCTCGTACGTATCCAGCCAGCTCTCCGGGTCTTCAAAAGAAGATCCACGGAAAGTTGGTGGCTCCCTTGGCTGTTGCATCACTACCGTTGTAGGTGGCAGTTGGTCTGTCATCGTCTCGGCGGTAGATGTGACGGTCTTCGGCTGCCTGGCGTTTTCGGGAAGGAGCCCGTACTCTGGTTGTAGTCCCTTCTGCCGGCGGCTGGTTCGAGGATCCGGGTTGACCTTAGAGTCGTCTTCTTCGCGGCTTGGGCTTGGGTCAGCGCTCCGCGGTGGCGTCCGGATCATGAAGCAGCACCTCCACCAGATGTCACGTGGTCGTGACGTCGACGAAGACAGCAGTCGGCGTTGGCAGAATGAAACTGTTTATTTGGGCCGAACTTGTGGCCGGGAAAATGAGAACTGGAACTACAGCAATACACGCTGTACAATGATAGCGGCGAACAGGGCGTCGTCCGTCGATCAACTGACAAGCGGTCACGCGCGTCGGCTTTTATACAGGCGCTATCGAACTTTCCAGCAATATCGCTGGTGGCGGCGTAACCTCTAGACAAAGCTGGAACATTCGCGTGCGGGGCGCAATCTTAACAAACCGATCTACTACAATCGCGACGCTTCTAGAACACTACTTCGCGGACAGCGTCGAGCGTTGATAACCGTCCCTGCCGGTCAAACCCGAATACATCAAAACAAGACAAGAAGTGGGCGTGGCAATAGTGAACTCACAGAGGGATAGCGTGGAAGAAGGGCAACAGACACAGAAAGAAGAGTCGGGAAAGAACGAAATTAAGCTGTACTCGCAAGAAGAATGGTTACCGGTCGTAGACGGAGAGGTGCATGGACAAAGGGTGAAAGTTTTGAGAGATACAGGCACAAATATTGTTTTGGTGAAAAGGAGCTTAGTAGACGAGTCGAATCTAACAGGGGAGTACGCAACAGTCATTTTGGTGGATAGTTCGGTGAGAAGGCTTCCAGAAGCTCGGATAAAAGTTGCAAGTCCATATTACACAGGTTGGGTGACAGCAAAGTGCTTGGAGAAGCCTATGTACGACCTGATTTTGGGTAATGTGCCGGGAGTCAGGAAAGTAGATGAGCCGGATACGAACTGGGAAAACAACAGGGACGTGGTAGATGAACAGAATACAACCAGTGGTAGAGTAGCGGAACCAAAGGAGAGTGGTAAGAAGGAATCATGCCACGACAGAGTAAGAGAAGTGCAGACGCCAATAGCAGAAGTGGCATTGGCAGCAATTACGAGAGCGGCGGCAAAGAGAGAAGCAGAGGCCACAAGATTGAAGGTGGCGACCATGCAGAATATAGATGTAACCCCTACGGAGTTCAGAGAAGAGCAGAAAAAGGATGAATCGTTGAAGGGTTGTTTTCATAAGGTAGGTGAACCATTCAAGAAACAGCGAAGCAGGAATGTGAGTTCCAAATACACGATGGACTATTGTATAGGAGATGCCAGTTTAGTTCAGGAAGGGAAGTACAACAGCTGATGGTACCCAAAGCTTACAGGAAAGCGATACTTACCTTGGGACATGACAGTGCCATGGCAGGGCATCAGGGAGTTAAGAACACGCTGACTAGAATTACAGAAGAATTCTTTTCGCCTGGGATTCAGTCAGAAGTTAAAAGATATGTGAAGTCTTGTAATGTGTGTCAGCGCACAGTACCAAAAGGGAGAGTAGGCAGAGCTCCGTTAGGGAATATGCCCATGGTGGACATGCCATTTCGAAAGGTGGCGATTGATATTGTGGGACCAATATCACCAGCATCAAGTAAGGGCAACCGATATGTGCTGACATTAGTTGATATGGCAACTAGATACCCAGATGCAGTCGCATTGAAAAAGATTCTTTCTTACCAATTCGTACGCGGCGCTACACCCAAAAACCTGCAATGAAATACCAACTAGCCTGCATTGACACCCTTGTCCAGTAAAAAGATAGACACCATACATGTAGCAGAAGCACTGCTAGAGATGTTTTCTCGGTATGGGGTGCCTAAGGAACTGGTGAGTGATAGGGGGTCGAATTTCACTTCAGAAATTATGAATGAGCTGAATAGGCTATTGTCAATCGAACATAGGCTCACTACACCTTATCATCCTATGTCTAATGGATTAGTAGAAAGATTTAATGGGACGCTCAAGACTATGGTAAAAAGGATGTGCCAAGAAAAACCTAAGGATTGGGACCGGTATTTACCTGCATTACTTTTCGCGTATCGAGAGGTGCCCCAAGCAAGCCTAGGCTTTTCACCATTCGAAATGATATATGGTAGAACAGTAAGAGGGCCATTGGCGATTTTGAGAGAATTGTGGGCTAATGAGCAAATTGAAACAGATGAAAACGACGTATACATATGGCCTGGAATTGAGAGAAAGACTAGAATAAACGTGTAAGGTAGCGCACGAAAGTCTAAGAGCTGCACAACAGCGATACAAGAAGTATTATGACCGAAAAACAACTGAGCGGAAGCTGATGCCAGGGGATAAAGCTTTGATTCTACTCCCCAGTGATAACAACAAATTACTGATGCAATGGAAGGGTCCATTCATAGTAACGCGAAAGAAAAGTGAAGTAGATTATGAGCTGATGGTACACGACAGTAAGAAAGTATTCCACATAAATATGTTAAAAAAATATGAGGAGAGACACCAGCCCAAAGGATTGGAAGTGGCCTGTATGATAGTTACAGAAGAGAAAGATGACATTCAAGTGGAAACCTGTAACTACCATAAGAGCATGGGGCTAGAGAAGGTCGTTATCAATCCAGCTCTGGGGATGAAAGAAGCAGCGGAGCTTCAAGCATTATTAGAGAAATATGGTGAATTGTTATCTGACATGGCAGGGAGAACTAATGTTATCCAATGTAAGCTGGACTGTACCACGGCGACGCCAGTTTGTCAAGCAATACCCTTTGCCGTTGATGCTACAAGAGTCTGTTGAAAAGGAGGTAGACGAGATGCTCCGCTTAGGGATTATAGAGAGGTCGACATCACCTTACAACGCACCGTTGGTGGTGGTACAGAAACCAGACGGTTCTAACAGAATTTGCGTAGACTTCCGACAGTTGAACAATATACTCGTGGCAGACTCAGAACCTATACCGAGAGGGGATGTGGTTTTTGCAAAGGTCGGGGGAAAAAAGTTCTTTTCAAAGCTAGATTTGACCAAGGAGTATTGGCAAATACCCATGGAGAAAACATCTAAAGAAAAGACGGCGTTTTCCTGCACACGAGGGCTATTCCAATTCAAGTATATGCCCTTCGGACTTAAGACCGCGGCAGCCGTTTTCACAAAACTGATGAGGAGAGTGCTCCACGGGATTAGAAACGTTGAGCATTATATTGATGATATTCTTGTGGCTACAGACACGTGGCAGGAGCACTTGGAAACATTAGAAATACTTTTTCAAAGGCTTCAGGAGGCCAGACTAACAATTAAGCCAAATAAGTGTGAATTTGGGTTCCAAGCGGTGACATTTCTTGGACACAAGTTGGGCATGGGTCACATCGCCACAAAAGAAGGAATTCTAGAGAAAATTCAAGCAGCAAAGACACCAAGGACTAAAAAAGAAGTACAATCATTTTTGGGGTTGACCGGATTTTATAGAGAATTCATACCCCGATATGCAGAGATATAATAATATATGGGGTTTAACGTCCCAAAACCACGACCTGATTATGATAGACGCCGTAGTGGAGGACTCCGGAAATTTCGACCACCTGGGGTTCTTTAACGTGCACCTGATATGCAGAGATAGCAGCTCCCCTAGTTGCATTAACGAAGAAGAGAGCCAGTAATGTTGTGAAGTGGACACCAGTAGAAGAGAAAGCATTTGATGCATTAAAGGAGAATATGGCCAAACCACCTGTCCTATTGGCGCCAGATCTAGAGCAGGAGTTCGTACTCCGGACAGACGCATCAGAGCGAGCGCTGGGTGCAGTCTTGTTGCAAGAAAAAGACGGCAGGTTACATCCTGTATATTATGCAAGCAGGGGATTAAACTCTGCAGAAAGAAATTATTCGACAGTGGAAATAGGGAAGGCTTGGCGTTAGTATGGGCTGTCAAAAGGTTCCACATCTATTTGTTCGGAAAGAAATTCAAAGTGCAGACGGATCATCAACCGTTAGAGTTCATAAACAAGGCGAAGTTGACAAATGGAAGAGTAACGAGATGGAGTCTAGCACTGCAGGAATACTCATTTAGTGTAGAATATATTAAAGGGAGAGAAAACGTGGGGGCTGATTTTTTGAGTAGAAGTTGTTGAGCGGCCAAAATATGGGTGTAGAGGGTAAAACAGGGAAAAGCAAAGCTTGATAGCACTAAGAGGATGAAATTGTGCAACATACATGGTGATGTATTGATGTGTGTGGTATAATACAGTGCGATAGGGACGATTGACTTATATAGCAGTGTTGTGAAGTGACCAGCGAAGTGGGGGTGTGACAAGTATGTGGTGAAGTGTCAAGTGGAAAGGCCTGTGAGTTGACAAGAAGACGGGCATTGCAACAAAAGAAAGAAGAGTAGAGTTTTTTTTTTTTGAAAAAAAAAACTTTCAAAAAAGGGGGCCTATGTCATGAGTAAGGAGAGGACGTATGGACGACGAAGACGACGAAGTAGGAGGAGAAGCACGGGGAACAGGCACGAGCGCGTGCAGGGTAGCACACGGCGCGATGCGCATGACACGAGCCGAAAACGAAGGCAACAGTTCGATGAGCTGGCATTGTCTGCGTGGCTACTGGAGAAGAAGGTCGCATTGGCAGCTACGTTCTGTCAACGGGAAGGCAGCGGACGTTCGATTTCGGAGGCCGTGACGCTGGCACTCCGTGGCGTGGCCGTTGACCTCGACGACGCTCGGGCGAGGCTCCTCGGAGGTGCTGCAGCACCTTGCGGCAATTCCGGACGCACCAGCAGCAGTCCCCCTTCAAACTTCGGCCAGCAACAATCCCCGGGACGCCACGTCATCGGGTACAGCAGGGGCACTTAGGCCTAAGCGGCAGCGACGCCTGGCCACGTGAGCGACTGGGAAAAGGCTTACGGCAGCTTCGTGGTCTGTTATGCATCGGGACGACAGTTCATCGGGACGACAGAGGATCGGCGGCGACATCGACTGGGGAACCAGCACAACGGAGGCTGGACTTCCGGCGTGTAACGGAACCAAGTAAGAGTGTTCCAATGGCGAGGCCTAAGTGGCCAGACAGACTCTAGTAGCGACGCGAGTCGGAGGTGTAGAAGTACTGAGAATTGTTTATTTTCGCATATTGCTCTAGTGTTTGTAAGATTTTCATTGTTAGTTGTTTTGAGTGTTTTTCGTATAGTTTTTCTTGTGTGTAATTAAATTATGCTTGCTGTGCCTACCTGCGCCTTCTCAATCTATCTCCAACGCACACGCCTCCGAGATCAGTGACAACCACTCTTCCGGTCGGCGGGGTGGTGTTGCCCTTTGGGAGCAGTAAAATAAATTCGTCATTTCTGTGGCCTCTGCGATTAGCACCTACAACGCGTTACACGTCCCTCCCATTCGGCGCGTTTTCAATTGAAGTTCAATTTTGTCAATGCCTTAACACACCGCAAGGTGGCGACCTTAGCCAAGCGTCGTAAAAGTGTCGGCCTCGCTCATAGCTCTGCGACGCGCGCCTGCCTCACCTGGCTGTTACACCGCGTTCCCCGCTCACGCGCTCGCCCCTAGAAAAATCGCGGCCGGGCTACCGGGGCGGCACGACGCACTTTGCGTTTCCCTCTTGTCCGGCCGTGGTGTTCAATCACAGTTTAACAGGCCGCGGGATGGCGATCAAGTTCTGCGTCCAATATGCGACGCTCTTTTGGCTATCACACCTAGTTCTCTGATTAAGCTTTCACCGCTAACTACTACAGCTACCACAAGGGTTTGTCTAATCATTTAGCAGGGACGTTAGTCGTTGGGATGGAGATGTACCACCAATCATCAAAGTAGGCACATCCACGTTAAACGGTGCTAAAGCTGCCAGACATCAATATACATTGTGCAAGCTCTCTTATATCAATGTACAGTAAACATTCAGTTACTTCTGTGAGGGCACGCTTTACTTTCGTGTTATTCCGACTCCTATGACGTAGGGATCAACCATGTTTTTTCTGTTAAGGGAATTATTGTCCGAGCCAACTGCCACAACCTTGTAGCCTAACTTCCAAGCACAATATGACCTTTAGAATCTCATGAAGCTGGTCAGCATTCAGCGTTTTTACAGGAAGAATGTGCGCTACTTCTTTAAATGAACTAAGCAGACTCTGTACCATAAATACATGAGCTCATGTTGCAGCGTCACTAGAACTGACTGCTGCACCACGAATGTTACCTCCTTTATAACCAAGCCAAGGCTTAATGTGTCGACCATCAAGATAACATGGGGTTTCGGCTCTGCCAGACTGCAGAAAAGTACTCTCTGAGAACGTTTCGAAGGACGGTGCTTGGATGAGGAACGGTCAGGTGCTTCTCACGAACCTGAGCTGATATCGTGCACAAAAGGCATGCGTACACCATCTGCTGTGGGAATGCCACTGAGCAACAGTAGCTGATCTCTTAGGAATCCTACTGCCTTTTTTTTGCCCATGCTGCCTTCAAGTTTCCCTCAGCCAAAAAATTCTCGCAACGTTGTTTTCCATTAGGTACCTCAGATTTTGCAAAGTTCGCAATAATGCACGTACTTCATTTACGCGTTCAGGTGCAACGCTGTTTCCACGTCTCTTTACAGAAGCTTCTTGGAAGCATGCACTAACGCGCAAGTCGTCAAACACAGTCAGTGAGGATATCAGGCACTCTCACTAACGATGCTTAGGAACATCACATACTTTTCCTTGTAAAAAACGCCAGGCCTGCGCTGAAACCGCAGCACAGTCACAGCGAAAGCTGGAAGAGCGGTGTTTCTAGAGCCCGTTAAGCTCTCTTGGGGCTACAATACAAGTAGACTAGAAAGGTACCCACGACGCCATAAATCACAATTTTTGTGAAGTTGGGAAGCACCTACTAAGCCATTATTCGTCATTCTGCGGGGAAGCGCGGCACCAGCTACACGTCTGTAAGGCATTATGTGCACTTTGTTGACGCGACGACTGATGGCGATGAAGAATTATGGCTCAGCCCTTTGTAATGGGCTGGAAGCTTTAAACGGCCCACCAGTTATGTAATTTGCACTGGGTGACGCCCGCTCGCTATTTCCCTCTCCCGTCATGCTGTATAACATACGTTGAGGTGGGAGAGAGACGGGAGGGGGGGTGCGAAGAACTTTACTGAGACCCCGAGGAAATGGATCATGCGCTTATGGGCTTCCCTGGCAACCGATTCAAGTGCACTTGCGAGGAACCCACTACGCTATAAAGCATTGTAATTTTACTGAGACCCCGAGGAAATGGATTTGCGCTTATAGGCTTCCTTGGCAACCAATACAAGTGCACTTGCGAGGAACCCACTACGCTCTAAATCATTCTAATTTTTGAGAGGTAGGGCAGCAGGCACTGTGCCATTTTTCGTCATTTTACGGTGATCCGTGGTACCTGCTAAACGCATGTAAGAGATTATGCGCACTTTGTTGATGCTGTGCCTGATGACGACGAAGAATTATGGCAGAGATCATTGTAATGGGTTGGAAGCATTTGACAACCTACTCGTTGCACAATTCGCATTGTGTGACGCCTGGTTACAGAATTCGCGTTGTGCGACGCTTGGTTATTTTACTCTTCTACCACGCTATATTGCATATGCTAATGTGGTTCCTTCCTGACATGAAGCCTGTATAGGACCTTTTTGCAAAGCAGTTTCAAGCACCGGCATGGCTCAGAGGTTGAATACTGGGCTCCCACGCTGAGGGCCCAGGTTCGAACCTCGTTCCATCCTGGAATTTTTTTCTTATTTCGCTTTTTTTCTTATTTCGATCGATACTGGTTACGGACACCGGCGGCGGCGCCAAAAACGGCCGGTGAAATGATCTCATAACAGCTGTAATAACTGTCCAAGGTTCAGGCACCAACGCTGCTTGGAGACACATATTCATCTCTTTGAAAAAGTGTTCTTTTTCCTTTCCTCTTCATATGACGCAAGAGACGCCTCAAGCGCGCGGATAAGTTGAGAGGCTTCCTTCCGGCTCCTTTTTAGGTCAGGCACCTCTCTTGAGGTGTTTTTGTACCTTCGAAAGGTACGAAGGACAGCCCAGAAATATACTCGGTACGGAGCCTGGGACGGGCAATGGTGCTTCAATCACTTGACCCGTTCTTGGATCATTCCATGCATTTCGCTTCGAAGTGAGCGGCGCAGACAAAATTCTGCGTTTGAGAACAACATTCATTTGCCAACAGAAAATCAGCAAGGTAACGAATGCGATATGCATGTAGCGTGTGATTCATTTTACAGGGTGTGCAAACACAGACACAAACAAGAAAGACAAGTCACGAAAAACGCTCTCTGTGGTATCTTGACTGATCTTTTGTGCCCGCGTTTGCATGCCCTGTCTTTTTCACATGAATACCTACCAACTAGCTCAGCTCTCTCTTATTCCAATGCTTCGTATTGTTTGCTGACTGCACGAGCACAAACTCACAAGCATAAATGTGCGCTTAGAAGTAGCTTGAATACTATTCATATGAAGGTTTTACCTTGGCAAATGCAGTTGGTGTCAAGTCCTTTATTGGAATTTCACGCATCCACTTGTTTCCCATTTCCTCATCTTTGTTGAAGGAAACACTTGCACCTCGTTTCCGGTATCCTAATATGCCGGCACACAGCACTTGTTCGGCACTGTCCGTGCCGTCGGACCAGTCACACATGAAGATGTGGATGCACGCAACACAAGCAGCGTACGCAGACAATACACTAAAAAATACGCCTCACCAGGAGCGACTACCCGAACTCTTAGAGCAAGTCATTCTTGCTAGACTTAACGGTCACATGGACGATACCGGTCAATACCCAGACTCAATGATTGGCTTTCGATCAGGCCTATCCACGCAAGATGCCATGCTTAAGCTCACAACAGCTATTCTGGATAGAGCACTGCACGGGCCGTAATTCTCGGCCCGGGCCCGGAACTCGTTCAAATTTACCCGCCCGAACCCGGCCCGGTGACTCAAAATGAGACCAGGGCACGGCCCGGCCCGGCCCGAACCCGAGAAAAAATTTCACCTACCCGCGCCGGCCCGGCCCGGCCCGACCCAGTAATCTAGGTTGTGTTGCCCGAACATGGAATCGACAGCAAGGTGTTATAAGTGGCAAATATCTACGCTTTGTTGGCGTATGTTTCGCTAACAATTATATTTTACCATACGCAGTGATGCTACCGAGGACTTCTGATTTGGAGCAATTTTTGGAGCAGCAAAATTTCCGTTTTGGAGCACTTTGGAGCAGCAAAATTTTCATCTTGGTGCACTTTGGAGCAAATAATTTTGCATCTGGGAGCACTCTGGAGCAGCGAATTTTACATCCTGGAGTGCGCTACCGAAGCATATTGCAATAAATTCAAGCACCGGAATATTACTATGGGGCCCTTATGAAGGCTAGAAATATTTCGATTCATTGCAAATCTCATGGAAAAAATCATCTCAGGAGAACTCCATACTTCACTCGCTAATGAAAAAATAAGGGCTCATGCAGTTGAGTGTTCTGAATTAACCTCTTCGGCGATTATTTTCGACACTAGCAAATAAACAGAATACCGGATCAATAAAATTGCACTTTATGAAATAACACTCTAAATACATCTATGTGGTTATCAGCAGACATTGTAGACAAACGCCGTGATGTACAGCAGTGCCTCAATGCCAAAGAGCCACACTGTCCCTAATGCATTCCCCTAAGAAAACTCCAAGGCGAAAGCCATGTTCTTTTTCTTCTCGATCGACGGGTTGATCCTCCCCCTCCTCCTCTGCAAGCTTTCTGCACCTCACCTGGTTTTGCGCTAGCTCCATGATCGGCGCACCGATTAAGGAAGCAGTGTAAAGCGACGATGTCGTGATGGCGTCATCACGTGACATCACGATATATGACGTCATGATGACGTCACAAGTTTTGACGATCTATGACGTCGTGATGGCGTCATCACATGATTATTTTTTGCATCAATCGATTGACGCCGCCGACGGTCAACTTCGTGTTTGATAAAGCATCTGATGCTTTCGCATTAATATTGCGTATTGAACGTTAACAACCTGGCCTTACATACCAAACTGTCCTCCACCATGTGCGAAGCAGCTTGGCTTATCATCCACTTCACAGAGTGAAATGGCTCCTCAACTTTTTTTTAATGTTTACTGTGATAACAATTATATGGACGCTCTCCGCGGATTTTTGTCGTCGCCATTGCCGTAATTTTCTGTATAAAGACCAAATTAATAACATCACCACGCGCATTCTATCCGCGGGTAAAAGCTCGCGAGCACTGGCGACGAACACGGCTGAAGCGGAGATTAAGCTAGCCGGCCGTCTGTCTCCGTCGCACGGACAGCGCATGAGAACATCTTCCCGCGTGCGGGCCTGCCATCGATTGCTCATCAAACAGAGAGGAAACGCCCCGCCCGTCTTTCGTAAGGAGCATGAAAGGATGCCACGGGAGCAGGGGGGGGGGGCGCATCGTTCGAAGGGCGCAGTCGCTTGCGCGCGCGCCATCTCGAGGCATCAGGAGACGGCTCGTAAACTTGCTGTGCTCTCAACGCTTACTTCGTGTTTAGAGAACTCATAGCAAGAAAACGCCTCGGTTGCTGGAGCGGCCATATTCCCTTAAAAGTGTTTTGTTGAGTTACGCGAGATCGAATCCAAAAGAGTTAGCTGCTAGCCTTACTTCGTTTAACAATACAATTTGTTGGTATCGCATTCATTGCTTCGCCCTTAAGCGAAACTGAGTTTTTCTACCCGTCAGCTATTGACCCCCGAAAGCGAGGGGCGGACGTGTAACATGGGGTAGCCGCTTCACTGTGGGCCGTCAGCGACGGGCCCGCTACTGACAGCTGCGTATTTGCGGCTGCTCCGTCCAGGATATATGCTTTTATTAATGAAATGACATTTTTAAAAAGCAAGCAAAAAATTCGAATTGGAACCCTAGCACGTGAGCTCGAAAGGGCAGGGCCTTTTAGGGGGTATTCATCGCAGAGTGATTAAACTCGGACGCGCTGGCGGAAGGAATTACGAAAAAGCTCTTCTGGATGAAGATCCATGGATAAAGTATATCCGAGGAAAAGTGTGAACGCGTTTCCACCGTTCGCGTGCTCTTCCATAAACGCGAAGCAAGGAAAATTCGATATTGTTCCATATATATACTGCTAGCGATCCCAGACTTCATTCCGCGATGTCCGGAAACAGAAGTGACAGACATTTTAGCAGCACACCTGTACTTATTACTGAACATTGCTTTCCTTACGTGCCGTGCGACGCTTGAAACGAGCTATCAGCAGCGTTTCTAGAACAGACGACGTCCGCCGATGAATCGCCGTCGCACTTTCTCGCTACCGAGAGGCCTAGACGTCACGAGCCTCTGCGGTGAGCGCGTTTTGCTGTCGAGCCGACTTGCAGAACAGAAGCTGCGTCGGCACCGTGCTTGGCATCGTAGCTTATTCGGGACGCACGCGCGAGCGCTATTTATTCAGCGGAATAATTCTTGGTCCATGGTTGCGACTTTGGCAGCCCCAAGATCAAGCTGCACATGTTCTGACGCGCCGGCCGTACGATTGCCGGTGATAGACGCCCCAAAACCCGAGACTTTGGCGCAGTTTGGCGCAATTTTCGTCGATATTATCAGGATGGCGCAGTAAATACAATTTGGCGCACTTTGGCGCAGTTGGCGCAGGAGTGGAATCACTGCATACGGTAATTTCTTGTAAAAAGGGGCTCACGGTGCAAACAGTTGAGCGGTCTTATTGGATACAATGACTGTTTGTTCGGCAGTGGTATAACGTACCCATTTTTTCTGCAAATACACTGGGGAGCATGAAGGGCGTTTTGTAGCAGACATTGTAGCAACGAAAGTCATTTGCAGCACGAGTTCAGTTTCCATAGGGAGTGCAATAACAACAAAGGATGGATTGATGGATGGATAAATTTTATTATGGTCCATCGGAACGCGCTCTAGCACGTTGCGGGCCGCTCCGACATCGGAACAAAAAGACCAAGTCACTCTGCTGCGTCGAAGGCCCGTTGGACTGCCCATATAGCTATTCTAGCGCGGAGCTGGTAATAGCAGCCTCCCATTTGGACGGCGTGATGACTTCGCCGCCGCGTAACACAGAGCACCGCCAGAGCATGTGTTCTAGATTGGCGTGACAGAGAACAAAACGCTCACTTCACTTCGTTTTTATTGCACTGTATAGCCTATTGAAATTTACAGCATGCTGTAACCACAAAGCCAATCGTGCACCCTTCTCGATATGTAGCACCTGTTTTCACCATTGTAATACCTTGCCCTAGCAAGAGAAATAGAGGGGGAAAAAATTATGAGCGTTGTTGTAAATACACTAATCTAGGTAAAGGTACGGAACCGCGTGCACCACGTGTATGCGTATAGGCAGCCGAAAGGAAGAAAAAACTATTTGTCACAGCATTATTTTCATATACCACACCACTGCTAGTATATACAGTCGATAAGTTTCTTATGGCATAGTTTATAGTTTACTTGTTCACATGTTATTGTGCGAAAAATCAAAATATCAAGATATTCCTGCTTTAAGCACGCCATGCGATGTTACATCACATATCCTGCCGCGCTAAAGCTTCTTGCACTGCTCGCGCTGGCCGCACGGGCGCACCACATCTACCTTGCCAATTGTGATGGCGTCGGCAGTCGTTGTTCTTAACTTCCACCACTGGAGCAAATCTAGGACGTCTTTGTGGACCTCTGCAGAATGACCATAGCTGTCCAGCTCATCCCTTCACTTCTCTCATTCCCGAACGTCGTGCCACTCTTCAATGTCATCGATAAACCTCCTCTTGGAGGGCTTCTCCTTGCGATTCTCAGCAGTGTATGTTATGCACGGTATGCACCGTGCTCGTTTTTTTCATATTATAATGGCTTATGCCTTCCCAGCGATGTTGTACCGGTATAAGGTGGCCAGTGGACTACGCGGTTAGGATTGGCAGGACGTGGACGAAGCGATTTCGATATATTTTCGGGGTTCGTTCGAGTTTGGTAATAAAGGCGCGACTAAGCTTCTCAAAACTTACTCATTGGATGCATATGGTTAGAGGTAAGGGGACATCACCCGGCACGAAATCTGTCATTGTCCTTTTTCAAGCCAGATATTTCGTCAAGCGAACATACTTCACCCGACGCCTTGTTTAATGGACCTATTCTGTTCCTGCACATTCCAACGCTGTTGCGGCAGTATCATGTAGCTCTCGCACTATATAGCGCACTATATAGCAACGTTACTAAAACAAACTCAGTTTCAAAGCTCCGTATCTCCGCCAGCGGAGGAGGGTGGTCCGAACGGCGGTCGCAAGAACTAGCGGCGCTGCAGTTCCGTCTTTCGCCACTATCGGCGCGTCGTCTGCCGACACGGCATAACGCTGCGGTCCGCCGCGCAGTTGCTCGCGGCAACTGCGCGGCAACTTACTTATTGTACTAGTTAGGTGGATACTTAGGTGGATATGCATAAGGTCGTCTTTATGCATTGGCCCGCGTGCGTTGTTCATTGATTGGCTAAGAATCGATGTTCGATCTATATTGCCACGACCACCTCTTGTTTTATTTTGATGTATTCGGGTTTGACCAGCAAGGATGGTTATCAACGCTCGAGGCTGTCCGCGAAGCAGTGTTCGTGAAGCTTCGCGATCATAGTAGATGGTTTTGTTAAGATTGCGCGCCGCACGCGAATGTTCCAGCTTTGTCGAGAGATAACGCCTCCACCAGCGATATCACTGGAAAGTTCGATAGCACCTGTATAAAATCCGACGCGCTTGACCGCTTGTCAGTTGATCGACGGCCGACGCTCTGTTCGCCGCTATCAGTGTATTGCTGTAGTTTGACTTTCAGTTTCTCGGCCACAAGTTCGGCCAAATAGAGTTTCATCTCGGACCTGCTGACTGCTGCCTTCGTCGACGTCACGACCCTGTGACAATATTTTAGCTGTCTACATTGCGCTTAACTTCCAAGCATAAGAGTTTCTAAGCGAATGAGGGTTTTCAGCGTAATTTTTATAACTACCACCACAATTTGAGCCTCTGCCGTCTTATCTAGACCAAGAACAACCCAACACGTTTGTAAAAACCTTTATAGTGTACAAACAAGCGTACTTACTCGAGATACAAAAACGTTCTAGAAAAACAGTACTCATGTTCCTACAATTTATTGAAAAAAACTTTCTCGAAAACATCACCAATGCTTTGCAATGTTTACAAGACACGTTTTCGCAACGGTTAAAGGGATGCTGAGCCAAAGTCGGAAAATTTTACGAGAACTCGGTAAATGAAATCTCAGTGTGCGATTACATCGAATATATGTCGTCTCTGAGCAATTTTTTCAGCGGATAGTTGTATTTTCGGTGTCTCATCCTTCTACGTCGTATCCTTCTACGGTGCCTTAAACAATTCAAACAGATCGGCCGTGATGTGAGCACCGAGCAGTTATTCGCGCGTACTCTGTCGCTAGAACAGCCGTCAGTATTCAACTTCAGTTTTTCAACTTCACCGAGCAGATGTTCCATGCCCGCAGCACTTCTTACACTGTACGACAGCCGTTTGCGTTTCGTGCTGTAGCCGTTCACTACGCAGTTAAACTGCTCGTCAACTACAATTATCTTTTGCACAAGTAAGTCTCCGTTCCCGGAGACACGGTACACATAGAAAAGACGAGGACCAGCGCTGGTCCTCGTCTTTTCTATGTGTACCGTGTCAAATTTTTGCGCTGAGCAGCCCGTTCCCGAGCTGGCGAGTGTAAAATATTCCGCACATCTTGTTCAATACGTCGTCGTAAAATCTGTCGAAAATCTACTGCTTCGAAGGCATGTCGACAGCATGACAACTGATCGAATGTCAGTATGATGCAACTCTCATTCTCGGTAGCGTATATAGGTAATCGCCTGCCTTTCGTTTTGCTGTTCTATTTCTGGCGGCTCCTCCAAACTGGGCACTGGGCTTTCGCGGGACGCCGTGCGTTTTGGGGAGGATTTGCGCCTAAACCCCGAACCTTTTGGCTTTGAAATGTGGGGTGGAAGTGCTGCGAACAAGCGCGGCACGGCACCGGGCGCGAGTTCCCACTTTCCACGTGGGATCGAAACTTCTTGTCCCGCAACGACACGACGATAGTGCTTTACAATGTCGTCACTCTCAAAATGAACGTCAAAGACCTTGCATTTCGCAGCAAGCTTTCTATCTTTGCGATGCGAAGCTTGAATGGCGTAGGGTCTTTTGGAGGTCCGAAGAAGTGTCGTGTAGCGGAGTCGTCGTTGCGGTAGCCGCTCTTGCAGCCCGGCGCAAAGCAAGTCGGCACCGCACTGTGAATCTGTTCGCCCTCGTTACGCTTCGTACATCACTTCATACAAGACGCTAAGCCTGATCAAGAACAGTCGCAAAAATGACGAGCTAACAAAGCGCAGACAACGCTGTAACCTACGTGCGCTCGCACATCGGCGGCGCCGATCACAAGCGCCAGCCGCGGGAGCTAGACTAGAGTGCCTCGATGTCCTCCTCGCCCACCGCTACGTAGGGAGTGGAGACAACCGCGTCGTCTGCTACGGCGTCCGCTATTTTAACGCCGGCTCCGATCTATGGGCGCATTGACGGCGCGCGTGTGAGCTGTTTGCAGGCGGTACGGAGGCTTTGCGTAGGCTACAATACTCCGGAAATGCATTAATGTGTTGTCATGGTTTATTAAATATTATTTTGGATAGTTCACTGTCTAACAGCACTATGAAATTCGCCGCTTCACGCGATGATATGCTGCTGCCTGAAACCACCTTTAAACGCCCTGTGACCGCTTGTTGCCGTGATAATTTATTTACTTTAACACGAAAACGGCGTTGTTTGACACTGGCTGATCTTGCTCTGCGGGTGTAAAATAACACGTTGCTCAGGCATTAGTGTAGAGCAATGGGTAATTGAGGTTCGAATCACCATATTACTTGGCATTACCGCTCGTCAGGAAGATTTGCTCGGCGAAGCTGTGCTGGTTAAAAACAGTCATTATACAGCAATGATGATAAAGTTACTTGAGGAAATGTCGACAGTAAAGGTAATCAATTAATAAATGACCAATGAATACGTGATTGGTGTATGTTGATCCAATGGCATATCTTTGTTATCTATTATCATTTAATTGTCACACGTATTTGGCAGAACTCCTGAGGCAAAATATGATAATCTAGCAAAATGACACTTGAATAAATTTCAACACGTAAAATAGCCATATCCCTCTCCGGCTCTACTTGACAAGCGAAAAAAAAAGGAATATACATCACAAAGAGAAACGAAAATGTCTCAGTTAATTGTGCCTAATACACCAACACACGATTTCAAAGTTCACTGCAGGCTCACTCCTGCACATGTCTTGCTTGCATGCCTATCAGCTCCCTTCGTCGCGACTTGACGTAGGTGTACGCGCAGCCTCAGCCTCGCGGATTTTGAAATTAGCAGCTTTTCCACAGCTTCTTCGTGTTGCTGACAGCATCCTGCCAACTTCGGCCGCGGAACCTTGTTTAGATACGCTGTCACAACATCGAAAATACGCTCTCGGTCCAACCGGTAACACACTATAACTAGAGAAGACAGCGCGCAGCATGCCGTCCCAGCCTCTTGGCGAACGAAAAGAGACAGCTTAGGTAGTCTTCCACGTCACGTGCAAGTTTGCGTGCGCTGAGTACGAATTAGGATTCCAAACGCTATTTCTAAAACTGGTACAGACACGCGCAGAACTTTATAATGGGATTTGTTTTCTGAATGCTTTACACTCACAGCTAAGAGTTAGCGTAACTTGTAAATTACTTCGTACGCTGTTTCTCACCAAGAAACATTCTCCCGAACGCGATGTACAAAAGGGAAGATCTTTCAGTCACCACCCTCGTGCTAGAAAAATATTGTAGAATAAACAAATATTTTGAGGGAATTGCGTAATACAATTCACAAGGACGAGGGGTTTATAGGCTGCCAATTGTCGCGCTTGATCTTAGCCACCCAGACAGTTCTCCTTTTTGGGTCCCTCGGAAAGTTGAACAGTCGCCATCATTGCTCGATTGGTTTGAGCACAGTGGCACACAGTCAGTGACGTAGGCAGAAATTTTTTTTCGGGGGGGGGGGGGGCACCTTTTTGATCCGACATTGGGTCTGTCTGATAAGTGGGGTAGAGTGTCATATTGTGCTCTGTATCCCATGGAAAAAAAAATTCTCGGGGGGGGGGGGGGGGGGGGCACGAGCCCGGTGTGCCCCCCCCCTCCTCTGGCTACGCCACTGCACAAAGGAGCCAGGCAATTCGCGTGAAAGCGCTCAAAGAACGCCGCATCAAATTCCTGCCGACTACCGCCACGTTGTAGCCAGGTCTCGACACGCACCCTCGGCGTGAAAATGGCGGACAGGGCTACGAAATCTGGTTTTGGCGACAGGAGCTCAGTCAAAGGATGTATAGCAACCGCGCCGAGCGAGCGTGCTCGGCGCTCGGAGTCCACGTTCGCATCGTGTTGTGTTTACTGTGCGGTCACGGAGAGTGGCCTGGGAACTCGAGTTACGGCGGCCGGGTCGGCCGGGTGTTGTAAACACAGCCGCCGGGCCGAAGCTACGTTAGTCGCCCCGTCGCTGCTGCCTCGTTCGCCTCGCAGCGCTTTTGCTTAAATATACGAGTTCTTATTGTAGACGTGCCTTTGTCTTTCTTTACTTGTGAACACGCAATATCCTCGCGCAACCAACGCCCTGGACGTCTACAAATTGGTGACCACGGACTATCGAAATTGTTACAATCATTTTCCTGGCTGCGACGACGATGGAAACCACCGGCGACTCCAGACAAGCATCCCCCGACCCTGCAGCGACGCAAGCAGTCTCCGCCGTCTCTTTTCGGCTTCCGCAATTCTGGCCTGCTGATCCGTCTCTCTGGCTGGCGCAAGTAAACAGCCAGTTTGTCACGGCCCGGGTAACGACTCAGATATCAAAATTCCACCACGTGGTGTCTGCGCTTCCACCGGAGATCGCCAGCGAAATCAGAGACCTCATTCTGGCCCCACCGGAGACGAACCCCTATGAGAAGTTGTCGGCCGAGCTCCTGAAACGCACTTCGTCTTCAGAGAGGCAGCGTCTCCAACAGCTGCTTTCTGCTGAAGAACTAGGCGACCGTAAGCCTTCACAGCTTTTGCGCCGTCTTCAGCAGCTTCTTGGTGACAAGGCCACCTCGTTCGATCAGGACCTGCTACGAGAGCTCTTCCTACAGCGCCTGCCTTCGACCGTCCGCATGGTGCTCGCCGCTGCAGCGAAGTTGTCGCTGGAAAAGCTCGCGCAGCTTGCCGACTCTGTGATGGAATTCGACTCCCCAACTATGTCAGTGATCGCGACCACTTCCACAACAAGTGAGGCATCTCGCCCTTCGCCACCAGACCTGCACGCCCTACGCGACGACTTTCGCAGCCAGATCGAACAGCTCTCCGCTCAGATAGCTACCCTGTCTGCGCGCTCTCGATCCTCGTCACGCCGCCGCTCCTCTTCCCGCCGGCGCTCCTCATCACAGTCTCCGCATCCCGGCGAGTGTTGGTATCACCGGACCTTTGGTGCAGCCGCCCGAAAGTGCTCATCTCCCTGCACTTTCTCGGGAAACGCTCCGACTCGCCACTAGAAGCGGCGAGTGGTGGCGGTCCAGCAAGCAGCCGCTTGTTCTTCGTTTTGGACAAGACATCAGGGCTCCGTTTCCTCGTGGACACGGGAGCCGAAGTTAGCGTTGTTCCACGGGGCCTATATAGCAACCGCGCCGAGCGAGCGTGCTCGGCGCTCGGAGTCCACGTTCGCATCGTGTTGTGTTTACTGTGCGGTCACGGAGAGTGGCCTGGGAACTCGAGTTACGGCGGCCGGGTCGGCCGGGTGTTCCCGTCGCTGCTGCCTCGTTCGCCTCGCAGCGCTTTTGCTTAAATATACGAGTTCTTATTGTAGACGTGCCTTTGTCTTTCTTTACTTGTGAACACGCAATATCCTCGCGCAACCAACGCCCTGGACGTCTACAGATGTCTCCACTCTCTACGGAGGAGTGGGCGAGGAGGACATCGAGGCACTCTAAGCTAGACTAAAGTCACTGTAACGGGAAAAGTACCGCGTTCCTTTTCTCTTCGCCGCCGCGCTCTTTCGGCGGCTTCGCCACATAAATGGTCCAGCTCGCTCGCCTCGCAAGTGTCTCCCGGCCGCAGACGCACGCCGCTTTGGAGGGCGATTGTTTTTATAGGCTCAGGAAAGCGTGCAGGAACATTACGACATCCCGTATCGTTTTGAAACTTCATCGAAAGCCTATCGAGGCATCGAAGAATGCCCGGGTTAGGCCCTCTTTGCTATTCCCGGCGGGAAAAAGGATGCCAAACGACGGGCTGTGTGGCTGCACAGAATTAGGCGGGAAAAATTTGTTCCCACGACTGATACCCGCATTGTCAGGTAAGCGCTTCATTGAGAATTCGCGAATGTGTCGGGGAATGTTTGCGCCAACCCTGCACTAGTGCAGCTCGTTTCGCGTGGTTGTCGTAGGAGGTTCATGCACAATAACATTTTATTATGTTTGGCGTAAAATTGACGCCTTTGGGTTCACATATAATGATCAGCGCGCTATGAAAACTGACTGCTACACATTGGTACCGCCTGACGTGACTGTATGACGAACACAAATAACAGGTGGTAGCATGAAAATAATGACTGATGCTCTCGCGGCCGGTTCGCTTGCTTGATATGCACCAAAATCGGTATTCCGTGACGTGACTGTATGACGAACATAAATACCCTGCGGTAACATGAAAATAATGGTATGCATGTCATGTAAGGCATGATTTACATGCCATGCTCATGATGCTCTCGCGGCCGGTTCGCTCGCTTGATATGCACCAAAATCGTTTTGCGTGACGTGACTGTAATGCGAACGTAAATAACAGGTGGTAGCATGAAAAGAATGGCACGCATGTCATGTAAGGCATGATTTACATGCCATGCTCGTGATGCTCTCGCGACCGGTTCGCGTATTTGATATGCACCAAAATCGGTATTGCGTGACGTGACTGTATGACCAACAGGGGCGTAGCCAAGGGGGGGGGGGGTTGGGGGGGTTTAAACCTCCCCCGAAATTTTTCAGTTTTGCTTGTGTATATATACACTCACACATACAAACGCACGCACGAACATGCATAAAGTATGGTTGAACCCCCCCCCCCCCCCCGAAAAAAATTTCTGCCTACGGCCCTGATGACCAACATAAATACCGTGCAGTAACAAGAAAATACTGGTACGCATGTCATGTAAGACATGATTTACATGCCATGCTCATGATGCTCTCGCGTCCGGTTCGCTTGCTTGATATGCCCCAAAATCGGTATTGCGTGACGGGACTGTAATGCGAACGTTAATAACAGGTGGTAACATGAAAATAATGGCACGCATGTCATGTAAGGCATGATTTACATGGCATGCTCATGATGCTCTCGCGGCCGGTTCGCGTGTTTGATACGCACCAAAATCGTATTGCGTGACGTGACTGCATGACCAACATAAATACCGTCATGATTTTCACGTTACCGCTTGTCATTCGTGCTCGTCATACAGTCACCTCACGCTATACCAATTTGGGTGCATTTCAAGCTAGCGAACCACCCGCCATCGCAGCATGAGCGTGGCAAGTAAGTCATGCCGTACATGACATGGAAGTCATGATTTTCATGTTACCACTTATCACTAACGTTCGTCATACAGAAATAGCTCGTCATAAAAATTTTGGTATATATGCATTTCATTAAACGACCGCGAGCGCCCCGAAACCATGTCATGTAAATCATGTTTTACATAGCATGTCTGTCACGATTTGCACGTTATAACCAGTCACTTATGTTCGTCATACACTCTTGTCACGCCATACCAATTTTGTTGTGTATCAAGCTATCGAAGCGGCCGCGATCGCACCCTGAGTGTGGCATGTAAATCATGCTGTACATGGCATGCTTGTCATTATTTTCATGTTATCACCCTAATTTAAATTCGTCATACAGTCATGTTATGCCATACCAAATTTGGTGTACTTCCGATTAACGAAGCGGCCAGGACAGCGCAAAGTCGGGGCGGATAGATAGATAGATAGATAGATAGATAGATAGATAGATAGATAGATAGATAGATAGATAGATAGATAGATAGATAGATAGATAGATAGATAGATAGATAGATAGATAGATAGATAGATAGATAGATAGATAGATAGATAGATAGATAGATAGATAGATAGATAGATAGATAGATAGATAGATAGATAGATAGATAGATAGATAGATAGATAGATAGATAGATAGATAGATAGATAGATAGATAGATACGTGCAAAGTCACAGAAATGCGCTAAGAAATGCTTTGCATTTAATAAATGCAGACAGCCGAGCGCGTAAATGCCGCGCAGTTCGCTTTTTTTTATCGCGTTAGTACGCGTGCGTGCGCATGTAGGCAAGTGAAAATTGCCGCTATTACTTTCCTAATCAGTCAGAGAACAACGGTATGCTTCATTCGTGGCTGCAAAAGCGCACGCTATGCGTAAAACATGCGTTACTCCGCGAGAAATCAACACCGCACCGCCGCAGCTTCGGCCGTGCTGGACCAAATATGGCGGCGCGCACGACGGTCGCGGTACTTTTCCCGTTCCAGTGACTTTAAGCTAGACGTGACTGCAGCGCCACTAGTTCTCACGACCGCCACGCGGACCGCCTCTCCGGCGGAGCTTTTAAACTGAGTTTGTTCTAGTAACGTTGCTATATAGGGCCTCAAACACGCGGCTCGCGGACCTCTCGCTAGCTGCCCGCCGCCCGCACATGACTGTCTTCGTCCCATTTTTTTTAACACGAAAGTGTTTTATGCCGGGGTCCACCAAGACTTCAGGGACGTATTTCCGTCACGGAAATGACGTCGAAAAAATATGCACGATCAGAACGCTAAGAAAAAAAGTTCCTTCAACAGGCATCGAACCCACTACTGCTCGGTCCGCAACAACAGATGCCGGGCACGCTATCCACTTCGCCACGGTCACAGACTCCGGAGGCTTCACAAACGCGCCTTTTATATCTACCATCCTCCCGTTCGGCGGGGTGGCGTTGCCCTCTGGGAGCGGCAAAGTAATTCGTCATTACTGTGGCCTCCGCGATTAGCACCTGCAACGCGTTACACGTATGTACCCATGCACCATTCGGCGCGTTTTCAATAGAACTTCAATGTCAATGCCTTAACAAACCGCGAGGTGGCGACCTTAGCCCAAGCGTCGTGAAAGCGTCGGTTTCGCTTGGATCATCACGCTAATCCAAACCAAAAATAGCTCTGAGACGCTCGCCTGCCTTACCTGGCTGTAACACCGCCTTCCTCGCTCACGCGTTCGCTCCGAGAAAAATCACGGCCGGGCTACCGGGCCGGCACGACGCGCTTTGCGTTTCCCTCTAATCCGGGTGTGGTGTTCAATCACATTTTAACATGCCGCGGGATGGCGACCATGTTCTGCGTCCAATATGTGATGCTCTTCTGCCTATCACACCTCGTTCTCTGATTACGCTTTCACCGTTATCTACTACAGACACCACAAGGGTTTGTTTAATCATTTAGCATGGAAGTTAGTCATCGGGATGGAGATGTACCACCAATCATAAAAGTGGGTACATCCACGTTAAGCGGTGCTATAGCTGCCAGACATCAATATTAATTGTGCAAACTCTTTTATATCAGTGTACAGAAAACATTGAGTTACTTCTGTAAGGGCAAGCTTTACTTTCGTGTTATTCCGATTCCTATGACGGGGGGATCAACCATGTTTTTTGTTTTCTTTATAAATATGTTCTTGAGATACACAGGCATCACAGATCGAAAGGATATTTTTCGTGAGGCGCCCCCTGCGGTCACCGTGTGTTGATACATAACCGTGAAACAAGAGCTATATTTCAGAATCGGCGTCCAGATTTTAGTCATTATGGGTGATACGAAATGACTGGTTACCCAGACGTGAAAGAGAGACGTCCGTTTAATGGCAATACTAAAGGCGAACTGCTACGCCGGCCATGTGCACGTGCTCTCGATGCCCCTCGGTTTCCTCTTCTTCGATAGAGTCTGGCACGCTCCAAGTTGCTCAGTTCCGCACTTTTTTGGGTATCGATATGTTGTCGGACTCCTGACGCCAAATCCCCTTCAGAAATGATCCCGTGTATGAGATATGGGAAAGGCCTGATGTGAAATGACGGTAGTTTTAAAACCTGTTCCCCCCTCCCACGCTCCTACCTTCGTCATATTGCCCTAGCCCTTGCGGGAGTACATTTTCGTGAATGCGGCCCGTTAGCTGAGGTGAGTTTGAGACCCCTGATATGGCGGAACAAGACGAAAGCTCGTCTAGACATTAACAATGTGGCCACAAAAGCAGGTTGTGCATGTCCATCTCGCGCCACATGACCACTGGCAGCCGTCACAGAGTCCCAGAAAAAGAATGTGCCTTTATAGGGATCCTATGTATCAAGACTCCGTACAGTCCTTTAGTTTTAGAGGGGGGCTCTAATTTTCAACAACGTTTCCCCGCTTTGTAGCTCTGTGATCGCTCTTGCGATGACATCTCATAGGTATAATTTTATGATATTATATTTACTACTGCGATTATAGAGTAACATTTGGGATATAAAATAATAACGAAAGCAAATAAAGCATGGAATAGCCAGATGTTACATATAAGCGGCTGGCCTATTTACTTTTAGCTCGCCCGTTTCAGATAAAGCAAGTAGCTGATATGCAAGAACAAAAAACCGTTCAGTGCTTATCCCTCATAAAACTTCTCCAAAGAGCTTGCCCCACATAGAAAAAGCGTTTTTTTTTTTTTCAGATAAAATGTGGGACTTATATGTATGCACAGCGTATGCGGAACAAGGCACATTAAAGAGAAAAACGATTTTTTTTTATTATCAGTAAATTACTCTTTTACCACTCCAAAAGCACCACGCTCGCCGCGACAAGACTCTTGGTAAGAGAGAAAACTCGCAGGAAAATGCAAGTAACGACGCCAACTTGAAATCCACGCACCAAACGCCGCGACGTCAAAGATTCTGACGGCATCTACTGCAGGCTCTACGTAGCTTATAGTGGGTAAAAATGAAGTACATTGACCTCTGAGAGGCCTCAACAGACTTGACATACCAAGTTTCTGGAAATTTCGTTGAGCCGAGGTCCCCAAAATACGACGAATACAGTTTAAAATCCATGACGTCACGTGCGGAGATTTCAGCGAGAAATTTCAAAATGGAACACACAGTGTATGGTTGCGCGAAAGAACAAGGACGAAAACTTCCCTTCGTCCTTTCGCGCAACCCTACACTATGTGTTCACCTGTGCACCAACTAGCCCAAATGAGAGCTTTACTGCTTCAAAATGGAACCTTGACCTTGATTTTCTCTTTTATTAATAGACTCATTGATGGTGAAATTAATGACGTTCGGATTCCCAGAGTACACTATCGGTCTAAACCAATTCAGTGTTTCACTTTAGTGACCCTTTAAGAACGGAGCAAAGTCCAAGCCCGGCCCGACCCGAGCCCGGCCTGGGCCCACCGTGAAGGCTACTTTACCCAGGCCCGGCCCACGGGCCGGGCCGCGCCCAGGTTTTCGGGTAGGCCCGAGCCCGTGCAGTGTTCTAATTCTGGATCCCCTTATACCTACACATACCAAAGCTGTCTTGGCGATTGACCTCAAAAAAGCATTCGATAACGTCAAACATGAAGCCATTCTAAATGTTGTGATAGACCTAAGGGTTGGCCAAAGAACTTATAAGGGCTTTCCTGCAAAATCGAACGGCACCATGTTTGTAGACAATCTTCGTAGACGCCGCTACACACTAGCTAACATAGGCACCCCGCAAGGATCTGTGCTATCCCCTTTCCTTTTTAATGCAGTACTTATTCCGCTTGCGCGGAAGCTGCAGAACATCCCCCATCTTGACCATACCCTGTACGCAGATGATATTACTTTGTGGACTACATATGGATCGGATGCCCAATTCAAAGAAACACTACAAACAGCTGCAATGGTAATACAGGACAAGGTCGTCAACGTAGGCCTCAGCTGTTCACCAGAAAAATCACAACTTTTCTTGATTCCACCAAAAGGTAACAGAAACCACACTTCCATCAAAATCTGCGTACAAGGTAGGGAGATCCCTCAGGTCCCTACCATTCGCATCTTGGGGATCTACCTGCATCAAGATGGGAAACATACCGAAACCATCAAACGCTTAAAGAGGACACTGGCAGCTACCACGCAGCTAATACGCAGAGTGAAAGGTAAAGATCACGGCCTGCGAGAAGCAGATACTCTGCGAGTGGTACACGCGTATACCATGAGTAGAGTATTGTATTCTACACATTACCTCAATCTTAATGTGACCGAAATCCAAACAATAAACTCTATAATCAAACAAGCCACCAAGGCAGCGCTCCGCCTCCCAAAAGAACACCAGTAACGAACGTCTGGAAGAGCTAGGTGTGCATAACACCATACAAGAACTAACCGAGGCACATCTGCAGGCACAATATCTCCGACTAGCCAGCACCCCTACCGGAAGACATATACTTTCAAAGCTCCAAATTCGCATCCCCGCCAATCATAATTCCCTGAAGTCCCTACCCAAGGAAATTCGCGAAACATTTTGTATTCGACCGCTCCCCCGTAACATGCACCCCGACCGAAACCGCGAGCGACGGAAAGCCAGAGCAGTAACTCTCCATAAAGCGTACGGCGCGGAACGGGATGCTATCTGGGTGGATGCTGCATGCGATCAGCACGGAGCCACAGCGGTGGCCTACACTCCAAACACCCATCCATTAATAAAATTACCTCATGGAACAAAACCAGAAGAAGCGGAAGAGATCGCTATTGCGCTAGCGCTCGGCAGTTCCAATGCTACCTACATCCTCAGTGATTAAAAACTGCATTGCTAAATTATGCTAAGGGCATAGTTCACCCCACCACACTCCATATGCTGACCCAGAACCCCCCTTCCTCCCGCAGCGCTGATCTATCTGGGTGCCCGTGCATTCGGGAAACCCTGGCAATGAGGCCGCCGATTCTTTAGCATGAGGGTCGCGAAACCGGGCACAGGTGGATCTCATGGAGGGTTTCTGGAAGGAGCGTGCGTGTACCTTTGCTGAGCTCACTGCGAATGCTCGTGCTGAAAGGCATATATACCCCCTCCCCCCTCCTCGCTCTTCCCTTACTACCAGGGAACAGCACCTATGGCGCCATCTGCAAACGAGGACTTTACCTGCCCCCTCCCTCCTCTTCCCCCACCGACCCACCCCACCTTCCTGCCTTCTGTGCAATGCACCGAGGGCAAACCCAACCCACATTCTCCTGGCCTGTCAGTCTTAGCAAGACTTGTGTTTGGGCAAGTTGGTTCATACATGATACGGACATACGAGCGCTATGGGACGGAGACATAGACAAGAGGCACACAGGACGGGCGCTCAACTTTCAACTGAAGTTTATTGAGCAGACATGTAAAATTTATACAAGCAACCCGCAAGGGCGATAACAATTGTGAATCATCCACCCGATAACATAAGTGCCAAGACCTCACCAAAAAATCGCGTCATGGCCACGCACCACGCCCAATCAAGTTCCTACCGCTCAAAGGCGTTAGAAAACGTCCGATATTGAAGACCGCGACACACTTGCATTTAAAAAATATATACCTGGAAAGACGCATGCGCACTCAAGAAACCTTAACATCTAAATCAACAAGCCTTAACATCGAAACCCAAAAGGAAGCAAGCGCCAACAAAACTGAACAGGCCGTCAACGAACCAGCCTAGCAATGTGGACTACCCCACTACCCCACCATCGGACGAAAAAGAAATGTGGGCTACAGATTCTGCACATATCCTGAACGGAACTCCTAGAAAACCTAACCACGAGCCGCGTAAGTAAAAAAATTCGGCAAATCCCACGTACCGTGGGAGTCGATGTTATGCGAAGCACGCGGCGGGTAGGCGACTGTGGCGTAACTTTTTTTACTGAGCGACACGTTAGAAAATGACGCTGAAGATTTGTATAAATTTTATACGCACACTTATATATGTTGAAGAGCCGCATATGTGTTATATAACCAGCTGTTTACGGTTGGCTAACGCTGCCAATGGCAACGTGGGTATTACCAACACCAGAAGCGGTAAGCTAATATGTAGTGCTTATACGTGTCCCGAGAACGCACGCACGTTTCACGAACACGTGTGCATGTGTGCAAGAAGTTCTTGACAGTTCTTGAACAAGGACATCATCACCGTGATCAGTGAGCACCAGCAGCTGGTCATGACTTGTTATAGGATCCGGTCGTGGTCGTGGTGACGAGGGGTCCATGTGTAGTGAAATATGTGGTATAGTAGAACTGTTGGAATTCGTGGATGCCTCGGTCATTTCGTCGACAAATTGTCTGTCGACAGAGCCGGCGACATGCCGGAACCTGAAGCCACCCCCCGCGTTGGTGAGGTATAGGCCGCCGAGGCTGGTAGACCTGGATAGTGCTACGTAGACCAACATTGTGGATGGTTTTTGTCGTATTTGTAGACTACCTGGGCGTATGTGGCCTACGTAGCCTAGTCTACAAAGCGGCTGTCAATCAATCTGGCATCATCCTCGGTCAGCATGAGGCCATCGCCCAGCCTCGTAAGAAATGAAGAGGACACTGCGTCGTTCTGGCGGACTAAGCGCACTTTACGGTGCGGTGATGTGGATATCATATGTAACTTTCGTTAATGTATTCCTCCGGGGTCGAGCAATGCTTCAATATAGCTTGCTGAATCATAGAATACAAACGTGTTGTTTGTTAGACTGCTATAAAAGCGGAGCCAACACTGGAACTACAGACGTTAATCTGATAAGACGCCTGTATCGTAGGAGTAGACATCGTAGGAGTATCATGTAGTGTTCATTACTTTCTTGTAAAATTAGATAGCCAGCACCACAACCACAATTGACGTTGCACCGCTATTACGCCTGCGTAGGCTGTTTTTTTAAACCAATTTATAGACCTGGCGTGGCTCAGTGGTAGAATACCTGATTGCCACGCAGAATGCTTGAGTTCGATTCCTGCTGGGATCCTAATTTTCATTCTTTCCGTTCGTTGAGTCAACGCTGCCGATGTTGGTTTTCTTTAACGCTCTAGCGTTTAGGTTAGCAATGTCTGTTCTCGCCGTTCCTGGGTAGATATAAACTGTCTATCACCTGTGGCGCATACCCGTACACCGCGGCCCGTGGTAAACGGGTATGTGCCACATGTGTCTAGTGGAAAGGGTTTGACGACGTACGCGACAAGATTTTAACGTTCTTGATGTCATTACCCGGCGGTCATATTCGTCAAATCCTCTTACCCTCCCATGCAAATTTTGGTCTACACCAAGCTAAAGAGGCGATCATGTGAGCACCCAGACGTAGGCGGCTAGATAGATAGATAGATAGATACGTAGATAGAAACGCCCAAAGTGCCAGAGGTTCGCTAAGAAATGCTTCGCATTTAATAAACAGTTTTTTTTTTCCTCATAACACCATAAAAACCAAAAACAAAACTTGAACACTTAAGATCCGCGTCAAAAACCATGAGAAAACAATAGGTCATTAACAATGCTTGAACAACAAGGAGCTGCGTCAGAAAACAGTGGAAAACGAAGTATTCCAAAAAAAAAAGAAAAAAAGAGAATTACCCACTCAACCCTATAAACAAAAACAACAGCACAAAACATCTACGCCAAAGAATGGAAGCTTATAAATAACCTTCTAGGAAGGCGACTTCCTTGTCACAGAGTGTGATAGAAGGTACACTGATACACTTATCACCGGCCTTGTGAATATGGTATGCTTCCACGATTTCCCTTTCTGTTCTTTCATGAGAACGCTTAAGGAAATCAGTGCGCGCAAACTCCGGACTGCACCCACACCTTTTACAATGCTCCGAAAGGTGGCCACCAGCGTTATTCTTGATTGACAAACTATGCTCTCACGCCCTTTCATTGAAACATCTCCCCGTTTGCCCTATGTACACTTTATCGCAGCTCAAAGGAACGCGGTACACAACGTTCGCCGCGCATGCGGTGAACTGAGTGGCATGCCGCTTGAACACTGCATGCGACCACCCTTAGAAGTGAGAGAGCAAATTTTTGATAGTTTGCACGGCGCTGAAAACACAACATTGACGTGGTACTTCGAGATAACTTTTTTCAAATTATGGGAAATGCGATGGTATAAGGAACAGCTAGAGTTTTCTGTATTTCATTAGTACTATTGTTAGTTGTACGAGTGCGCTTCATCTTCTGCAGAAGGGACTCACAAACACTGTTGACCAACCACGGTGGGTACTCAGCTGCTTTAAGACGCTCAACCTGGATTTGAAGTGCTTTTTTCATTTCATGTTGACAGGATTTTTGCAAAGCCGCTTTTACACATGTCGTGGCGATCCCCCTTTTGATAAGCTTGGTAAGCTTAAAACTTATCTTCAAGCCAGATCATTTATGCTGGATGTATAATCCCAGGTCCAAGAAAGGTTTGTTGCCGTTTGACAGTGCCCACTCCAAGCTTATCAAAAGGGGGATCGCCACGACATGTGTAAAAGCGGCTTTGCAAAAATCCTGTCAACATGAAATGAAAAAAGCACTTCAAATCCAGGTTGAGCGTCATAAAGTGTACATAGGGCAAACGGGGAGATGTTTCAATGAAAGGGCGAGAGAGCATAGTTTGTCAATCAAGAATAACGCGGGTGGCCACCTTTCGGAGCACAGTGATGCTACCGAGGACTTCTGATTTGGAGCAATTTTCGGAGCAGCAAAATTTCAGTTTTGGAGCACTTTGGAGCAGCAAAATTTTCATCTTGGAGCACTTTGGAGCAGATAATTTTGCATCTAGAAATATTTCGATTCATTGCAAATCTCATAAAAAAATCATCTCAGGAGCATAGGCGTCCGCACAGGGGGGGCAAGGGAGGGCGGCAGCCCCCCCCCCTAATCACCTAAGAGGGGGGGCGCAAAATCTGCCCCGTACATTGACCTTTGCGATAGCAATTATATGGACACTCTCGGCGGATTTTTGCCGTCGCCGTTGCCGTAATTTTCCGTATAAAGTCCAAATTAACATTACCACGCGCATTCTAGCCGCGGGTAAAAGCTCGCGAGCGCTGGCGACGAACGCGGCTGAAGCGGAGATTAAACTAGCCGGCCGTGCGTCTCCGCCGCCCGGACAGCGCATGAGATAACATCTTCCAGCGTGCGTGCCTGCCGTCGATTGCTCATCAAACAGAGAGGAAACGCCCCGCCCGTCTTTCGTAAGGAGCATGAAGGGACGCCAGGGGAGCGGATGGGGGGGGGGGGTGGACCGCATCGTTCGAAGGGCGCAGTCGCTTGCGCTTGCGCTATCTCGAGGCATCAGGAGACGGCTCGTAAACTTGCTGTGCTCTCAACGCTTACTTCGCGTTTAGAGAACTCAGAGCAAGAAAACGCTTCGGTTCCTGGAGGGCCATATTCCCTTAAACCAGCGTTTTGTTGAGTACGCGAGATCGGATCCAAAAGAGTTAGCTGCTAGTCTTACTTCGTTTCACAATACAATTTTTTGTTACCGCATTCATTGCTTCGCTCTTAAGCGAAACTGAGTTTTTTTAACCGTTAGCTATTGACCCCCGAAAGCGAGGGGCGGACGTGTAACATGGCGTAGCCGCTTCACTGTGGGCCGTCAGCGACGAGCCCGCTACTGACAGCTGCGCATTTGCGGCTGCTCCAACCAGGAGATATGATTTTACAAATGAGATCACATTTTAAATGCGAATGCATTTCTTAGTCGGGGGTTGTCCTGCGTCCCTGGCCGGCGTGCGCACAGGCGCACGCTCCTCCTCGCCCCTAGCAACAGCTGCGCCGCGCCTAGCAACCGGAGCAGGTGGTGAGCGTCGGAGGGTCAGGGAGAGGAGGAGCGCGCGGGCGTGTGATAGAACTCGCATCGCGGAGCAGCGGAGGGTAAGGGAAGAGTGTACCCGGTGAGGGCGCTCGCATCGCGGAGCTCGCTCGGCGGAGAGAGAGCTCGGGCGCTCCTCTCCGCGCTCGGGCCTATATATATCATGCAGGGAGCGCGCGCTTTGGTGTCTTGATAGCGATGGAAGTCGGTGAAGTCGACTCTCTCGCGGCAACGATACCACTAGGACGAAGTGTAACACAATGCAACTCGAGCATTACGCCTCTACGTGCACACTCTCGTCTCTCTTCATTAATTAATCGCACACTCATCGGGTGCACCCAAATGCATTCGCATTTCCTCACAATCCCCTTCGGGGAGGTGTGGGGGATTTTTTTAAAAAAGCAAGCAAAAAATTCGAATTGGAACCTTAGCACGTGAGCTCGAAAGGGCAGGGCCTTTTAGGGGGTATTTACCGCAGAGTGATTACAAACTCGGACGTGCTGGCGGAAAGAATTACGAAAAAGATGTTCTGGATGAAGATCCATGGATAAAATATATCTGAGGAAAAGTGTCAACGCGTTTCCACCGTTCGCGTGCTCTTCCATAAACGCGAAGCAAGAAAAATTCGATATTGTCCCATACATCTACTGCGAGCGTTCCCAGATTTCATTCCGCGATGTCCGGAAACAGAAGTGACAGACATTTTAGCGGCACTCATGTAGTTATTACTCAACATTGCTTTCCTTATGTGCCGTGCGACGCTTGAAACGAGCTATCAGCAGCGTTTCTGGAACAGACGACGTCCGCCGATGAATCGTCGTCGCACTTTCTCGCTACCGATAGGCCTAGACGTCACGAGCCTCTGCGGAGAGCGCGTTTTGCTGTCGAGCCGACTTACAGAACAGAAGCTGCGTCGGCACCGTGCATGGCATCGTGGCTTACTCGGAACGCACGCGCGAGCGCTATTTATTCAGCGGAATAATTCTTGGTCCATGATTGCGACTTTATTAGCAGCCCCAAGATCAAGCTGCACATGTTCTGAAGCGCCGGCGGTGCGATTGCCGGTGATAGACGGCCCCAAACCCGAGACTTTGGCGCAGTTTGGCGCAAATTTCGTCGATATTATCAGGATGGCGCAGTAAATACAATTTGGCGCACTTTGGCGCAGTTGGCGCAGGAGTGGAATCACTGGGAGCATTGTGAAAGGTGTGAGTGCAGTCCGGAGTTTGCGCGCACTGATTTCCTTAAGCGTTCTCATGACAGAACAGAAAGGGAAATTGTGGAGGCATACCATATTCACAAGGCCGGTGATAAATGTATCAGTGTACCTTCTATCACACTCTGTGACAAGGAAGTCGCCTTCCTAGAAGGTTATTTATAAGCTTCCATTCTTTGGCGTAGATGTTTTGTGCTGTTGTTTTTGTTTATAGGGTTCAGTGGGCAATTCTCTTTTTTTTTTTTTTGGAATACTTCGTTTTCCACTGTTTTCTGACGCAGCTGCTTGTTGTTTAAGCATTGTTAATGACCTATATTTTTCATAGGGTTGAGTGGGTAATGTTTTTAATACTTCGTTTTCCACTGTTTTCTGACGCAGCTCCTTGTTGTTCAAGCATTGTTAATGACCTATTGTTTTCACATGGTTTTTGACGCGGATCTTAAGTGTTCAAGTTTTGTTTTTGGTTTTTATAGTGTTATGAGGGGAAAAAAACTGTTTATTTTACTTACGCGGCTCGTGGTTAGGTTTTCTAGGAGTTCCGTTCAGCATATGTGCAGAATCTGTAGCCCACATTTCTTTTTCGTCCGATGGTGGGGTAGTGGGGTAGTCCACATTGCTAGGCTGGTTCGTTGACGGCCTGTTCAGTTTTGTTGGCGCTTGCTTCCTTTTGGGTTTCGATGTTAAGGCTTGTTGATTTTGATGTTAAGGTTTCTTGAGTGCGCATGCGTCTTTCCAGGTATATATTTTTTAAACGCAAGTGTGTCGCGGTCTTCAATATCGGACGTTTTCTAACGCCTTTGAGCGGTAGGAACTTGATTGGGCGTGGTGCGTGGCCATGACGCGATTTTTTGGTGAGGCCTTGGCACTTATGTTATCGGGTGGATGATTCACAATTGTTATCGCCCTTGCTGGTTGCTTGTATAAATTTTACATGTCTGCTCAATAAACCTCAGTTGAAAGTTGAGCGCCTGTCCTGTGTGCCTCTTGTCTATGTCCCCGTCCCATAGCGCTCGTTTGTCCGTGTCAGTCTTCTCCTCCTCCCGGCGGTTCGGCTCTACTAAAAACCTGGGATGACTGGGAGACATCGCTACGCTCCACGGACCCGGCAAGGCAGAAGATCGCCGCCCGCCGGGCTGCCAACGTCATGGACTTATTAGACATGAACGTTTGAGTGTGGTGGGGTGGCACGGGGACCCTAGGAGGTCCTGAATTCCCTTGCGATAAAGTTTTTTCGACTTGACTCGACTCTCTTCTTTCTGCTTGAGTGCGTTTCTACCAGAGCGTTCTACAGTCATGTTTTGCTGCCGCGAGACCTGCGTTTTCGTCTCAGCTACCAGGCTGTGACGTCAGAATTCTGGGCGCAGGCCTTGTCAAGTATAGGAGGTGTTGGCGCTGCGCGACATGAGCGCGCGGAAAACAGCGTCACGAAAAGCAGTAACCGGGGGCCGAACTGCGCCGAGCACAGGCCGATGAGTGTTGAAGAAGCCGAATGCGGCCCGCTCTCGATGACAGTCCGCATGCAGTGACAAAACCCTCAGCACTAAATTGTGCATACATCCCTCTATGTTTATGACAAAAGCAAAGGCGACGCGCGATCGAAAAACATGAGCACCTCGCTGCACTCGCATAAGCGCAAACATCACCATTTGTTGATTTAGCAGCGTTCGTGCATCGCCATTTGATTACTCGGGGCTGGCGAATGGGTCGATTTGATGAAAACATTCAACTTACCCCTGCAAGTACGATCAAATTTACGGTCACGAAGCCCATCTGAAGACAGGCTCTTTACCCAGCCGCTAGTAAAGTAGTTGAGCAATTCCATTGACTGGTACGCCATTATTTCACCCAGAGCAACAAGGTTAGTGCTGAAAACCAAATAGTTCACGATGCCGCCGTGCAACACTTCTGGGAAGGCGGAGACGTTCAAAGTGGTGTGCGTTCCAGGTAGAAGCGTGTAGGAATCCACTCCGTCGGACGACCGCACCTTTTCCTCATAGCGAGAACACGCTTTCCTTAACAGTTCTCAATCGTACACCGCATTCAACCGCTGCCTTGTGCCAATCGGCAGTATGATGCACAATAAACGGTTCGTGAAAAAGAAAGTGGCCGTGGCAATGCGACTCCTCAGCTCCGTCGTACTGAACACTGTAGTCGTACCGCTGGTACGTACGGCTTGTCTGTGTGGCTGTTCACCAATATGGCCACCACAGCAGGACGGCAGCAATAGTGACGTCACGTACAAGTCATGTAAGTAGCTATCTCCTATTCCCCAAGCTTCACAGCAGCTTCCCGGCAACTGGTCACGTGTCGCCCACCAAAACTTCTCAGCTGCACGTTGGATTCTTCCAAGGTGGCCGATAGAAACGTTTGTGTCAAATTTTTTTCACTTATCGTTGACACACTGGCGCCCATATCAGGTTCCATTTCTAGCAGCATGCCGCTAACGATAACCGTAATGCACATCGGCACCGGTCCGGCCGCCTGAAGGTCATACGCTTCTAGCTAATCACCCCAAGCACTTCATCCAGAGTGTTCACGTGCCTCGAATCTGCCTGTTGATCTGCTATCAGTTCTGCCAGGCGCCCACATTTGTAGCAAACTGTGCGTTGGCACTCATGTGCTAGACGGGTACTGCCGCAATAGAAATGACGACGTCTGCGATGTCCAGTGTGGAACAAACAGACGCCGTTCACACCGTAGTTTAACGAACACATGGGCGTTTATTAGCACCTTTTACACAACGGCGGGCCTGCCACCTGATTTTTCTAACATGAGAAATAACACACTAGAATGGCAATATAACACACACACAAAAGCACAACATGACACGCAATATACCACGAATGTGGCTTCACCGACGTTTGACTCAGCACTGGAGTCGACATGTCTTGTGGACTCATCCTCATCCCTGGCGCATGTATAGCCCTCGGCAATGCCTCGGTGGCGAGCGGCGCGGCGCGAAGGAAGTGTCGGTCGCGCCCACCTCTGAAATCACGCTGTCTCCGTCCGATTGGGACGGCCGGAGAGAAACCTGCCAGCTCACAATCTCAGAAGCCATGCTCTAGACGCCGCATTTTTCAAGAAAAAAGATATCTAAGAGCGTTGGGTTGTGCACAGTCGACATTTGCGCGCTGCTCAAACAAAGAAATAACAACTGTGACAGTTGTTAGTTCACACTCGACCTGAGTATACCTATGAATTCTTTTCGAGCGTCCTTCTTTGTGTTTAAGCAGCGCGCTGCAAGTGTCGAGCTGTGACAGTTGTTCGTTCGCGCTCGTCCTGTGTGCCTTCTTTTTGTGCGTCCTTTGTGCTTGAGTGGCGCGCTGCAAGTATCGAGTTGCTTGCGGTTCTTCGTGTGACGTTCCAATTTCTTGCTACCGCATTCACTGCTTCGCCCTCGTCGCGAAACTGTCACTTTTTTTTTTCAGGTGCGGTTCTGCGAAACCGAACCATGCGCACTAGCGCCGCATTAGTGCTTCTGAAATGGAGAGTTTGTCAGGTTGACATGCCGATCTACTGCTTTCAGGAGGTCGCAATGTCGATATGAGAGTGCACTGCACAGGAAATTCAAGCATTTTCAAGGAAGGGAGAAAATTCTAGGACTTTCAGGGGCCTTGAAAACGCATTTTTCAAATTCAAGGGTTTTCAAGGATTTCAAGGACCTGTACGCACCCAGAAAGAACGACCCATGAAATCCCCACGAGACCCATGGAATCCCCATGGACTTCCCCACAAGAGACGACCGTCGACGACCAAGAAACAAAGAGAGCGAGTGCTCTTCATCATGAGCCTGCTTAACCTCGCCACCAGGGCGGCGCCACCGCGGGAACAGTGCTAAGGTCCCTGTATATTAACACGAAAGTGTTTTATGCCGGGGTCCACCACGGCTTCACTGACGTATTTCCGTCACGAATATGACGCTGTAAAATATAGACTAACAGTTGGCAAAGAAAAAAACAAGAAAAAGTTCTGTCACCTGGCGTCGAACTTACGACCCCTCGCTCCGCAACGCGGGGCGCGAAACGATTCGGCCACAGACGGCACGTTGTTTGCGATGCTAACGGCGAGCTATCTGTATGCACCATTTGCCTGTGGCGGTACTCAGAGATCGGTGGTACATCAGCGTGTTTTCGTTATCACTAGCGAGATGGCGCGAAGGGCTCGCAGAGCGTAGAGTCACTGGAAAATTTCAGAGTACCGCAAAGGTAGGCTGCACGCGGGCAACATTGACCGGCGGCGGCCATTTCCCTTCCGGACCGTCCGGACCGTTGGTAGCGTGCGTTGAGAAGTGACCGATATTTTCGCCTCGATGCCGTGTTACGCTCGGCGTAAGTGCGATATGTGTGTGTGTGTTTCTTCAAAAGGATATCAGAAGTTATTTCGCGTCATCGACGGTCTTGAATCGACGGCGCGGTAAGCGGTGTAGGTAATGAAACGTGCAGCGAATGCTGCCATGTGCTCGCGAACTCTCTTCGTTGCTTCATCGGTCTCTTTTCGTTTCACGGCTGGGTGTGTTCGTTAGGTCCGGAGCTGTAGACATAGCTGCATTAGCGTAATGACCGTGCGAGATGCCATTTACTTCGACAATTGGTGAATGTTGACTGTTTGCGCTAGCTTTGCAGTCGGTGTTCAGGTTCACTTCATAGCGCATTCGAGAACATTATCGAACATCGAGAACATTCAGCATTGCGTCCTTCGACTGATCGCTGACGCATACCTTACTTGCGCACCATGCTTGCTGTTCAGCTGGGTGTTATCTCTAATAGAAGTGGTGTGTGTACTGTAAGTGGAAGTTGTGCGTGAAATATTTGTCTCGGTTCGGAACGCCAGCAGCCGAACGCATGGGCGATTCGGCGTGCGGTAGGTAAAGTGCATCTTATTGTGCGAATACGTTCATTTCCTAACAGATACGTAGAAAATAGGCCATCAAAAATGATTGACGTCGCTACTCACTTGTTTCATTTCTTATTGTTTGTGTCCTTAATATTCCCAACGTTGCAGTGCATTTTCAAATATTTTGCTGTGTTCCGACAAAGGTTTTTTTTTTTTTTTTTTTTTTTGCGTTGCCAGCACGTAAACGGCGGGGATTCGGTTTCTGCATTGCTTTTAATTTCAACTTTTTTTTTCGTAATGCACTCTTGTTAAAGCTTCCTCGGCGCAGAGCTTTATGTTATTTTGATCACAAATAGCACATCCCGAAAATCTTTAACGCGCATGCTACTGCAACACAGTATGTATATAGATCTAGGGCTCGCATGAAATCGATTCCCTCAATGCGTGAAAGAATAAGCCTGTTTTTTTATTTATTTTTTTTTATTTTATTTGTTTATTTATTTATTTATTTTTGCTGTGACCATTTCTCACCCACTAAACAATATTGTAGGGGTACGATCGGCGCAATACAGGATTAGCAACATTCTTTTTTGAAAAAGATAAAATACGCTTAATAGCATTGCCTTACACCAAGTTTATCAACAGAGTTCCGTGCTTCAGTGTTTCGCAGTGGCAAATGATCATGCGACAATTGCCTTCAAGGTATACAGTAAACAGTTATTATTTTATTAAGTCTTCGATTTCGCTCTCGTGCGTGACACGCTTATAACTCGAAATACATGCACAATCTGTTCAACAGATCGAGATATAAACAGCCGAGCAAATAGAAAGGTATGTGTTATGTAGTTTTCAATATCGCTGAACATAGCGAACCGAAAAGGTGAAGTATCCTGTTGCATGAGAGCTTTTCCAGCAAAGTTTGTGTAGTTCATTGGAGAGAGGAGTGTTCTTTGAGGGGGGCGAATTCATTCCGCGGCCAACTATGCAGCCACGTACAACGACGCTCTTTGACGTTAATGTTTCTCACACGGAATGCAAAAATATACGAAATTCCCGGAGTAGCTCACCAGCAACGTTCGGTTACTGGTGAGCTACTCTCTGGCATCTGCATGACGCGTTTAAAAAAGCGACGAAGTACTTCTAGGGACCGTGGTACTGCTAAATGTCCGGCCGCGCTCTGCATTCAACGCGCCTGCACCCAAAGCGCTTGGAAGGGATATGGCGGCGAGAGGTCACGTGATGCGAGTAAGCCAATCGCGTCGGCGGCGGCGGCGCGCTGAAAACAGATGCGATACTCTGAAATTTTTCTAGTGACTCTAGCAGAGCGTAGGGAGCCTGCATGTGCGCGCCTCCGTCTTTTAGGGTCCCACCACCGGCCGCCAAAACACAGAGTTGCCGGTCCAGGTTTCCATAGCAACGGGAGAGCGTGGCGTTGGTCCCCACCGGCCACTCGTTCCTCCTCCGTCGTACTGCGTCGACTGCACGTTGGCGCGTGTGTGCAAGCTGCGGTATGCGCTGCGTTTGACCCGAGCGCTCGAAACCTGACGTCTGCTATAACAACATCCAAGATCTACTGCAACTTTAGAGTTGAAATGCCAGGCTGCTGCGTGCCGCGATGCACAAACCGACTAGCCCTAACCGGCGGAAACGCTGGATTGCGCAAGTGAAGCGTGATTGCTGGGAGCCCACTACTGCTTCACGTGTTTATGAGGTGAGTACTCGTTGTATTGCGAGTGCATTGAGTATATTGCCGCATATTTCGTGAAATGATTTGCTTTGTCGTGCGACGTAAAGTAGTATATGCAAGGTAAACGCGTTAACTTCTTTAAGCCTGCGCAGTCAAAAGAAATGCCTGCGGCTTAGCTCGGCTAGGCCCGGTTATGCAAGCGAAAGCTTCTTTACTTTGTTATGCTTGTTTACCCTCGTCGCCGAAGCACAGTTTTCCAACCGAACGATATGGCTAGTTGAACGTGCCGTACTGCGAGCACTCAGTACCGTCGTTTCGTCAGTTTCCGAAGCCGTCGATGCGAGAAACGCTAGGCCCCCTAAACAAACCACCAACAGACGCCCTGCTAGCAGATGTGCGCGCTTCTTGCGTTTTCACCTCGGACGCTGAGGAAGGGCATTCGGAGAGGCAGACAGACGAGCCGCCGAACGCGTTCACTGTACACTCGCGCACAACTGCAACACCACAACTAAATTTCGCGCGGCTTGCCACTGGGTACCCGTTCTTCGCTTCAAGGCCACGCGAAGATGCACAGCGAAATTCGCTCGACTAGGCCAGTAAAAGCTTTCGCTTTATTATAGAACACGACTAATTTACTCTTCGTGCCTGTCCGTCTGTCGTAAGCGCTTCCGTTTGTGTACACCAACGAAGCCGGTTGTTGGCTCAGATATGCCCCGTGGGAGGAGTGTGTGGTGCTGCATCAAATTTTTTTGTCTTTACCTTTTATTTCATAACCGCCCAGAAACAGGAGTCGATATCGTGATCTAAGTTTTCATTTAGTGCTTGTAGACAAAATATATTTACACTACATATGTGTCTTTGGTGCCGTGCATGACTTTCCGCGTTATTGCTTTATTCTAGGCACACTTCGAGGACACAAGCTTCGAGCAAAGAAGGCAGGACTTGATTTATGAATCATGACGGGAAGCATTTGTAGAATTCGCTAAAAAGGGGGAAAAAAATTCAAACCCGAAATGTAACATTTCACCATTTTTGTTTGCCCCTTTTTTATGTAATCTTTCTTTGCTGTGCTCTGTCTTCGTGGAAATTCCTGCTTGTTTCAATCGTCAGAGTTTTTGCTGTCATTATTATTAATAAAACCGTTTTTGCATCGATTCATTCCTCTTTGCTTGGTGCGATATCTGACCGAGTGCCCCACTATTTTTCGCGAATGCTAACCACCGGTGATGTATTTCAGGAGTCCATTGTACAGATTCGTTGGCAGGACGTAAACTTCCTGTAGGGAATTTTATTACGCACAGAAGCAATGTGTAGGGTATGAGAAGCAGGGCGCCGGATTTATGCGGCATGCAGAGAACATCGCGAGCTACACGATTGTTTGCTCCGCCTTCCCCGTGGTTACAGGCGCTGTCATATAATATAGCACAGCCTCGTGCCCTGCACCAGAACGCCTTTGAAGTGCCTGCACTGATAAGGTGATTTTTGCTTCAGGAATGCCGCGCAGACATTTAATTAGGTTCACAGTGATATCGAGGCCCTCCCCGTCACAAATATAGGCTCCCTAAAAAACATCATCACTCGGCCAATGTGGCGGGTGCCCTGCGATAAACGAGCTGTTTTCGCAGTATATTATACGAGCTCGAGTCAACGAACACGCTCTTTCTGTTCTAGACAACTGCGGCTAACTTCAGAGAACCCTCCAGCTTTCGAAACTTGCTACATAAATAAACCACCACATTCTTGTTCAAACCGGCGCTACCTTCAATGTAAACGAGCGAACGCTGGGGACCAAGATGGCGGCCCGTGAAGGTTGGCGGCCGCCGAAGCCGGTGGTAGGCAACCATGATCAAACTTGCCACCACCCTACAAGACGGAGGCACGGAGGCGCACACATGAAGGCTCCCTAGAAGAGCGCGCTTTAAAGGTCGTCGCCCCACGCGGACGAGGGCGCCTAGGGCGTGGTCGCTCGTGCGCGAGCTTATCTCGTGATGGCGGTGGTGTGTACGTCTTGTGCTCTCACCGCAAGTTTGCGTTGAGAGCAGCGGCCGCTTTCGCGAAAGGAGCGCGCTGCTCACACAGAAATAAGTTACAATTGTGACACATAGTTCGCGCTCATCCTGTGTATGTTCGTTCCGTGCGCCCTTTCTGCTTCAGCAGCGAGTTGCAAGTTTCGAGCTGCTTGCCGTTCTTCGCGTGACATTACAATTTGTTGCTGTAGCATTCATTCCTTCGCGCTTGGGGCGAAAGAATGCACAACAAACGCTCAGCTACGTCTGTGAAGACACGTGTCATTTTCGTGTTATACCGATTCCTATGACAGAGGGATCAGCCATGTTTTTTCAAAGGTAGCGCAAACCATTGTAAAAACGAAAGGGATAATTTCCTCCCCGCCCTCTACGTCTCTCCTTCCTTCTTCGCCTTTTCGTGCTCCCCTATTGGACCAGGCCCGACACGTGACCAGTTATCCCCGATGACCCCTCCGCCGCTTTCGCTCAGGCCGAAAATGACGCCATTACCGGGCGTAGAAACACCGCCGCACGTGCGCGCTGTACGTGAGCGCAGGCTTGTTACAGCTTTTTACAGTTTGCAAGATGCCATGGGCTGACCCAAGATGCCAACTTGTTGCGCTCTTGGCTGCTCGAACAGCACTGCCAAGGGTGACAAGCTTTCTTCTGTTCCGCGTGGAAAGGAAAACGTAAAACGGCGGATCCATCGTATCGGGAGAAAACTTCGACTGCCATGAAGGGAGGCTTATGGAGGTCACTACTAAACCCTTTCGCGTAAATTCGCCATTCTAACTCTTTTAGATGAAGCTAAGGCTCGATACTTGTGCCTAAGTTAGACAAAAAAAGAAAAGCGGCGTGACATTATCGGCCACGTTTTCTAGCATACAGTAATTACATCGACATCCTTAGTGTTCACAATTTACTAATCGTTTTCTCATAATTTAGTGCAACGTTTCAGAAAAATATTTTTGCAAGAGCTCTGTTTTCTCGCGTGGCCAAAAAGTCGTTACAAACTTACTCTGAGAAATTCGGAGCTGGTTTTTTTTTAGCGTATTTTGCCAAAATGCATAAATACAGGGTTATGATGAGATGTGTACGACAAAGAGAGACACATGGCAAGTAAGTAGCATCGATTGATGAGCGTAATTTACTTAGCAATATGCTGCAAAGCTGTCCGTATTCAAACTATAATTTTAAACGCATGTTTGCTCTCTAACTCTCTAATTATTTTTTAACTATATGTTTATTTGAGGCGAGTGTAACAGTTTTTATTTGTGCTGTCGATTTCTATATTTCTTTCAACTTACCCGCATTTCTCAGTGTTTTTGTTACTGGTTTTCTGTGTTCAATAATAATAATACTTGCTGTATGCTCCTCTTTGCTGCGATTTATTTATTTTGCTGTAGTTTTGACCAAACTTATTAAGTACACATTTGACTTGTAAATAAATAGGAACCTATCAAGTGCAAGGACACCATCCTGTTTTCGTCGCCGTTCGCATTTTTGTTTGTGCAGGATTGTAGAGTTGTTTCTGCAAACGAGGATGCACATACTAGTAAAAAAATCCAATGCTGAAGCAGACAGCAAACGACTGGTTGGTAGCAAGACTGCCTTCAAGAAAGTCTGGTAGCAGGAGTATTCCAATGAGGGATGCCGTTACAAAGGTGCAATAATTTTGTTTCGTTTTAGCCTATCTTATGTATATAGTAAAAGATGTGCAAGGGTGTAATGTGCATTAACTGCTTGTCACAAACGAGCGCGTCAATAAAGCGCGCACGCGGCCGCCTTCGAACAGCAGCGAGATAGCACGGCGCCGGCCACTCGCCGAAGAAGCGCGAACAACGAAAAAACAAGCATTAAAAGACGGCGGCGCGGTGCTCCTCCTCACCCACTCGAGCCAGAACCAGACAACCAGATCAAAGGCCCGGTAAAGCCTGCAATCATCTAGAGGGAAAGCCTGATGCAACGCCGAGCGACGCCGCCGCGAGTAGAACCGGCGAGAGAAATCTCAAACTATCCTTAGCCTTGGCTGTGCTGCACGCCGAAGAACCCTCGCGACGCTTCTGGAACCCGGGGAAGAGGAGATAAAAGCGTACAGCGACGAGGGAGTGAGACAGTCGGTCTGGAGATGATGAAGTTATGCGGAGTGTGGCTCCGTCAGCCAACAAGACATGTTTACGATGTTGTGCGGTCAGTCGATCGTCGATCTGGAAGAATCGGATGACGACGCCGTGTGAGCCGTGACAAGTTACGACGACGGGAGGTACGCAACGACAGACAGCGCTGGAGTTGGCGTGAGTGTTTCCCAGAAGAGAAGCCTTCAAGTACCGTCCAAGAATTGTGGACTGGATACGCCGTTGAATATTCAGGACTTTAACTGTTCTTGAATAGTTGTAATGCATGAGATTCCATTTGTAGCGCGTGATCTGTTCGTTTAGTTCCCGTTGTGTTAGCACCACCTGTGTTAGATTGTGAAGTTTTAAGTGGTACCAGCCGAGTGTGCATGAGTTTGAGATGTTTGTATTGCCTTAACTGAGAATATATTTCGTTTGTGTTATCGACTCTCGGCTCTGACTCGGTCTTTGGACCACAATAGGCGTTCGCTGGCGCTCTAAAGGGACCAACTCTAAATAGTCCGCGCTTTCGTGGTGCGTTTCGGGGGGCCAATACGTCCGCCCTTGGAATCCGCCCGGCGATTGCCATCCCCATTAACGGGATAAGTGACACTGGTTTATTTTAATGTGTATTTTTTATGTATCAGCAATTCAGAAAAAAATGTTTCTACCTCTTTCACATAATTATCATGCAACGTGCAATGATTCTTCTGTTTCGATATTTTTTCTTATTATGTATGTAGTCATTATTATGAAGGAGTACCCATACTTTTATATAAACGCTTACAAACGTGCAATGATGTAATGTGCAATGATCGTTTCGTTCCAGTGCTTTATCTTATATGGAAATTTTTCAACGAGAAAGAGCGTTTTTCATTCGCTACAATAATTGTTTTCTTTGTTCTAATTAGTTATAAATGCGTGATCGATGGAAATTAAGAACGGTTATTTGCATTTGGAGGCTTCATTACTGAGAGAGGAACCTGCCCGCCGTTCTCGCAAAGTAAGTGACGAACGCGGGAAGGTGCGTTCGCGAGCTTACCCTCAGCCAACTAACGAAGAAAAATGTCCACGCTCTCCTGTGAACAAAAGAGCGTATTTTAGCAATACCAGCATGACTTCTCATAAACTGGCCACAGTGGACAAGACTCCAATTGAAGAGCTATGTGCACGAGGCGCGCACGATGGAATTAAAAGGATGTTTACGCGAGGAGGTAACAGAAGCGCTTGAACGCAGTTCGAAATTTGAAAGAATGCACGCTGGGGGTATTTAGCAAATAAGTGTCTCCGCCATCTTCGGTGTTCATAATTTGATGTAGCATCTGATTTTCCGAAATGCGTCTTGTCAACAAACACCACAGCTTCCGAAAGAAAAACGGGAGCTGTAAAGACTCCCCAGGAGTGCGTTTAACATGTTCTGCCTCTTGTTTTCTTGGTGCGAGCGACGCATCCTCGTGCAGATGACTGACGGGCAGGAAAGGGTCATCAGTTATGCTAGCCGGTCGCTATCAAAGGCAGAAACGAACTATTCCACAACAGAAAAGGAGAGCCTAGCGATCATCTGGGCTACATCCAAGTTTCGCCCCTACCTCTACGGCAGGCCCTTCAAAGTTGTGAGCGACCACCACGCCTTGTGTTGGCTAGCTAACTTGAAGGACCCTTTAGGTCGCCTCGCACGGTGGAGCCTCCGACCTGAAGAATTCGACATTACCGTCGTTTACAAGTCCGGAAGAAAACACTCCGACGCTGACTGCCTGTCTCGCGCCCCGTCGACCCACCGCCGCAGGACGACAAGGAGGATGACTGCTTCTTGGGAACCATAAGTGCCGACGACTTCGCCGAACGACAGCGAGCGGACCCAGAACTCAGGGCCCTTGTGGAAAAGCTCGAGGGCAGGACCACCGCTGTTCCGAGGGTATTCACGCGGGGACTGACGTCGTTTTTCTTTCGCAACAGTGTTCTCCTAAAGAAGAACTTCTCGCCGCTTCGAGCCGATTGCCTTCTCGTAGTGCCCTCGACAATGCGACCAGAGGTCCTCCAGGCTCTGCACGACAACCCGACGTCTGGACACCTGGATGTTTCTCGCACGCTCGCAAGAATACAGGAAAAGTACTACTGGCCGCGCCTTGCCGCCGACGTCACTCGCTACGTAAAGACCTGCCGGGACTGTCAGCGACGCAAGACACCGCCGACTAGGCCAGCCGGACTTCTGCAGCCTACCGAGCCACCTCGTTGGCCGTTCCAGCAAATCGGGATGGACTTACTGGAGCCGTTCCCGACGTCGACTTCCGGAAACAAATGGATCGTCGTAGCTACCGACTACCTCACCCGCTACGCCGAGACAAGGGCCCTGCCCAGAGGCAGTGCCACCAAGGTAGCGAAGTTCTTCGTTGAGAACATCGTCCGGCGTCATGGCTCCCCAGAGGTCCTCATCACCGACAGAGGTACGGCGTTTACTGCTGACCTAACTCAGGCAATATTGAGATACAGCCAAACAAGCCACCGCCGGACCACAGCGTACCACCCACAGACCAATGGCCTCCCCGAGCGGCTAAACAAGACCATCACCGACATGCTGGCCATGTATGTCGACGTCGAACACAAGGCGTGGGATGCCATCCTTCCGTATGCAGTGATGCTACCGAGGACTTCTGATTTGGAGCAATTTTTGGAGCAGCAAAATTTCCGTTTTGGAGCACTTTGGGGCAGCAAAATGTTCATCTTGGAGCACTTTGGAGCAGCAAAATTTCCGTTTTGGAGCACTTTGGAGCAGCAAAGTTTTCATCTTGGAGCACTTTGGAGCAGATAATTTTGCATTAACATTCAAGCACCTCAGTATTATTATGGGGCTCTTATGAAGGCTAGAAATATTTCGATTCATTGCAAATCTCATGGAAAAAATCATCTCAGAAGCATAGGCGTGCGCACGGGGGGGGGGGGGGGGCAGGGGGGGCGCCCCTCCTCCTAATCACCTAAGACGGGGGGCACAAAATCTGCCCCGTACACTGACCCTTCTAGTCACCTTAGAGGGGGGGGCACCAAATCTGCCCCATACATTGACTTAGTAGGGTGGGGGGGGGGCGCTGCGATGAACCTTCGCCCCCCCTGATGGGGAACCCTGCGCACGCCTATGCTCAGGAGAACTCCATATTTCACTCGCTAATGAAAAAATAAGGGCTCATGCAGTTGAGTGTTCTGGATTAACCTCTTCGGCGATTATTTTCGACACTAGCAAATAAACAAAATATCGGATCAAGATAATTGCACTTTACGAAATAACACTCTAAATACATCTATGTGGTTATCAGCAGACATGGTAGACAAACGCCGTGATGTACAGCAGTGCCTCAATGCCAAAGAGCCACACTGTCCCTGATGCATTCCCCTAAGACAACCCCAAGGCGAAAGCCAGGTTCTTTTTCTTCTCGATCGATGGGTTGATCCTCCCCCTCTCTCTCTGCAAGCTTTCTGCACCTCAGCTGGTTTTGCGCTAGCTCCATGATCAGCGCACCGATCACGGAAGCAGTGTAAAGTGACGATGTCATGTGATGGCGTCATCACGTGACATGACGATATATTACGCCATGATGACGTCACAAGTTTTGACGATCTATAACGCAATGATGACGCCATCACATGATGATTATTTTTAGCATCAATCGACTGACGCCGCCGACGGTCAATTTTCGTGTTTGATAAAGCATCTAAGGCTTTCGCATTAATATTGCGTCTTGAACGTTAACAGCCTGGCCCTACATACCAAACTGTCCTCCACCATGTCACCTGTGTGCCATGCGCGAAACAGCTTCGCTTATCATCCACTTCAAGAGTGAAATGGCTCAACTTTTTAAAAATTTTTATTGCGATAGCAATTATATGGACACTCTCGGCGGATTTTTGCCGTCGCCGTTGCCGTAATTTTCCGTATAAAGTCCAAATTAATAACATCACCACGCGCATTCTAGCCGCGGGTAAAAGCTCGCGAGCGCTGGCGACGAACGCGACTGAAGCGGAGATTAAACTAGCCGGCCGTCAGTCTCCGTCGCACGGACAGCGCATGAGATAACATCTTCCCGCGTGCGGGCCTGCCGTCGATTGCTCATCAAACAGAGAGGAAACGCCCCGCCCGTCTTTCGTAAGGAGCATGGCGGGACGCCAGGGGAGCGGAAGGGGGGGGGGGCGCATCGTTCGAAGGGCGCAGTCGCTTGCGCGCTCGCTATCTCGAGGCATCAGGAGACGGCTCGTAAACTTGCTGTGCTCTCAACGCTTACTTCGCGTTTAGAGAACTCAGAGCAAGAAAACGCTTCGGTTCCTGGAGCGGCCATATTCCCTTAAACCAGCATTTTGTTGAGTTACGCGAGATCGGATCCAAAAGAGTTAGCTGCTAGCCTTACTTCGTTTAACAATACAATTTTTTGGTATCGCATTCATTGCTTCGCTCTTAAGCGAAAATGAGTTTTTTTAACCGTTTTTTAACATGGCGTAGCCGCTTCACTGTGGGCCGTCAGCAACGGGCTCTCTACTGACAGCTGCGCATTTGCGGCTGCTCCGACCAGGAGATATGATTTTACTAATGAGATGAAATTTTTAAAAAAGCAAGCAAAAATTCGAATTGGAACCCTAGCACGTGAGCTCGAAAGGGCAGGCCCTTTTAGGGGATATTTACCGCAGAGTGATTACAAACTCGGACGTGCTGGCGGAAAGAATTACGAAAAAGCTGTTCTGGATGAAGACCCATGGATAAAGTATATCTGAGGAAAAGTGTCAACGCGTTTCAACCGTTCGCGTCCTCTTCCATAAACGCTAAGCAATTAAAATTCGATATTCTCCCATATATCTACTGCGAGCGTTCCCAGATTTCATTCCGCGATGTCCGGAAACAGAAGTGACAGGCATTTTAGCGGCACGCATGTAGTTATTACTGAACATTGCTTTCCTTACGTGCCGTGCGACGCTTGAAACGAGCTATCAGCAGCGTTTCTGGAACAGACGACGTCCGCCGATGAATCGCCGTCGCACTTTCTCGCTACCGATAGGCCTAGACGTCACGAGCCTCTGCGGAGAGCACGTTTTGCTGTCGAGCCGACTTGCAGAACAGAAGCTGCGTCGGCACCGTGCATGGCATCGTGGCTTACTCGGAACGCACGCGCGAGCGCTATTTATTCAGCGGAATAATTCTTGGTCCATGATTGCGACTTCATTGGCAGCCCCAAGATCGAGCTGCACATGTTCTGACGCGCCGGCGGTGCGATTGCCGGTGATAGACGCCCCCAAGCCCGAGACTTTGGCGCAGTTTGGCGCAAATTTCGTCGATATTATCAGGATGGCGCAGTAAATACAATATGGCGCACTTTGACGCAGTTGGCGCAGGAGTGGAATCACTGCGTATGTGACCTTCGCATACAACCCGGCCATGCAAGAAAAGACTTTGCAAATGACGCCGTACAAGCTGGTCTACGGAAGGAGCCCGACAACGACGCTCGAAGCAATGCTACCAACTGCCACCGACGAAGACAATCTCGACGTCGCTGGTTATTTGCAACGCGCCGAAGAAGCTCGACAGCTCGCCCGCCTGCGCATCAAGAACCAGCAGAGGTTCGACAGCCGTCACTATAATCTTCGACGACGCCACATGGAATATCAACCCGGTGACCGTGTGTGGGTCTGGACGCCGATACGCCGATGGGGACTTAGTGAGAAGCTTCTTCGACGATACTTCGGACCGTACAGGGTACTTCGACGCCTCTGCGCACTCGACTACGAGGTTGTCCCTGACGGCATTACAAACTCTCAGCGACGCCGTGCGCGACCTGAAGTCGTTCATGTCGTGCGCCTCAAGCCATATTACGCGCGTTAGTCAATCTGAGGACTGTACTTTTGCTTTATTATTGTACTTTCTTGCTTATTGTTATTATTTATTGTTGCATGCATTGAGCCCCCCCCCCCCCCCCCTGTGTTCTGTTTTAAGCATCGGGACGATGCTTTTTCAGAGGGGGGCATTGCCACGTGCGTTTCTTATTATCACTTTTGCTGCATTCGGGTTTCGCCCACAAAGACTGTCAGCAACGCTCAGCTCAAACCGCGCCTTATTGTTGGAGCAGCTTCGTAGATCGTTTTGTTAAGATTGCGCGCAAGACGCGAACACCCGAGCCTATTCTAGAGCTTGCGCGACAGCCAGCGATAACGCTGGAATATTCGACGGCACATGTATAAATGCCGACACGCTTCACCGCTTGTCAGTTTTATCGCCGACATCAGTGTACAGCGTGTATTGCGGTAGCTTGAGTTTTCATATCCCGGCCACAACTTCGGCCAAATAAAGAGTTTCAGCTTGAACATGACGACTGCTGTCTTCGTCGACATCACGACCCCGTGACAATATGTGGTGTGTTATGGTGCAAGGGCCATCTGATGGCCAAAGAGCGCCAGGCCATGGGACAAAAGATGTTAACAATGATCGTAGTAAAAACCCAAGCTCAAGTTTACGGCGCGACGACAGCGCCACGCTGCGGCTCTGGAGAGAAGCTCTGGCGAAACTGGGGGCAGGGGCAGCCGACTCATCCTGCTTGTCAGCAGCGGGAACACGCGCGCGCGCGTTGCACAGTCGGTGCGGGGAACTGGGGCGCCGTGCCTACTGCTTGGCACGCTGAACCGAGAGGCTTGCTGTGCGAAGCTGCATTTCCGCGCTGGCAGATGCGACCCCGCGGAAGCGAGGTGCGAGTATTGCTGTGTTGTGGCCTGCCACAACAGTGAAGACGACATCAGGCCACGCGATTCAAGTGTGAAAATGTCGGTTCCCGGGCATGTCGCACGAGAAATAAAGGCGACAAGCGTGGATCACCGCATTAAGGATAATAATGTATGTCCTAGCTGACAGCGCTGTCTCGCCTTCTAGTTTGGCTGTCTCAGTTCATCACTTTCGCTCGTTTCGACTACCTGAATCAGTACGTAACGCGGCGCATGCACGCAACACAGTAAAGCTTACTCGCTTCTTCTCGCATTAAGAAAGTGCAGTTACGGTGGTAGGTGAAACGACTTTGTGCTTTCATTCCCCGTGTTCGTGAGACCTACCCGTCGCTGTTGAACGTTCACACTCGCGTTATACCGCGGTTAGTGTTGCGCGGTTGGTGGAATTCAATGACTGAACTCGGCGCATTGTCGAAAGTTCGGCGCCTGCAGTTTACGTTTACCACGCCGGTACGGACGTCTGTGCATTTTCAGCAAACTCTGACATAGTTCTGCTGGTTTCCTTTGTTTTTATCACTTTATGAGGACAAACGCGCGTTGTTTGCCCCCAGTTTCTATTTTTCTGCCAGAGATGGTGCTGCCTGTTAAGACTAGCAGTGCATAAAATTCCCCGCACTAATTAAGGAATAAAACTTAAGTATTTAAATCATATGAGAGACGTGAAACGTGTGCAGTGAGGATCAATGTCAACTGGTCGTGACAGTAAAACTATGGAGAGGTGGCATCAGCACGAATACCTCGTCAACGGCCCTTGGGTCCAAGGGCCGCAAGGCAGGTCCTTTTCCTAAAGTAGCAACCACAGCAGCAACTATTGAGAGGTCCATCTATGGGTTGCCTGGAAATACGACGTGAAAACTATGTACATCCCTTAAAAACGTGAACAATTAATCATACTTAAAAAGCCGATCCCTACCGATGAACATGGAAGGATGCAGTGGGAATTGCTGTCGGTAGGGTAATGAAAAGTGGCTTTTCCTGATAGCGTCTCATTCATTGCACTGGATCAGGATGTGGAGCACGGTAAGTGGTTCTCCACATCTTTCACACGTGGGTGGATCACCACCGGATATGCCTGTGTGCTGTATGTGCGTCTTATTCTTAGCCTGGTAAGTGTTACTTGCGTGTGGCGCGACCTTGATACGCTTGATAACATGTAGCTTATTTTGTGTTCGCCTGTCCCACGAGCGCTGCCAGTAAGATCGAAGTGTCTTCCTTATAAGTGGTTTGAGGTTCATTACAGGGACAGCTATGGATGTATCAGCAGCGTTTTCGTGAACGGAAGCAGCTAGCTGGACCGCCAATACGTTTACTTGGATCTCGCGGTGCCCTGGCACCCAGCACACTATGACAGTGTGTAGACCGGCCTGTGCATAAAAGCGAGACATTTTTGTGCTTTTTAATAGCTTTCAGAGCTTTTACAACGCTTCACGAATCAGTGCAAATAACTGCATATTGTAAGCTTATTTTTTTTTTAATGTGTTTAACAGCTGTCAGTATCGCATAAGCCTCTGCTGGGAAAACGCTCGCGTTGGGGTGTAGGACACCGGCATTCGAAAAGGATGGACCGACCACTGCGTCACCAGCGTGGGGCTTCGAAGCATCGGTAAAGAATTCAGGAATATTGTATTTGTACTGGAGTTCGAGGGAGGGATATGTGCGATACGCGCGTGTTTTGTAACTTCCTCGAAGGATACATCACAGTCTATCAGCTGCCACTGCCACGGCGGGTGCCATCCCACGGTATTCAGAGTGACACTGATTTCTTCGGCAAGATTTCATACACGTAATGAATAGGGCGCTGTCAATGCAGGGCGGCTTTGAAAGAGATGGGAATTAGATAAATCATTTGCAGTACTGTATGTGCGATGTTCACTGTGTGCATTGACCTTTAGAAAATATACGAAGGAAAGTTAGCATTGCTGCAAATGAAGGGACCACTCGTTGGATTCCACGTAAAGGCTTTCTACGGGGCTTGTCCGAAAAGCACCCGTAGAAAGGCGAATGCCCAGATGGTGGACGGGGTCCAACATCTTCAATGCGCTCGGTGTGGCAGACTGCTAAATTATGGCCACGTAGTCTAGGCGTGTGAGTATGAGACCTATGTACAGATTCATGAGGCATTTGCCATCAGTGCCCCATGATGCACGCGACAAAACCTTCAGAATATTCTGAGTTTTCCTGCACTTCTTTTTCAGGTGTTTTACATGTGGTAGAAAGGATAGTTTCGCGACTAGAACAACACCTAAGGACTTGCACTCTGTTCTTACAAGCAGTGGACGTCCCTGCAGATAATTGACAGGCATCTCGGTTGACAGGCATCCGGCACCTGCATCTTTCGAGTGTCGTTGAGTCACTCCGCAGGGACGATCTCAAGCTTCTGCAAGCCGATAAAGACGGCGGCTTCGTCGTCTTGTCTTCCCATAAGTATCGCACAAATGCCGACGGAGCCTTACGACACAATTTTCGGGAGGCGAAGGGCTTCCACCCAACAAAAGCAAAAAAGCTAGCCCTACAAAAATTCGAAGATGCTGGCCTGCTGAAGCTTTCCGCTTCAATTAAAGGCTCCAAAGAAGTTTGCCTCTCTGCGTTCTTCACTGTAAAAACGCATAAAGAAGGTTCACCATTCCGGGTGATTGTGTCGGCAGCTGGCAGAGATGCTTGGGCGCTTACTCGCAGAAGGGCTTCAAGCTGCTCGAAGTTGATCATCCGGAAGCCATCTGAAGTGTCGAAGTTGCTGGAAGTGTCCTACGGGTGTACAAGCCGTCTCAATCGACATCGATTATTCTCTGCCCCAAGCCGCCCTTGCAGTGTCAGTACGAGACGGCATTGAAAGATACGGAGCTACACGATTCCAAAATTCCGTCGGCACGAGTGTTTCCAGGTTTTGGACTTAGTTTCCCTGTACCTTAGCTCGATCGTCATCCACTTGTTTGTGCAGAAAGAAGGCATCTGCATCGGGTCATGTATCGCCCCGATTCTGAGCTACCTGCTTCTGGCGCGTTATGACAGACAACTGCAAAATTCAGTCGGCGCGACCAGTTGGGTGAAAGTCTTTCGGTATGTCGGCGACTTCTTTATTTTTTATCGTGAGAACTCGGCAGAGAGCCCTAGCAAGGTTGACGAGATCTTCGAATGCTTTGGTGCTAACTTTCCTGGACTTTCGTTTACGAGGGAGCTTCCCGAGGACGGTCAACTACGCTTCCTGGACCTCAAGATGAAGTTTAGTGCACAGCACACGTGTTGGGAGTATTCACCTCGTTCAAAGAAAGACCTGCTTCCATTTTCATCTCATCATTCTAAGCTTGTCAAAAGGGCTATCGCGCTCTCCGCTATGAAGAATGCTCTTGTTAGGTCATGTCAGCATCAAATCGCCCCAACCTTCACCAATCAAGTGTGCAGGTTGAAGAAGGCTGGCTTCTCTGACCAATTCCTGTCGGGGTTGGCCGAAGTCATCCTGAAGGAGCACCGTAAGCCGGCGAAGCCTCGGGCTGTAGATGACAGGGCAAGAGTGGCGGTCATACCCTATCTCCACGGTGTTTCGCACAAAATCAAGAAGGCTGCCGCACGTGCCAGCGTAAGGGTGGTGTTCTCGGCACCAATCAAACTAGGATCACTGTGCAAAAAAGTGAACGCCCCTCGCCCAAATCCTTCCATTTGCAAGAAGCAACATGCGACGCGGTTTGTGCCCTGCAAGGCTGAGGTCGTCTATGAGATACCAACGTCCTGCGGTGGCCGCTACGTTGGGCAAACAGGGCGTTGCGCTAATGATCGGCTGCGAGAGCACAAGAACAATCTCAAGGACAAGACTGGAAGCAATATGGCAATCCACTGTGCCGAGTGCGGTTGCACTCCGAGTTTCGAACAGACGCGTATCTTACGCAGACATCGTGACTGCCACGCCCGGGAAATATATGAAGCGTTTACGATTCATTCCATTGGGCCATCATGTGTAAGCGCACCGTCCATCGCACTAACCAACAAGGAGATTAATTACCTCCGTGATTGATCTTTGCTTTTTCATGCACTAGTCACGGCGTAGGGCTTCCCCTTTCCCCCATCCTTTCTTGTTTATCTATTTCCAAGGAAGCGTATATATGTGTTCGCACGAAATAAACGCTCATGTTGTTAGCCAGCGCAAAGTCCTGTCTTTCTAGTCCCGTGTGCTCTCGCTGTTTCCGACGAGGAAATATCTGGATCGAGGTGCAGGCCTCTCTTCCAAGGAAAAAAAGGACGCAGGTGCTCTTTTGTGGGTTGAGGCTGAACCCATTTTTGTCGGCCTATTTTGACACCTTATTAAGTGCATGCTGAACCTGCCGCTCACATACTGCTAGATTGCAGGATTTAAATCCAACATCATCAACATAAATTGAGTAGAACATATTGATACACAGACGCAAAGAATGCACTTTTAAAATAAAAAGTGTAAACTGAGGACACCACCCTGTTCCTTGGACAAATGATCGTGACAGAACATTTCCTACACACACACGGAATGTATGGTCAGACAAGTAGCTCTCAATTATATCTAACATTTTACCATGTACACCTAAGTGGGACCGGTCTCTCACTATTCCGAACCGCCACGCTGTATCATTCGCTTTTTCCATGTCGAGGAACACAGAGAGAAAATACTGCTTGTGTATGAAAGCTTCGCGGATTTGTGCCGCAATGCGTATGAGATGGTCAGTGGTGGATCAACCCTTGCGAAAACCACACTGATGTGGGTCAAGCAGTCGGTTAGATTCCAGAAAATGTATTAGCCGGCGATTTATCTTTTCTTTTTTCAGAAAGCTTACAGAGGCAACTTCTCAGAGCTGTAGCTCGCGACGGAGGACGGATCCTTACCCTGTTTCAGAAGAGGGATTACAATTGCGTCTTTCCATGAAGTAGGTTTCTACCCAGAAAACCATATGGCACTGCACAGGGAAAGGACAGCTTTCTGTGTTTCGAGAGGTAGATGTACCAAACTTTCTTATACTATAAGGTCGGTACCTGGGGAGGATTTATTGCAGCAGTTTAGAGATGCCTCCAACTGAGTTAAACACAAAGGTTCATTGTATGCTTCGTATTTTGCCCATTTCCTTTCTAGTTTTTGTGCCTCTATCCTTGCTTTATAGCTCTGGAAACTTTCAGAGTAGTGCGACGAGCTGGACACATGTTCAAACTTGCTCTTCTGAGGTGTCTCCCTACGTGTTCACCAAAGGAAGTGGTTGTGTTTCTCCTCCGTGCATCTTATTAAACCTGTTCCAGACTTTACCTTCGTCTGTATATGAGTTGATTCCCGACAAAAACTTTTGCCAACTCTTTCTTCGAGCCTGCCGGCGCATCCTATTTCCTCGGGATTCATATGTTCGTTAAATTCTCCACTGTTGGAGAATCCCGGAGCAACGGCCACGCTTTGTTTTTCTTGTTGCGCGCTTTTCTACATTCATCGTTCCGCCAGGGAACACGCCATTTGTAACTTGGGCTGCTCACTTCGGGAATACATTCAGAAGCCGCCCAACCAGAAGTGCAGCAAAATAGTTCACAGCATCTTCTATCGTTACAGCGGACATCTCGGCCTATGTCACGTGGGTAAGAGTTCGAAACTGTTCCCAACTGGCTGAGTCGAGCTTCCGCCGAGGGGCCTGTGGAAGGAGGTTGTTTTGGTTCGGCACACTAAGAATTATAGCAAGATGGCCACTTCCATAAGGGTCTTTAAGAATGTTCCATTTAAAAACGGGTGAAAGGGAAGGTCTATGGAGGAGTATGAATTGTTTGCGAGGTTGAAATACGTAGGCTCTTTTGTATTTAAGAGACAAACTAGATGCAAAAAGGAGCTGTTCAATGAGACGAGCATGACAGCGAGTAATTAATGATTCTAAATCGCGTCTGCAAAGCTGACGATGTGGTGGTATAAACACAGAGCAAATGGTGATGAGTTTATTAAGAGACAGCTCGTATGGCCCCTGCCTGAATCAAGGGCCGTCTGGAGCTTCAAATGCTGGCATGCTATACTTGGAAGCGAGGCTGACCTTTATCAGCTATAATGGCCACACCACCAGATGATGCGACAGCATCCTCACGGTCTTTTCGGAAAGTAATGTATTGCCGAGAAAGTTGGTGTGTTTAGGGCAGTGTTGGCGGTAACGCGTTACATGTAATGGCGTTACCGGTAACGCGTTACTTTTTTCAGTAACTTAGTAACGTACTCGTTACTATCCATGAACTGTAACGGGTGATGTACTTTCGTTGCCATTATTCGGTGACGTGAGGTGTCACGTTACTCATTACTTTGAATTCCAATTATCCTCGCAGTCTTACACAAAATTCAGTCCTCTTGTAGGAGCGCCTTTCTCAGACCTCGCCCAGACGATATATTTTCGCTGCGGCAGACTGCTGTCGGTCTTCCAAGCGTTGACAAAGCGACGCTGCACGGGGTCATTTATTGTGCGGGTGAAATTGCAATGGGGAGCAAATTGCCGAAGTTTACTAAATGGATAGTTTCGGCTACCTTGCCAGGTCCTTTATTGTGCGGGTGAAATTGCAATGGGGAGCAAATTGCCGAAGTTTATTAAATTGATAGTTTCGGCTACCTTGCTAGGTCCTTTATTGTGCGGGTGAAATTGCAATGGGGAGCAAATTGCCGAAGTTTACTAAATGGATAGTTTCGGCTACCTTCCTAGGTCCTTTATTGTGCGGGTGAAATTGCAATGGGGAGCAAATTGCCCAAGTTTACTAAATGGATAGTTTCGGCTACCTTGCTAGGTCCTTTATTGTGCGGGCAAAATTGCAATGGGGAACGAATTGCCGAAGTTTACTAAATGGATAGTTTCGGCTACCTTGCTAGGTCCTTTATTGTGCGGGTGAAATTGCAATGGGGAGCAAATTGCCGAAGTTTACTAAATGGATAGTTTCGGCTACCTTCCTAGGTCCTTTATTGCGCGGGTGAAATTGCAATGGGGAGCAAATTGCCGAAGTTTACTAAATGGATAGTTTGGGCTACCTTGCTAGGTCCTTTATTGTGCGGGCAAAATTGCAATAGGGAGCAAATTGCCGAAGTTTATTAAATGGATAGTTTCGGCTACCTTGCTAGGTCCTTTAATGTGCGGGTGAAATTGCAATGGGGAGCAAATTGGCGAAGTTTAGTAAATGAATAGTTTCGGCTATCTTGCTAGGTCCTTTATTGTGCGGGCGAAATTGCAATGGGGAGCAAATTGCCGAAGTTTATTAAATCGATAGTTTCGGCTACCTTTCTAGGGACTTTATTGTGCGGGTGAAATTGCAATGGGGAGCAAATTGCCGAAGTTTATTAAATTGATAGTTTCGGCTACCTTGCTAGGTCCTTTATTGTGCGGGTGAAATTGCAATGGGGAGCAAATTGCCGAAGTTTATTAAATGGATAGTTTCGGCTACCTTGCTAGGTCCTTTACTGTGCGGGCGAAATTGCAATGGGGATCAAATTGCCGAAGTTTATTAAATGGATAGTTTCGGCTACCTTGCTAGGTTCTTTATTGTGCGGGCGAAATTGCAATGGAGAGCAAATTGCCGAAGTTTACTAAATGGATAGTTTCGGCTACCTTGCTAGGTCCTTTATTGTGCGGGCAAAATTGCAATAGGGAGCAAATTGCCGAAGTTTATTAAATGGATAGTTTCGGCTACCTTGCTAGGTCCTTTAATGTACGGGTGAAATTGCAATGGGGAGCAAATTGGCGAAGTTTAGTAAATGAATAGTTTCGGCTACCTTGCTAGGTCCTTTATTGTGCGGGCGAAATTGCAATGGGGAGCAAATCACCGAAGTTTATTAAATGGATAGTTTCGGCTACCCTGCTATGTCCTTTATTGTGCGGGCGAAATTGCAATGGGGATCAAATTGCCGAAGTTTATTAAATGGACAGTTTCGGCTACCTTGCTATCGAAGTTCAAGTTCCTCGTAACCATCAAAAGCGAGCTGTCGAGACCTGCTGGCTTGTGGGCATCAAGGCTCGGTGTGAGCTCCAGCGCAAAGGAGGATGACTTCATCGGAAATGCCTTCTGAACGTAATCGAAAACTGAAGATGAGCGACTGTCTGAGTACCTTTGATGCCGCATGACATCGCCATGAGCGGATTCAAGGAAAACTTTCCGCGCGTTCCCCAGCTCTTCCTTAATGTGAATACAGGAGTACCACATAGTGCGTCCGTCGAGCTCCTATTTAGCGCAGGTGCGGACGTATTCGCTAATAAGCGAATCAGGCTGTCCAATTAAATATTTGAAACACAGCTGTTGCTTATATTCAGCGGTTTGTAGTTACATTAGAAAACTGTCCCTGCAATACTCAAGCAACTTCGTATTCAAAATTAGTTTTGCGTCTTGCAGCTGCGCCTACAACTCTGGTTACTGAACTCCTGAGGAAGCGAGGCTGACCTTTAACAGTTTCGCATACGCTGTCGCAATATTTGCGCCCATTATACAGGTCAAATTGAAAAAAAAGAACTTGTTTATGTGCGCAAATCGCTTTCCCGAGATTTATGCCGTTTAAGCATTCCTTTATTGCTGCAAAAATTTCCGTATTTATTTTGGTAGTAGAAGCATGGCGTCATAATTACTGTAAGTGTGTTCAGTGATGTTTTCATTGCGGAAAGCGTTGATGATGAAATCGGTCACTTTCCGTTTAATGACTGTCACAAACGAGCGCGTCAATAAAGCGCGCGCACGGCCGCTTTCAGACGGCAGCAAGATAGCACTGCGCCAGCCGCTCGCCCAAGAAGCGCGAACAACGAAAGCCGGCGCGGCGCTCCCCCTCCTGACCCACTCGAGCCAGACGCAGACAACCAGATCAAACGGCCGGCAAAGCCTAGAACCATCTAGAGGGAAAGCGTGACGCGACGCCGAGCGATGCCGCCGCGAGTACAACCGGCGAGAGAAATCTCGCACTTTCCCTAGCTTTGGCTGGGCTGCACGCCGGAGAACACTCCCGACGCTTCTGGAATTTCCCGGGCGAGAAGGAGTCAGTCAGGGGTCAGTCGGTCCGGAGATGGTGAAGTTATGCTGGGAGTCAGCCAAAGAAGACGTGTTTATGATGTGCGGTCAGTCGACCGTCGATCTGGAAGAATCGGATGATGACGCTGTGTGAGCCGTGACAAGTTACGACGACGGAAGGAATTCAACCACGATCCACGCTGGAGTTAGCGTGAGTGTTTCCAGGAAGCTTTCAAGTAAAGTCCAAAAATTGTGAACTGGATACGCTGTTGAACACTTGGGACTTTAACTGTTCTTGAATATATATAGTTGTAATAATGCATGAGATTGCATTTGTAGCGCGTGATCTGTTCGTTTAGTTCCCGTTGTGTTAACACCATCTGAGTTATATTGTGAACTTCTAACAGATACCAGCCGAGCGTGCAGTGTTTGTGATGTTTGTACTGCCTTAACTGAGAATATATATCGTTTCTATTATCGACTCTCGGCTCTCACTCGGTCTGTGGACGACAACCGGCGTTCGCTGGCGCACTAAAATGACCAACTCTAAATTGTCCGCGCTTTCGTGGTGCGTTTTCAGAGGGCCGAGACGCCAGCCCTTGGAATTCACCCGGCGATTGCAATCCCCATTAACGGGATCAGTGACAATGACCCATTCCGAAAAATAGCTTCTCCATGTGCCACAGAGTTGGAAGCCACCACATGTAACTATACAGGCAACTTTAGGCGACTATAGTAGTGCGAGGATACGGCAGATTCGCGCATATTGTTCTCGTTTAACCAGTATTTCGTGTAAAATTTTTGTTTGGGCGACAACTTTAATGTGACATATAAATATAAGTTTTATAAAGTTGCTATATTAGGTTCTTGAGGCTAGAACACACCGATTAAGATTTGTGACTACGGGGTAACGGCAGAAGTAACGTCCGTTACTTTTTTTCATTAACGGTAAAGCGTTAACTTTTTTTATGGGTAATGCAGGGCGGTAACGCATTCCTTTTTCTTTAGCACACCGACTAATGTATTTAGTTACTTTTTTTCGGCAACGTATACAACACTGGTTTAAGGTTTAGGTGTGTTTCTTGCACACAAAGCACTTTCAAGTTGAACTTACTTAGAAGTTCTTGGACGTCACCTATATTTCTTAGTAGTCCTCTTACTTTCCTTGTATGATTTTGTCCATGATGGAAAAACAAAAGTGCCGTGTGTAAAGAGGACGAAGATTGGCCCATTTTACGGGGCCTTTATCAGGCCCTGTATTTGGTGTTTTGTCCTTTTTAGAGCAGTCGAGAGAAGTTTGCCGCTCCTTCGGCGCTTCCTGCGCCGTTTGGCTTGAACTGGTGTCCATAGCCTCTTGCGAGGCACTGGATGCCCGCTCCACAGAGCGATCTGTGCGTCGCTTAGACTTGGCCTCCGTCAACGAAGTCTTTTGACCCCACCGAGCCAGAGGTCGATGGGACCCCCTTGGCCTTTTCATTGCCCTGGCATTGCAAGAGCTAGTGGAGGCCACTGGTGTGGACATATTGACAGTGGGCAGGGCACTGCTGGCCGCTCCCACCGTAGGGGCAAGTGGCTATAGCTTGGGCATGCTACGAGTGGTCCGGGCTACCATCAGGGGCCGTTGTGGTGCCGCCCCTCGTTGCACCACTTAGACGAAAGAGGTTTTCAGTGCGAATGATGACGAGATGCGTTGTCTTGCTTGCCGGAATCTTAACTTTGATAGTAATTATTTCTTTTTCCCTTCCAGGCTGGAGTATGTGCGGTGACTACCATCGCAACAGAGGACCTCGTCATGGCTGCATTCGTCAGCACTATGACTGGTTGTGCCGCACGTCAACTGCCCTCGGCAGCTCTGGGAAGCATGGCCAAATCGCTGGCGTTTGAAAGAACGCCCCTGGTTTGGAATTAACGTTCAGGCACGGAGTGTTACATAGCCAGTTTCAAGAGTCTCGGATAAAGTGGCTGAGCTGAAGGTGAGTATCGAGTGCTTCGTTGCTATTTCATCGTTGTTACGTCTGACTGTAATGCGCTGGACATGTGTTACACCTTGGTCCTTCCATTCATCAAGGAGTTCTTCTTCATTCAGTGCCATCAAATCTTCATCTGATACCACGCCCTTCACTGTATTCATGGTATGATGTGCGCTCACAGAGACAGGGATGTTACCAAACGCTACTAGGTGTGAGAGTTTGTTGTACTGTTCCTTGTCTCTTAGTTCGAGGAGCAAATCCCCAATTGCCATCTTTGTAGCCTTATAACCGGTTCCAATGGTCTCTGAAGCACTTGGCCACAAGGAATGGTGAAATTGCTCTAGCTTTTAGACGACTGTTCACAGTGGAGGTCATGGTATTTCAGGAAGGTTTCCTTGTTTTTGGGCCAAAGAACTGAAGTTGCGTCGGTGCGTACCCTTTCCGGGGCACGATCGGTTACAGAAGGGGTCGAGGATCCCATGGGAAAAAGTGGATTTTTCGGTAACGGCACCTACCACCCACCACGAAGCCCAACAAGGGGACGTGGCAGAACATGTGAACATGTGAACATGTGCCAGTAGTACGCCATTACTATAACCAAATATGGCTTACCCTAGGTTGGATAGGCACACAAGGTTAACCCTCCAAGAAAATTGGAAGAAATTGGAAGAAATTTGAACATAGGAGAACACAGGAAAGGCTAAAAGTGACAAGAGAAAGACGAGAAGATGTGGGTAGAGATAGGAAAAGGCGCCTGCCGATTTCCCCTGGGTGGGTCAGCCCAGGGGTGCTGTCTATGTGAAGCTGGGGCCAAAGGGGCGTGTTGCGTCAGCCAGGGGGCTTAGAGGTCCAAGCACCCAGCGTCGGCTCAACCCACAGGATCCCCATTTGAGATGTCTCGTTGGGTTTTCCTTGTTGCCTCTTCTGATTTCAATCATCTAGACGCTTGAGGCATCGTGTTCTGCCAGTCTTTCCCAATACCACTTTTTATGAGCTGTTCATTGTTCAGTGGAGGCAAAGATACCACAAGTTAGTTTTTCATGATGTTACTTGTCACGAATCAGCAGGAGATCCAGCAAAGGATTTAAAAAGTAATTTTAGAAATTTCAGAATGAATATTGGCATGAAACGTAGAAAGTTTTCTTTTTGCTTGACCAAAACGTTCAACTCACTGGTTCTTTTATAAAGAGGGTGATCTGGTAATGGGGAAATGATGAAACCATCATTTGCCTGATTTCAGTAGCTGTGCCAGCTGCCCACTGTGGAGCCCAATAAGGGGACAAGGCAAGGTTTATACAAGGCTTGCCAACACCATCTGTACACAGCCACAATAATCAAGGTTTGGTTATTCCACACAAGTACAAGCCTAACGGACAGGAAATTTGGAACTGAAGAGAAAGGAAGAGGTGACAGGACTAGTTGGAAACAATAAAAGGAAAAGCAGGATAGGAAAAGGCCATTGCCAATTTCCCCCGGTGGTTTAATCAGGGGCCTCAAAGGCATCAGCTCAAACCCCAGGATCATCAGGCACGACGCATCACGTGACTGGGGTTGTTCAACCCTTCACGCAAAAACAAAAGCCTCGAGAATAGGACAAAACCACGTAGACAGGACACAATGCTCACCAGCACAGGCACATGAGCAGCCGGAACCCATCTGGGCAGGTGGCAGGCACAGGTAGGTGCAGGCTGTTGTTGCCTACTCCCCAGATAATGGCACTGGAATCAACGTCCTTGTACGGCGTCTCACAGTTGAGCAGCTCCCACATCACTACCCCATACGACCTGGAATAAAGGTTCCAAAGTGTGGTATAACAACAACAACAACTGAAAAGTGCACGTACAATGCAAATACTACGACCTACCAGATATCCACCTTCTCAGAGCAGGGCTCATTGCGGATCACCTCGGGCGCCATCCAGGCCACTGTACCCGCAAAAGACATCTTGGTGCTGCGCTCGCTCCACTGTCGGCAAGTGCCAAAGTCGGAAATCTTAAGCACGTCATTGTAGCTGATCAGGATGCTGTCAAATGAGAAGGCAATTCCAGTTTGAGCATATCGTTGATATAGCTATTGACACTGCTGCTTCACCATTAAAGACAATCAGAGTTTGTCAATAATTTGGACGTGCTTGTTGACATTACGGTACATCCTAGGCGCCTAGTGACAAAAGTTCCTACTTTAATCAGCTTGGCAAGCACTATGACAACTTTCAGAGTGTCTACTAATTTAATTTTTCAAAATTCCTTCACTTTTCCAGGTTTTCCATGATGATTCTGAGCACAGTCCCTATTTGGTAAACCTGCTTGAAAAACTGACTATCTGTGTACTGGAAACGAGCCCTCGAGTGGTTGAAGGTACTGTCTACGGTGGTTTATTGTTTTTCTGTTTACTGCCTGAAGCTTACTTCCTAAAGTGTCCAACCTTGCAGCAGTTTCTCTGGAAAGCGAATAGAAACTTTTAAAATGGAATTTTTCTATCTACGTTCTGCCATCTTCAAATGGTACAGGGGCACCCGCAACACTGGTCACTGCACGCGATGCCAATGGTTGTGCCAGTGAAAGTCGAAAACTAGAACCGCATTTTGCGGCTGAATCAGGTTTTGTTTAATAATAAAACAATTACCGTAATGGTCGTTTAGAGCTCGCAAACTGTAAATAAAGCCTTATTACCATACTCTTGCAAGCTTTGTTTAGTCAGCCTGAAAAACCTCCGCAGTCGAGCAGAAAACATGGTGTGTTCCAGCAACACTGGTATGCCGCCATAGTGAAACGAACTGCAGTGGTTGCAATCATGCGAAAAGTGCGAGTAAAACAAACATGAGACGTACTTCACAGAAGAAGATGAAGGCCCTTGCTGTTTTTCAGTTATGTTTAGGTGATCTGTGTTGCATGAAAACCAACAGGGACCCCTTGATAAAGCGGAACCTGAAGGCAAAATCTTCAATGTAGAACCCATGGGGTTGACCATGTCGCGAAGTGGCTTCAGCAACGGTGAATACTGGTATACACTTCTACGAAAGAGAACTGACGGTCATGGTTCGAAAATTACGTTAAGTCAGTCGCGCTTCTGTTCACCCAGGACGTTTTCCTCTTTTAGTGGCGCTGGCCGCTGTGCTCGCATTTCTCTGCCGAAGGCAGGCAGGTGAATGCAAAGCCAACGAGTGCCTCTTGCAACGTGCAAGAAAAAAAAGCTAAAATTACTCTCCGACACGAAGGAAATCTGCTAAAAGTGCATCAAATACAATTTTAAGTTATGCGTATATTTGTTTTCAAACAAAATAAGTCTATCTGCAAGAGTTTTTTACAAGTCTTCTACCAATAGCCTGAGCTGTTGGGTGACGCTAGCTGTCATACTTTCACGACTTTCAGAGCCAAAATTAAAAATACGCTTCTTTTTTATTGGACAAAACCATGCTCGTTGCCGTCGATGCGACAAACAATCTTCTCATTTTCACCACAATAAAAAAACTTTTTCCAAGTGGTAGACAGTCCCTTTCAAAGGAGATAGAGATAAGCTCAGTGCAGAACGTCTGCTGCTGCATCGCCAGTGAATGAGCTCGACCCGGCGAGCCTTTGCTCGAGCCGAACCTCCAAGCCGAGCTGAGGACATGGCCAAAACAAACAAGCACAAATTTATTGGCGTGCTGTGTGATCTGTAGAAGAAACAACATGCACTCTCTTCTTTTTACACTTCTGCCTAGCTGTGTACCGTTGTTGCAGAAAAAGGAGCGACTTGATAAGCTTTCATCAAGGGTAAAGATTGTTTTCATGATGGTCGCGCAGACTGCCGTCGGTCAGTTTCCATGACCAAACCAGGTTTTTCAAAAATCCCATGACAATTCCCTGATTTTTCCAGACATGGCCAAATTCCCTGAGAATTCCAGGTTTTCTAGGCTGGTAGATACTCTGACTTTAAAAACAAACAATAGGTCAACAGATGCTTTCAATGTAACTTCCTTTACGTATTTACTAATTTAATGTTCAAAAAATACAAGCGTGCAGGTCAATTCAACAGGAGGAGATTAACCTCCTGAAGGAGAACTGCCCATAACAGCATGCATGTTTACTTCTGAAGCACACAAAAGTATTACAAATCAAGATTACTTAGTGCTGTTCCGCAACAGTCTCAAGTTGCAGTTGCACAAAAGAAGGATGATGGTTTGTGCGGCCCATATTTTGTTACAGTTATTTACAGCAGTAATTATGAGGTAAAGGGAAAAACGACATAATCTGTGAGGGGGGGGGGGCAACCTTCAACGGTAATGCTCGACCAATTAAGCAGTTCTACTGTCCACTTGATTGGTTCATTCTGTATGTGTAACAACTTGCTAATGTTACTGCTAATACAGGGGGCACGCCACCGCAACGACAGTGGTCACGAGAATGCCCTTCTTAATGCAGGTTTTCTTCCTGTTGTTCGCACCGTCGCTCCGCCTTGGCTTCCTGGGTAACCACCCGTTCCTGGACTATTGCCAAAGCGCGCCCGTCACGATTCAGTCGCTGGCATGGAATGCCTCTTCGCAAGAAACCCCGAGGATGCCGTTTCCGTCGGCCGTTCGCTTCTGCGCCTGGCCACATCGAGCTACTACAAGTGAGGGGCGTCAACATCGCCTACAAATAGCGGCACCAGACTCGAGCGCCTTGGGGCACGCCACCGCAACGACAGTGGTCACGAAAATGCCCTTCTCAATGCAGGTCAGTTACCTTCCAAACGCGGCCTGCGTGCGTTCTGGAAATCGCTGTCTTCTTGCGGTGTCGTGCCCCACTTGTATTATTGGTACATGTAGGTTACTGTGTGAAATGTTGTGGTCTCTTTGTGACAATGCTCAGGCGGTAAATTTGCTCCCATTGATGTCGGGTGACGTCGAACTAAACCCAGGACCTGTTTCACCACCGTCCATGGAAACCATTGCAAACGCCATATCCCGCATAAAAGCATCTCAAACCTCAGTCCTGACAGAACTTTCACTAATCCGAACATCCCAGTCTAGCATTGAGGCGCTCGTGACTAGCCTTTCGACTCGTGTTGACACCCTAGAAAAAATTGTGCAGTTGACTCAGTCTAACGAAACTGGTCTAAAGGCAGACGTGAAGGACAGTTTTGCCAAACTTTCTGCGGAAATCGGGGTTCTTATAGATAAGTGTGATGATGCTGAAAATCGCCTACGTCGTTCTAAGCTGCTTTCCTGTGGTATCCCAGACACAAAAGGCGAGACTTGGATTCAGTCCCAGGCAAAAGTGATAAAATTTTGCTCTCGGTATCTCCATACCGGAAGACGACTTCGAGCGTGCACATCGGCTTCATCGATACCAGCAAAACAAAAGTAGACCTATCATAGTAAAATATGCAAGATTTAAAGATAAATAAAAAATTCTTGCAGACTGTGTCCAAGGGCACAACTTTTTTTTAATTCGCGAAGACTACTCAGCTGGAGTTCGACAGGCACGAAGGAAACTGTATGACCATGGCATGCTGAGCGGCAAACCCTTCAAGCTACGCTTTGACAAGTTACTACTTGAAAACAAGCAATTTTCGTACAATGCAGAATCTGATAGCGTTGTTGAATTGCAATCGTAGCAGTCATTTTTACATCTCAGGCATGCGCGTCGTCCACTTCCCCCCCAACCTTGCCTCGCCCCTGTGAATGATCCCGTTTGTCAATGTATGGCAGTCTAAATCGCTAATGTGCGTAGTTACCTGCCTAAGACGCTGTTGAATCTCTTCTAAATGACAACAACACTGACGTTGCAATATTTACGGCATCTTGGCTTCAGCCGCACATTGTAGACCACGAGCTATTACAAGACGGCCAAGCGTACGCTGTTCACCGGCTTGACAGGGTGGGGCGGAGGGGTAGGGGGGCGGAATATTGATTTTTGTTAAGGAAAGTGTTCCTTCTTATGTCATCAAAATGAACTGTCAACACGAACTTTTCTGTGTGAACATTTCACTAGCTTCAAAAATGACTGTGATTATTGCTTGTTACCGCGCTCCTAATTGTGATGCCACCTTCATTTATGAACTAAATACAGTGCTAGTACATCTTTACTCTCGTTTTCCTTTTGCTAATTTCATGCTCTTTGGTGATTTTAATTTTCCATATATTAACTGGACAAATCTTGAGCCAGATAACCGCCAGTCCAAAGATTTTCTAGATATGACCCTGACGTTTAACTTCACCCACATGGTTAATACACCAACCCGTGGGGCAAATATCTTAGACGTCGTACTTGTTTCCAACCCTGATATAGTAAAATCGCTATCATCCGTTGATGGTCTAAGTGACCACAATTTAGTGCTATTTAACCTCTGCATCCCACGTCCTGTACGACAGCGCTCTATAAAACACATCAGGGATTACAACAAAGCTAATTTCACAAAAACTAACTCAGAATTAAGCGAGTTCCTTGATTTCTTCCGTCGGTCTGCTTCACTTCGTCCAGTAGACGATAATTGGCTGTTATTTAAGAACAAGTTAACATCGCTTGTTGGGTTACACGTACCCCTTGTACGCATTCGCGGTGACCTGAGAAAACCCTGGTTTTCAAACACACTAAAGAGGTTGTTAGAGAAAAAAAAAGCGTCTTTTCCGCGATACGAAACGATCGGTAACTTCCTCAACGTGGGAAAAGTACTTTACGAGTCTGCGTCAATATACTTCTGCTTTGAGACAACCCAAAAAAGAAGTTCTTCCACTACGACTTACAGACCATTATGCGTGTCAACCCTAAAAAATTCTGGAAAATCCTCACACCAAGTAAAAGCTCCAATAACATTTCTTTGAGTTACCCCGATGGTTCCAATGTGCCAACTATGAGCGATCAGATGTAATCAACTCGTACTTTTTAACTGTTTTCACTAATAAACCCACGCTAAACGACTGTGATCCGCCCAACCTTTCTCTTTCCGAAATGCCTCCTATAATCATTACTTCTCAAGGAATCTTGAAGCTCATTGAAAAAATGAAGATTTCTAGTGCCCCAGGGTATGATGTTATTACAGCCAAAATACTAAAAGGCACAAAAATATTCTCTAGTTCTATATTAGAAATAATTTTCACACAGTCAATCACTGACAGTTCACTTCCGACTGACTGGAAAATTAATAAAGTAGTAGCTGTATACAAGTCTGGCAGCCGCTCGGATCCCTCCATCTATCGTCCCATTTAGCTTACAAGCATTGCCTGCAAACTCCTAGAACATATAATATACTCACAAAAGGCATGTCATCTAGGTAATCATTCCTTCTTTTTCCCCATTCAACATGGTTTTCGGCCTAACCTATCATGTGATACTCAGCTCTTTCAATTTGTTACTGAGCTTCACTTAAACTTAAGACTCATCCTTTCAAACTGACGTCATCTATCTTGATTTTGCCAAAGCTTATGACTGTGTCCCCTACCAGCGACTTCTGGCCAAGCTCTCATGCCTACAGCTGGATCCCCTTGCGTTGTCATGGATCCGATGCTTCCTCACCAATCGCCTCCAGTACACTGTTGTCGGTAATCATTGTTCAGCCACTACTAACGTGATTTATGGAGTACCACAGGGATCCGTCCTTGGTCCTCTGCTCTTTCTCACCTTCATAAACGACCTTCCTAATGGCATTCCATCTTCTATTCGACTTTTTGCAGACGACTGCGTTCTTTATCGTCGCATCGCACACCGAACTGACCATGAAATCATTCAAAACGACTTACATCAAATCGAATCCTGGTGTTCCAATTCATTAATGAAACTGAATACCTCGAAATGTAAAGTTATGCAGATATCCTGTAAGCGCTCCAACAGTAATCACACGTACTCCCTAAACTCGATAGCTTTGTCCCTCGTCGAATCTTATCGTTACCTTGGTGTCACAATAAACAAAAAGTTGACATGGTCTGATCACATCACCAAATTAGCAGCCGATACTACTAAATCACTTGGTTACATCAGACGTTCCCTTTCCTTGTGTCCCTCATCCAAGCGAAAACTGGCTTATGAAACATTTATACGAAGTAAGCTTGAATATGCCTCAGCTATTTGGAGCCCTCATCAAGGATACCTCATTAACGCTTTAGAATCTGTAAAGCCCCGTGCGGCCAGATTCGTCTCTTCTAGGTACGGCCGCGATGAAAGCATCAGTGCCATAAAGTCATCTTTGGGACTCGAGTCATTGTCGTTCCGTCGGAAGATTGCAAGGCTGTGCCTGTTCCATCGGCTTTACTATAACTTCCCCCATCTTCACGGTAAACTGTTTATCCCGCCAAGCCGTACATCTCGTCGCCTTTTTAACTCGTGCAGCGTCCAGCGTTTGCACGGTTCTACGTCTTCTTTTAATCAATCTTTTTTTGCCAATAGCCACTGCAGAATGGAACATTTTGCCAGACTGTCTTGTCGTAGAGCGAAACCCTATTGTGTTTTAGCAGTTGCTCACTGATCACCTAACGCTGTAAAATTCATTTACACTCTTCTCTTCTTTCTTTTCGCCTTTATATGCCTCGTTCAAATTGTACCTATGTGCTTCTAAATAAGTCTACGTTTCTCTGTGATATCATTCAGTATTGTGATCCGATATGTTTGTAAATCCTTATGTAACCCCCCCCCCCCTTATGTAATACCCCGAGAGGGGCCTTTAAGGGAAAAATAAATGACGATGATGATGATGATGATGAATATGAAAAGACTGCTAAAACTGCAGCCATTTAGCGAAAAAAAAACAAATTTCTAGAAATATTATGTATCAGAAACCACACTATATTATCAGACATGCTGCAGAGAGGCATCAACATTGAAGCGCACACCTAAATGGAAGCAACTTCAATGGAAAATCTGGCAAGGAAAAAAAATGCCAGGTATTACAGGCAAATTTGAATTCGGAGACCTTCATATGAATCCAGCAATCACATGATCAACTTTTGCTACGCCAAAATTCTCGTGACGTAAAACTTTCTTCGATCACAAGGGTAGCGGACAGCGCAGTGTCGTCCTCTTTCTTGTCCTGGTGCCTTCGCGCTGGTAGTATACCGTCACTTTCTTCGAGCAGTACCTTCACCCCCTATGTTTTAACTGCACTAGATGGAGACTATCGGCGCTGGAGTTTCCCCTAGTCAGTGAAAATATTTTCAGAGCATTGTATCAGTTCTCCGTACACCACTGCTTACCTTCGTCACGTGGCTTCTCACCTTCCAAGTGCTTTGTGTGTGTGAGCGCATTGAACGCAGAGCGTGAGCGGCATTCAGCAGCACTTTGTCACTTTTCTAAACGCATAACGCAAATGCCAGAAAGTGCCTCAGCGACATGCCTGGTTGCTGCGCTTACGAGTCGAGCCACGAAACGTAATTTGAAGGGCACTTTTCTTTTTTTCAATTCCGTGTGGGAAAGCGCCAAAGAACAACGTGGCTGTATAGACTTGGCTGCAAAGACTCAAACACTCGTATCTGCATGTTACTAAAGGGGGCACACGGGGATCAAATCGCGAAAATAGCCGAAAAAAATTAATTTTTGGAAAACACTGGTTTTGGCATCTGTGGCCTCTTATTTACGCAGCATCTAAACGATTACACTGAAAACGCACTCTAAGTGCCCCAAAAAATCATTTTGTAAGTGAGGTCGGTGAAATAGAAGCCCAAAATCGCGCTAAAACTGTTGAAAACCAGGAAGCGGAGCCCAAGTAGAGAACTTCTTGTTTATTGACGCTTAGCAGAAAAACTAAAAAAAATCACACCATCTCCCGCTAAAGGGAATCATGAGGCGATGCGAAGCAGTGTTTCGGCATGTAGAGCCCGCGTTTCAGAGGTGGAGTGGTGAGGGGGAAAGTGGAGAGAGGAAGTGGAGAGGGGGAAAGGAGAGGGGGGTGATGTGGAGAGGGGGAGGGGATAGGGGGAAAGGGGGAGGGGAAGAGCGATGGGAGGAGAGAAGAGGAGAGGGGAAGTAGAGGGGGAAAAGGAGAGGGGGATGGCAAAGGGGAAGGGGAGAGGTGATGTGGAGAGGGGGAGGGGAAGTGGAGAAGGTTTGCGCATGCGCAGTAAAGGTGGTCACGCCGCACACCACCACCACCACCACAACCGGATTGAACTCCGCTATAAGATGCTTCACATCTAAAATGGAATGCGGGCGTGCGCTCGGGTCCACGCTCGCTTGTCACTCGTTCGTCTTCGCTGGTCTTCCGAAAGAATACTTAAAGGCCAACTCCGGCGATTTTTTGGCCATTTCAAAGTAATGGTGCTTTTATGTTCCTGAGACGCTCCTGTTACGGGCCCGATAGCAGAAGTACTCGGCAAATTGGAGATTAATTTTAAATAAGCAAAAAAGCGCGACACCGAAACCGAAACCCAACCGAGTGTACTGTCTACGTATGATGTAGACGTTGTTACAAACGAACCGGAAGTCGTGCAAGGCATGCCGGTCACGCCGGCGCGGTGTATGGAAACTGTGACAGCAGGGACGACCAGCGAAGCGCCGGCCAAACCAACGCTGTCTGTCACCTTGTGCACAGCAGACGCTCGCTGTAGCGGCCGAAGCGCCGAAGTTAGCGGTGCCCTCGGCTGCGTCACTTCCGCCGCCTTCCCAATACTGACGTCACAGACGCAATGTTGCTAATAATTGTGGGAACCCAGGAAGGCGTTTGCAGACAATCTTTAAAATTCATTTGCAAACAATCTGCGCATTTCTCAAGCCTGTAATTTGGCATAAATGACGAAAACGTGCAAAGGAACGTACCCAGCGAATTTCATTGAGATCCATGGACCTCGAAAAATCGCCGGAGTTGGCCTTTAACAGCTCCCGACCGAACAATTTGCGCGGATTTGCTTCCTTCAAGTCGACTGCCTGCAAGATGAACATTTTCCAGCACATTCCTGGCGGCACAACATCTGTACCGGTCGCCGCAACGTGGTGAGAAGCGCGCACGGTGCATCAACGAGCTGTGTCGTCGCTGTCCGTAAATACCTCTGCGACTCTTACGCCTTCAGCACTTGTCTTGTCGAGTCCTTTAATTTGATGTATCCAATCCTTATTGATTATTTGCTTCTATTCTTACTGACGTAAATGGAGCGAAGCTCTTCGAAGTGCTCTCGTCGCCACCGGCTACCGAGATCGCTTAAAACTCACTGTGTTTCCACCTTCGCTGAAGTATTTCGCGTAACGACTCTGTCTCTTGGGATGCTTTCCTCGGTGCTTTGCAAGAGGTGCTTATCAAAGTCATTTTCTTCCTGAAGCTCTGCATTTCGACGTATCTTTTTTCTGCAGAGACTCCAACCTCTCGAAAGTTTTACCACGGTTGTCTTTAACCTCGGAACAATCGCTGCGTCCAGGCAGTCGAACTTCGTAACTTCCACTGGTTTTAAAAGTTGGTTCAGCGGAGTCGTATTTGTCAATTTCCGAAAGTCTATCTTCGTTGGCCAGTCCTAGATGTTCTACTTCCCAAACATGCCTCAGTTGCTTGGAAATGTCGGTTCCTTACTGTTTCTGGCTTGTTGAACTTAGGTAGACTTCTGGTATCTCCGTCAAGTGTCCATCCCATTATAGTTTCTAAGGCAGCCAAGGAGTCATTCAGTCGCCCAATTTTTCCGCTGACAACCTGCCGGTCTGCTCCTATAAGTACGCATATTCCAGGCTCAGGCGAGACGTGCAATACGGTGGCGTCAGTCAAACGCAAGTCGTTCTCGTTGATCTGATCAAGTACACCTGTCTTTTCCAATGCTGACAAGTCGTTGCATATTTCTGGAACTTTTATGGCTTCTATTTCAAGTGAGTTTGAGTCGTACTGACAATCAAGTGTGACTTGTGCTCTCGGATAATATTTTCGAGGTGCGGAAATGTTTCCAAATGCCGAGATGGCGAGCTTCTCTTCGGCTAACACAGTGGTTTTCTGCTTCCTAGAAAAGTCTTCCGTAACGAAGCTGCGTTCGCTGCCCCCATCAATCAACATTCTTACGAGGTGTTTACTTCCAGTGCCCCGAGCAAGAACTTTAGCGGTCCTAAGAAGAACTGTGCTTTTTATCGAGTCTGTTAACGAGCCGGAAACACTTGTCTGCGTTTCTGTATTCTTCTGCTTCCATATAGGGTCGCACATCGTTGTGATGTGTCGTCCCTTGCATTTCGCGCAGCTCAATCTCTTCCAGCTCCTGCATTCTTTCACCCTGTGATATTGTCTAGCGCATCGGAAGCAGCAACCTAACTTGAGCAGTTTCTCCTTTTTCTCGTCTAAGGTGAGTTCAGCTGGGCAGAGATCCACCGAGTGATCTTTGTTGCCGCATAGTATGCAACTCTCTGGAACTAGTTTTACTGTTAACATAGATGCAGAACCTTGTGTATGTCCAGTAGATTGTCGTTTTGTGGTTAGGACTCGTTCTCTTTGGTCAACTGTCATCAGTAAAGCCTGTTCCCGGCTTCTTACTTCAAGGCTGAAGAAGTCTAGAAGAGTACACAATTCATCTATTCGATCACGTTTGTCGAAGACAAGGTGCTCTGAGTATAACAGAGCACCATTTCTTGCGGAAGATTCTGTATTATAGCCGTCTTTAGTAGTATTCCATATTCTTTGTCTTCGACATCAAGGTTATGAAGGGATCTCATGCGGGTTTGGACCTCTTCATACAACCTTTGAAGCCCTTCTAAATCTTCACCCGAACGGACTTTACGTAGGTTTAGAAGGTGGCCCATGTGGTCGTTAACAATCAGCGACTTATGGCCGAATCTTTCTTTGAGAAGATGTATAGCTGTGCTATAACTTTCGTTAGTTGTGGCCAGGCCGCTGATGACACCTTCTCGTTTACCCGACAGGTAGCTCCGGAGGTATCTTAATTCTTCCACGTCTGCGAGATGGCGGTTCTGATGAATGGTCGACTCAAACTGATCCCAAAACTCAGGCCACTGAATTGGGTCACCATGAAACTTCGGCAGATCGAGCTTAGGTAGCTTACTCTGCGCACGTGCCTGATGAAAATCATCGTCAGATGCGTGCGTAGCTACAGCTTGAGGAGAGGATAAAATGCGTTCAGCGTGGGACTTTGCGAGGACGATAGAATCTTGATACAAGATGCTGCCCGACGCTGTTAATCTCATCATCAAGGTTATCGTCAGTGGCATGCTCTTCTATTTGGTTGTCAAGGTCCCCGAGCATCGTTTCCTTTATCTTCAATAGATTAACATGATCGGTTAGTTCACCAGTTGGCGTTGGTTCCATCCGCATAAAAGTCGTCATGTCGTTGATGATCCTGGTGACCGAAGCTCGAACGGTAGCACGTTTCCGTCGTAGCCTTTCTATGTCGTCACGTCGGGAATCGAAGGACTCGTGATGACGTGGATCGTTCTCCCAGCGTCGATCGGCCGTCCTCTTCAGGTAGCTCGCTTCATCGTCAGGGGTCTTGGACTGTTGCTCTTATCCTGGTCATGGCACCATACTGTTCAAAACCAGGAAGCGGAGCCGAAGTAGAGAACGTCTCGTTTATTGACGCTGAGTAGAAAAACTAAAAAAATGGAATGCGGCCGTACGCTCAGGTCCACGCTCGCTTGTCACTCCTTCGTCTTGGCTGCTCTTCCGAAAGAATACTTAACAAAAACTTTTCACCGCTTCGCATCCCGTCTTTCCTGCCACCGAGCACCGCCACCTTGGCGTTGTTTCAAAGCTCAATGCCTGTTCGTTCCCGCCCTTCTCGCTTACGATCACCGCATAGAAAAAGCGCAAACAACAAACAAATTGTAGGGCGTTCTCATGAACCTTGCAATGTACGCGGAGCTCCTATTGGCTTTCTTTCAGAAGCCACGGATGTGGCTATTTCGCGCAAAGAAATCACAAGGGAAGGGTTAAGGGAAGCCCAACAATGTGTGCTTCTGGATTACATTGCTCCTATTGGCGGAGCGCGCGATACCGCTGAGAGGCGCTTTTCTCATTGGTTGTTGCCACGGCGACGGCCGCTGTGTTTAGGAGCGGAGTGCTCGCTGCGTGATCACTCCGCGGCCGTAAACACGTGATTAACCGCTGTTAGAAAAGTGACGCGTGTACGCGGGGCAAGCCTCTTTATTTTCGTACGGTGGAAAACGGGGCACGGCATCGCATGGAGCCAGATTGGGACGCACCGAATGGGCTGTCATCCCTTGCCGGGACGGTCGTAAAGCGACAGCGACGTAAACCACAGCGCGTTATCATCAAAATGCTTACTGCTCGTCAGATGACGCGCGAGTGCCGCTTTGCTTCGGAGACGATCTGCCGACGCTTGCTCTCGTGCCTCTCTGCCGAGTTCCTGCTCCCGTTTCGATAAGTCTAATGTCCCCACTAGTGGAAGAGCGTTCTCGTTTCACTTCGAAAAGTTAATAACGTGAGAAAACGCATTTGCGGAATAGTTCGAGGCGCCGTCAGCTTCGGAGCAGGCGTCTGCTCTACGGCGCGGTTTATCGCACAAGAAAGTGAATCTTTAGGCGTTCGTAGTTGACAGAGGTGATCGCAAAGCTTCGTCAAACTAATACACCACTATTCAGGCCGCCTGACCACACGTTCCGCGGCCGCAAAAGTAGCGATACAGTCCAACATGCCCCATGTTTCCATGCAGCCTGGTGTGTTGCTGGGGGCTGCACAAAAGCGTGTGCGGCATAATGAGCTTCCTAAATCAGGCCCAGTTAAGAAGTAGAGCCCTAACATATTGCCTCCTGGCAAGGACACCAATTATTACTGCCCTGGCACACTTTAGCATAGTGTCCACTGCAACCGAAACTTCGTTGTCCATTTTCTCAAAAGAGTGTTTTCTGCCTGCCACTTCGGTGCATCCATAGTTGTGCTATACTTTCCACAAGAGATTTTGATGCTGTTTATTTTATAGTCCTAATAATTTTCAGCAGAAAATTATTAGGACTATAAAAAAAATCAAAAAGTGTCTTTAAAGGGATACTGAACAAAATTTTCGCCGCCGAGATAAATGACTCAATTGAAAGATTGGGTGCTGAAATTTGTTGAAACAACCTTCATTTCAGCCAGAGACTAGCAGAAAATAATGAATTTAATGCATTTTTCGCGAATTGGCGCGTCTAGCGGCCGCGCCGCGAACTAGAGAGGAAGTGACGCGAAACTCTGCGGATAGTGACTCGCCAACCGTGCTCGCAGCAAAATCGCTTACCAATCGACATCGCAAGCCGCCACCCGCTGCCGCGCGTCTCTCTCAAAACGTGTTTTCACGGTCGGGAAGGTGTTCTCCGTGCGTGTTTTCAACCGGCAGCCAACGACGCCATTGCCGCGCTCTCGGCCGTATATTTGTTTTCTCAAGCGGAGCTTGCGCCCACGTCTACGAATTTGCCGTCTGTGTTGTGTGCTGCTACGTAATGTGAACGGTGAAGCACCTGACACAACGCAGAAACGCAGAATGCCTCAACGCTGTTCTGCGCTAGGGTGTGCCCTGTCATACCTTTCCAACAGAGCCGAAGCATCGAAGGATATAGATTCGCGCTGGGCGCGCATCGCAGCCAACGTGGGTGCCTTCAAAGCGTGACTTTTTGTGCTCCGAACACTTCGAGGATAGTGACTATGAGTTACTAGGCTGCCGACCCACGTTAGGCTACGGCAGCTCTTCTGGCTCGTCGTCCTTGCTGTCGCTTGACACAGCAGAACGGTCACACGCATATGGTTGTATTTGGCGCATCCGTTTTGGAGGCCTGTCGAACGGAGTCGCAATTACCGCTCGTGGAATCACTGTCACTCGCACCTTGCATCTTTGCGCTCTCGCGACACACTCGGTAGTTGTAGCGGTTCCTATGTGGGGAAAAGAGGACAAGGCTCAGCGCCACACCAGCCACCCTCGGTTCTTGAGAGGAGAGGTGGAGAAAGGGAAGTGGCAGGGCAGGAGAGAGCGTGCCGGTTGCCCCCCTCTTGCTGGAGCACTCGACGTCACGTCCGCCGACAAGCGCAGTGGCATGCAGCCGCCGCGCTCTCAATATCCACTAAAAATACGGCCAACTGCTCGAAATTACGTGAAATAAACGCTGCGTACAGGAACAGTCGTGTCGTCCGAGTCGAATGTAAGTGTTCTCGTAGCTTTTTCAAATTTTTGTTCAGTATCCCTTTAAGTACAAACAGTATGTGAGCAAAAATACAAAGTAGTTCCAGCCTCCTAGCATGTTTAATCACTCTGCCAGGCTTTCCACGAGCAAGGAACAGATATATTTATGAAATTTTAAATTTGCCTTTTTACGATAATTTGTAGTGTGTGTGGCAAATTTGGTCAATACAGGCCAAGAACCTAAACAGTTACAAACGATCCCCGCGTCCCCCCTTAAGCGAAGGACAAGCTCTCATGCAACTGGATACATCATCTGTTCAGTTCACTCTGCTTAGCGCTGCTGAAAACGACGTACAGAGAACCTTTCGATTTTGCTCACCTCTATCCATCAGCTTAACACTATCGAACATATCATGCATGTAAGCACGTCACTCATGAGACGGAAGATTTACTGAATTATTAAGTGTTTACTATTACGGCAGTTGTGACATGACCAGCTGCCAACAACTGAAACATGGCTGGTACACTGCGCATAAGGTGTTGGACTTGGTTTTATGCAATGTTATTAACGTCCAAGAAATGATACTTTTACATGCCGAGCCAACTTTATAATACCGGCTAGTCATTGTGAAACAGTAAAAAAAGAAGATTATGTATGCTCACGCATCAATTACCAATAGGCTTCCCAAGCAACGCTTAGCGGCGCTGCTGCTCTTGACAGGCAGCGCCATCTCTGGCAGAAAAAGAGAAACTGGGGTGTTAGCAGCGCGCGTTTTCCCTTCTCTCCACCGCGTTGCCGCTCGCTTTGCATGTGCAGAGCTCTCGCGGTGCACTTGCGCCGCCTCACAATGTACCGCTTGCAGTGCGGCTTCAAAAGGATTTTCAAGCTTGACTGGCACTTCCGAAAAGCGAACTTGATAAAATGAGAAAGCCTCGTCAATCACGTTAGCGGTGAAGAGCAGACGATCGACAACAACGACGCCCAACTCAAAGCGAAATGCATTTCCCAAGTCGCGATTACACCGTGTAGGACGTATACCTAGAGGTAAGTCTCATTCTGTCATGTTCAAGATGAATAATGGTCCACATGCACTCCGAAATGAAGCCGTATACGCTATCGATGTTCTGCGGCGTGGACTACGAATCATATGATTGCTGTTTTGATATGGCATGCTTACAGTAGCAGCCATGTACTTTCGTGAACAAACGTTTGCGGCGTGCGAAAAAAAGATTATACGGCCATGGCACTGCTTCCTGAGAAGGTTAGAGTCAAGTCCTCCGTGCCGCTGAAGAATTACCCGCCGATTAAGACGCGAGGCAGCTAGCTGAGCTTCAACCACTGTGAAGCAAGATGAACTGCTCGCCTCGTTTTTTCGGCTCTCGCGTCATGCTTGCAGTCTCTTTTTATGATATCGACTTGTAAGGCGTATAAAACCTGCTGCGTGAACGCGGCTAGAAAATCGCACAAAGTCAGAAGGTGGTTACTTCAAGGTTGCAATTGCAAAGCATGTATTAAGTGCCAGTTATATTTAGCGGCTTAAATATATATCACCCTAATAAAGTGACAAAAACAAAGCAAACCTGCAGAACGATGTCAAAGCTTGCTTCAAATGCACAGACGTCCATTCCGGCGTGATAAAGCAGCCTTCCCGACGCGTGAAATGCAGGCGCCGTACTTCTGAAGTTCTGACGATGTGCCGAGTTCAGTTGAATTCAACCAACCGCGCAATGCTAACGGTATAACGCGAATGTGAACGTCCAACAACGACGGGTAGGTCTCACGAACACGGGGAATCAAAACACAAAGTTACTTCACCTACAACCGTAACTGGACTTTAACAATACGAGAAGACAGCGAGTAATCATTAATGTAGTCGCTGCGTGCATGCGCCGCGTTACTTACCGATTCAAGTAGTCGGAACGAACGAAAGCGATGAACTCAGACAGCCAAAATAGAAGGCGAGACAGCGCTGTCAGCTATCCACGCTTGCCCCCTTTATTTCTCGTACGACACGCCCGGGAAACGATTCAGTTTAACACGTGAATTGTGTGCCTTGGTGTTGTCTGCACTGTTGTGGCTGGCCGCTAAACCGCAATACTTCGGACCACGCTTGCGCTTCCGCGGGGTTGCTTCTGCCATCGCGGAAATGCGCAGCTTCGCACAGCAAGCCTCTCGGTTCCACGTACCCAGAGCCATATGCACGTACCCAGCTGACGGCCCCCCAGTTACCCGCACCGAGAGAAGAACGCGTGCGCACGTGCGCTACCGCTACCGTGAAAGGGGCTGAGTCGGCCGCGCAGAAGGTTCAGAGCTTTCCGACAGAGCCGTAGCGCGGCTGGCGCGGCGCTGTCGTCGCGCCACAAACTTGAGCTTGGGTTCCCTATAGATACCAAGTTATTTGACATAAAAACAAAATGCGAATTTCAAGGTCGAGTGTTTTACCCACAGATACCAAGTTATTTGACATAAAAACAAAATGCGAATTTCAAGGTCGAGTGTTTTACCCATAGATACCAAGTTATTTGACATAAAAACAAAATGCGAATTTCAAGGTCGAGTGTTTTAGCAGCACAGCTTTAACTATCATCATCCTAAACGGGCATGTGCCACAGAAATTGGGTATATCCCACTACTCACCACTGGTCCACTAAAAATGAAGAAGGCAACAGTTCGCCCAACGGCCTATCACAAAAAACTGTCATCATCATAAACGGGTAAGTGCCACAGAAATTGGGTCCCACTACTCACCAATGGTCCATTCCAATACGTCGGGTCCTATAAGTACCTTGGTGTCAACATTACTAACACTCTGTCCTGGTCCGATCACATTGACTATGTAATATCTAAGTCTAATCGCACGCTAGGCTACATAAAACGTAACTTTCCTCGTGCACCATCATTATTAAAGAAACATTTATTTATCACTTATATTCGCCCTGTGTTAGAATACGCTTCATCCATATGGGACCCCGGCCAAATAACATTAATAAACAAGCTAGAGGCTGTTCAAAATCGCTCGGCACGTTACATCCTATCAAATTATCATCGAACATCCAGTGTATCTGCCATGAAAGCCCCCCTTAACCCTACGTCACTTGCCACACGCAGAAAGCTAGCACGCCTCTGTATCTTTCACAAAACATATTATCACAATCACGTTTTAAAATCGCGTTTAATACAGCCTGCATCTTTCATATCATCTCGTTTGGATCACAACAACAAAGTACACATGCCTCGTAGCTTCACGGTAACGTACTCTGATTCCTTTCTTCCGAAAACGTGCCGCGACTGGAATCATCTGTCTGTATCAGTCGTCAATATTACTAACCCTGACACATTCCGAAATGTAGTAAATACGTCACTTTGATTTCATTTCATGCTCACGTGATACCGCGACTTCTTTTTTTTTTACGCTTTTGGTTTCTTGAGTATGTACTGCGCTTTTCTGTTAAAAATGCCTTCTTTTTATTTTTATTTTACCCATTTCCTGTATTGATTGTATTTCAAATGTCATAGTTGGAATGTTATCTTGCGTTTTTTTTTTTGTCTTTTGCCCCTCCCCTCTACAATGCTGTAAAGCCCTGAGGGTACAATAAATAAATAAATAAATAAATAAATAAATAAATAAATAAATAAATAAATAAATAAATAAATGAAGACGGCAACAGTGAGCCCAACAAACGGGTACGTGCCACTGTGCGGCCTATCAGAAAACTATCATCATCATGTATGTGCGCCAGAAATTGGGTAAATCCCACTACTCATCACTGGTCCACTAAAACTGAAGAAGGCAACAGTTCGCCCAACAAATGGCTGCGAAGCGACGGCGGCAGCGAGAAGACCCCGAAGCGATGGAAGACCTACGCCAACGACGACGTGTCCGTGTCGTGTCTGTGACTATCTGTGGTTTAACTCTCTGCTCTGAGAATCAACGTACAAACAACCTAGCATCACCTCGCATCACCATATTATATATATACATATATATATATATATATATATATATATATATATATATATATATATATATATTGGTAAATGTGTTTCCTTGGCAATAACCCGCAAAAAACACAGGTCCAACTTCTCTTACACTATTGACAACTGCGCCTTAACCACAGTCTCTAACCATAAATATCTAGGAATCACAATTTCAAACGATTTGAGATGGGATACTCACATTGATAACATTACTGGCACAGCCCTTAAAAGACTATTTTTACTGACGTCTTAAGCACGCACCACCGAATACCAAACTAATAGCATATACAACCCTCGTCCGATCTGTACTGGAATATGCCAGCCCTGTCCGGTTCCCGTTTACCCAACAACAAATTAATAAAACAGAAGCGGTTCAAAGAAAAGCAATAAGGTTTATTTTTAACAAGTATAGACAGACAGACTCACCGACACATCTACTTAATAATGCTGGCATCTTAACACTACAGAACCGAACGAAACTAACAAGACTAAAACTAATGTTTCAACTACTACACAACATAATAAAAATAGATACTTCAAGGTATATATCTTATTTTCAAGGCAGACCAACCCGTCATAAGCATTCCCATACTCTTGCCGAATACTCTTCCAACACTAATTGCTTCAAATATTCTTTTTTCCCTTTAACCATTAAAGATTGGAACTCACTGAAACCTACCCAAACCACCGAATCATCCATAAACTTGTTTACAACTGCGATTGAAAGCGAATTGCTTGCCTCACAAAGAGCACTAACGACATTACAACATCAGTAAACCCGCTAAGCGATGAGTCTGTGTCATGTTACTAATACATAGTTTTTCTCTGCTATTTATATGAAGGTAATATTTTAAGTGACATGTTCTTCGATTATTTTGTTGTTCATAAAATTGTTTGAACAATGTATTCAATAGTAATGTGTACTTGCTGATCCTACGCTATGTTTACAAATGTATACCTTATCCTTTTGCAGTTGTTTTTCGCGATAATCTCGCCCGTGATTTTGTTACTAAAATTGTTTTATTGTGTGTTCTTCTATCGCAATGTATAATGTATAATTTTGTATGTAATTTTGAATTTTTTTTGTGATTTTCACCATATATGATCTTGTGTAAACAAATAGTATTTTTCATGTGCCTTCCCTGCTATAATCTCTGAAGAGATTGGCAGTATTGTTAAATAAATAAATAGGTAAATATATATATATATATATATATATATATATATATATATATATATATATATATATATATATATATATATATATCCGCGATACCCGCGAATGCCGATACCCGCGAATGAGATCAAGAGTAGAAATGTACCTTTGCTCGATATTCGGAATAGGATAGGGAGTTGAGCCGCCGCTAATCTATGCATGGAGGCGGCTCCTTGATCAAGGGAGAAGCGTCACCCTCCTCAATTATGCCCATCTTTCGAATCTCCTTTCGCATCATGTCTCTCTGTTTTGGAGACACGCGGTACGGTTTCGCTTTCACTGGCTCATCGGACTCAATATCATGCACTATCTCATCTGTTCTTCCCGGTCTATCTGAAAACAAACCCTCGAACCAATAGAACCCACAAGTTGTACTGCTTCAACGACACAGAAGCGCAAGTTTCAGCTGGCATGGCTCGACAAATACCCATGGCTCAGCTATTCCGCGGTGTGTGACGGTACATTTTGTCGTGATTGCGTGTAGTATGTTGCCGCCCTGAAGTTGGCAAAGGCCATCACACGTCCGCTGGTGCCCTCGCGTCCAGACCTTGCCAAAACTGGAAGCGCGCATTAGAAATATTTGAGTCTCACCAGAAAACGGGGTACCATCGGGAAAGTCAACTGACAGCTGATTGTTTTATAAAAGCATTCTCTAGTGGTGCGCGTAGTGCGGTTGACCAGATCGATAGCGGCAGAGTGTTGCAGATAAATGAGAACAGAAAGCGAATGGCCCCTATCGTCGACACAATATTTTTTTGTGGAAGACAAGGCCTGTCTCTTCGTGGCCACAATGACAGCGGACCATTAGATCTCAGCACAGTCCCATCAGAAAATGAAAGCAATTTCAGAGCATTGCTGCGTTTTCGGAGTGGTTGCGGTGACAGCAGCCTTAAGGAACATATTAAGAACTGCTCCGGCAACGCCTCATATTTAAGTCCGACAGTTCAGAATGAGATAATTGAAATCTGCGGAACTCTCGTAAGAGAGAACCTCGTTGCAAAGATTAACAATGCAGGTTGCTTTTCTGTACTCGCGGATGAAACAACAGATGTTGCTGGCATTGAACAGCTTAAAATATGTGCCCGCTACTTGGACAAGGAAAGCAACCAGATTGAGGAAGTGTTTTTGGGTTTTGTTCCCGTACATGACCAAAGCGGCCGCAACCTTGCAGCGGAAATCATAAAATTTTTAGTAAGCATTGGAATTAACATGAACAACCTTCGCGGGCAGGGTTACGATGGCGCCAGTTCGATGGCTGGAAAAGCAAATGGTGTGCAAGCTGCAGTTCGCGAGAAGTACCCGAATGCGCTGTATACGCACTGTGCCAGCCACAGTTTAAACCTAGTGCTTTGCGCTGCCTGTTCTGTAGTGGACATTAGAAATTGCTTCGGAACAGTAAAGGAGACTGCGAAATTTTTCCGAAAGACCGCAAGCCGATCAAACGTTCTGCGTGAAAAGATTGCGTTCTGAGTCTAGGCGCAAGCGGCTTCTCGGCTTGTGCGAGACCCGCTGGGTCGAGAAACATGACGCGCTTCTTTCTTTTGTTTGCCTGTTTGACCCTGTCATTGCAGCACTTACTGAAATTAAATCAACTGGGAGCCCCGAGAACGCAGCCGAGGCCAAAAACCTGATGTGTGTATTGCTGTCACCATTATTCATTGTAGGCCTCCATGTCGCAGAACATGTGTTGGCAGTGACTTTGCCTTTATCGAGAAAACTCCAGGCAAAGAACGCGGACATGTGCTCGGCCATTGAGCACATCGATGTTGTGCAACGCACCATTCAGAATTATAGAACAAACTCCGAAGCGTTCTTTGGGAATGTATTCTCCAAGCCTCAAGAGTGTGCAGACCAGCACAACGTCCAAATAGCTAGGCCACGAACAATCCACAAACAACAACATCGCGGAAATGCTCCCGCAGAAAGTGCAGACGAATATTTCCGCAAATCCGTCTACATACCTTTCACTGATTTTATACTTTCTCAGTTAGACCAGCGTTTTGAGAAGCACAGGTCACTAATAAAAAGCTTTCGTGTATTGATTCCTGCAGCAGTTCCACCATCACATGAGTTCCGCCTCAAGGAGGCGAATGAACTAATGCTTGCGTTTGCTGAGGATGTGGATGAGATTTCATCTCTGGGTCAATTTGAGCTCTGGTGGACGAAGTGGGAAGCAACAGCACCAAGCCTACGCCCTAGCACCGGGCTTGATTCCCTTCTTCACTGCGACAGCGCTTTTTATCCCAGCATTCATAAGTTGCTGCAAACACTGGTAACACTCCCTCTAACCACCGCCACAGCAGAAAGGTCGTTCTCCAGTTTAAGGAGGCTAAAAACCTATCTGCGCTCCACATTGTCCGAAGAGCGCCTGGTCGGCCTAGCGCTCCTCTACTCTCACAGGGATGTAAACATTAGCCACAGTGATGTTATCGATCGCTTCGCGAAGACTCCCCGCGTCGTTTGGGCTTTGTTCTTTAAGTTCTCATTGGAGATAGCACGCGTACTCTGCAAATACTTTAATAAAAAGAACTGTCAGACTTATTGCAATTTTTAAGTGTAGGATCTGTGCGCTGATATATGTTGTGCTGACTGCTGATTGTAAATTTTTGTGCTGCCATGTTTAGTGAGCTATTTTAGATGATGTGTTATACAAGCATCTGTTTATCAAATATTGTCATTACCTCTAAGAAAAACCATCGCATTTGCTAAGCAAGACCTTTCACTAACATCTTTTGCTATTAGTTTCTTCTATACATATTTTGTATTTTTTCGTCAGGAGTAACATATATTCCAGATTATAGATTTTCCTCGAGTTTATGCTTTACTCGCAGTTTGAATTGTCAAGTGTTATGTTGTTTTTTTTCTCTCTCAGTTGTCTGTCTTAATGGACAGCTTGAGTACCCAGTTTCTGTACGTGTGTGTGTTATTTCTCTTACTTTTACACTTTCTTGCTAGTACTGTATAATTTTACCACATTCACTAGTGATTTGCTTCTTGTGATTTGCTTATTTTTACGTTTCACTTTTGTTGCGTTTCATTGAGTAGAGATGTTTTTTGCTTTAGTCTTGTTCATGTATAAAATAGCACGTTTTTTTTCTCGTTGTTTTGTATTTTTCATGTTGTAACCCACTCCCCTCTGTAAAGCTTCGGCGATTGAGGGTAACAAAATAAATAAATAAATAAATAAATAAATTATGTACTGTACAATTTTATACTGTCGGACACCATGAAAAGACGCCACTTGCTTCTGTACACATTACATTGCCGTATCTATCGCTATTAGGAGCTGGCTCGCCAGTTTGTTAAGCTGGAGCGAAGTCCCTCGCTGTAACCTGCAGCCATCCATTCAACGCGTCGTGGAACGCGAAGAGGAACGCTACGCGCGTCGTGTCTTCCCTCTAGTGTGGCCATTATTTCTCAGAGGGCGAGCGTGGAACGCGGTCGACAGCCAGGCGAGCGCCGGACAGCTATATTTAGGGCAACCTTGTCGTGCGCGTCTCGAGCGCAGTTTTCAAATTGAAAGAACATTAGGAGCATTACGCCTAGAAGTGTCGACAATGGAGAATCAGACGCTCTTAGATATTTCTTGTATATATACTTCATCAATGTGTATAATTTGTAAATTGGGTAAATGGTTCATCAAAATTATAAACTAATAAAACGTGTACATATGTATGTATAACAACGTGTGTCACGTCTTCATATGATGGTAGAGGACTTGTACGGAAGATTGACGGGTTTTGCTGATCTTCTCCGAGCCAGCTCCTCAAGCATAATTCACTTCGTGGAAATAGCGTGATTTTTTTAATACTCCTTATTTCACTAACTTTACGCACTGCGTCACTTCGAAACGCAGCGCCCTCGGGGGCGCTAGCGGAATAATTGCACTAGCCTCTCTTTCTGTCCAATAGCCATGCTCTGCGAGCGTCGCAGCTCAACTAACTTCATCTGCAATCTACAAAGCGCACGAGAGAGGAGGTGCCTGCACACTGACACGAATGGCGCTACTTTAGTTATTTTTCAGGGACTTTACATCGAGCACGCGGGCGTGAAGCCACCGGAAGCCGCCGTTTTTGTCCCGGAAACGAGATTTTCTCTCCTTTTTTTAAAGAAATACCTGCTTGTAGCGCAGTAAACTGTACGAATCGACCGGAAAAGTCGTCAGGGAAGACATTTCACGCGTAAGTACCTCAAAGTTGCATTACTTTTTACGCATTTTGTCCGTTGCAGCACTCCGCCGTATTCGGACGGTGCCGGCACGGCGTCTGTCATCTTTCGTGTAGCGTTCGTCGGCGTCTAAAGCGACGCGTAATCGCAGAGTTTGAAAAAATAAAAAATAAAAACAATCATAACAACAGCTGCCACCCGAGAATATTTGAATTGCGCGACTGAGACGCACAGAAGACGCCGGCTTCCGGGACAAAAAGGGCCCCTTCCGGTGGCTTCACAAGCGCCCGCCTCGCAGAGCGGGGATGCGCCGTCCAGCCTTTTTAATGGAGGTCAGTGGATCCTCCTCTCTTGTTTACGTGCGAACAGCGCAGAGGAAGGCGCGTCGCTCTCTCCCGCTCGAAAAGCACGTGGGCCGCACGGCGCGCGTGCCGTGGCGATCCGAAACCAACTGAACGGAATTCAACACGCTGGGCCAGCGCGATACCACTGGCGAAATCATTTCGTGCGTTGCAGTTGCGCACGAGCCTACAGCGTTCGTCGGGGATCTAACATGGCCGCTTGAAGCTCTGACACGTGTCCCTTTGGCTCCGCGGACTTTCCATGTTGTGACCACCTTTTCGGATCCTTGGACACTGGATCGCGCATCTCACCATCTGTGAGTGGACCAGGCACCTGTCTGCCAGCTTGTTGGAACGTGGCGGTCCTCTTTCGCGAGAATGCTGACATTTGCTCGTTCCGCCGGACCGCCTCCGCTCTAGGCCTAACCACCGGCTTAGCATGAGCGGAGGCGCCCAGCGCGACGCGGCTGGCGTCGCAGCAGGCGTCGCTGCTGAAGGACGCGGCCCCTTCTACAACAACATGGACGCCGCGCCGACTGCCAACACGACTGCTACCCCCTGCGTGCAGCCTGTGAACAGCCCTAGTGACACCCCGGTTACCACTGCCGCTCTCGACCTCGACGAGCTCTCCTCGGCGAGCGAAGATGAGGGTGCCGTGCTCGAAACCACATCGACTGCATCGCCGGGGCCGGCGAGTGACACCGATGCGAACTGGAAATTGGCGATTTCCTGTCGTCAGCGCCAACGCCAGAAAAAGTTCGAACAAGCTCGAACGGTATCATTGCAGCCAACCGGTCCTGCAAGCACTCCGCCTAGCCACGTCGCCGCTGGAGCTGCCCCGGCTGGGGACGCTCCTGCTGCGCCAGCAGACGCGGCATGCGTCGCACCGGCGCCCACAACGCCGCATGTAGCGGAGCCGCGCCAGCTACGACGGAAGCCGCCGCCGCTTCCACGCACGGACATCAAGATCATTATGCGGCCGAAAAAGGGTCTCGCCATTCGAAACTTCACGACGCATCAAATCTCCCGAGCCGTAGCAGTGGCGGGAAATTCTCGACAACACTGCACGGGTGACCATTTCATTATACGCACTCGCCTCGGGTCGAACATTATTACTGCCAGCACGCCACATGTTGACACGGCCCAAATTCTCCGCCGGATCACCACCCTCGTACTTGAGGGGAAGGCCTACGAATTCAACACTTATGTGGCGGCCCCCGAAGGAACGCTGTGTGGAGTCATCCATGGGATAGACCCCGGCACAACCCCAGAAGAACTTACCTCTAACCTCCGTGTGCGAACGCAGGGGGTGACAGTGCACAGTGCGCGAATGCTTGGTGCTACCAAAGCTGCTGCGATCACTTTCGAGGGCCCCCTTCTCCCCCGATATGTACTGTACTACGGGGGGGAAGTGGCCTGCCACCCATACAAGCCGACGCGCCAAGCCTGCCAAGTCTGCTTACAGCCGGGACACCGCTCAGACGTATGCCCCACGCCGAACGCTCGAGTGTGTCGGCAGTGTGGTACTCTGAACGTGGACGGTCACCCCTGTGCTCCCAAATGCTGCTTGTGTGGGGAAGCCCACCTAACTGGCGCCAAGGAGTGCTCTCAGAGGCTGAAGGCCCCGCGACCACGACCACCTCCTCGACTCGCAGCAACCACCCCTGCCCGTGGGCGCAACCCCCATCGCAACGGACCCACTCCACAACGCAGATGGTTCAGCAAGGAGAACGAGACTTCATGCAGCCGCTCTCGCTCGAGGTCCCAGTCCTTCCCTCCCCTCCCTTCTGCGGGGCCTGGCCACCAGCAGCAGCAGCAGCAGCAGCAGCAGCCGAAAAACCAGGGCCAGAAGACAAAGGGGCAGCAGCAGGGACCCGCCCGCCAACAAACCTCGCAGGCTTCCAGCAAACCTGCTAACAAGCCGAACTACAATCATCCATCAGCCGGCACCAATAACAAGGTGAGCTGGTCAGCAGAAGCAGCAAAACCCATCGCTCCGCTCCACACCCAGTCCACCGAGTACGAACACCTTCTCGCGGAAAACGTGAAACTCAAACAGGAGCTTGCGGCCGTCATGGCACGTCAGGCCAGGGACAGTGCTCAACTCACGCCCTTATGGCGCGTCTTGGATCGCCACTCGACTCCCCCGAACACCCCTCCTTAACCACTCCCGACAGACAGAAAACTTCCGAAATAGCGATATCGGTTCCTACTGCGACGGGCACCGCGGTTACACGCGAAGAGATACGCGAGATGCTCTCTACGCTCAACCAACAACTGTCGCAACAATTCAGTACCGTCTTCACACAGTTCGCAGAACGCCTCGACTCTCTCGAGACACGCCTTGAGTCCCAAATTGCTGAAACAGGCGGAGGTACACGCAGGAAGCGCGCCACGCGTAGCTCGCGCAGCGTGACAGAGCCAGATTCCCACAGATTAAGCCTGGAATCGCATGCTTCCGAACTCTTCTCGACACCTGCGTCGACACTTGGCACCCTCACCCTCACCCCTACTTCGGCCTCGCAAGCCGACATCCCGACACCCACGCCTTTCCACACAACGAATTAAGCATGGGCAGCACAGCCCCACCAATTGGCGAACATTTAGAAGTTTGGCAATGGAACTGCCGCGGCTTCCGCAGAAAGCGGAGCCTCCTCCAACAGTACATTAACACACACCTTGCTCAGCCAGATGTCATAGCGCTTCAGGAGCCTGGCACGTCACCCACGTTTCCAGGCTATGAGCCCTACAATAGCCCAACAGAAGGCAGAGCGACCGTCCTCATTAACAAAGCGCTAACCGCAGTTGGCCTGAACAACATCCCCGATACCAGCATAGACCATGTAATAGTGGAGCTAGTTCTCAGGCGAAAAAAGAAAGCCGAAAAGCGAAGCATCATCATCGTGAATGTATATAGCGCCCCAAAGCAAAAAGCCACCGACTTTCATGCCCTCGTCCAGGGCGCCTGCAAATTAGCCCAGGGAAAGGAACTCTTGCTCCTCGGGGACTTCAACGCTCTCGACGAACGCTGGGGGTACAACCGTTCGGATGCCAAAGGCAAACAGCTTGCGGCTGCCACCGACAAATTCCAGCTCGAACTGCTTACGGATCCCGCATTCCCGACCCGGATCGGCAACAGTGTGTGCAGGGACACTTCCCCCGATCTTACTTTCGCCCGTGGCAGTGCTAACTATAATTGGGATAACCTGCAGGAATCCTTGGGTAGCGACCACTGCATTCTCCGCACAAAAATTACGGAGAGTGTGGTGCGTCGCTCCATTGGACAAGCCCGCATCACAAACTGGGACGCTTTCCGTAGCGAGAGCGAACATTCACTAGGCAGCCTCACAAGCCTCACCAACTGGTGCGCCCAACTTCAACAAATTCGGGATCGTTGTACCACCACCGTTAACAGAACACCTCAACTACCGGAAGTGGACGGTCATCTCCTGCACCTGTGGGAAGCCAGAAGAAGTCTCATCCGCAGATGGAAGATCGCAGCTCTCACCACTCAGATCGCAGCTCTCACCACTCAAGCAGAGCAGTATGCCGCAGAACTTGCGCGAGTAAATTGGGCCCAATTCAGCGACTCCCTTAGGGGCTCACTGGGTACGGCTCGCACATGGCACATTCTGCGTGCTTTGATTGACCCTACCCGTACAAAAAACGAGACAAATAAGTCGGTCACGCGCCTCATACACGCCTTTCAGGGCACGGACGACGAGCTGCTTGCTCAAGTACAGCGGAAATGCTTTGGCGATTACCACCCACCTCAATCTCAGGCGACGTATCGGGGTCACGCCAATGATACTCTCGACCTACCAATAACGGTAGATGAAGTCTATGCTGCCATTCGCAGTAGCACCCGCAACACAGCTGCCGGGGCGGACAAAATCACCTACTCCCTTATCAGGAACCTCAACGACGCTGCCGTGCAAGAACTCACGGCGTTTTTCAACGATCATTGGCAAAGCGGCACTCTCCCCCCTGAATGGAAGCACGCGGAGGTGACAATGATACCGAAGCCGGGCAAAAAACTCCAGATCGAAAACCTCCGACCAATATCTCTCACTTCTTGCCTTGGTAAACTGTTCGAGCGCGTCATCACTAGCCGCCTGCAAGATTATCTTGAGGACAATGACCTCCTCCCGCATTCAATGTATGGGTTCCGGGCACATCTTTCAACGCAGGATGTACTGCTTCAATTAAAAGAAGTCATCGATAACACCCCACAGCAAGGAGAAAACATTATTCTGGCTTTAGACATCAAAGGCGCCTTTGATAACGTCAGCCACCAGGCCATACTTGAGGGCCTCGAGGCCCTTCATTGCGAACAGCGCACCTACAGTTACATTCAGGCATTCCTGTCGGACCGTACCGCCACGGTCGGTCTCGGCTCGATCCGATCAGGCATTATCAAGGTTCCAAACAAGGGCACCCCGCAGGGCTCAGTGATTTCGCCGCTACTATTTAACGTAGCTATGATTGGCATGGCGCACGAACTCCACCGCATCGATGGCATCCATCATGCAATGTACGCGGATGACATCACCATCTGGGCCACGCGGGGATCCCTTGGAGAAAAAGAACGTAACCTGCAGCTGGCAGCCACCTGCGTCGAACAATACGTACAAGCACGTGGTCTTGCCTGTGCGACAGAGAAGTCTGAGCTAATAAGAATTTGGAAACACAAGCCCCCACCGTCAGCGCAGAATGACCCAGGCTACCGCCTCCGAGTCGTCGTTGCTGGCCAACAAGTCCCAGAGAAAACCATCATTCGTATATTGGGTATGTGGATACAGTCAAACCGCCATGTCAATCACACACTTGGCCTCCTTCGTACCACCACGCTACAGGTGGCCAGAATGATATCGCGGGTCGCCACTCGTCGCCATGGCATGCGTGAGGAGGACACTCTAAAACTCGTACGTAGCCTCGTTGTAAGTAGGGTGACATACAGTTTGCCTTACCAACGGCTAACCAAAAGCGAACAGGACCAAGTAGACGCAATGCTCCGCAAGGCCTACAAGGCGGCACTGAAGTTACCACCGAGCACTCCCACAAGCAAGCTCCTCGCATTGGGTCTCCACAACACCTATTCAGAACTTTGCGAAGCTCAACTAACCACGCAGCTGCAGCGGCTTACGCTAACACCAACAGGCCGCGACCTGCTCCTACGCCTCGGCTATATCAGCCAGCTTCAGGACGTTGCTCGCCGCAAGTCCATTCCCGACCACCTTCGTACCACATATAAAGTCGCCCCCATCCCCCCTAACATGGATCCACGATTGCATCAAGGCCGCCGGGAAGCCAGAGTGGAAGCCCTCGAACGAGAGCATGGGCACAAGAACACCACGTACTATGTTGACGCCTCCAACTACGATCTCGCGAACACCAAGGCAGTAGCCACAGTCGTGGACCACACATTCAAAGAACGTACCAGTGCTTCCGTGCGGTGCCACAACATCACTGAGGCTGAAGAAACGGCCATCGCGCTCGCTCTCTCCCTCGGTTACAGACATCAACGATCGCTCACTGTTCTGACGGACTCTCAAGCGGCTTGCCGCAACTATCTTAAAGGGCGCATCAGCCAACCCGCCCTCAATATCCTCCTGAACGCTACAGACACTGGCGAGCATTCCAGTACACACACACCCCGGATTTGGCATCGGATCATATGGACCCCGGGTCACATGGGGCTGGAGGGAAACCAGGCAGCGGATAGGGTAGCTCGAGGGTATGCGAGCCGAGCACCTTTCAACTCCGCTTCTGAGGAGCCCGTTCCCGTCCCTTGCGACTACTCGGCCATCCTAAACCATTACAGAGGACTCAGACAAACTTACTCCCTACCACATCGAACATTAAATAAAGAAGAATCGGTCAGCTGGAGGCAAATTCAAACCGGCACGTTTCCAAATTTGCACACCCTCAGTAAAATGCATCCTACTGCATACTCTTCTTACTGCCCATGGTGCCCAGCAAAAGCTACCTTGTACCACGTTACGTGGGCATGCCGGGCCATTACAGCCTTACCCCCGATACAAAATCCCACAGCGGAGCGATGGGAACAGCTGCTGGCCAGCGAGAACCTGGATGATCAGCTTAGTCTAATTCACCGGGCCCGTAGAGCGGCTGCTGCGAGCGGAGCCCTGGACTGAGGGCCCCCCCACCGCAAGTCAAGAACCTCCGCATATCCGGAGCTTCTCTGCAGAAATTCTGTCAATAAATGTTTTCACCACCACCACCTACAGCGTTCGTCGGCTCGTCTGTCTACCCTTGAATGCCATTCTTCAGCGTCCGAGGTGAAAAAGCAAGGAGCGCGCGCATGGATGGATGGATGGATGGATGGATGGATGCTACGAGCGTCCCCTTTATAACGGGGCTAGCCACCTTAACGGGGCGGTGACATGTCTGCCACCATGCTCGAAGAAAAAAGGAAAAAACTTCCTTGTTTCATGCTTGCCTAATACCTTACCTACATTGATTAAATCTATGTTATTATACCAAAAAAAATTATAAATTCACGGTCTATCCCTCTGCCTCTTAAAACAGAATGACCTTATTTTTCCCCCCATTATTTATTTTTGTACTTTATCTCTACTTTACTGCCACCAATACTCTAACCGTCTCTTACTTATTTCTATCGCGGACGTGTTCAGCTTTCCATTGTTGTCCCTAAAACCCAAGGCTTCCTGTAGACTCGTGCCCACAAGCATACCTGGGTGAATATCGCCACATTCAATCAGTACATGTTCCATCGTTTCCTTAGTTCCCCCGCAACATGTGCATTGTTCTTCTTCGTTACTGAATCTCGCTTTATAACTACGCGTTCTAAGGCAGCCCGACCTTGCTTCAAACAGTAAAGCGCTTCCCCTTGAATTATCATAAAACCTTTCCCTCATTTCGTTTTTTTCCCTTTCGGTAGTTAGGAGTTAGGTAGCAGAAGAGCGCGCGAGCGTCTGTTGGTGGTTTAGGCAGTTTAGGGGCCTGGCGTTTCTCGCGTCGACTGCTTCTGTAACTGACGAAACGACTGTAGTGAGTGCACGCAGTACGGAACGTTCGACTAGCCATATCGTTCGGTCGGCAAACTGTGCTTCGGCCACGAGGGTAAGCAAGCATAACCAAGTAAACAAGCTTTCGCTCAATTGCATAACCGGCCCTAGCCGAGCTAAGCCGCAGACATTATTTTAAACGCTTTAGTTTTATGCTGCTACTTTGTTTTCTTCTGTTCGGGCTATCAGCCACAATGCGAGCTTGACGCGGCGATAGTCTACGAATACAATCCGCGCAATCTCACGGCACTTAAGAATGCTCGGCGATGACAGACAGAGCTCGTACTTCACGTACGTACGTACATTCCCGCATACAGACCCATGACTAAACCAACGGAAGTCTACGAGCACAAAAGCGTATTTTCGTCATGGCTTAGGAATCGCTTTAACTTACTGAACAAGGCGGCCACGCGCCGGGGAAATGTGGCGAGCAACAGCACACCGACAAGGAGGCAAGCACAAGAGAACTTCGCGAACTAGATACACTGACTACGGCGCGTGGTGTCAATGTATGTACGACATCTATTCACGCACTGTACAGAAAACACGATCGGCCCTGCGCCGCCTTCTATGGTTGCATTCCGTCTCTCACGCGGCGCCGGTCATCGTGTTCCACGTAAAAGCTCACCGCCGTCAGCAATATGCGACCCGTGACAGCTTGTGCATGGTGCAGGAGTGCGAATGACACTCGAACGCGGTTGCTCTAATGCCGAGAGTACACTGCTAGAAGCGAGCATCGCAAGCAAAGCAGAAAACGTGTTTTAAGCGCACAAGCAAGTTCCTACTGTAAACGTATATAGCACGAATCTACATATTTGATGTCCTCATTAAGTCTTGCGGGGCACGAATGTATCGTCCGCTGTCACATGCAGGAACACTGCACAACCGTCACTGACCTGCAGGGCGTTCGTCAAACTGAAGAATCATTTCTACAGAGTGCCTATGGCATTTGGCGAGGGTCTCGTTTCCGCCAAAAGTGTCGCGGGCTGCTCAAGAGGAATCGTTAAAGGTTTTCGGTGGTGCCACTGTACCTGCGGAAGTGAAAAGGGAACTGGAAAAGGGACCAAAATTTTGCTTCCAACCGGTTTCCAGTAGGCCCCCTAGCAAAACTACCAATAGGATTTTCTATTGGTCCAATAGAAAATCGCTATTGGTTCTATAGTACATCTATTGGAGCTGTATTGGTTGTATAAGACTTCTATTGGTACCAATAGATACCAATAGCCATCACCTATTGGTGTCTTATTGGACCAATAGAAGTTGTATTGGTCGAATAGGTGCTGCCTATTGGTGTCTTATTGGACCAATAGAAGTTGTATTGCTCAAATAGGAGCTGCCTTTTGGTGTCTTATTGGACCAATAGAAGTTGTATTGGTCAAATAAGTACTTCTATTGGTTTCTTAATGTACTAACAGAAGATGTATAAGGCCAACAGGAGTTTTATTGTTCAAACAGCTACCGCCTATTGGTAGATGCTTATAATATCTTGTGACTGATTGATCGCGTCGGACCCGATCCCGATCAAATTTCTTGATCATGATTGGCTATTATACGCAGGCTGCAGACGGGATCAATTCACTTTTGATAAGTCTGATCCCGATTGAGCTTAATCGTACACCACCGTGTGCAGTTAGCAACTCGCGCGACTAAAAGAGTTATAAAAAGGCTGCGTGTCGACCACGGCGGTACGGTGTCTCCGTACCTGCCGTGCGGTAAACGGGCACTATAAGTGAGACGGTGCGCGGCGTGGCGACGCTGCATGTGTGAACATTTTTTTTACACGTTCCTTGGTTAAGCAGGCTAAGCCATGTGCTAAGCTTTAAGATAAGCTTTGGATAATATGTAAAGTTTATAACTATTTATGCTAAGCAATATAAGTAGTGCTGTAAAGATACAGGAGAAAGAATTGTGGATCTGCAAACGCGACCGACCGTGCGTTTGGCGTGATATCCGCGCTCGGCCGATACGAAGACAAGCCCAGCCTGCGGCCAAGCTAAGCCAAAAGGTTCTGTGTCTCTATAGAGGCTGCAAAGTGTCTCTGTCGCCTTAGCGCGCGCTTTGTGTGATCTCGATGCTTCACTAGCTTCACGTAAGCCTGCGTACACGGTGTTTGCTTTAGTGTGCTTCCGCGACGATAACGTGAAGACTGTGTTCAGCGTGCACCAGATGGAGCCATAAATGTCTTGGATTTCGACCGATTTCGACTCTACAAAGTGGCACCAAGAATAATGGCAAGACGAGCAACAAGGTTATACTTCAAGGCCCATGTGCTCCGATTGTTTGGTGAGTTGAGTGGGCATGGTATTTACTCCTATTTAGTATTTATTTGATATCACCTTTCTTTTTGAATCCAAACTTGGGACGAAGCCGAAATTGCGGGAAAACAAGTCCCTCGTCCTTTGTCTCCGGTATTTCATGACAGCGAGACCAGCGATGCCTCGATTGCAAGTCCACACGCTCTAATAGAAGTTGAATGATTGAGCGCATATATTATTGCAGTTTGTTTTTGTGTTTGTCAGTATGCACAAAAAAACGTAGCATAGATTAGAGGTAAAGGACAGGCGCCCTGCTCGTGAGTGTAGTTGGATCGTCTCGCAAGCCCTTTGTAAGTATTTACAACGTGCATGTTGAGCCGAAAACGCGTTTAGTAAAACGCTCTAGTCGATGCGGTTTGTGTGTTGTAGTGCGCGCCATTCGGCTTATCATACTTGTTCGACATAATGTCACAAGAACCACATGATAATTCATTATACAAAATGTGCATATGTACAGACGCAGTCAGACTTGTCTAGAGCAGTCGAGCGGCCGGCTGCGGTAGAGTGCCTCGATGCGCGCGCCCCCAGGCGAACGAGCGCATCGAGGCACTCTAGGCTGCGGACTGCACAAGCGCCGCGTACCGGCAGTCGCTGAGTTCGAGATATGTTGGATACAAGCGCCAAAAGCCCGCATGTGGCATGTATAGACCTTTTCACAGACGGCTCCCTGGGCGCCGCCATAGTTCTCTTTGGGCTGCGCTAAATAGGCGTGACCCCCCAAAAATGCACTACCGAGGCTGTGACCTCGGCCTTTGTACTCCCGCGCGCAGCCCAACATGGCGGCATTTTTTTCTCTCCTGTGAAAAGGTGTATACTTGCGGCCTAAATGCGATGTCAGCCTGTAACTTGTGACGTAAGAGATGGACAGTTATTTGGGTTACTTTCTATTCCTTTTTTTTTTGCATGCTGTCGCTTGTGGAACCACCGCTGTTCGTGATAAGCGTGGATGCGCACCGGAATGCCTGCGCTAGCTTTGACAACCACGCGTGATTGAACATAAAAAATGGCAATGATTTATCGGCGTTGCGGTGAGCGGTGACGTCAACGCCTATTAACACATGAAGTGACAGACGCAAACGAGGACTGACGCGAAGAAAGACGCTTTTTTTGCGATGGCTCCACGGCTAACTAAGGGAGAGCGGCGAGCGATCGCCATAATGGGGCGCACAATGGCCCATAGAGCTATTTGTGATGCTTTGTGAGTTTTGTGTAATGTTAAGCATCTTGCTGCATCATTACACACATCTTTCTTTCGCAAATTGCGTATTTTAGAGCATCTCAAGAGGACAAATTTTACTGAAACAATGAATAGCCTATTTGAAATTGTTGCAGAGCTTAGTAGTATTATCCCAAAGTTATATTCTGAAATTAGTGTTGTAATTCAGAAGTCCGTACGGTAAAATATCATTCGCTTTGTCTGTGTCCAGAGATACTCTAATTCTAAAAAAAGAAAAAAAAACCGCAGGCTTTATTGTTGACATTTGCTTCCTAACTTATGGATTTTACATTTTAATTCACAAAATCGTATCAACATCGGAATAGTAAACACCAGATAAACAGTTTCAGGCTTTTAATCTGCGTCCCCGAAAGTTATGCTTAGCTTATTGATTCTTTTTGGTATGCTAGAAAGCAAGAAAAAAAAAAAAAGACTTGAACGCTACCAATCGTTCCACTTCAATCAGATAGGAATGCATGAAGGGAAGCGTGTTTCATTTATCAGCTGCGGCGGCGGCTACACACACCGAAGCAGGCAAAGAATAAGCGCCGTTTCCGTCCACCTTCGCTCGTTAAAAATCGACAGGCCGATAAGAGAAATGGTTCCGATGCCGCATGCGGGCTTTTGGCGCTTGTATCCAACATATCTCGAACCCAGCGACTGCCGGTACGCGGCGCTTGTGCAGTCCGCAGCCGGCCGCTCGACTGCTCTAGACAAGTCTGATTCCGTCTGTACTACACTGGTGCGATTTATTAATGTTGTTGGCTTAATTGCACGTAACATGCAGCACGTGTGTTATATCCAACTCATTGCAGCCTGACTGCTGTGTTGGGCTTGCAACGATATGGAATCTAGGCTGCCTTTACTACAGTCTTACATATTACTGTTGCCTCATCGTGAATCTACCCTAGCTTAATTTATTTCATGCCATCTTTAAGTTGAGATTTAGTGGCATGCTCTAGGTATGATAGTCGCACCACCATCGTGAAAAAGAGCACGTCACAGATAGTAAGTGATTATTGAGTTTGCTGTAATTTAAGGACGAGTTTGCAGTTCATTCTTGGGTACAGCTCAAAAAACACAGGACGCAAGCGTGTAAACGGGATAAGGCGCTGCTTAATTAAAAAAAAAAATTTGCCCCTTTCTTTTCCTTCCTTCTTTGCCGCAAAATTTTGCCGATATACTGTTTTCTTTCACGCAATAAGCCACAGTTGGGTGTGTAATATTTCACTCAGTTTTTTACTATAGTTCAGCTCCTGCAACATTGTGAACATGTGCAGCGAATGAAGGTCTAGATAATTTCTCACTGTGCCGCCTACTTTCTATACATTGCTTCAAAGGTATAAACTTTAATTAAATATGTGTTACTGTTTTCTGATTTCATGGCTCTGTTTATTTATAGAATCTTTCAGGCACTTCCTCGAGTGCGGATGAGGCAGTCCAGAAGAAGTTGACACAAGACATAGTTGCCTTGGCAAAATAGTCGCCCGCAAGATCGCCAACATCATCAAGGGCCAGAAGAAGCACTTGTAGTTTTGATTATGAGAATATATTTGAACATATGCCTCATTCATCCACTGTGAGTATCATTGCAGGGGCGCTGCCACATTGTGGGCCTTCTGCATGAAAACTAACACCAACGACGCATTTATGCAAGACCATTTGTGATAGGCTAATGAATGGCAAATAGACAGGTACAAAACTAATACATTACCAATAGGCTAATATAGTTCAAATATGCAAATACAAAACAAATAGACCTATACAGAACCAATAGACCTATAAGAACCAATAGACCTATAAGAACCAATAGACCTATAGGAACCAATAGACCTATAAGAACTAATAGACCAACAGGTGTTCCATAAACCAATAGGCTATTGCTTTTCTATTGGGAATTTTCGCTAGGGACTTGTAGCCATGGTAAGGCGTCTGGGAGGCCTTGTGGGAGAGGAAGACAGGGTACGTGTTATAGGGGACGGCGTCGACTGTTTACAACGCGTTGGGAGAGATTCGCGCCAGAGCAAGCCGCCTTACAAGAAGATTGTCAGCTGTCTTAGAACAGAAGGACTCACCGTACTTCAGTCTGACAAGGAGGGCGGTTTCGCGGTCATGCCACTGACAATGTTCAAGGAAAAGGCCACCAAAGCAGTAAAGAAAAATTTCAAGCCCTTGGTATTTGACCCAACGAAGAGAAGAAAGGAAGCGTTGAAGCTGCTCCTGAAAATGGATTTAGAAAAGCTTGGTAAATCCATTAAAAAGTCTGAAGGGAACAGTCTAGAGGCGTTTTTCGCTTGCAAAACTCATAAGCCCAATAGCCCACTTCGTTTGATTGTATCTGAGAGGGCTACATGGCAGCGTGAAGTGGGGAGCTACCTGCAGAAACTTTTGACAACTCTTACCCTCAACGATCCTTTTTTGGTCCGAAGCTCAAAGGAGGTTGTTCAACTTCTACAGGAGGGTCTACCCGCTGATACAAAGGCATTTTCCGTGGACGTGGAAGAACTATTCTACTCGATTCCACACAAGGAACTTTACAGTGCAGTGAAAGAATGTGTTGAGCACAACGGTGAGGTGGCTTTTCAAAACAAAGCAGGTGTGAGTATTGAACATCTTTTTAAGCTTTTGAACTCCTACTTGAACTCCACCGCCATATGCCATGATAGTAATTACTATGTTCAAAAGAAAGGAATTTGTATAGGGTCTTTGGTTGCACCGGTGCTCAGTGACATTTATCTTGCCTCTGTTGACCGCAGACTTGGTGCTTCTGTGTCATCGCAAGGAATGGTTAGAATACTAAGATATGTCGACGATTATTTAGTGCTCGTCACCGCCCAGAACGATAATGTTTTTGATAGCAAGGTTTCAGCTATTACAGCCGAGTTCCGGCTGGCTTCCGATGGTCTGACATTTACGCACGAGAAGCCGGCTAATGGCAGCCTACAATTCCTAGACTTGCGTCTATTCTTTACTAGCAACCACGTGTGTTGGATGTACACACCAAGAACTACCAATGCCTTACTGTCGTATGATAGTGCCCATTCTAAGATAACAAAACGAGCAATTGTGTCCTTGTGCTGTCGGTCCGTTCTGGAAAAATCATGCCACCATAGGAGAAAAGAAAGCTTAGCGCTCCAGGAGGCACGCTTGGTCAAGGCGGGATACCCTTCAACTGTGATTTTAAGCTCTTGTGAACGGCTGCTACAGAGACAGAAGGGCAGTAGTAAACGTAGCGAGAATGTGACTGAAAGTAGACGAGTGCATGTAATGCCCTACATACATCGCGTGTCGCATAATGTGAAAAAGGTTGCCAACCGTTATGGGGTAAAAACGGTTTTTTCGGCTCCGTGCAAGTTGGCAAAAGTATGTTCCATGATGCACAAAGGCTTGCGCATGCCGTGTAGTAAGCGGCATGTTGATCCCGCTGTAGAGTGCGTAACAGGTGTGGTATATGAAATTCCCCTGTCCTGTGGCCAGTGCTACATTGGACAGACGGGACGCTGCTTCAATGAGAGGGCGCGAGAGCACAGTCTAGCTGTGCGCTCCCACACCGGAGGCCATCTCGATTTACGCTGTAGGAGATGTGGTTGCTCGCCAAACCTAAAGGAGACCCGAATACTGTACAAGTCTAATGACAAGGTGGAAAGGGAATTAATAGAGGCCTTCTTCATTGCGCGAAGCGACAACTGCGTTAGCATGCCTTCACTGACATTGCTCCCGAAGGAGCAGCAATTTTTAGATGGTTTTATGTAATCAGACGTTCATTTGTTTGTTATTTTTCTTGTTTGCTACTTCAGCGCATGTTACTGAACATACTCTACCCACATATCACTATCACCACATGTTTGCAGGTTGGCATCTGCGCGGTGGACCTTAGATAAGGTTTCAAATTTTGTCGCTCTTGGTTTTCCGCTTTTCTTTGTTGTTATATTTGCTCGGTTTTTTAAGCACGTGTCAGGCAGATGTTGATTCATACTTTTTAACGGCTTTGGCGTTCCGTTTATTCAGTTGAAGTTTTGCGCCCGTCCTGTCCACTTCCCTTCGTCCTTGTTCTTTCGCGCAACCCTACACTATGTGTAGTTGAAGCATTATCGCAAGCGTGTCACGGATGAAAGTGTCGCCGAGATCGCCCTTGCATTAGTTAACAAATTAAAACGTGCACGTGTGACCTAGACTGTCGCAACTGCGATATGATATTTCGCAAATGAGTCACATTCCCACCGTCAAGATATGTTTTGATGAGGTTCTCAGAGCTGCAGCAACACGTCAACACGATGTTCATATCAGAGTCCCTCTTACAGCCACAGCAACTTCCTCTGTTGCGGCCACCGCTTGTAAATATGCGGGAGGCGCCCCGACGCGCAGTGCTCGGAGGCAGCTCTTGCAGCTGCTGCGCCAGTTGTCACGTGATCATAGAGGGCGGTAGCGCGCTTCAAGCTGGGCCGGCTGGGCGGGGCCTACGCGCCATGACGTCGCTACAAGGGCCCTAAATATATCGACGGCGCCTACCGCTGTTTACAAACGTGGAGTAGGTCTATACCAACGTTTCTAGAACTACTTCAGTTTGAAAACTCGGCTCTGTTGCGCGGCTCCGCCGCGAGCGGAGGCGGCGAGTGGCGCTGTAGTCGCGTCAGGCTTCAGCGAGGTGCGCCGGTGCGGCCGCTGCTATGGCTGCTACCGTATCGGCGCGCCGGATCAGATGCGTCACTGCGTTGCATTGACGAACAGAGATTCCGGATTTTGTAATACGCAGCAAAAGATGTTACGCGTGTTACGCGTCCTCAATGCAGACATGTTTTGTGCCGGGCTGTGCAGCGGCAATAGGACAAACAAATGACCGCGGAAATGTTGGGCTCAGCATGATCAGGCGAGATAAAAGGCTGCCAGACAAAACACAAATTAATGAACGAATGTGCTGTATAAGTGATGCTTGCTGGGTCAGTTCTTCATACTAAACTTCAGAAAACCCACGACAACAGATGCAAACATTAGGTTAGGGCAAATATGATGTTTTGTCTTTTTTTCTTTGTACTTTGCTGAGAGCATGGTGCATGTGTTGGCTGTTTTGGTTGTTTCAGGCCATTGTGGTTTTCACGTATATGTCAGTTGTAAGTCTAGCGTGGTGTTGTGATTCCTTCCTTCGTGTGTGCGTCTTTTTTCACTGGTTTTCTAAAGAATCATTAATGAGGAATTCATGAAAGCCAGGATCGAAATGCCTCAATTTTCCTGAAAATCTTCAGAGGTTGGTGTGTAATTGTAAATACTGAAGTAACCTGCAAACATTTCAATTAAACACACGATTTAGGCGTATTTTTGACATGACCTGTTGTACTCTATAAATGTATCCCTTATCACTTTCATTAACTGATTTTTTTATAATAGTATTCAGCTAATTCCGAAGCACCGAGTTCGGGAAAGCTGATTTATTGACAGCAGGGGCTTGGCGAGAAGTTTCATTTCCGGAAGGAGGGTGGGCATAGAAATACCGAACGCACCCCTGGCTGCGCCGCTGATTACAGTCAAGATACATGTAATAATTGCGGGAAATGTTTATTCATTGGTTTATGGGGTTTAACGTCCCAAATCTATTCAGGTTATATGAGAGACGCCGTAGTGGAGGGCTCCGGATAATTTAATTCGACAACATGGGGTTGCTTAACGGGCATCGGTATAGCACAGTACATGGGCACCTAGCATTTCGCCTGTATTGAAGTGCGAAGACCGCGACCATAATCGAACCTACGTCGTTCGGGTCAGCAGCCGAACAGCTTTAACCACCAGGAGCATAGCCAAAAAATTTTTTTTCGGGAGGAGGGGTTCAAATCATACTTTATGTATGGTTGCGCGTGTATATATACGCAAGTAAAACAGAAAAGTTTCGGGGGTCCGCCCCCCCCCCCCCCCCGGGCTACGCCAGTATTAACCACTGTTATCTCGGCGACTTCACTGAAGGGAAAGGTTAAAAATTCTAGGTCATAACGAAGAACGTGCTTTACGTTAAGCATACTATGACAAGGAAAAAAAGTAGCAAAATTAGATGAAAGGTTGTCGTTTCAAAACAGTAAAAATATAATTAAGCTGGAACATAACGATGCAATTTTAATGTTTATTGCTTTAAAGATAATAAGATTGTTTGAAAAAAGACAGTAAGTGCACGAAAGTTTCAAAAGTATTTTTATGAAGGATTAAATTATACGCAACATTCGGCACTTAAGTACGAATTATGTCGTCTGAGCTGAGGACAAAATCGTACATGTTAAGGTCATTTTCGATCTCAGATGATCGCGGCCGGTCGGAACGTAGTTCATATCGAGCGCAACTGGCTCCTTTCCCCAATTTGCACGAGTGAGTCGGTCATGACCGAAAGATTTGATCCTGGTCACACTTTATCGCGATCAAATTTCATCGAGTGACACTTCAATAACTTTCCGTATCACGAGCTTGCGAGACTGAAATTCCACAAACGTGCCCTACAATTACGGTGGCTACTGCATTGCTTTATATTGATATGAATAACGACAATGTACAGCGGCCTTACGTGGTATTCTTGCCGTTCCTTGGGCACTTCACATAAGCAGTAATCCGAACTTCAATAAAACCTGTAATTGGGCAAGGCGAACGCTGTCAGAGGAGGGACAGCAGGAAGGGATTCCCTCGCGAGCCTCCAACGAAATTATGCAATGACCTATTTGTTTCCAAATACCTGCGAAAACATTTACAGACTCTTCTGGTATATAGTCAGGCAAAAAAGGTTTGTGAAATCAGCTCTACTGGTATTTCAATATTGCACTTTGCCAGTAACACTAATGCCTGTAGCAATGAACATGACGAGAGTAGCAGCGACGGCTGTGCTCATGGTGCCTGCTGTCATTCGCGTAACACAGAACACGTGCAGACCCGGTCTCAAATATTGCTGCAGATAATCGTGCTTTTAACACGATTACCTAAACGGAAAAGTCATTTTCGTAACTCTGTTGATAAGCAATTCAATATTCGCGAGCACAATCGCAGCTGTCCACAGCCTTCACTCGCTCTTCGCCGTCTGCTACGTAGAGCCTGTTGCTGCAGTAGCGCCACCAGCACCGGAAGTCGGTTGCGCGCCGCTTTCAGAGTACGGCGGAGGTGGGGAGTTTGGCAACTGAAGCAAGTTCTATAAACGTTGGTCTATACGTACTTCATCTGCTTTATCCGCTGCACGGCACGTGGATACACGCTCGTTCCGCGCACTGTTGAGGCCCCGCGGCTACGAACAGGATTTGTAAACGTTGCTGGGTACAATAACCACCGGTTGAACACTGCGTAGCGAACAACGCGGCACAAAAAGTGGATATCCGCCACGGTCCGGTACAAGACCTGCGGAAGCACTCAAGCCGCCGCCGCTACGCCAGCTACACTGCACAACACGGCGCGCCACGTAACCATAGCAACGCCGCCATTGTGCCCTGTCAATATGGGCGCCATGACGTCATTTCCTCCACACTTTTCTGCCAGCGCGCCGGCTGGGCATGCCCTCTCCTCCACTCTTTCCTTCCTCCGTGTGGGTAGTGCACAAATTTGCCTAGTCTTCGTGCTTGCGGCTTCAAACGTACTTGAGGCTTTGTTTATTGCTGTGTTTTGGCGTTCATTTAGGATAAAATAGACCGTTGTGAACTTCGTGACCAGAAGTGCTATTCTCGACAATCTCAAATTCTGCCATGTTGCTGATTCGATTGGTCACGCGAGGTCGTTCGCGTTGTGGCGCTGCAATAGCGTTACGACACAGGAATCCGCGATGACGTAACATGATAAAAAATAGTTAATTTTTTCCGAAGTAACGCTTCGCCGTACTCTTTCACATAGAAAGAAAGGTTTTGGTTGAATAACGAAACCGAAATATGGTACTAAGCTGTGCGTACGGTCAACTTGCGGTTTATCGAAACTACTGCTCGCTTGACGAAGAGCCGCCATGTCTGCAACACAATTGGACATTGCACTGATGGTGCCCATTGCGTCACAGAACCTCTCTTTGTAGCGTCAATTTGACGTTGCGTGACGTTGCATCCCGCCAAATTTGTTGCTTAAAATGTGAGAACGACGAAGTGTCCAAAATCGGCCGCCATATTGTTGTAAATTGAGTCGCTCGTTCGATGTGTCGCCCCCCATACGTACGAGTAGATGTCATTCCGTGAGTTACTTTACAAGCATGTTTTCGGTGAGTAATATTATAAAGTGTTGTACATAAAGCTTGCTTGTAAAAATAAAAGGTTGTTATTTAATTTGGCTTGTTCGAAGTTGTGGTTCTCGCCGGAAGAGAACGCCAGATAAGCGAAGAAAAATGGCGCTGCCCTTTGTCGAGTAGTAGCTGGAGCTGCAGGAAGAAAGAGAATTCCACGAGTACCGCGATGCTTTTGCGATGACCGATCAATTGTTTCAACTGCGGTGCTGGCTGACGAAGGACATTGTGCGATCGCTGTGCGGGGAGCTTTGCCAGGACCTGGAGAGGTGGCGTACGGGCACGAGAACAGCCCCGACCTTTGTTTTTGTTGAGCTACGAATGCTTTGCGCCCTTCGCTTCTTCGCCACCGGCAGTTACCAGGGCGCGAGCGCAAACAACGAGGACGTGGCGATGAGCCAGACCAGTGTTGGTCTCGCGATTCATGCTGTCATGGAAGCGATCGTCAAGCGCCTCGGCAATGAGTGGATCGCCCTCCCTGCCAAAAGGAAGGTTTTTTCCACATGGATGCAAGATTTCAAGGCTGCGTCGAGGTGGTCGACGACACGTTTGTGTGCCGTATGCCGTATGAAAAGAACGACGACAACAAGGCTGCCTGCTTTTGCCGCAAGAACTTTTACGCTCTCAGCGTCATAGTGGTAAGAACAAATTTCATCTTATTCAATCTCGCGCATGCCATTAGTAGAATGCTAAGCAGGAAGGTGAAAGACAGCTTTTCGCCACTCTCCAATATTTTAACTACATTTGCCGTTGCTCCAACTGCAGTGACAGAAAAGAACGCAGTAGTCGCGGTAAACGGCACTTCCGTCATTATTAGTTTCAGCAAGGGTGACTTGATGACACAATAAAACGTTCATCGAGCTTCATATTTGATCGTGGTAGCTGTCTTGCTTTTAAGAAAAGTAATGCGTAAAAGGAAATCAAACGTACTGATGGCGCTCCAATTTCATAAACAGTGCAGCAACACTGCAAACATGCAGTAACTGTCACACACAAAATGAAAGATAAAGCTATCGAAGCTATGCTTCGAGAGCAACTCGAGAGAAATAAGTGCGTTGCACCACTAAGTTACAATTGTACTGCACGTGGCTAGTTGTATTGCTGTTGCCGACTTCATGTGGAGGACATCCACCGTGAGCCATGACTTGGGCAGTGGACTCCGTGGCCAGGGTGGTGAATAGCTGCTTGGTATGCAAGCGTGAGAATACTTGTGTAGTGTCTTAGTGTAGCACACGGTGTTAGAATAGTTTAGGTGGAGCGACGGCGCATTGGAAAGAGGAGAAATCGGGGACCTCTTTCCCTTTCTTGCCGAAAGGAGGCGCGCGCGGGACGGTGGCCACCTGGCTATACCCAGCACAAACCTGACGCTTCTAACATTCGGTGTTTTAGCGTGTTTAGCAATGTCGCAAGGCCCTGTGAGGATTGTGTGGTATTGTAATATCATATACATAAGTTAGATATAAAGATTTACTAATGTTTTATGCATGACGGTTCGGCATGCGGCGTGAAGCTCATAAACACCACCTTCGGCCTCGGCAACACCGTGGCCTAGGCGATCGTGCCCTCATTTGTCTGCAAATGTAAATCTGCAGTTGCGTGATGCGTGTTGAATTCACCCTTCATTTGCCCTCGAAAGATTAATTAATGTATTTGCGGTCAGCATCATATAAAGAGCAGGTGTCATGTTAAGGGGCATTTCGGATATGAGATCAAGTGAGCCTTCAGAATCTTTTACTACGAACCGCTTATTTGCAAATTCCGTAAACGTTTGCGAGAAGACGGATGCTTTGATGTAATGGAATATAGAACAACTCTATTTAGGTCTTTCGGGGCGTGCACTAGCATGTGACGCGCCGCTCCCACGTCGGAAAATACAGCATTGAAAGAGAATGCAATGAAGTGGGCGACAGCTCATGGCCAATGACTACGAAGCCGCTCTTTGACATATTCAAAATAAATAGCCTGCAAGATACATACGTTATCGTGCGCCAAGAATTTTATCACAGTATTGGCACAATCTACGAATTTTACATTTTTTTGCCTTAAAAAGCTGCTTTAGCTCGAGTATTGTATGGTGCGGCTACATGATACGAAAGAATGTTTCCTCACAGGACAAGAATGTTTTCTTTTAAATAGCGCTACCCATGATTTGGTCACAAATCGCGCATCAAAATGTTTTTCACAAACAAAATTTGTTGTTTGCAACTCGCGATTTTTCCGTGGCCACATATTCAAGCGGTCACTATCCTTCAGAGCAGCGAACAAGCAAATTTTCTCCGTGCACGATTTGTAGCCTGAGATGCATCGCGAAAAAGAGCACTTCTTGCCCACCTGGACAATATAAGTTGTGTAAATAAGGACATGATGAACAAGGATAAGCTATTTCATATAGGCTAGCATTTAGACGGCAGGCGTTTCGACTGGCGAACGTATGTGCACGAATGGGGCCTCGTCTGGTTCGGCGTATTAGTTTTAACGGGTCAGACAGTGACGTCACGGAATATGGTGTCACTCTCAATTCTTGTCATTCCCGAAAGACGAAACTGGAAAGCAAATGGTTAGGACACTGAAAAGGAAACGGGCACGACCATTTCACGTTTGTGCACCCAGAGCAGGGCACAAAGTTCTACTTCTGCTACTGCAACAAACAGCATGTCTGTGACGAATAACGAGAGGCAGAATCAGAATGGCACATGGTGATTCATGATGGAATGGTCGGTAAACGGACGTTAACCTTCACTACCGCGCGCCAGCCAGCACGTGTAAACGTTGCAAAGGCAGCTGAACAACTAACACCGTGGGCAGCTGCTTGAATCCATGCGATATGGTGCATGCACAACGACAACCCATGAAAGGAATTTCTAACCTACCACTGTCAAATGTGTTGCTTTCTTCTTACAAGCATCATATAGAGAGACGTCAACCGCCCTCACCCCCGCTTTCTTTTTCAGGGAATACCTTTTTCTTTTTGACTAACCCGGTTCGGGTCCGCCACGGTGGACCAGTGGCGAAGGTGCTCGGCTGCTGACCCGAAGGTCGCGGGCACGGTGTTCCGTTGTCGCGGGTTCGATTCTGGCCGCGGCGGTCGCATTTCGGTAGAGGCGAAATGGTAGAGGTCTGTGCGATGTCAGTGCACGTTAAAGAACACCAGATGGTCGAAATTTCCGGAGCCCTCCACTACGGCGTCTGTCATAATCATATCGGGATTTTGGGACGTAAAACACCAGATGTTATTATTAACCCAGTTTGTCTCGGCGGCCTCAACCAATTTGCCACGGTGGCCTTATTTGTGCACGAGCTAAAAAATATTTTTGAAATTCGTGTTCGCCTGTAAACTCAATATCGCTGTTCGCAGAAGCTATGTTTCCTATGTATTTCCATCTGTTGGCTGCCGCCACTGAATTTCTTGATGCTGTGCATTTACTTTCAAATCAGATTGATATGTGCGGTTACCCTGATAAAAAAGGAATGGCCAGCAGTTGAAGAGTTGTCGCAAATGCAGCTTTGTAAGCGACGCGGCTCCCGTTGAAGTGGCTGACCTGAAGCCAGCGTTGCCAGATTGTAAAGTGGGCACGACACCAGACACTTGCTAAAATTTCCCCAGATTTCACCAGAAATTAAATTGTTACGAAATTCATAAAAACGACCCAAAATCAACATTTCTAGCAAATAAACAAACATTCGCTAAAGTTTTTTTTTTTTACGTTGCAATTAAGGCCAGTGTGTTTATTCGGAAGAAATGTTTATGCCCCTCGCCAGACGGTGTTCCTTCGAATCCCTGGACTACAAAATCAACATTCGTGAAGAACTCGTTTTATTTTTCACAAAGTCATGATCAGGAGCATTTAAGGTATGAGGCCAAGTGTCGGAAAAAATTTTTAGAAAGTAATAAGCACTAGAAATTATTCGTCTACATTAAAAACACCTCTTTAGGCACACGTGAGCATCACAAAGCAAATTCTTATTTGTTAATTTTTCTTAATTAGGAATTTCATTAAAAATGGGATTTACGCGAACACACCTGAGATTCCACTAAAAAAACAAATTTTTTCTAGAGAAATAAGAGAAGTTTCGACCTGTGCAATGAACCAAAACAAATGAAGTCTGATGAACAATAACTAGTGGCACCTTCGTATGACAGGCAGGCATAATAAATCTTGTCGCTCGATTTTGCTTATCGAGGTTCATTGCACACCCACTCATGTGATAAGGAAGTGTGCCAAGTTTTAATGAAAAATCTTCATTAGCAAAAAGTTATGATTGTTCGCGGATGGAAAAATACCATATATATAGGTTCTCAGAAAATAAAAATAAAGGATTGGACATAGGTGCAGCGCTTACACAAGGGGATCAGGAGAGCTAAAATTCTCGATATTTATAGCCGGTACCATCCTGGACCCTATACTCTTGTGTGCCTTTGCTTGACCGCGAACCCGCCATTTCTTTTTTCCAGATTGCCTTGCTGCATGAGCGCCGTGACGGGATATTTTCACGATGCAGTGCCGATCACTTGCGCGGCAAGCACTTGCAGTGTAGAGGCCAGGCTCGATGCCAACTTGCTTTAAAATATCAAATTAATTTTGTTGTCATTAATGCAATGACACACAGCATTATACAAAGCAAATTTGATGACTGACAGGATCACACTAATGTCCTTGAGCGTAAACACACGTGCGACGTTCGGCATAGACTTGGCGAGAAAGGTTATAACAGCTGGCGCCGTCTACTGAAGCCTCTTATAACTAGACATGCGTTGCAGAAAGAAGCTTTCGTTCACCGTGCACTCTAACTATGCCCTAGCGGTAGCGCAGCAACACAGGTATTAACAGTGGGTATTAAATGAGGAGTAGAGTCAATAGACAAATGCTAATATCAGCCATATCCTGCAAGCCTTAGAATCGGGTGGTCACACGCGCTACCTAGTGTTATAAGTTTGGATGAGCAGCGATGGTGGGCGGAGGTTCGGTAGAGTGATTTTCCCCAGATTTCACCAGATGTTGGCTGGTGTAGAAGTTTGCCGACCTGGCCACCAAAAGCTCCAGAATTTCACCAAATTTCCAAAATCTGGTGGCGAGTTTCACCAGATGGCAACGCTGCCTGAAGCCTCGATACACCCAGCGCAGCCTGTTGGAAAAAACGCGAAGCGCGTCCCCATGTTCGGCGAGGAGGCTGCGCGGCGGAGGCGGAACGTCGGTACACCTAACCTATTCTAACACCGTGGTGTAGCAAAAACATTATTCATGGTAATTTTATTACACGCTGCATGGTTCTAACTACTCAAGTCTCTTTGTCCAAATTTCTGCCCCATATGTTATTACTGGCAGCTACCTTGGTCGAACACTATCTACTTTAGTGGCAATGGTGTTCCCTTGAATGAAAATTCTCTCATGCACACATTTGAGAAAACAAGTCATACTGAGACCCGAGGCGGCACACAATAATCCGACTTTCAGTGTATAATTGCAACTTGTCTTTCTATGGTCATGAGAAGGACGACTAGTGCAACAGAAAGGTCAAGCATGAAATAAACTTTCATGAAGACATTGTATGATCTTTTAATATAAAGTGGTGAAATAAATAGTAAGCATACAATGATACAGAAAATCTTACACTCTGAGGCTATGTTAAAAAAAAAAGAATACATCAAATGAAACTGCCATAAATGTTGTACATTCATAAATACAATTATGTGTAGAAAGGACAACTTGTATAAAAAAATACAAATAAGCAAGCACAGCCAAGTGCTATATAGCAATAAAATAAGTCAACTGAAAACTCAAAGGTATTTCAGTCATGGTTCATAAAAAGCACTAAAAAACAACTCAAACAGTTGCAAAAGAAACCTGCTGTCACTTTTCATTGACGGCCTAAGCACAAAAAAAAAAAACTAAGGGAAACCAAGCCTTGAGTGTGCTGACCGTCTGCAGCCGCACATCAGTCCCATGCAATCAAGAGAAAGCGCAACACCCTTACCACCAAAAGAGATGCGCCTTCTGTCACTCGCCCCTTCTTCTCTATGAAAGAAGTTAAAGGTTGCAGTTCAGTAGCTTCGTTGTCATTCCCCCTGACGAAGGAATTGAGTTGATTCCAAACCATTTGGAAATAAAGCCATTTTTTCGTTGGAGCATTTCAAAAGTCGTAATTATGTAACCTAACCAGACAAGCAATTCTGTCAATATGCCTAGCTGTAAAAAAAAAAGGAAAGCAGTGCATATCACTGACACGATGTCTTCGAATAAGTTAAAAGAAGTCAGAAAGGAATAGTACATATTCATGTATACAGTCGAACTCCGCTACAACGAACTCCGCTTCAACGAAATTTCCGGTACAACGAAAAATTCTCGGTTCCCCGTCAACAGTCCATAGGAGTCAATGCGTAAATATGCTCGCCACAACGAACACTTTTTCTGCTGCCGTTCCGCTTCAACGAAATTTGACGATGCCATTCGGGGCTCAAAAATTTAATTTACCGTGCAATAAACACAATCTCGGACATTTTGATGCATTTTAGAACATAAAAATACGAATTCAAAGTCTGAATCGCGTGTTGGAACCACCAGAAACCGCCGCTGTTGACTGAGCATGGGGGCCGCCATTGCTTGATAGCGACGGCGATCAGACTGCCCTGCTTTCGCAACTGGCTTGAGTTGCTTCTGAGTCTCAGACAATCCGAAGCCAAAGCTCAGTTGTCGACACTGGGGTGCAATCGCGAAACGATAGCTTTTCCGATGCCTTTCCAATACTTTTCGTGCTTTTCGCGCTTCACTAGTGGTCAGAGCGACGGTACATCCGCGTTATCAACGCGAGCAGCCCTGGAGCGCAGTCGCGGAATGGTGCCTTTTCCAATGCCAATGCTTTTCGTGCTTTTCGCGCTTGGCCAGTGCGACCGGTGGTCGGAGCAACAATTCGCCGCGTTATCAACGGGATCAGCCAGCGGCGAGTAGTGGATAAGAATAGCATAGAATAAGGCGTAAGTTATCGCTCCGCGATAGCACGCCTGCATGTCGCCGTTGTCGGCGAATAGCTAGTGTTAGCGTATTGGTGCAATTGTGCAGTTCGTGTTGCGCGCCCGTGCTTGTTTGATTCGTTCGCGGAAGCCGTGGTTTCTGCGTGCTTTTCAACGTGGCGTCGCTATGCATATATGAGAATCGCGTCGTGACGCTGCTGGGGACGCAAAGGAAGCAGCAGAGACTTTTTGAATATTGGAAATAAAAGTTTCACTGTTCGACTAGCTCAGGTCAGCCATATTTTTTTCGATTTCACTACAACGAAATGTTCGCTTCAACGAACATTTTTCCGAGCACCGTCAATTTCGTTGTAGCGGGGTTTGACTGTATGTTCATATTATGCTAATTGGAACACTGTCCGCCACAGGTGATAGTGCATAACAGCTTCAACCTTGGCTGCTTAACCCCATCCCTGAAGCACATCCTGCGGGATCCCCTGCTGCCCGATTCCACCGCAACCACTCTTCACTGCGGTGCGTCGTATAACTGTGCACTCGAGTCCTCAAGGCCAGCTTTCGGTGCCTGCAGAGGTACAGAGCACTGTACTATGGCCCACTCTTCACGTCGAAGATCGTCGTAGTTTGTGTAGTGCTTCACAACCTCGGTGTTTGGCAGCAGCTGCCTGAGCCAGACGACATCCCTTGCACTGAAGAACTCGAATGAGAATATGCGGATCTTTACAACAACAATAGCGACGATACGGCTGCAGTAGACATGTACCAGGCGGGCAGGCACAGGCGGGATCACGCTCTGTAGTGGTTCACAGCCGAGCACGACTTGATGTAATGGGGTTTACATTCCTGCGAGATGTGCACAGAAACGTGAAACACAAGAAGCTCTTGCTTTTTCTCATGACAAAGTAGCCACTTGCATTGTGTTCGATCCTATACCTATCCCCTGTACTTGTCTTCTTGTAGGAATTGTATTCTGACAAAAGCTTCATTGTGTTCGTTCATTGAGAGCATGCTCGTTGTACCAAGTAGTTAGGCAAAAGCATGCTCAGCTTCTGCTGCAAATCATAGCAGCACTAGTTTGTTGAAACCATGGTGTCTCTGTAAACAACCTCTGTTATTTTGCAGCAGTGCATGCAACATTGAATGCCATTCCAGAGCATTGTTTTCAGCACTTTATTCACAATGCAAACCCGTGTGATGACTGTACGAGTCTGGCAGGTGTGTACAAAAGCTCTATACATGAAGTAGCCACTCGTACATGCAAGAGCACAAGCTTGCTGTGGTTGGTAATCTATGTAAACGCTCATAGGCACAAAACGAACCAGTACCGAAAGGGCAATGTGGGCACAGCACTGCGTAGCTGCTTTCTGTCCTGGTTTCTTTGCTGGACTACAAAAGTTTACATGCAAGAGTAATACGTGGTATTTCAGAATGTATTGTGAGTCAATTCGTCTTCTTCTGCCAATTCATCATTGTGAGTCAATTCATCATCCTTGCAATAATAAAAAGCAGCCAAGTTGACTCATTGTTTACATCATTGTCTTATCATTCACTGCTGCCAACAACAACAAAGGATGCCTCTAATATTGTATCAGCCAGTTTTGAAACAAGCACATCTGCAAAAAGACATCTCTTTGAATGCAGTTTGTGCACTTCTTAGTGCTGCCAGTCCAATGCAACATCAATTGCGTGAAATACTACAATAGACCTCTCCCTGTTTGCAAACAGTGTGACGTCACTGGCAGTATCCCGCCCCCAAGTCCCGCCTTCGGAGCAAGCGCTGGTTGGCAAAAAAGGGATCTCTGCATAGCAGCGCTGCGTGCGTCTGCGTTACTTCGATAGATGTTTTTGCAAATTGCTATTTTCTGAACTCACAGCTGTTAAAAGGAATAGTCAGTGCCTATAATGAATGATTCTGCTAGGTCAACATATGATTTCCTCGTCGTGGATGACAGCCATAAAAAAATCTTATGCTCTTCGAAAGCGAACGTTGTACATTTTCACGATGACTGGTGTTTGGAGAAATATCAGCATTGAATGGACGCGAACGTACTCAATTTTCGTCACGAAATCTGCACCGCAGTTTTAAACGATGTACAGCATTGGCGGCTACTGTGCGCGGGGTCACGGATTAGATTCTCACTCACGGCGCAAGATTCTGATCGGAGATGAATGAAAAAAAAAAAAAAATGAAGGAAACTTATTGGCGTGCGTTCGGTTGAGGTTAATAAATCCCCGTGAAAATTAAAGCGAATTTTTCCTCTGCGGCGTTCCTCATAATCCACAGAGCAGTTTTGAGATGTTAAACCCAATAATTTAATTATAAATAATCTCTTGCGCGGTTACTTCGCTGTAGCTGATGCCTACATCGTGTTTCCATACTTATTCCTCTCCTTTAGACTTGGTACACAAACTCGGAATGTCAATTCATAAATATCGAGCCGTAATGATAAGCTAACTAGAATATGACAAACAAGAATCTCCACTGCTTCCATACATCTCCAATAAAAGGCGATACGCGTATGGTTCTGGGTATTCGCCATGGTAAACCGTACATGCATGTTCGGCAATGCTAAAACACGCTGGTAGCTCATGCGTAGTCTCACCTTTCAGCCCGGTCATCATGCACGTTTATCATCATGCACGCAGCACAAACACTCAGATGTACGCACTCGCAGATCATCGCATCAAATAAAATGTCCAATCCTGATGTTCCGTCGAAAACCGGTCACTGCTAACCGGTTAGACACAACGCGCGCCAATGTTTTCGCAAACAAGATGCATCGTTATTCACACACCACACACAATATTGTCAGCTTCAACGTCCGCAAAGGTGAACCGGTACTGTTGCTGCCTTTCAACGCACACTACACGCCACAGTAAGCGCGGCACATTTTCGAAGACGATGCCGCTGTTCCTCGCACAGACCACCAAGTGGGTTCACTTCTCCAAGTTAAACAGCCAGCAGCGCGGCAAATTTTTCGTCACGCAGTCCACGACACGTTTATATGTTCTTTGACACATACCACAAATAATCTTGGAACCGAAAGATGAAGGGAAAGGTTCAAAAGAAAAAAAGAACATGCGCCAAACACCGTGCGACTGTACCACGCTGCAGCCGGCAGCGGAAGTGTTTTGCCAACCACCGTCGTTGCACGTGCGCCGAAAGCTCACGTGACCTGACGTCACGGGGCGTGAGTGACGTAGGCCGGTAGAGGTCTATTCCTCTTGTTTATCTGTGGCCATTATGCACTTCTTATCCGTATGTTGTAAGCAACGTAGAAGTCCCTTCCATAGTTAACACCTTCGGGGATGCGTCACTTCTGTGGATTGAGATTCGCCTAGACTTTATCTTTCAGGTTCAACTGATCGCGTATAACGTGAGGTCCTGAAACTTAACTCTTATTGCTTCTGCTTATGTATATTTACATGATTGTAACTTTTACTTACAGTAGTCCTTACGCATCCTCAGCAAAACATATAGCCCCATCCTAATGATCACGACAGTTCAGGAACATACTTCGCGCATCGGAGACGTTATAAATAACACAGCTGGCTGTTGGGCTAGTTGGTACATTACTTAAGAAAAACTAGACGCGGAACAGCCACCGCAACAAAAAAGAGAAGGAACAGAAGGGGCATTATTAATACTTGCAATGCTGTGGAGGTCCTTATCTCTATACTATCGGCAGCCCTTCTGGACGCCGCGGGCCCTGGGAACGAAGGGCCACCGCAGCCCAAGACGGGGTCGACGCGCATACTTGTAACGATGCGGGCGTCGTCCACCGAAACGTGCGTCGCCAAATCGAACGGCCCTCCGCCTGTTCTCCTGCAATAAACATGTGCATAGCTGAAACGTCAACACCATCCGAGTGAAACGCAAGCTTACCTGACTGCGCTGTCATTCCGCGGCTCGAGCTCGCGCTGCCGCCACTTTAGTTCGCCATAGGGACCGGGCGGCCGTCGTAAGGCGCCAGCTACGCCTCTCCCGAAAAGCGCCCCAAGCGGCGGCAGGGACAGCACTGGCATGTGAAGCAGATGACGCGGAGCAGGCTCTGCTGCTTTCGGCACGTATTCGAAGAGAAGCGCGGCGTTTCTTTATGAGCAATTCGAAGCTGCATGCTGCTGCGCTTGTTGCCGAGAGGCAAAGAGAAGCGGCAGCAACAGTGTTCTTTTGAACAATGCACGAAGCGTTCGACTCTCGGACATGTGTTCACACAACGAGGCCCGTCGTCGGGCTTCAGGCAGACTCCCGCGCAGTCATTTGCGGTCGTGGAAGCGTTTAATGGCCGCCAAGTCATCTAGAAAGAATGACACGGTGTCCCTCTCATGTGCACACCGATGAGCGCTGTCGGAACATCAAACGAGTCAGCTTCTTTGCGTGGTGCTGTGCTTGTAGGCATTTGTTTTCCTTCGGAGATGGGCCAGAGGGGGCACGATGCCTCCTCCCTTTCGGGACTGCAAATGAGGCAGGCCCGATTGGCGACACGATGTAAAATAAGCATCGTTGCATATTAACTGCCGAACTCGCTGTTCCATTATTGTCTGGAGGGCCCCTGGCGCGAAGGCGAGTACTGACAGCGCAAATGCACCCATGGCGCTGCCAGTTTTTTTGCGCTGCAGTTTCAAAGACTTGACCAGCTGGCGTACGCGTTTTCGTGCGTCTGCTCTAGAGAAGGGTCTCCGCTTGCAAGAAGCAGGTCACGTGCACGACATCACGGAATATAAAGGTGACAACGAGTGCAAATAGCGTTGCAAGTGCGCCCCGCAGACGAAGCTTAACGCGATGAGCTACGATGTGGAGCTAGATGTAAGTAGCAGCAAACCCTAGGCACTTTGAGCGTTTCTATCTAGGTATCTCTTTATCTAGCCGCCTACGTCTGGGTGCTCTCGTGATTGCCTCCTTAACTTGGTGTAGACCAAAATTGGCATGGGAGGTTAAGCGGATTTGACGAATATGACTGTCTGCTCATGACTGAATAAAGTGAAAATCCTGTCGCGTACGTCGTCAAACCCTTTCCTCCAGACACGTGTAGCACATACCCGTTTACCACAGGCATCGGTGTACGGATATGCGCCACAGGTGATTGACAGTTTATATCTACCCAGGAATAGCGAGAACAGACATTGGTAATTAAAATGCGAAAGCCTTAAAAAAAACCGACAACGTCAGCGTCGACCCGACGAATGCACAGAATAAAAATTAGGATCCCAGCAGGAATTGAACCCAATGGTTCTGCGTGGCAGTCAGGTATTCCACCACAGAGCCACGCCAGGTCTAGAACCTGCTTTGGAAAAATACCCTATGCAGGCGTAATGTCGGTGCAATGTCAGTTGTGGTTGTGGTGCTGGCTATCTAATTTTACAGTAGAACCCCGCTGTTACGTTCCTCACTGCTGCGTTTTCCCCGCTGTTACGTCGTTTTCCGCCGGTCCCGGCATAGCTCCCATAGGATACAATGTATTGGGAACCCCGCTGTTACGCCGTAACTGTCGGACCGTTCCCATATGATACGTCGCGAAGTGTGCCCGGAGCCGACCGAGTGACTACGACAGAGAGCGGCCATGGTGCATTTTCACGCAGCTTGGCCTCGTTTGACCGTAATATTAGCCGCATGAAAGGCGCAAGCAACAGAATCTTTCAATTGATGCAAACAAAAGCATGGCCTTTGAGATTCAAATTGCAAAGATGGCGTCTATGACGTAAATGCTCGCGAAAGCAAGGCCTTCGAGATTGGCATTTACTATTGACAAAAGCATAGCCTCTGAGATTTGCATTGCACAAACATGGCGTGTATGACGTAATTGCTTGCGAAAGCAAGGCCTTCGAGATTGGCATTCACTTCTGCCATCGCGTTGGCGTAGACTGATCATCATCGTTATTTATCGGAGAACGGGAGGAGTTCGAGCTGGTTGGAGCTCGCATGGTCGTGCGTGCGGTTCGCGGTCAGACTCGCCGCGCCGGTTGTGATTGCGTGTGCTTAGTTCTTTCATGCCTACAGCTGTTGGTGTTAAAAAAATCACATACGTTGATTACATTTCTGTGGATAAGGCCGTCCTAAGCTCCGCGTTTCTATCCATTGACTAGATCGCGGCTGAGCGCGCCAATTTTCGTGCTGCTCGTAAGAATTGAAATAAAATTCTGTACCACTAAATATTTTGCCGTTTTTCCTGTTTTTCGGCTCTTACGTTTCCCGTCTCTTACGTTTACTTCCTACGGTCCCTTCAAAAACGTATCAGCGGGGTTCTACTGTATAACAAAGAGTAAACACTACATATGTACTCCTATGATACAGGCGTCATGTCAGGTTAACGTCTGTAGATCCAGTGTTTGCTCTGCTTTTGTAGCAGTGTAATAAACGTTACATCCCTATTGAAAAAACCAGCGCCGTTCCAGTACCCCAGCGTGATACCAGTACGTTTTTTGGTGCTGGACCGCACTGGGAACACTGGTATACGCTCGAATTCACTGGGACTCCGGTGAAAGCACTGGGAAAGAGCTGGGTCGCACTAGTAGAGCCACTGGCTTTGCCGCTGTGACGCTGGCGCTCACTGGGAAGCGCTGGAGACGCTGGAATTCTCACTGGCGTGCGCTGGCACATACTGGATCCTGCACTGTTCTGCCAGTGCCGCGCGCTGCTTTCAGTATCGTGCGCGGCAGAATGCTTTGGTATCGCTGAATATCGAATGTCTGATTCGATGGTTCCGATAGATGCTATCCTAACGGGTCCCAAACATGTGTCAAAAATTCTAGCTTGGCAGAGCAAGACGAGGAAATGCGCACTATTTTCATGATATACGTGATATGATATATGTGAAATCACGGTAACTTTTATTGTTTCCCTGTCGAATGGGGAGAAAAATATGTTAATAACCCAAAGCAGCCAACAGTGATCATTTTGCTTTCTACCACGCTTTGTTTTATTCATGCAGTGCCAATAACGCCGCTAATTTTTGCGGAGCACGTAGCAGCAATGAACACACATTTTATGCATGCCGCTCATATATATCAGTTTTGAATCCGTGATGTGTTGCAGTAATGACTTCATGTTGCAATGTATATAAGTCTGGAGGCGTTGGTCTGAACATACAGACAAATCGTTACATCGCCGTGCAGTTGGCAAGAAGTAAATGAGCTCTGGCTTCGCGACCCCTCCCAACGGAGGCCAGGAAAACAGCCGTCGTTCGATATCGCCACACCGGAAACGCAGCTCGGGCAATTCTTGCACTTCCACTTACTTCGGCTATACATTAGCTAACAGTTAAAAAAGGTTCCGAGGCCAAAATGCAGAAACTTCAACCGTCGCAACTCATCTGCGCCGAGATCGGTCCTACCCAGTGCGGCTCCCAGCGAGCATTAGGCCTAGCGTACCGGCGGAGTCCATCTACTTGCCACCGGCGTTTCTTGGTTTAAGTACACGCAATTCCAACGTGTAAGATTTACTGTAAAGTATAGTCTGGACATCTGTTAACCTAAATTAACCATTTTTTCTTGTGTACGGTGTCCGCACAAGGAGCGATGACCATCGATGCGAAGCGCTTTCAGCAACGAACGCAGGCTCACCGAAAGCAGCCGGCCGCACTCGCCGGCACTTCTCTGACTCATACGTCGGAACACATACCTCTCAACTGGTACGCGTTAGTGAACTAACACACCGGCATCTTTTTTCAAATAATAATATTTGTTTTTGCGGAGCGGTTTTATAGTTGTAGGTGTCGACAGAACTGCAAGTCAGAATACAGACACGCCCGCCCCGCAGTAATATCGTCGCTCGCGCGAGAAAATTACTCAGTAGGGGGTGTCCAGATAAGATCGAACACGAGGTCCCGGTCACCATTCCCGATTGTGATGAAATTTACTGTAGGTCTAGGCATTACACCCGGAACAATGGTTTCGCAGTTAGTTTTGCGGAAAAAAATTTTGTTCGCCTGAAAAAAAATATACAACTTTTTGCCGCAAAAAACGCTTTTCCGCTAATTTCGCGATTTCTGAATTTCGAGCGCACCTAGGGAAGAAACGGTGAATTTCTTCGTCATAATATTTATTCCCCTTAAAGAACAAGTGAAATACAATCTTATGAGTCTATTACTTCTCTTGCTTGTCGAAGCACTTTTGAAGAAAAAAATCACAAACTTGGCAAATCGCACAAAATACCTCTATTTCAGGAATTTATTGCTGCAAGGAAGTTAAAGTGAGGATAATGAAAATCGGTACATATTAACTTTGATACTTTCGCTCTCTTTTAAAATAATTTGCGTGGTTTTATCGCGCTCCGTTTTACTCGATAATTGGGCTGAAACGTAAGTGATTTACCAAAAACGCTGAACTTTGAAAATGATTTTCTCAAAAAGGCCATTTTTAATTTTTTTTTAAATCCCTCTGATTGAAGTCAAGGACGTCATCTACTATTGTGCAGAAAAAAACGTTGCATTATTTTGGTTGCTAACATGTTATAGTGCGTCAAATGTGACCATGCCAGCCCAGCGCCCGCGTCATTCGTTATGGGCTGAAACTCGGATATAAGTTGCTAAAAATACTTGTACGTGACATAATCACAAATCAGCAGCTCCACACCAACAAATGCGCAGCCCGGTGTCATGGTTAAGCAAGCTTTGTCTTGGGATCAGCCGCTTGACAAACCCGCAGCAGCAGCCGCTCGATGCTGCGGGCACTCACATTGCATGAGTACCGCTTCGACTGTGGATGAGCTCCACTTGCGCACCAAACTACGCTCAGAGGACAAACGAGAGAAGGAATGCATCACTGTGAAAGTTAAAGGCCCTTAAGTGCCAACAAATGCCATAATATGCAACGAAAACTCTGCCGGAAATTTCCCAGTGAGCGCCTTCAATACAGCACGGATGTATTTTTTTTTCCCTGCTGTTATGCCCGAAGACGCATAACATCGTGATAAACGCTCGACTTGCGTTGAATATTCTATCTGCGGACGGCCAACAATACAGTATTGTAAAAGCGGTTCTTTAATGAAGTAAAGGACTTGGACACACTTCTTTTCACAGCCGGCTGACACAAGTGTTCTGGCACGAGATGAACAACTGCAGCTTGAGTTGCTCGACCATCGGAAGCACGTATGACAGCTTTCTTTAGATGTCAATGGCTTTCTTTTGTGCCATATGTTGCTCATAGAATGAGCCTAATTATATTTAGGCCATCCGAAGAGAGAAAGCAACACATGAGAGAACTATTGGAGGCGCTCACTGGGAAATCGCCGGCAGAGTTTTCGTTGCATACTATGACATTTGTTGGCACTTAACGGCCTTTAACTTTCACAGTGATGCATTCTTCTCTCGTTTGTCCTCTGAGCGTAGTTTGGCGCTCAAGCGGAGCTCATCCGCAGTCTAAGCGGCACTCATGTAATATCAGCGCCCGCAGCATCGAGCGGCCGCTGCTGCGGGTTTGTCAAGCGGCTGATCGCAAGACAAAGCTTGCTGAACCATGACACCGGGCTGCGCATCTGTTGGTGTGGAGCTGCTGGTTTGTGATTATGTCACGTACAAGTATTTTTAGCAACTTATATCCGAGTTTCAGCCCATAACAAACGACGCGGCCGCTGGGCTGGCATGGTCACATTTGACGCACTATAACTTGTTAGCAACCAAAATAATGCAATGTTTTTTTCTGCACAATAGTAGATGACGTCCTTGACTTCAGAGGGATTTTAAAAAAAATTAAAAATGGCTTTTTTGAGAAAATCATTTTCAAATTTCGGCGTTTTTGGTAAATCACTTACATTTCAGCCCAATTTTCGAGTAAAACGGAGCGCGATAAAACCACGCAAATTATTTTAAACGAGAGCGAAAGTATCAAAGTTAATATGTACCGATTTTTATTATCCTCACTTTAAATTGCTTGCAGCAATAAATTCCTGAAATAGAGGTATTTTGTGCGATTTGCCAAGTTTGTGATTTTTTTCTTCAAATGTGCTTCGACAAGCAAGGGAAATAATAGACTCATAAGATTGTATTTCACTTGTTCTTTAAGGGGAATAAATATTGTGACGAAGAAGTGCACCGTTTTTTCCCTAGGTGCGCTCGAAATTCAGAAATCGCGAAATTGGCGGAAAAGCGTTTTTTTGCGGCCAAAATTTTTTTTTTTTTTCAGGCGAACAAAATTTTTTTTCGCAAAACTAACTGCGAAACCATTGTTCTGGGTGTAATGCCTAGACCTACAGTAAATTTGATCACAATCGGGAATGGTGACCGGGACCTCGTGTTCGATCTTATCTGGACACACCCAGTATGAGTTCATGTAGGCGCGTGTTTATCGAACGAGTCATCATAAAGCTTCTGTACATGTTCAGCTTCTGTACGCTGTCAGAAAGAGCGAAAGAAGCCCGGCTAAAGTTTTTCTTTCAGATTATTAACAACAACTTCAGGATAAGCGCGTCCAAATACATTTCGTTTTCCGAATCTCGACTTACGCGTCAAAGGCATGCAAATGAACTAACAGAATATTCATATAGTAATGAAAGTTTTAAACATTCATTTTTTCCACTTGCCATTAGGGAATGGAATCAACTACACCCATCTATCACAAACACCAAGTCGTTCTCGGAATTCGCCAATAAAATTGAAGGTACACACAACTAGTATTGTCCCAATCAGATGTCATACTGCCTACTCCTATTCCGCATTAGTACTTGTCGGTTGCCTCCCCTTGGCGCAGCTAGGAAAACATACAGGCTAATTCCCTCTTCTCTTTGTCTGAAAATACTTTTCATGGGATGTGATATTACTGCTTCTTTGTACAAATGGTGTTCAACCTTAACACAGTGTCACTTGATTGATTTGATAAATGTATGCAAGTTGATCGTATGTATTTATGTAACCACTGTTTGTTGTTGTAATATATTATTGTAACCTTTTTTTTTTCTACGTTCGTTTGCATAGTTTATTATCCTGTAAACATTTCGTATAAATTGTACTGACTATCTGTATTGCCCTCTTGCTACGCTCTCAGCTGAGAGCAGCAGTATTGAAAATAAATAAATAAATAAATAAATAAATAAATAAATAAATAAATAAAATAATTAGTAAGGGCGAGAAACGGCTATTAAAAATCGGCAGTAACAGCCGTCAAACTGTACCCGGCTCCTCAATCCATTTGATATTTTTCGGAGTGAAAACGGGAATTCTTAAAGAAACGTGGCACTCTTCCCATGTTGGGCATTTCATTCGTTGCCGGCCACCCTTTGTTTGTGTCTAATAAGGAAGCAAGCGTGATTTGGAAAGGAAGATCGCGTCTTCCTTGAATACGCGACACCGAAATATGAAACGAAACGCTGTCTTTCTGTATTGACTAGCCCTTTCACAGCTGTGTTGATGTGGTTCAGCGTGGCGCAGTGGTAGAGTACTCGCTTGGAGATTGAGAGGTCGCGAGTTCGAATCCTCGTGGTGGAGCTTTTTTTTTTTCATATGGCTTTTTGTTCTTTTTTTATTGCACTACTGCTTTCTATATGACTTTCTTTACTAATATATTTATGTAGGGAGCGTAGGCTCCGCTGTTTTATCGCTGTACAGCCGTTTTGCGCTTGAGTACCCAGTGCCTCCCAGTAACACGCCGCTCTAGCGGCCCAGTATCCAGCGCGACGCTGGGCCCATAATCGGGCATGCCACTGGACGCTGGTACCCAGTGGCGCTGGGTTTTGCAATAGGGATTTGTATTACTATATGATTCAGCAAGCTATATTCAAGCGTTTCTCGACCCTGGAGGAATACGCGAACGAAAGTTACGTATGATGTTCACATACTCGCACCGTAAAGTGCACTTCACTGCGAAAATACTGACGTATGTGCTGTAACGTGGGTGCTGACGTTACGTCTGACAGACCATAAGTTACCCTTTGAACGCCAGTGTAGTCGACGTGCCTGGTAAGACCACGATGTGTACACAACTACTGCACTTAGAAAAACACGTCGATCCACTTCGTAACGCTTGGCTCAACACCAAAAAAAAAAAGCACCATAGAACTACTTGCTGAGTGCTTCGCATGAAATCGATTCCCGCAAGGCGTGGGATCAGCCGAATATTTAATACCTTGTTGTTCTGTCTACACGTTGTCTCCCAACATTTGAAAAGAATACGTCTGCCATTCGATTTTCGGCTTTCTTCCACTACTGCTATGTGGCATTCTCAGGTCTTCCTCCGAAGTTTCATTTACAGGGCTGGCGGTGTGTTCAGAAGATTTCGTTGTTGAGGCGGCAGTGGTGCAGGATCTTCGGCATCGCGAGAAACAGCAACTGCACCTCCATCAGTTGCTGCTTTTAGTTTTCCAGACGCGGGCTAAGTGACCAGCCCCGGGCTTGGCAAGTGTACGCTCGGAGATATCAGCGGGAGATTTAAGAAGCATTTCATATTGTAAATCCAAAAGATAATTGTGTCAGCGATACGTCCTTGCCTCTGACGTCGAAAGAGCGTGCCTACTTGGCGGAAAAATAAGTTTCAAGTGTCACGTGTCGTGGGAAATGACGCCAATGCAATTTCCAATAAACCACAGTTGAAAGTCGTCCGTGTGTAACGCCTTCTTTTTGTGTACGTGTTTCTGTGTTTTCGCTGGTACCACATTCTCAACCCCATTGTACAACCCACATGACTGCTCCTTCTCGTTCCAGATGCAAGACTTGCAAATACCTTCAAAATGATATTAGAGTTAAGAACGCTGGAAGTCATGTAAAATGTAGTTTTACCTGCGCTAGTTCCAACATTATTTACATGCTCCAATTTCACTTCGTCACAAGCTATACACTGGTGAAGCAGGACAACCAAAATATATTACATAAAATCGGCATCATGCGGACACAGCGAAGTAATTACCGAAAACAGTGGCACAGCATTTTAACGCGGCAGGTCACAGTTTCAATGATCTCAAACTTTACATACTTCAGTCAATCTTGCAGTCCCCGAGAGACCCAAGATATAGAAAGCTTATTAGACTCCAGCCAATAGGTAGAAACGCTTGAAATGGGGCTCTTGAATCGGTCCAATGTAGGAGGTACAGTGAAAGCGCGTTAATTCACATTTCACCGGGCTGAAAATTTAAAAAATGTCTATTACATCAATACACTCATTTTAATGATGAATACGCAAATACTGTACTTATTTCGCATAAGAGCAGTGTAAAAGCCTCAATTTTCATAATGTTTAAGAGCAGCGCAAAAGACAGGACAAAGGACAAGAAGTTCACAGACAAACACTTTCGTCTGTGAACTTCTTGTCCATTGTCCCATCTTTTGCACTGCTCTTAAACATTATGGAACCTTACCAACTAGCCCAGCTGTTGACCTTGCCTCAATTTTCATCATTTGTGACTCTGTACATAACGTGACCACAGTGCAAACACCCATGTCTTAATTCACTCAAAATGTGTTCTGTACTCCATGACAGAGTAAGTGCGACTTCACAAGGAAGTAGGAGGAAAACAGACAAATACACAGCATTGTCCATTTTCTTTCTACATCCTTGTCAAGTCGTGCTTGGACATAGCTCGGCATACTCACTCATGAGTACACTCACTCACGCAGAGTCACGCTTGCTCACACTCTTTTCAAGACCATGAGTGAGAAGCAAATTTATCCAGTCGGCGCACACGTTCAAACTGAGGACTGGTAGTGGTGATCGCCAGCTTATCTGAACATACAGCAATAATTTTACTCTCAGAAGTTGCCCAGCTTTTTTTGTCCTCGTCGGGAATTCCAAAGAACAACAAATTGCACCATCGCAATCTGTTTCCAGCTTCATTACACCTTGATACTACTGCTTGAAGTTGATCAGAAATAGAACTAATATACGTTCAGCGCGATTATACGTGATACATTTTGCGTTCAGCGCCATACGATGTTGCTACGCGCATTGTGCAATATTCTTTCAGCCACAAAGCAAAAAGTTCGTCCTGGAAAAAAAATGTCAGAGGCTCGGCACGTACACGGGAATTTAAATGGCTATTTAACCAGATTACGCAAACAGACTCAACTGCATGCATGATGTGTCATGACTACAATAAATGAGATTGAAAAAAAAGGAACGCCAGGCCTGCGCTGAAACCGCAGCACAGTCACAGCGAAAGCTGGAAGAGCGGCGTTTCTAGAGCCCGTTAAGCTCTCTTGGGGCTACAATACAAGTACACTAGAAAGGTACCCACTACGCCACAAATCAAAATTTTTGTGAAGTTGGGAAGCACCCACTAAGCCATTATTCGTCATTCTATGGAGAAGCGAGGCACCAGCTACACGTCTGTAAGGCATTACGTGCACTTTGTTGACCTGACGACTGATGACGATGAAGAATTATGGCTCAACCCTTTGTAATGGGTTGGCATCTTTAAACGGCCCACCAGTTATGTAATTTGCATTGGGTGACGCCCGGTCGCTATTTCCCTCTCCCGTCATGCTGTATACGTTGACGTGGAAGAGAGACGGGGGGGGGGGGCGAAGAACTTTATTGAGACCCCGAGGTAATGGATCATGCGCTTATGGGCTTCCTTGGCAACCAATACACGTGCACTTGCGAGGAACCCACTACGCTATAAATCATTGTAATCTTACTGAGACCCCGAGGAAGTGGATCATGCGCTTATGGGCTTCCTTGGCAACCAATACAAGTGCACTTGCGAGGAACCCACTACGCTATAAATAATTGTAATTTTTTAGAAGTAGGGCAGCAGGCACTGTGCCATTTTTCGTCATTCTACAGAGAACGTTGGTACCAGCTAAACGCATGTAAGTGATTATGCGCACTTTGTTGATTCTACGCCTGATGACGATGAAGAATTATGGCAGAGCCCTTTGTAATGGGTTGGAAGCATTCAACAACCTACTCGTTGCGCAATTCGCAATTGTTTGACGCCTGGTTACAGAATTCGCGTTGTGCGATGCTTGGTGCTTATTTTAATCTTCTACCACGCTATATTGCATATGCTAATGTGGTTCCTTCCCGACATGAAGCCTGTATAGGACCTTTTTGCAAAGCAGTTTCAAGCACCGGCATGGCTCAGAGGTTGAATACTGGGCTCCCACGCAGAGGGCCCAGGTTCGAACCTCGTTCCATCCTGGAATTTTTTTTCTTATTTAGTTTTTTTTCTTATTTCGAGCGATACTGGTTACGGACACCGGCGGCGGCGGCGGCGGCGGCGGCGCGGCGGCGGCGGCGGCAGCGGCGGCGGCGGCGGCGGCGGCGGCGGACAACTACGGCGCCAAAAACGGCCGGAGAAATGATCTCATAACAGCTTTCGCTGTAAAAACTAATTAGAACAACTAAGTGGGATTACTGTTACAACCACCAACTGATTTGCTGCAGCTGCTGCCCCCCGACGGAGCCGCCGGCGCCCGTTTCCCCGTCCCCACTCAGTTGTGCCACAACTGCAACTATGGCCAACACGCGCTCTCCCATAAAAAGACACCAGACACAGCAGGCCGTACCATGCACTTTTTCATCCAGCGGCCGTGGTTTAATCCTTTCAAATGTTCAAGCTTCCTGTTTTCGACATGCATTGTCATTTATTTTTCTGGCCGTGCTTTTATGGCATCTATGACACACATCAAATACGGAAGCAAGGGTACTTGTGTTCTAGCACTGGCAATGGAATTGGCAATCTTTGAAACCACAAGGCCACCAGTTCAGACTCCTTTTTTACATAACCAGGTGGCAAGATGCATGGCTTGCTGGCATTGCGCGCACAGATTTGCTATTTCTGGGTTCCTAATAATAATAATTGTTAGGGTTTAACATCCCAATACCACCATATGATCATGAGGGACGCCGTGGTGGAGGGCTCCGGAAATTTTGACCACCTGGGGTTCTTTAACCCTTTAATGCCTGAATTATGAAATTATGATAATTATGAAATTCATTTTTCAGCTCTAAATAGCAACCTTAACTTAAATCAGCAGTTGTATTATCCAAAATGCAACTTTAATGCATACTTTTAGGTATGTCGCGAATTCGCGACAATCGGCACTTAAGCCAATAGTAGCTCAATATTGCAACGCAAGTATGGCTTCGCCGCATCAATGAAGCGGATCTCTTCAGGGCGACGTAACTTGGCGTCGTCATTGTTGTTAAATGCAAGTTTGACTTTATTGACTCCTACCAATCACGTGACATCGTGTCGGCCACCATGTGTGCCCTAGACTTCGCCGCCCAGTATAGCCGACTTCTTGGGAGCCGACAGAATGACATGAAGGAGACGGCACTGAGAAATAGATCTAGCTCACCACGAGACAGAGCCAGTCCTTTGTTCGAATTTTTCTGCGTCGCAAACAGATTGCTCTGCTGAACGATGTGTTCCGTGAAGGTGTCATAAAAAATTCCTTGAAATATTCAATAGGAGCTCTGACAGTGTGACATTGAGGATGAGCGGCTTTCCAGTGTGGCATTTCCCGCTGTTTTTGACAGTCTTTTTTTTCCACCGCACTGCATGTTTTGGAGAGGCACTAGCTTGGCTGGTCTACCACATCTTCGCCTTCATCCTCACTGCTCTATGAAGACACTCATGCTTGTGCATGAGGATCGGGATCATCGTCTTCGCTGTCATTGAGACAGCTGTCGTCACTTTTATCTTCAGGTGGCAAGCGCGTGCGAAGCCTTTTTTTCCCATAAAATGAGCGGAAGTCCATCATGAACTTGTCATACCGGCAGTCATCACTGACTGACTCGACATACCACAGAAGCGAGGATCGCTCAGGAAATAACGCACTTCAAAACAATGTGACATGTCGCGTGCGACCTCTTGTATGCGTGCACATCGAAAAAATTTTATAGGAATGGAACTTACGTCCCTCGGGCAGAAAACAACGAAGAAGTGAGAGCCGTTGCACGTGCTTCGCGCTCTCCGGCATCAGATGCACAACACTGGGTTCCAGCTTGCAATACCTTACATGCAATGGCGCTATATGTCTCGTGCTGAAAGCTACATTCGCCGCAAATACGTGACAGCCGCCGGTGAAGGCATCAACGTGTTTTGTGTGTTACTTAATCGGCGTCTTTCGGTATGTGGCGAATTCGCGACAACCGGCAGTAAAGGGTTAAAGGGGTACTGACACAGAATTTCGCGGCCGAGATGGCCTGCGGGATCGATTCCCGTGAACATGCATATACGATCTGCAAAATATCAACAGCAGATATAGCTTGGAAGGTACTTTAAATGAATGCTGATGTTTGCGTGAGCAGTCGACACCCTTGCGCTATTGACACCCTCAAAGGTGACCCTCGGTGACCCCCGTACCTACCTCACGTGACCATGATACAAAAGTTATGGTGACGTAACAGCCACCATTTTTTTGCGTGTTCACTCCAGCAGCCTACTAGCCTACTTCTCGGCGGCTGCTCGCAAACCGCGTGGAAGTGCATCACAGTTCTGTGTGCTGATGTGATCGAGCGCTGCACCCACTAGCTGACACTGGTCGGTAATTAGGAGCCTGTAATTAATTATCTGTTGTGCGCTGCAGCAAACGATGTGCCGTGTTATGAATAACAGGCCCTGAGCAACACACTGCAGAAAAAAAATGGAAGGCCAAAATTTTTGCGTCTGTACCCCTTTAATGTGCACCTAAATCTAAGCACACGGGCCTCAAGCATTTTCGCCTCCATCGAAAATGCGGCCACTGCGCACCTTCGTCTATCGATTCCTCAGGTGCGCATTTCAAAGGGTCCACCGGAGTGGTGGGTCCACTACCCATGTCCACTACTGCCCACTGCAGAGAGAATCCCGCTTAATGCATATTAACAGGTATGAATCATTGCTTGAGGTAACCATGTCATGCCTGGCCACTAGGGGTGATGTTGGCTTCAATGCAAGTATACCAGCCAATATTAGGCCAATGTAGAAACAAAAGTAGGTTATAACTTGACGCATTGCTCTTCTATGAGTACTGTACGAGGTATAGCTTGCTAAGAGATTGGTACCACTGCCAGATAACTGTTTGCACAGCTTACTTGGGCGACTTGAGGTCCCTGTGAATGATGCTCCGAGAGTGGAGGTAGTTCATCCCAGAGGCTATGTGCTTGCTCCATTCTACCACAGTGGCAGGCGGGATGATGCGGCCATTCTTGAGTGCGTCGTACAGTTGCCCATAGGGACAGTATTCCATGACTATACAGAAGCACGGCTCTTGAGTGCACACCCCCCTGCACAGCCAATAAGGATGACACATAATTGTAAGCACTACAAAATGGTTTGTGTATTAAGCCTCGTTACCGACTTTAGATGGTGCCCTATGACGTACATGTGGGAGGTATATAACAGCTGCATCTTACCGGTACTTACCTACGGAACAGAAACCTGGAGACTTACAAAGAGGGTTCAGCTTCAATTGAGGACGACGCAGCGAGCGATGGAAAGGAAAATGATAGGTGTAACCTTAAGAGACAGGAAGAGAGCAGAGTGGGTCAGGGAACAAACGGGGGTTAAGGACATCATAGTTGAAATCAAGAAGAAGAAATGGATATGGGCCGGGCACGTAGCACGTCGGCAGGATAACCGGTGGCCATTAAGGGTAACTGACTGGATTCCAAGAGATGGCAAACGCGTGAGGGGGAGACAGAAAATTAGGTGGGTAGATGAGATTAAGAAGTTTGCCGGTATTACGTGGCAGCAGAAAGCACAGGACCGGGTTGATTGGTGGAACATGGGAGAGGCCTTTGCCCTGCAGCGGGCGTAGACAGGCTGATGATGATGATGATATGACGTACAATCAACTAAACAAAAGTGGATTGTTCAGTGCCATGCTCGACAGATTATACAGCCAAATTTTGAAAACATTTTTGCACTGCCTTTTATTGCCACACAGCAAGTAAAGATTCAAGTCACAGAGGCAAATCGTGCAAAACACTGCAGCACAAGGTGACAATTCACACTGAGCCGGTCAAAATGGCTGCAACCACATTCCCTGGCAACAGGGAATGTGGTTGCAGAGCCCTTTCCACGGTGTCACAGGCATAGGTCGGCAAAAAATGTGGAGCTCACTCAGACTCGCTCACGAAACACATCTTACCCTTAGGGCTCACTCGGACTCAGATTCACCAAACTTTTCCTCATCCGGACTCACTCGGACTCAGACTCACTATAATCTTTCTCAACCGGACTCACTCGGACTCAGACTCACCAAAAGATAATTCACTCGAACTCACTCAGACTCAGACTCACGGCTCGATCTGAGTCTGAGTGAGTCTGAGTGAGTCGACTCATGAGTCCTTTAGCCTATAATTAGCCTTTTTCTACCGTGATGTCAATGCCCGTTAACGCCAATATCTCGCATAATCGGTGCGCTACTTAGCATCTTTTGATCTCGTACCTTCAAATAGGAGTTATCTGAGTTTGCAGTTCAGTAAGGACCTTTTTATTGAAAGAGATGACTCACATGAGATATTTTTATCAGTAACTTCCCGTGAAAAAGTTTGCGGGGGGAGGTCAAAGCACTTCCTCCCCCTCTCCCTCCTCACTCACGCCTCTGATCAATAAATATTGAGCTGACGTATGAACGGTAGCGCGCTGAAGTATGTGGGACTATACGTGAGTATAAACATGAGCCGACATAAGACTGATAGTAATGCTGAAGTAGAGTAGATAGGACCATAGGTCGGCAAAAAATGTGGAGCTCACTCAGGCTCACTCATGCAACATATTTTGCCCTTAGGGCTCACTCGGACTCAGGCTCACCAAAATTTTCCTCAACCGGACTCACTCAGACTCAGACTCACCAAAATTTTTCCCAACCGAACTCACTCGGACTCAGACTCACAAAAACTTCACTCACCCGGACTCACTCAGACTCAGACTCACGTCTCGATATGAGTCTGAGTGAGTCTGAGTGAGTCGACTCATGAGTGAGTTTGCCGACCTATGGTCACAGGTGGAGCATTCGGAAGTGAGTTGATCAAATGGGTTTACAATATCCATTCGTGTTGGATGGCACACAGTTCTCACTCAACATGCTGATTTACTTTTGTCATAATGCAGAGGCACATGAAATGTCTCATACTTGATTAAATGAATGCTTAACTGAAAGCTGAATTATCAAGGACAGTAAACCAACGGCCTGCAGTGGACATAAAAGATGCCATTGACAATGTGTCTTTCCAGCCAAGTCCCGTCCTTCCTTCCCCAGTTCAGTGGAAGGCCTCTCCCAGTAATACATGTCATTTCATGTTCCTTTCGCTACCACCGTGGCCAGCCACATCTGTTTATTATCTGACCTATTCCAACCTCTTCATGTTACGCCTACCATTTTCTCTTCCACTGTGCACTGCATGGTCCCTAATAAAGCCCCTCCGTGTGTTTTCCGCTGCCTAGGTTAAGTAGTAGTATCAACCCGTCCTCCCTTTTTCCGGACCAATGGAAAAGGAAGTGCCGCCATGCTGTTTCTGCTGCGTTCGATCACGTGACTGTGCTGCGTGCTCCGCGCAGGCCTGACAATTTCTTTATCAGAAGAGCTGTTTCGCACATCAGAGAGTACGTTCAATGCTTCCGAGATGGTGCTCACTCCCTTGACACAATGCACTGAGCCCGCTAAAAAAAAGTCGTAATTGACTTTTGAGAAAATAAATACTATGGCTCTGAAGGGTACACTGGTTTGTGCTACTTGATAGGAATTCGCGGTACAGTTACTTGCGCTCCTCTGAAGAACGACGCCTGATGCAGCCTTTCTGTGCGGCGACACTTGATGCATGGCAGATATGCCAGTGAATTCGACGCTGCCGCCAACAGTGGCTAATCATCAGTTCCTACACATTTTTATCAGTATTTAGGAATTTCCTGGACAGGCTTGCTTGGGGAAGGACACCGGTCCCAGAATGGAGCATTTGCCCGGTCTGCTCTTACAGGTTAGTTACTATACTTGTTGCCACAGGCATACCGCACAATACGGGACAATGTGAATGACACAAACACACATACACAGTAGAGCACTGCACGGGCCCGGGCCGGCCCGAAAGCCCGAGCCGGGCCGGGTAAGGGGTTGTTGGATCGGGCTCGGGCCCGTGATCTTCGGGCTCGGGTCGGGCTCGGGCCTGAGCCAGGCCCATATTAGCCCGAGTCTCATACGTATATGTATAATTGCGTGTGTACGTTGTGTGGCTTTGTTTTTGTTGTTTTGTGGGGTTTAACTTCCCGAAGCGACCCAGGCTATATGAGACGCCGTCGTTGAGGGCTCCGGGTAATTTAACCACCTGGAGTGCATTGGCGTGCACAGAAATTGCATAATACAAGACGTCTACAATTTTGCTCCAACAGTATGGTACACGGGATTTCAAGACGCGCCTAATATAAGTTTCCGCCATTATAGTGAGTGAAAGACGTTCTTGGGTACCGTGTAAGGAAAGCAACGTCAAACTGCCTATATTAGTGTATATAAGATGTGCTCGTTTGTATCTAGGGAAATATTTCGAGTATGCAGCTACGCTCACATGCCCGTAGACTGGCCAACGCGACTTGTGAGTCATTAATAGAGAGTTTTAGCAAGTTACGGAAGTACGGTACGCAAACACGGTAAGGCAGTACGGTAGCGTTCCTCCTTTCCCGCTGCTTGTGCTATTGCCGCTCCCCGTTCCAGTGGCAATGCGTACCCCAAACGACAGGCGCCTCGTTAACAATGCGTAGGCTGACGGGCAACAATGAGGCGTGACAACCCCACAGTAACTTTGAAAAAGCTTTTGTGGTGTTGGAGTGCCTTTACCGGCAAAAGGTCGAATGAATGAATGCACAACTTTATTTTTCCCTGGTTAACGGGAAGGGGGCAAAGGGACAGAGGGTGCGGGGAGGACCTACTTCAAGTAAGCCTCCTCTACCCTCTCAGCCCACTCCAGGATGGCCTCCAGAATGTCGGGCCTCGAGCTGCGCAAGGCAGCCTCCCACTGCTCCTCACAAGAAATTAGGCGTGCCAGGAAAGGGGGAAGAGGGTTTCATACGGTAGCGTATTTACGTACCGTAACCAGCTAAAACTCTCTAATATCTCAGGAGCTGTTTTTCGTGCATTTTAAGTGCAAGATGCAGAGCGACTCTTATCACAGTGCGAACACTGTTGTTGATTTTCTCATTACACGTGGTGAGGCGCCAGACCACAGAGACACTCGTTTCCCCGAGTGTGGCTCACAACTGGAGTGATGAGGCTAGAGAAGCGATCCGGGATTCTGGGAATACCCAACACACAGACTGATTAGTTTTATTTAAACCACCCTTTATTCAACACACCGTTACTGTACACACGTCTGACACGAGGACGGTGGCTCGCTCGTTAACGGGTGTGCCTAGCTTTGACAGATCTATGGCACTGCGGTGGCGGTGACTCGGGGAAGAAGGGTGGGACAAAGAACATTGTTTTGAACACAAAAACGTAGTGTAGGTTGGGTGCAGTTGCCTGTCGAGGAGTCAACAGGACAGCTTTAATTTATGTAACGCTGCCCAGCCTGGTATATTCCTCCCAGAAGCAGCTAGAGCACGTTTTTTTCCCCATTACATTGTGCAATAGATGAAGTTTGCAGGAGACTTGCTACTTTTACTCAACAGCCCTAGCTCGTATGCAGTTGATGTAGACTCAACCTAAAAATGTATGTCATGCTTTTTTTTCTCCACTTTATGCAGGTATTATATTTTGTAGTTGTTCTTTTAAATGCAAAAATGAGATTGCGTCGTTAGCACGGCGTTCGTACATGAAAGAGCCAGCTATGACTCCAATTATATTTTATATTGCCCTGCAATCATTTCGCAAGAGTGTTACACGCGTAATTCACCGAAAGTATACACAGTACCAGTGAAAGTCGTGACACTGAAAGAAGTTCCTAAAACAATCTCTAGAAAATATCTTGTGTGCGGCAGGTATCTTCACAATAACCGAAGGTTGGACAGTGCCTCCTTTATGCTCAAGGCATAACTAGCCGAAACGGACCTGGCCGGGCCGGGCCGGGCCCAAACCTTTCGGGCCCGGGCCGGGTACGGGCCACATTTAAGAACACCGGGCCGGGCTCGGGCGGGCCGGAGCATGGTGTTTACGGGCCGGGCCGGGCCCGGGCCGGAAAAATCGGCCCGTGCAGTGCTCTAATACACAGTGCTTGCTGTGTATACTTGCTGTCCTCGCAACAGCATTCGTTGCTTTCTTATGGTGTCGTGCCCCAGCAAACTGCTCCTTATGCTTGAACGCTGTAACAACTGGTTTCACATGTATACTTGTAGCCTATTGTTATTACAGCATAGACTGCTTATAACGTAAGAACGATGATTATAACAATTATAACATACGTCGCCGGAGTCGTGAATATCTGCACTATAAGCGGTAACGCACTATAAGCAAAACAACATTTTTCAAAAGCTGCACATGTGCAAAACATGAACAGGCATCCACGCGATTCCGACAATCGAGGCATGCGACTCGGGTGTAAATGTGCATGCCCTTAAATTTGCAAATGCTGAAAGGTTACGACCACGGACGTGCGGTGCTGACATAACGAACACAGGAAAAAAAAACACCGTAGCAGAAAGTGGCCAACTAACTTATCGGACCTCCTCGTTTATGCAGACTTCGTCGCGGTACCACTGTGCAAAAACTGCACTTCTACTAGCAACTGAAATTCCGCAAGCTTTGGATTTTCCGGGTGCGTGCGTTTCATGGAATTCTAAGCAAATTATGTATTTTTAAAAATTCACAAAGAACACTGCGTTTTTTAAAATCAGTCAAATTTGGGACGCTATGCCTACTTCTGTAAACATCTTAGCTTGTTCATTTTTGCAGTACGAATAGGCCTTAATGTTAATAATGAACCACTGCATTAGTATTTCTCTAATAATTTTCAAAGTAATAAATTTTCATGCTCGAAACACCAAAAACAGAAAAGTGCTCCTCCATTCAAAAATCTATAATAAAAAAAAACCAATCTCAATTTTTTTCGAAGTCCCCCAAAATGTTCTCAAAGGACTGCAGAATGATATTATGAAAAAACATGTTGCATCATTTTTATTGGAACAAAAGCAGAAAATGTCAAACATTGTGTTTCCAGAGCGTGGTGGCTACTGCATAAAGGATATCTCTAGTAACAAGAAAATACAATAACACGTCTTTTTTCTTCTCTGAGCTTCGCTAAACAACAGTAATGATCTATTGTCGGAAAGTGGGAACTGTTTTGTAAAGAAAAAGATCGTTCTAATTAAATGCATTTGCATGGTTTGCGACTTCACGCCAGTGTTAGACATCCCTCAGTCCACAGTAGGCGCTTTCAGTTGTAGCCTCCTTTTCTTTCATCTATTTCAGTTGAGTATAATTCATATCTTGAGTGCTAAAGAACGCATTCCCTCTATGCGTCTCTTATGATGATGTGCTGTGCCAGAATTGAGAGATTGGTATAAAAGGCAAGGTCTCTTCAGGAATGGAAATGAATTTCTGGAGAGCGGTCGCCAAGAGGTTTTTTTGTTGGCCCCAATGTGTACATTGTGAAACCTTATGTGATCAATGCAGAGTTTAAAAAGAATCGATAACATGAAGATTGGTGGCAGCAGTTCTGACCACGGACAAAGCACGTTTTGTTTGCATTGCATCTGTTTTGCTCTGCATGTCCTTGTATCTCTTGAAGCAGTGCTGGCAGATCTGGTCTCCCTCGAATTGAGCGCGCATCCTGCTTCATGACCCTCTGCAGAAGAGAGACTCGATCCGATATCTTCTACACAACGAAAATTCCACTGCAGCGGAATTTTCTTTTTGTGCACCATGAGGTAGACCGTACAAAAAACTCGGTCATGGCTATAACGCCTACCCATAGCCACCTTCAGAGCGTAGGACAGGGATCGCGCTAAAGTGAGGCACAATTTGGATGCTTAACTGCTATCTCAGGTGGTGTTTGGCTGACTGGCACAGCCGTGCTCGTTGCTGTCGTCTGCTCAGGTGGGCGTCTATCGCGCCGCCCTTTGCACCTGTCCGCGTAATGCATGCTTTACACGAAGGCTTGTAGCGCGGGCCACTCGATCCGCCACATGATCCGCACAGTGCGGATCCAGAGACCGGGCGGGAGAGAGACGAGCGGTGAAAAATGTCTAGTGTAACCAACACAATCGACACCCCAGCATTTTCTCGTGCAGAGCGACAAAGCCTGGCAAACCATGTGTGGTTGTTGTGCTTAAGTTGCAGTGCGGTACTCGCCGTTCACCACTGTCGCCATTTGCGATTTCTCACATTCTTACAATGCATGATTGACTCAGCTACACTAATTTTGCGTTTAGCTTCGCTGCTTTTATATAAGCGCATTTACTAAAAAAAATTATCCAGAGGAATGAAAATGTCCGTGCTGCCTGTCGACGAGGAATATAAGTGGTGTCGCAAATGCATATAATTGGAACGATCTTTTTCATTACAAAACAGTTCCCCCTTTCCGACAATACATCATTACTGTTGTTTAGCGAAGCTCAGAGAAGATAAAAGACGTGTTACTGTATTTTCTTGTTACTATAGATGTCCTTTACGCAGTAGCCACCACGCTCTGGAAACACAATGTTTGACATTTCATCACAGTCGGAAGCATCTGTCGATACAGTGACTGAAAGCGCCGGATCGAACATTTGAAGGACTGTGCTCGACGAAAGCATCTTTTTTTACCCTTCTGAAACTTGTCTGCTTCGGCTGACCAGATGAATGGCTCATTTTTGCGAAGCAAGACTCTCATAGGCTCGACCACTTGTGCCAAACGTGGAACAAATTTCGAGTAGTACTCTACAAGACCCAAGAACGAACGGAGGGCAGCAACATCGGTTGGCACAGGGGTGTTAACTATGGAGTCAATCTTCTCAGGAAGTGGCGAGATACCACGTGCAGTGACCTTGTGCCCTAGAAATGCGAGCTCTGGAACGTCAAAGACGCATTTGTTGTTCAGTTTCAGGCCTGCATCCTTGATCTTCTGCAGGGCTGTTTTCAGGTTCAAGAGGTGTTCTGCAGTCTTGCCAAAAACGATCACATCATCAATGTAGAACAACACACCAGGGCAACGGTCAAGGATTACTGCCATCATGTTCTGAAATGCCGCTGGGGCAGAAGCTAACCCAAAGCATACTCTCTTGAATCGAAAAAGTCCATCGTGAGTGATGAAGGCTGTTAGGTCCCTGCTGTCAGGGTGCAAGAGAACCTGATGGTAAGCGGAAGCCAAGTCAAGTTTTGAGAAATGTGTAGCGCCTACCAGAGCATGGAGAAGCTCTTCTGTGTGAGGCAACGGGAAACTATCTGGAACAATAGCCTTATTCGGCTCTCGGAGATCTACGCAGATCCTGATGCTGCCACCTTTCTTGTCCATAATATTTTAGAGCAGCGCAAAAGACGGGACAAAGGACAAGAAGTTCACAGACGAAGCGCTCGTCTGTGAACTTCTTGTCCTTTGTCCCGTCTTTTGCGCTGCTCTAAAATATTATGGAATCTTACCAACTAGCCCAGCTGTCGACCTTGCTGCAATATCTTTCTTGTCAACAACGACAATGGGGGACACCCATTCGGAAGCATCGATGCGCTCGATGATGTCAAGGCTTAGTAACCTTTGAAGCTCATTTGACACTGGCGCGCGGAGAGAATATGGCAAACGGCGAAGTTTGGAAGTTACAGGCTGCACGCCCTGATGCGTCTTAACCCGATGCGTGAACCCCTTAGCAAGGCCCAAGTCGGAACTGAAAAGTGAAGCGAACTCGCTTGCCAAGGCTGGCGGAAAATTTTCTGGACCGGGTTGCGCGTTGGACAGTGCGGAAATGTTGGCAAGTGGAACGAGGTACCGTGTCATTGACACATGTCAACGGAGCAACAGACGTAGTCGTATGTAAGCACTTGCGAGTAGAACCCTCAATGCGAAGACTTAAGGCTTTAATGCTGTCAAGGCCGATAAGACAAGTTCCTCAGCGAACAACATAAAAACAGAGTGACGCGGTGCCAGGGTGTCTACCGAGTTGACATTTCTAAATTCCCTGAGTTTTCCAGGTTTTCCCTGAGTGTTTTTGCTGAAATTCCCTGAGTGAAACAGAACTTTGTTTTATGTCAAGATGGGTAGACACCATATCGCTCGGTGATGTCACTACGCATTTTAGAAAATGAAAACGACTTAATCCCATTTGAATAGTACACAGAACAGATAAACCTCAATATAGCGAAGTTGGTAAAAGCGGCAACTCACTTCGTTATATCGAAACTTCGTGAAACTGAAATTCGACCTTTCATGCAAAGCATAGTTACTGAAGGATTAATCTTAAACTAAAAAGGCCACAAGAATGCTCGACTAATATGGCAACATGAAAAAGCTTTTTTTTAAATTTTTTGCGTGAAAAAAAAAATTAATTTTGTTGAAACAGTATGGAGAGCTGGGCGAGTTGGTTTGAGGACATTCTTTGTGCGCGCGCCGAAATGTTTCCAAGAATGTCAATTTTGTTGAGCCTGAGATGCCGCAATCACAGTTAGATGCCTTGCCAGAGTGTCACATGTAAAGATGAAACAAATGCGGGTTTAATGCACTGTGGAATTGCGCTTGTTCTGCTGCTGCGGGTTGTTGTCAAATCCTCGCGCGTTGCCTAGAGCAATGCAACGCCTTTGCTATCATGTTGCCCAACCGAACTATTTGCTCTCCACGAACGCACAACATCGAAAACCATCCCACGTTAGAAAAAAAGAGTCAGTTTCACCGCGAGAGCAAAATAGTAAATCCGATAGCAACAAAGAGGAATTTTATATGAATATAGGCTAGCAGCTCGCTCCTTCAGGAAACGCAGCCGCTGCACTAAGAGAAGTGCCCTATCTATGATCTATGGCTCAGGGGTGGATTCAGGTACATAATGGGGGGGGGGGGGGTACAAAGGCTGAATCCAACGCTCAGCAGTGCATTTTGGTGGGTCACGCATATTTACAACACCCCAGAGGGGATTATGGCGGTGCCTAAGAAGCCTTCGTTGGAAATGTGCATAGGGAAGCAGGAAAGGGTAGAGCAATGAGAGGTAGAGAGCAGGGACAAGATTCTCTTTACCCCTTTTGGACAGTGGCAGGCAAAGCAACCTGACAAAGGGGGCAAACTCGACAAGCAAGCCTGACAAAGGAGGTGGACGACAGGCACTGAAGGGAGGGGGCGGGGGCTGGCTTGGGGGGGGGGGGGGCGATCGCCGCTACCGCCCCTCCCCCCGGGATCTGCCACTGCTATGGCTTCAACGGAAGTTCTGCAATTAGAGCACAACACCTACAAAGGTATGAGCCGTATGCTGATCCCCACTAAAGATACCGCAGCGCACGCGACCACGCCCGCTGGTACAAAGTACGCACTTCCTGTCGGACTCACGCAGCCAGCCCCCCCCCCCCCCCTTCCCAACGCGCCGGCTCCTATCCATGTGCCCATCGCGCGAATGAGACAGTCGGCTCGTTTCATCTCTGCTTAAGCCCCGTTCGTCGGCAGCGCTCGCGCACTTTCACTCGCACATGGAGCATGCGACGCGCGGGGTGATGTAATCGCGATTTGGACTTGATAGGGAAGATCATGGCGAAGGCAAAAAATTCGCGTCGGAGTGTCTATATAATTGCTATCGCAAAAAAAAAGCAATATAGCTGCGGGCTAAGATCGCATGAAAGCACGGCAACAGCGTGAATTACGGCACATCCGATTATGGTGGAAACGTTACTGTTTTCCGACATCGCGCGCCGAATCGAGCATGTGGGACCCGTGCCGGTGTCGCGAATTTCGGTCGCCTCTATGCCATGGCTCTAAAAAGTTTTGTAGTTCGGCTTTGTAGCAAACACCCACGTGGTGTGGCTGGTAATTGCCAGCTGCAGCCCCAAAAAATTTCAGTCGACTGCCTAAAACTTGTTTCAGCAGTGCCCTCATCGGGAAAAAAGAAATAAAGAAGCTTTCACTTGCTGTGAATGGGCCCGTTAGTTACGCTAGCTCTCGCCTGGAAATTTATTATATTCTTCACGGAGTCCTAAACAGCATCTTTGAAGCTCGGGATCACAGCGAGTGAGCCAGGGGCGTAGCCAGAAATTTTTTTCGGGGGGGGGGGGGTTCAACCATACTTTATGTACGTTTGCGCGTGTGTTTGTATGTGTGCGTGTATATATAGGCAAGCAAAATCAAAAAATTTCTGGGGGGGGGGGGGTCAACCCCACCCCCCCTGGCTACGCCCCTGGAGTGAGCTCTCCGATAACAGCCAACAAGTGTCTTTTTTCTCGCCGATCGGGATGGCTTGCCAGATACGAGCCTTGTCGAAGACATCCGCTTCCTGCGCGATCGCGATCGCTTGCAAGATAACTCAAGCTCGTTACATCTACTACTAATCATGCTTGTTACTTGACACACGGCGATAACAAAAACACCATATCGGGCGCTAACGCACAGCACGCGCTAGAAAGATTACAGAACTACACCGCGTACTCCCAGAACATCCTGACAACATTGCGCGATATGATGTGTCGTGGTTCGCGGTTCCCGCATGCCACGCATTAGCCGGATTCTCTCCCACTTCACCGCTCCGAAGGCGATGACAGCATCAAGGTGCGCCACTTCTCCGCAGCCGCAGCGGCCGTTTGATTTGAAAAATGCGTTCACAAAATATCGAGCAAGCGCTACCGCGATTTTCGTCGCCTTTCAATAAAGATACTGTGGACTTTCCCTGACGGGAGCACAATTTCCCTGAGTTTTCCCTGAGAATTTCCAGACTACCCAAAATCCCTGAGAATTCCCGGTTTTCCCGGTCGGTAGACACCCTGGGTGCGCCCTTTGAACTGTACATCTGCCGTGAAACAACCTAGCACGCAAATGGGACGTTGGGACGTCAAACAATGTGACGTGCGGGGCAGGCAGAAGCGAAATGCCCTGAAAATGTCGACGGAATGCTTGCTCTGACAAAATTGAAACAGATGACCCTGAATCAACAGGAAGTGTAAGCCTGACGTTCGCAACCAGCACTTCTACGTGAATTCCCTTACGAGCGGAACGTTCCACAGTCAACACTTGCTCAGTACTGCTACACGACGATACATCGTCATCACATTCTACTTCGCGGACCCTGCCTTGCACTTGAGCTCGTTTGCGGTTGCATAAATTTTGAAAGTGGCCCTTGCGACCGCAAAACAAACAAAACAAACAACTTTTCCCATGCGCTGGGCACTGCATATCTGATGCGAAGTGATCCCGCAAGCCGCATCGGAAGCAGTGCGGCGACGCGGAGCGCCTACTGTGTTCTCGGTTCCGTTCAGGGGGGCGGTGCCCCTGCGGCGCACGTGAGCCGCTGGCACTTTTCGTTAGCTTCTGCTGAAAGTGGGCTGCAGGCTGTGAATTGCTCTTTTGCGATGAATGCAATGGTTTCTTACGACAACGCTGCATTGAAACTTGGTCGACCGAAGGAGAAAATTCCTTTAGCTCTTCAGCTCCTTGCTCAAATTGGAGCGCAATTCGCACCGAGCCTTCGAACGAAAGTGAGGGGCCCTCAAGCAATAACCGTTCACGTACGCGGTTGGAAGCTATGCCGGCAACAATTTGATCCCGCAGGGCATCATCCTGAGAAACGAACGAACAGTGTGACGCTAGCTCCCGTAGGGCAGCAAGAAAGTCATGAACGGACTCGCCTGAGTATTGACGGCGGCGGTGAAAACGATGACGCACGACGACAGCGTTGCAGGACGTCGAAAAGTAGTGCCGTAATGCCACGAGTGCAGTGTCGTATTCGTCAGAGGTGGCTGCGGCAGACTTATCCCCGTCCTTAAAGGGGTACTGACACGAATATTTTCAGTTGTCGTTTTTTTGCGTAAAATGAAAGGCCAAGCCCTCAAGAGCCTAGAAAAAGTAGTGATAAGCGCGAGTGCGCCCTGAAAAAGTAATTACAGTATGTTTTTAAAAGCTAGTTTCGGTTCCTACTGTACCCTGACGTCACAACACGAGCTTCTCGTCACGTGCTCGCACAATATATAGTGACGTTTCCACGCACAAGCGGCCATTTTGGAAGTTTTGATGACGTACAAGCGGCCATCTTGGAAGTTTCGGCACCTAACGTCATCACAACAAGCCAGACTGCTGCGTGAAGTCACCGGAATTTGTACTGTAGCCTGACGTCAAGCTAGTGCCGATGTCAGTAGGTGCGCCATGGAAAAATTGCCTTTAATATCAAATTAAAATATCTTATTAGCACTTGCTGAGCTTCACACTTGCTCAGAGCTGTCTCTGCATACAGGAGATATGTATGGCAGAGTAAACTCGCATTCGAAAAAAGGGGTCAGTACCCCTTAACGGCGAGCGCTGCGGCGCTTCGCACTGGTGGTGCTGCGGCGGTCGACCCTGCAGGTAAGGTCTGATAAATACGCTGGCCCTCGGGCCCCAAACAATGCAAACGGATAGCCTTGCGTCGTGCTGGCGTGAACTCGGCGGCCCCTGACGCCACCAGGTAGACGTTGAACATCTGCTGCCACTGCTCCCATGGTAGTGGCACGGCCGCTGGATAAAAAGCGGTAGTGGCGGCCGGCCGAGCGTCGCAAGGAAGAACGGCGGCGGAGCGAGCCCGGGGAAACTCATGTTGGGGCGGGCGCGGACGGTGCGCAGGGGACTTTTACGACATTCTCGTCGCCAATGTAATATCTAAGGAAGGGAGTCAGACTCCAGCCGTCACGATGAATGGAACAAGAAGTGCCTTTATTGACTAAAAAAAAAGAAAAAAAACTTCCTTGTTTTATGTTGGCCTAATACCTTATCCACATTGATTAAATCTATGTTATTATACCAAAAAAAAATATAAATTCACGGTCCATCTCTCTGCCTCTTAAGGCAGAATGACCTTATTTTTCCCCATTATTTATTTTTGTACTTTATCTCTACCTTTCTGCCAGCAATACTCTAACCGTCTCTTACTTATTTCTATCGCGGACGTGTTCAGCTTTCCATTGTTGTCCCTAAAACCCAAGGCTTCATGTAGACTCGTGCCCACACGTATACCTGGGTGAATATCGCCACATTCAATCAGTACATGTTCCATCGTTTCCTTAGTTCCCCCCGCAGCATGTACATTGTTCTTCTTCGTTACTAAATCTCGCTTTATAACTACGCGTTCTAAGGCAGCCCGACCTTGCTTCAAACAGTAAAGCGCTTCCCCTTGAATTATCATAAAACCTTTCCCTCCTTATTTCGTTTTTTCCTTTTCGGTAGTTACTCAGAGCCGGCTTCTTTTCCATCGCTGTCATCCAATAAGTCCTCTCCGCCTCTCTGACCTTCCGCTTAATGCTCCTTGTTGCCATATCGCCCGCACTGCCAGCCGTATATTTACTGGTGAGCCTCCTAGTTCTTTTTCTCCACTGCGTATCAACGCTTTTTCTATACAAATACCTGAAAACCTTCTCTGCCCATCTGCTCTTCTTCATTTTCCTCAGCCTCTCTTCGAATCTCATTTTGCTCTGAGCTTCCCTCACTTCAAAGCCTGTCCATCCCATATCTCCCTTTACAGCCTCATTTGTCGTCTTCCCGTGAGCGCCCAACGTGAGGCGGCCCACCGTCCTTTGATTTACATCCATTCCTGATTGTGGATGGATGGATGCTATGAGCGTCCCCTTTATAACGGGGCGGTGACATGTCTGCCACCAGGCTCGAAGGATAAAAAAAGAAAAAAAAAGAAAAAAAAACTTCCTTGTTTCATGTTGTCCTAATGCCTTATCTACATTGATTAAATCTATGTTATTATAACAAAAAATATAAATTCACAGTCCATCTCTCTGCCTCTTAAGGCAGAATAACCTTTTTTCCCCCAATTATTTATTTTTGTACTTTATCTCTACTTTTCTGCCACCAATACTCTAACCGTCTCTTACTTATTTCTATCGCGGGCGTGTTCAGCTTTCCATTGTTGTCCCTAAAACCCAAGGCTTCATGTAGACTCGTGCCCACACGTATAGCTGGGTGAATATCGCCACATTCAATCAGTACATGTTCCATCGTTTCCTTAGTTCCCCCGCAGCATGTACATAGTTCTTCTTCGTTACTGAATCTCGCTTTATAACTACGCGTTCTCAGGCAGCCCGACCTTGCTTCAAACAGTAAAGCGCTTCCCCTTGAATTATCATAAAACCTTTCCCTCCTTATTTCGTTTTTTCCTTTTCGGTAGTTACTCAGAGCCGGCTTCTTTTTCATCGCTGTCATCCAATAAGTCCTCTCCGCCTCTCTGACCTTCCGCTTAATGCTCCTTGTTGCCATATCGCCCGCACTGCCAGCCGTATATTTACTGGTGAGCCTCCTAGTTCTTTTTCTCCACTGCGTGTCAACGCTTTTCCTATACAAATACCTGAAACCTTCTCTGCCCATCTACTCTTCTTCATTTTCCTCAGCCTCTCTTCGAATCTCATTTTGCTCTGCGCTTCCCTCACTTCAAAGCCTGTCCATCCCATATCACCCTTCACCGCCTCATTTGTCGTCTTCCCGTGAGCGCCCAAGGCGAGGCGGCCCACCGTCCTTTGATTTACATCCATTCCTGATTGCACCTCTGACTTCATGCACACCACTGAGTTCCCAAATGTAAGCCCCGGAACCATCACACCCTTCCACAGCCCTCGAAGCACCTCGTACCTATTGTGTCCCCATAAAGCTCTGTGCTTCATAATTGCAACATTCCTCTTTCCCTTTGCTACCGATGCTTTCTCTTGTACCTCCATATATCTATCCCCCTCATTTACCCATACTCCGAGGTACTTGTACTCGCTTACCCTCGGTATTTTTTGGCCCTGTATTAAGACCGTATGGTCTCCGTGATCATTGAATATCATCAATCCACATTTTGTTGCACTAAATCCTAGTCCTAGAGCCTCACACTCCCTTCCGCATATATCTGCCAGTCGCTGTATATCATCTTGACTGTCCGCAAATAAGACAATATCATCAGCATAAAATAGACCTGGAAGCTTCTGCTCAACCATCGCTCCGACCTGTTTGTGTGACAAATTAAATCCAATGTTGCTACCTTCTAGCGCTTTTTCCATCCTCGCCATGTACAGCATGAATAACAGCGGGGACAAAGGGCATCCCTGTCTCAGTCCCTTGCTAATTTCAACGCTGTCCTTGCTACTTATTCCTTCCCATTCTATACAAACTGTATTTTCTCGGTATATTTCTCTCAAAAGCTGTACACAGTCGTCACCTATGCCCACTTCCTTCAATATATCCCACAAAATTTCCTGATTAACGTTGTCATACGCCCCGGTGATATCTAGATAAGCTACGTATAAGGGCCTGTTTTCTATTTTAGATATTTCTATACACTGGGTAAGAACAAACAGATTGTCGTCTAACCGCCTGTCGATTCGAAATCCATTCTGAAGTTCTCCCAAAATATCATTTTGTTCTACCCACGCTTCTATTTTTTAATTTTACTGCCTGCATCGCCAACCTGTATAGCACCGATGTAATTGTTAGGTAGCAATGAGTAAATGCGCCCCCTGGGGGATGAAGGAACAAAAAACGAAACCAAAAACTGAATACAACAGTAAGCTCCGAACTGATGCTTCCATTTGCTTTAGATTTATGTCCTTAAGCTTGGACAGCAATGTATTCGTCCCGATTCGGCGCCGTTTTTGAGAGCCATAGTCAAATATTCGATGCTGTAGTAAGGTGGCTAGAATGGGGAGGTGTGCTGAGCGCCGCGCGTTTCCCTTGCCAGAGAGGGTCCCTCTGCGCGCCGATGCCGCCAGGGGCGCTGCTGCAGGGGGCGCGGGTACAGCCGCCGCTGTCGCAGATTGCCCGTTGGAAGGCTATTACAAGGAAACGCGGCGTGATTTTTTTTCTTTTCACCATTTACGCGTTCTTTATTGTACACTAGTCATGCATTAGTGAGCTGTGGTGAAAATGCCCTATAAAACGAAGAGAACTGAACGCTGGTGCTTCGTTCCTAGCTGCTACGAAAACTCTGAAACCAAAGAACTGAATTGCGAAGAAATACGATAATGATGAACAAAATGTATGTTCGCCCTATCCCGGTATGGGGCGCCGTTTTCTTGTTGTTGTTCTTTTTCTCTGGCAACGCAGCTTAAAAAATGAAACCTCTAATACTATTAGAAAGGAATGATTTGCGCTTGTGCCTTGGACTTCTAATGTTCGTTGCAAACAACGTGTTAGATATGGAAGCGCGATTACCATGGCCTGTAATTAGATCAGAGACACCAACAGTTAAAACGTACATTTTTAAAGATATACAGTTCGCATCAGAGACAATCATTATATGTTTTCATTTAAAAACCTAGTTTATTCTTTGAAGCACATTGGTCGTGAGTGAACAACCCTCAAATTATATTCGCATTAGTGCTGCTAGAACTACTCAATGTAAAAATATAACATATTGGCTCTTCAGGTAAGCTCAATTCGATCCTTCGCGCACAATGTCGTGATATTTTTTTTCTCCTAATGCTAAACAAATGCCATTTCTGTATTTAAATTACCAGTACACAATTACCTTGCTCACATGAGAATTAGCAATACAACTCATTATGTCAATAAAAAAACGCGACTTATGCATCGGTAGAGGGTAAGGTTAGGACAACGTCACTAGACTAGGTTGCTAACCTAGTCTAGTAACGTTGGGTTAGGCATCATCTCTCGCTCTTTTCAGTGGTCTTTTTCAATTCGACTTCCCAATCATACACCTAAGGCACTTAGCCGTGCTCCCTATTGGGTTGCACAAATTAGCGCTTTTTTTTTCTACCTTCCTCTTATCATCGTATATATATACCTATATTAATTCCGGAAATACTGGCTGTTGTTTTAGCAAGCTCCCGTCAAATGAATCAACAGCAGTTATAGTTACAGATTATCTTTCGGTATGTTCAGCACTTCCTATATACGGCAGCGAATTCAACACTCCTGAGCATGTTTCGTTACCTAATACCTGCAAACTTACAAAAAATTAGGTTGCTGAGGGTACTGGGCTACCGCGGATTGTATCTAAATGAAATGGTGGATTCATGAGCCTCAGTATCTCTATGTGGAGCTCTGATTCCTAATTTACCAGATACGGCTTATGCGACAGCTTTAAGGTATAGAAATGCTTGTTTGCAAAGCGACACTGGCAAATTATCACTGGATCAATTTAAGAACTTCGTACATGCAAGATATTGCTGGAATAAACAGCGGTGTGCATCGTGACAATAGACGTTTCTTACAGCAGATCACGCGGTCAAATTCCACGAGTGAATTTTTATTTATATAATGCTGGTCTCATGGCGTCCCGGCCGTTGTGAAAATTTTGCAATCAATTGAAACAACGGACCACTTCCTTTTATGCTGTCGCCGATATTACAATTAGAAAAAAGGTACATCGTAGCTCCACTTCAGAAGATATGATTAACAATAAGTTACTGTTCCTATATTCAGAGGGATGTCTGTTATGCTGTATTCGGTTATATAAATATGACTAAAAGATTACCGCAATGGTTTATTTTTTCTTTCCCTTCCTTTGTTCCAAATCCATTTTGTCTAGATCGATCTTTTGCATTACTTCAGATCTAGATATTTACTACCGCGAGGGTTATCTTTTTCATAAATTCTATCTGACAGTATGACCGCGTGCTCATTTATCATTTTCATTTACTCGATGTTTACTTTTTATTCTAACTTTCTAGTTACCCTTGGCTTCATGTGTTTTTTTTTTAAATTATCCATATTGTGTGTAACGAATTTTTTTTCTTTCAAGGAAGTAACACCAATCGACATTTGCTGGTTGGTGCGCACCGCATGTCACTCCGATATTCTTTCTCGCGTGCATTCCTTCACGAAAATCAGTAAAGAAGGAGAGGAAGATGAGAAGCGTACGAACTTGAGCTTGTTGGTACAAATTCATAGTAAAAACAGCGCGAAAACTACAAGG